>NC_140703.1:81062500-81675000 GCF_050655825.1 Lonchura striata | reverse complement strand
AAAATGCAACAGTCTTCCAGGCTAATTGCAGATTTTATTTAAACAAATGTGCAAGATATTTCACTATGCATGACTGAAAACTGTTCACCATATTTACAGTCAGTAGGTAGTGATGTATAGTATACACTGGGGAATTTCAGAGCATACAAAGGCACAGTCCTATCCTGCTACAGCATTAACCAACTCAAGGATCCTAAGGCAGGTTCCTGAGATGGAAATCTATGCTGTCTGCACAGAGAAGCAGCATCTGAACTCTGCCTATGCTGATTTTTATTTGGGCACCTATAGGAGATATCTCAAGTCAGGTCCTGAAATAACCCCCATTTTGTGTAATTCTGAGACCAATAGAGAGGTGGATGGAATGTTAAAACTGAAATACTTGTAGACCAACAAAGACTGACACAGAAGTAGGAAAATGGACTGCAAAGACTTTCATTCATTTGTTTAAAGTAAATATATTAGTGTGTTGGTCCTCTATGTTCAGGAACACCAAAACACCACTCAGATATTATATTTAAACCAACTTCATTATTCACAAATGCTCCAGCATGCTCAACTTGTTAGGACCACTGTGTGTCTGATGAAGGTAACTGTGCTTTGACTACAAGGTACAGAGATGATTGTTTGTCCATCACACTGAAAAGTGGAAGGAAGACTGTTCACACATGACATTGACCAGGCACAATCTGCAGAACTACCCAACAACAGCTTTGTAGAGGTCTGGCCTTTTCAGCCTTCAGGTTGGCATAAGATAAACAGCTACATGCAGAATTGTTCTTAAACAACAGAGATGTTGCTGGTAGAACTAAGAAAGAGTGTCACCTTTGATGAGAATGAAGGACAGAGACACTTGAGAAGTCACAGGAGCACTGCTGTTGGAAGCCAAAGAAGAGGACATGATGAAAACCCTTGAAGATGTCAGACTGTATACTGTAAAAAAAAGAAAGGTTTTGCAGATATTCTTTCCATGGGCACCCACAAATCATCCAAGGACATTGGACACAAGCCCAGCTGCATGCCCCAGGACCTTGGCTGGCCTCCAAGAAGCACCACAAGCAATTGGATCAGGTGAACTGCAGAAGCTAAAAGAAAGTATAAAAGAATGTGTAAGTATCTGCTTGCAATGAAGGAACACTGACGCTCTTCCCCTTGCAACAGCCACATATAAGTAAAATAAATCAAGTATTAAATATTAACCTGCTGAATAGCATACACTTAAAAACTCTACATTAACTCTTTTAGTCATTACTTTAGTCATTACTTATATTAACTTTTTTTAGTCATAGCATTTGTGCCCCATGACAAGATAACCTGAGTGGATTTAGTTTTGCCTTTATAAATTATTATAAAATTTCTCTAAAACTTGTTCCTCAGACAAACAAAAACTTAAGGGGGACGAAACAAGGTCAATCCAAAGCTAACAAGAGCCCAACAAAAAAAATCCTCTGAACAGACCTTGAAGCTGAGTGATACACCAGAGTTATTTAATAGCGAGATAGGCAGTGCATATGCTTGATGACAATAATAATGCTGTTATCAATGTGGAAACGTTGGGTTTAAACTTAATCTCTTCCCTGATAAACTCTCCTTTCACCAGCCCAAGGATTTATAGCTAAAATCATTTCAGACACAAATTCAGGACCAAACTATGTATCTGTTCGTCCCATTTCTGTAAGGATTTGAAGACAGTGCATGTGAAATGCAAATGCTTAAACTCCAGACACCAGAAGCTGAGGAGCAGAGCTGAAGGATCTGAGAAAGTCCCAGGGGAGCCATACAGTGGGTAAAATGCCAGTGCAGCCAGCTTGCTGAGAGCTGGCCCAGGGCTCAGCAGCACTCTGTGCTCAGAGCAGCAGCTGAGGCAGCAGAAGCAGGGGTTGCAGTATCCACCCAGATGCAGCAAAACAGGGGAAACAAAAGTAATGAGTGGATACTTAGCATTCACACAAGGCCTATTTTCCTTAAAAAGTCTTGTAAGGAAAATAAAAGCCTTGTGCTATAAAGTTCAAACAGGGTCTTTCAAGTTTTTTTTTTCAGCAATATATGAAAAGCTTTTTTGTCTTACCCTAAGATGCATACTTATTTTGAAAGTCATATATAAAAATCTATTTCTGCTTCCAATTTTTACAGGGTTGCAAAATTTTTGTTAAATTATCACTAATTATTGTAATCAATCATAGAAATGTCATTTCATTTTTGCTGATAAAAGACATGTTCAAAACAGCTGAAATCAGAAATGTGTTTCTTGTACATACACATTTCAGTAGCTTATCCATCATTTTAAAGTTTTCCCCAACTTACTGAAATGAGCGAATTCCATAAACAAATCTGGTGATTAGCATGGAGTGAAAATAATCTAAATCAAAGGTGAGCCACAGCTACAGCAGGAGGAATGGAGTGACAAAGATAACATTACTTCCCACAAATGGAGAGTCAGTCATTGAGGAATCAGTCAGCATCATCCAACTAGGCCATAAATACCTGAACACATGGTTTGCACTGAAGTGCAGAGGTACACAGATCTTTCTCCAGTGTCCAGGAAAATAAATGGCAGTGTCTTTCCTCCACTTTCATCTAGCTTGTGATGAGGAAAAAATACTAGTATATAACACTTTGAGAACAAAATTCCTTTCTGACAGTAAGAACAGAATGCACAAATTATCATGTGGGTTTTGCTGTTGGTTTGCCAATAGTAACATTCAAGTTGCGACATGCAGCTTTATAATACAGTAAAGTTTATTTTGTATAGATTTTTTAATTAAAAATTGCCTCCTAGGTTGCTTTGCTAAATATTAGACTAGTCTCAGTTAACCAATAAATACAGCTGCAGGAGAGGAGAGCTGTCAGATCTGTAAGCAAGGAAAACAGCTTTCAGTTTGAGCACCAGGAATTGCCTCCTCCTTCAAATGTCCACTAACGAGTGATTAGGATGCATTCCTGGAATAAAAAGGGTTTGCTAAAGAATGTTTTGTTCTCTGTGGCATTTAACCTGGTCTGCTTCAAACCAGAAGCTGTCACCATCCACATACTAGGTGCAAGACAGTCCTGGAATAGCCAGGAGGAATTTGGACCACTCATCCAAGAAGGGAAAACCATAGACTTCCCATGACAGCAGTCCAGAGCCCCTCAGTAACAGTGCAAGGGCAAAAAAAGGGGTAAAAAATGTTGTGTCACTGCCCCACCTTTCTGAGCACTTGCCTAATATGCAGGGTATTTTGCCTCCAGGCCCAAGGGTTCAGAGTTTTATCTTCCCAGTTCTTCGAGTTAGACATGGAAAAAATGAGCATTTTCCCACATTAGTGCTTTTGGAGAGAAATTCTCCCAAAGCAGAGATAGCAAGAGTAATGTCGCATCTCTTGAAAAAGCCCTTCAAAGCATACCGCATAAATCCATGCAAATATAAACAAAATCTAATTTATCTAATCTGGTCAACAGATGTAAGAAGCCTTATAAACAAAAGAGATTTTCACAGTGACTCTCAAATTTTTCATTATACAATACCTGCAGATATATGTGTAAAATTTTTATATGTCTTTTCAAATTAAGACAGAATTCCTGCTGCATCCAGGAATCCTTCTCCATCTACCTGGGCTTGCTTTTGCCATGTTTTCCCACAATCCTAGCTGTGCACAGTTTACAGCATGTTTCAGAAGAGACTTGGCCTCAAGAATTACCTTTTAAAAGGTACCCTTTGCAGGCAAAATAGGCAGCAATGGAGAAAAAATTTTGCTTAACGCCATGTCTTTTACAGAATATTATATTTTTAAAAAGATTAGGAAAGTATCACCAAGATCTTCATTCAAGCCCATTCATTTTTAGATTATAACCCTCTGTGGTTTTAGGTTCTTTTTAATTTTCCAGGGGTCAGTGCTCAGACATAATTTACTAGAGCATAGTCCAGTTCTATTTCACGTACAGAGCTAGCTAACAGGAGCCCATAATAAGCACTGCTCATTCCAGTTTCCCCTATAGTGTTATCCTTGACACTTCCCACAGCAGTGCATTAAAACCAAACTAGGCCAGCCCCATGTGATCAACAGAGTACTGTTTCTACATTGTAAATCATCAAGGGATTCTTTACAACAAAGCTTAACATTTGAAACTGTTTATAAGGGTTCCTCATTCACCCTTTTTAATTAATATACTGTGATTCATACATTCAGACTACTAAGGAGAGTGAAAGCAAGCAAGCATTTGCACAGTCACAAAAGCAAGACTCCAGAGTGTGAAGTCCTTGGACACACTGCTGGTGTCCCTGTTAAGGTTAGCCTGCATTTTCTGATGCCAACCACAGCAGAATAAGAACTTAGGTAGGAGTAAATGACAAACACTGGAGGATGGATTAATAGCTCTGTGGCACTTTGAAGTCTATATCCAGGAGCGAAAATGAGGTGCAGTTTAACGCCAAATATCATAGAAGTCACCAAACATAATTCTTCTCTTCAAAAGTGAGTTTAGAAGTTGAAGTGGGGAATTAACTTCAGACTAGAGGTCTGTATTTAGACCTAGCAAGAAATCATTGAAAAGAAAGAATGGCAACCCTGAGATGCAAATTAAATGAGCTGCCAAGCAGATTTTTCACAGTCATGATAATTATTTTTGAAATCTCACAGCTTGATTTTCTCCAAGTAAAAGCAATTCTCCTCACTATTCTCTTTCATGACGAGTTGGACATCAGCTCCCACAAAACTGATTTTCACTTGCAGTGGTATTGTTAATTATTATAATGAGATATGAAGTATCCAAGGCTCAAAAAAAAAAAAAAAAATCCAGATATGGTGCCTCATTGTCTATTTAATCAGAACACAATAAGAGCAGAATTTATCCTTTTCAATGTTTTGCAGACAATTTTCACAAGGCGTAAGTCTGTTAGAAATTTCATGCATAGCTAGATTTAAAGCTTCCCTGATGTTTGTCAGATACAGCTGAAGTAGTGATTTTGTGTTGTAGCTATAATTAGGCGGCATATTGCCATGATTTTCCCTTTTTCTCTCTTCTTTTTTGCAACTCAGATGTCAAACCAAATTATCAATCAGCTGTGAGATGTAAGGTCAGTTATAGGGAAAAAAGTTAAACCTACATTTTCATTAGTTTTTCATTTAAATTTGCAAGTTCCTGAAGCATGCTGTCATGCAGACAAACTGAGTCCCCCACTCAGTTCCTGTTCTTCTCTCATCCTAAGGCAGCCTGTCATTGAAATGTTCTCACCTGGGAAGTAATTGCTTTTTTCAGTCGGGATCTTGGTGATTGCATGTCCTCCTCACAAGAACTATCACACATTTCATCTTTTTGATTCTTCTGACAACAGAAAAGGCAAGAACTGAAAGGAGAAATAGTCTGCACAGTGTTTGTGAGATGGCCAGTGCTGCCTGGGAGCACCCCATGAGGAGTGCAGACCGTGAGATCAATCCCCACCACCCCAAGGAGCTGTCTGCAAAGCTTTGGGCAGCAATTGGCACCTTGTGCTGGCAGATGCTCTCACAGCTGCTTCTCAGAGATCATGTAGAGACATGGTTAGAGAAGCTGACTCTCCTTTTCTCCACTTCTGCATAGCTATTCTAAATCAAGGGCAGGAGGCAGTGGTAAGGGATTTCAGAAATGTCCTGCTATTTCCAGCTGTCTCCACTCTCCCAGTAACCAGATGAGTGATGGCATGGGCTTCTCTGAACTTGTTCTGTCAGCTCCCTTCACCACCAGCAGCAAGGAACACAACCCATCTCATCCTCAGGTAGACATTTAAAGCAGAAGAGGTGAAGCACATTTTGTGAATTTCAAAGGTTCTCAGGAAGTCTTCTATCTAGCAGAAAATATACAAAAAGACAATGTAAGTGTCTGAAATTATGCAATGTTAAGTCCCACTCCAGAGTCTAGAGATAATGATCTAAACCTTCCCTGCATACATTGTGCTAATGTTTTGGGAAATATACTTTCATTGGCATCTTTCATAATGACAGACACAAAGTGGAAGTGAAAATAATTTGCATTTGCTTTCATTTAAAATCTCTTTTCTGTGCTGTTTAAAGCTTTGGTTCTTTTTTGCAGAAGCTGAATTCTCACAGAGGGGGGAATTACACTGCCCATTCAACAACAGAGTTTTGCATTTCTCTTCATATCTAAGTATTAAAATCTAAATGCTTCTTGATAACAAAATTGTATTTTATATTCAATAGCTGTTATTTTATTCAGGTATTATATTAGTAATGTAATAATACCCTTAGTAATATAAAAATCTGATTTCCAGCTTAGTTTGCAATTTCTTAAATAATTTTTTTTGCATCTCATTGGCTCAGATAGTCACACCATTGATAATTTGAAGATTTCAGCAGTGCTAAATAAAATCCTAACAATCTTGAGACTTGTCTGAAACCCAGAAGTAGTCGTCTTTCTTTTCTGCTTTTGAGCTGATTGACACAGGTTCAAACTCCTTTAAGTTGTACTGGATTAAATGAACGCCTTTCTGCCTCCATTCTTTGCAGTACCCACCTCTCTGGTGTGCCTGCACTGACCAAATATCATGCTCATTTTGCAGGGTGAAGGGCAGTGGCAAATAAATCCCAAGAAGAAAAAAATCTTACCACAGAGTTATGTGATGTTTAAGCAGTTACAGTATGACAACACCACCTCCCTGAGCTGCAGCTGTTATTTCCTACTCCAAACACGAGCAGACTAATGATTTGCCTCCTCACCTCTTTCTTCATACCTCTGCAGCTTGTCAGTGAATCCTGTACTATTTCTAACATTAGTGCTGTCTTGCTTTCAGTCTCCTGCTGAACAGGATGTCAGTAGGTGGCAGCCCATGGCTCATTAAGGCGGTTCTGCGGTGCTAAATTCATAGCACAGTCTGGATTTACAGCTTTTTCAGTGGACAATTTATTATTTTAATGCCTTTTTCCACCGTCTGTTATATTGGAAATGATGGAGACTAACAGTAATGTGTCTAAATCCAAATTTTACTGCAAATTGCCCAATTTTATGTTCTCTAAACTGTGGCCCACAGTCAGACATTATTATTCACCATGTACAATGTGTAGTGAAAGATTGGCTGGATATGTATGATCATGCATTACTGCAGTAATTCCCTGGGGGAATTGAAAAGTTCAATTTCAGCAGTTCAGGATACACCTCTTAACAATTTTTCAGCAAACATGGCAAGATCTCTCCTTGTTTTTGAGAAGGAATAAAAAATAAAAGATGAAAATCCTTTGTGATCTTTTCATACTAAGAAGGGATCATTCAGAAGCACCGATCCAAAATTGTGCATGTAGCAACCAAAATCCCAATAGTAGAAACAAGCCCTGTTAATTGCACACCCTCAGTGACTCAGGAATGCAACATCAAGAGCAACCAGAGAAAATGTCTTCACTGCCCATGCAAAGCAAGTAAAGAAGGGACAAGAACTTCTATGGAAGCAATGGTACAGCGTAAGCCTGTGAATGATTGTGTGTATGTGTCCATCTGCACCCTCTTTCTGAGTCTTTGCCACACCCACTGTTACATGGTCAAATCTTGTCAAAGTGGCTTGGGAGGACAATTCATCCTCACTGGTGGATTGCTCAGACCTGACAAACTGTTCATTTGAAGGTTTGTTTTTTTTTTGTTTCAGTTTATAATGTTAAAAATAGGAATGTGCAAGTTGCCTCATAGGATGGACAAATCTCCAAACTCCCAGCAGAAACAAGTTCCAGCAAAGTAAGGTACAAATGCAATACAGCACTTGCTGGCTGGAGAAAAGACTCGCAGGACAGCACCAGCAGGCAGGGAAAAGGGGGAGAACAGGAAGGCTGGTAGTCTGTCCTGGCATTTCTGTCGTAGAAGAAAGGGAGCCAATCCTAATTAGAGAGCAGAGGCAGTTTCTTCTTCCCTTGTCTTGTTTAGAGCTGCTGTGATAGATCCTGAGGGCAGTACTTCTATCTCTGTGTGAGCATGAAGCATGGAAACAGATTCATTTTTACCATGGAAATGTCCTGACAAACACCATTACAGAATTCCTGACTTTGCTGGCAATGTTTTGAGCCTTGCAGCAGCCAGAAGACAAGGCTCACCTTCTCTCATAGGCAAAGGATTTTGTGCAGCCTGTATGACTGATGTGCCTGAGTCCTGAAGCTGAGCAGGGCTCTGACCACAGCTCACATGACAGTGACACCTGCACAACCTGCCTGCACTTCAAAATCACCCCAGCAGAGACAACATATTCTCAGAAAGTGCAGAGGAATAAAAGGGAAACAACAAAACAGGTTACCAGGACTGAGCTTACTAAGGGGGAAGAGAAAGTGAGAGACTGAATTGTTCTTTCAAAGGCAACCTGCCCTGCAGGAGCCAAGAAAGGACTTGGTAAAACTGCTGGCACAGACTGACACATCCAGCTATCACTACCACCCCTCACTTATGTTTCACGATGCACAATAGTGCAAACTTAGCACTGAACCAGACTCAGCAGTGTACACAAAGACTTGCTTTAACCTGCTCATCCCCACTATCTAGAAGTTGGGTAGATGATTCTGTTACCATTTTGTTAGGACTGATACTGATAGGAAGCCCATGAGCGAGCTGAAACCTCACTGACCCAGCAGGTTTTGGTTATTGTTCTCAGATATGCCACTGAGGTGGACATAGGTCAGCACGAGATGGGGAGTGCCACACAGCCTTAGTGGAGACTGACCTGCATTTTAGGCTCCTTAGGGAGAGCTAGGAGATGAAGGCAGCTTATCCCATAGCTGTCTGATATCCCTGTCAAACACAGGGTAATAGGCCAAGCAACAGTCCTGGAAAAACAGGGAGGAACTGGTAAACAGACTGGAAACATTGGAGTGCCTGAGAAAATGCAGACTTCATAGCAGTCAGCAGGAAAACCATATTTGACTGACAAGAAAACAGTGGCAGGAGTGCAGAGGCTTGCCCAAAATCACTCAGGCAGTTACAGATAATTAGCAAAGTTGAGCTTCAAGTACATAGCCCTGTGTTTGGTCCTGCTTCTCCCAAAGACGCTGATGTAGTATGAAGGACAAACTGATGGATAATGTCTTTCAGATGCCAGGTCTCCTGTTTAAAGCATGGCTGGTTTTTGTAGAGTTGTCAGCCACAGTTTTTAATCAGGAGCTAAAAAGCTGATTTTCCAAATTAGATTACAGGTTAGTATCAAATGTTAACTTTTCTAAAAAAATTCTATTTGAGCGCTCCTACAGTGAAATTCTTGATGCAAAGCCCTTAGAAACTACCTTCTCTTCCTCTGAAATGCTTCTTTGGGTCTGATATTCAAACTGAATGGTAGAGAAAGGAAGTAAACACAAACCATTTTGAAAGCAACAGAGTTGGTTGGTGAGGTGTTAAATATCTGATTTCTATTCTCACTTTGAAAAAGAATGAAGGTGGTTTCTCAATAGTGAGTAGGAGCAGCAGTGGCCACCTGCACTTGGGGTTATCCCTTCTGTGCATGCCTCCAGACCCATCCACACATATTTCTCCCCCCTCTAGGGATAACTGCTGCACCTGGAGACTTCCCATCCCTTCTTCTACAGGAACAGCACCCAGATTTAGCTCACATTCTGCACTCAGCCCTTTTTCCTGGCAGCCCTCATCAGGCCTTTCTGAGCAAAACTTGTGCTACTGCTCTCTGCTTCTCTCAGATGTGACTCAAGCACAGACTCACACAGTACAGGGAAAATTGTAGACCTCAAATAAGGTCTTTTCCTACACTTAACTTCCAAAGAAAATAGCCCAGAAGGCTAGTAAATCAGATGAAAATCCAAGGTCAGCATTCTAAATGTCTCAAATTTCTGCCAGCTGGAAGCAGTAGAGCACATACCTTGACCCTCACATGGCGTCCTTTATACCAGCCTCTCCCTTCTGTCTATAATGCTGTGAGACAAGTCTGTGACAGGAAAGGATTTAAGTAACACCTTTGTGTCAGAGGGACTGTACCTCTTATGGTACCAATGTCTAACTGCAAGACCAGCTGTGAACTTATTCCCCTATTTCCCCACTTCTCCACACGTTCTCACTGGAATTTTTACCTTACACACTTTTTGTGCATGGCAGAGAGGCAACAAATTGCCCTGGAATAGCATTTCTCTGTTGCCCTCCAACTCGATCTCAGGACTCAGTCCTAATGATGTATTGAGTGCACTTTTCCACATCAGAGTCTTAAGCCCTTCCCAAATTTGTTGCATTTGTGTTGAAATACAGACATCATGCAGCTGCAGTGCTGCATGCCCCATCCAGCACCTTGCAGAGCTGCTGTCCTCTGCACAAGCCAATGGCAGACACGGCCTGCAGACTGCAGTGTAAGTATATATGCAGATAGATGAATCCAGGGGATTCCTCTCCATGATTTGGTCATCTTTACTCTTAATCCACCACACACTTTTCTTGCAAGCCTATTAGCCACATTTTGCATCATCAGTGTCCAGATATGTGCTAAAAGGTTATTTGCACTAAGTATCAGATGTCAATACATGTAATAAACAACAAACACTTAAGCATACATGAATTTTCTATTAAATTGGCTTGTTGTAACTGCAAAGAAAGAGATGTGAGTGAACACAGCTTCTCTTTGAAATGCACATTTGCGACCTTTTCTGCCATTCAGTTGCCAGCTCACCTCGCTTACAATGAGCATCTTCCCAGGGAAACAGGCAGATTGCTCCAAGCCACGTCTCTGATGTTTCCTGATAGCACAGCTCATCTTACTCACCACAGGGCAAGACTGTCACCTAAAGGTGGACTGGGAGGTGCCAACCCTCATTCACTCATATGCTTTCTTCTGCACAATTGAAAGGAGGCAGAGAGGAGGAATCCCCTCAGAGCTAAAACATAAAGGAAACTGAGGCTTGTGCCTTGCATAGGAAGAACATAGGCTTCAGTGATTTTAGTAGATGTCAATCTACTGAAGCAGATCTTGAGTCTCCCTGTATTTTTCCTCACTTCTATTTTTCATATTAACTGTTGATTGACTGCCTTTAGCTAGAAGCTGTTTTTGGGACAAGATCTATGACTTCTAGTGACAGATTTCCGAGCTGCATCTATTGGAGTACAAGTGGCAGGAAACCATTCTGGTACAAGAACTTAACAAATTCTGAGTATTTTTAAAAGTTTTTGCATTCTTCAACCATATTCTTATGCACCATTTGAAGTCAGGGACTGACTGAGCATATGTTAAAATGCTCTGCCGCAGGAAACCATTTTGTGTATTACTGCCAAATTTCATTCTTCCCGAGCTGACTTTAAACTGGATGGCTTGACAGCTGATGGCAGAACTGCTGCAGCAGCACAGAGCTCAGGGCAGGATAAAAGCCATGAAGTCTAACCACCTTTTCACATAGATTTTGCAGCCTTTTTTGGTGTCACTGCTACACATGCAGCAGGTAACAAGTTTCAGTGAAGGCAGCTCAGTGCTCGTTAGAGTGCCAGTTACAGTGCTTGCATATGCATCAGTAATCAGGAGTAATGAGAGCTGGGTTTAGGTCCTGGTGCACCAGGGCTTGCTGTGGCTGAGCATTTCATCTAACTGCTGGGAGGCAGATGTTGCACTTTTACCATCTGGTGGGGCAAAGAAGGACAAAGGTAAAATTCTGAGAAACCACAAAACCCCAGTTATTATGCTTCCTGTATCCTCAGGGATTAGATCTCCTGAAGAGGTGGCCAGCAAAGGGATGCAGATACTTCAGATAACAGTCACATGAGGCTGGAAAAAAATCGGGGTAGAAAAAATCCTTTCCTATGTAAAGATGAGAGAATGAGCATTAGCTTAGTGCCTTCTATCTCACACTGAGCACTTGAAATCTTCTCGGCATGTAGAGGAGCACGTGGGAAGTGGATTCCTACACTATTTGCTCAAAATATATCCTAAACATGCACAATTTGAAAAAAAAAGAAAAAGGTGCAAAAATATGTCACATTTTTCAGTGGGTTTTGTTTTTGTTTTATATTCCACAGTTTTCACACTGTAAACACAGTAAAGAAAGCCTCAGAACACTCAATCTTCAAACCTTTCCCTGGTCAGTTGTTAATTAATGTTTTTTAGGGGGTTGGATTTTTGTTTTGGCTTTTGGTGGGGGTGGTTTTGGCTGGGTTTTTTGTTGTGTGGGGTGGTTTTTTCTTTCCTGTAGAGCTACAGTGACCTCCAGTGGCCAAAATAAGCCTTTCACGCTCCTAGACTTACTTTAGGAAAGGATAAACTATCCCTGATTATTATCTAAACAGGTGGGTCTGGAAATGGAGATCGAAACTGGATCCCTATACTTCTGGATCAAAGTTGAAGACCAACTATCATCGTTATCTTGAATTAAGTAACAGGAGAAATGTTTAAAGTATTCATTATCTAGACATTTCTTTAGCTGGTATGCTTTTAATTAAACAGAGTTTATCTATCTATAAATCCTTCTAGCAGCATCTCTGCATTTAGAGTTTCGTTTCAGAGGAATAAATTTCATGCCTTCTCATCAAACATGAACCCAAGCAGTAAAAAAACCCATCAAATATTGTAAAGTATGGAAAAGCAAATTCCAAGTCACAAGAATGAACAGCTAAAGTGTGAGAGAAAAGTGCAGAAACACATATACTAAGCATTAACTGCTTTCTGTACTTCAACAACTTTATCTATTTCAGCTTCAGATGTGTGCAACAGCTTTGTTCAGTCCCATGCTGGACCGAGGAACTGTCATGGGAGAAGGTCTGTAGTGGTGTAGCCCCTGATATAGCCCACAGTCTGTTAAATCTTATTCTGTCAGTAGCCCCTGCCACAGAGTGCAGACAGATTTTCCAGCCAGCACACTCAACCTCCTCAGACACAGCCTGAGGTGGGAGATATCATCTTGTCCACCACTCATGTTTGCAAGGGACGTTCTTCATTATGGTTTCTAGGTTACCAAAGTACTCCCATGGTTTCTGAGGATAAATACTGATGCAGTCAGTAGCCTGATTGTTAGTAGGCGTAAATGAAAAAAAGCCTGGGTTTGAGAAGTTCAAATAATGGAAAAGCAATTCTTACTGATCCTTTTCCAAGTGGTGCTATGGAATTTACACATGCATTCATCACCAGTGGTAGCACAACAATTTTTCTCTTCTGCATACACAGGTTCCCACTCCCCTGCACACAACTACCTGCATTTTTTCATGTCCCTCCATCTCAACACCAGATTTCCAGGAAAACACTCTAGGCCTTGACAGGACAAGTGTTAAAGTACCTACAGAAGTTACATATTTAAAAGGCATAGGTATTCCTTCTTTTTGTGTCAAGAGCTTCCCTACAGATTCATTCACAGTGCAGGTGACTCACATCAACACATCCCCCCAAGAGATGAGAGGGTCTTGCTTGAAAAAAGACTGAAGGACAATGAAACAGAGGTGTCATCAAACTGGCATGTCCCAGTAATATAATAAAACTTCAAGTAGCATCCCATAATACCCAAAAGGGAGGCAGGAGAGTCACTTAAACACTGACAGAATCTACTTTGAATTATCATAATGCCTTGTCCCATCTTTGTCTCAAGATGGCAAGGCTTCTAGGTCTTTCAGCTGTAGACAGATACAACCAGAGGCTTCCTGAACAGTCATGTTCTCAAGCTATTTAAAACCCATCTTTACATCCAATTTTATTAAAATCTCATCACAGTCGTTCTGTTCATCATTCAGCTCAGCTACAGCTGAGCTTTGGGAAAATGCACTGACAAGAGACATACCCATTACTCAGTGTGTTGGTCTCCTGTATGAACAGATCCCTGATCACTGAAGCCTCAGCCCACGGTGGTCCTGTGCCTCTCTACAGGCACAAAGTGGCAAAAAAAGTGATGTGATTCCTTTCTAACTTCTCAGAGCATCAGCACATTTGTGTGGGGATTGCATTTCACAGAACAGGCTGTTAGCTTGTTGGAAAGAACTTTCTGGCTGAAGGAGGAGACACCTGCCACTGTCAACCTGAATTGCAAGAAACAGCAGAAGGGTGGCATGAACTCCAAATGCTAAGCCAAGGTCAAGTGAGACTTCGTGCATAGCAACAGCGGTACTATCTCCTGTTGCAATGATCCTCAAAAGAAGAAACCCTGTAAAAAGAGACTAAAAAATAGGGTTTGTGTTTCAGCAGAGACACAAATGGCATAGGGGGAGGGGAGAGGACCCTTGATATATTGAAGCTCGATATATTCAAGTGCTTGCTTTGACTCAGATTACCTGTTCCTCGGGCAATATACAAATTTGAGTCTCCGTGGGAACTTCACGGTGTCTGCATCTATCTGTAATGGACACTTCAAGCTTCTGAGATCTGTTTCATACAAATAAGGAATCCATATTTCCTGTAGACATCTGGTATCGGACTTATGGAACATACTGACTGAACTCTCTGTCTAATACCATAGGCTTATCTCTGAATTGCTTAGCTGGAGAAAAGATCTTCTTGGAAGAAAGTACTAATTATCTAAATAAGTGGTTGAGTAAATTCTTCTAATGACTAAAAGAAATGTAATATACACAAAAAATATATTTTTAATTTGCATGCTTGTCTTCAATATTATCTTGGTGAAATATTAGGTGTTTGCTTGGGGCTGCAAGGATATATCTAGACCCTTCAGTATTATTTCTGATACTCCTTAGACATTTAGCAGAGAAACAATGCCTCAAGAGGTATGCCGAGTCTTCAAATTTACTTTTCATCAGTGTCCCCATATCTCCATTTGTTTTACACAGAATTTAAACACTGTGGTAATGATCTAGTTTTCTTAAATTATAGATCTCTTTCTTCCACCAAAAGAAAGCGCAAGTGTCTCTTGATCCAGACTGGAAAGTAGTGGTGCAGGATTTTACGTATTTGTCTAGTGATTATGGCACTTACTCAAGAAGATAAAGACTGAAGTTCAGTACCTTCTCATCCTGGAATTAGATGGGAACACTCTCTTCTTTGGTTCTGCATCTGGACTGCTCTGCATCCAGGAAGGTAGGAGTTATGGGGTCAGACACCAGAGACCCAAGGCTAAACTTAGCCCTGCACAACAAATGACAAAGCCCTTTCAAGTGGAAAGATGCAGCAAGGAGTTTCCAAATGACTCTAAACTGAATATACGTTTTACATCAAATTTCTATGAGACAGGAAAAAATGGATGAGGGCACACACATGGAAAAGAAACCCAGATCTATTCTTTCCTCTTCTTTCTATATTCTGACATCCTTTTTTTCCCACAGCTATCACAACTTCTGGTAGTGCTGAGATTACAACTGGGTTTCCTTACATACTAAATAAAAGATTTCTCTTCACAGACTGTGGCAGACAATTTGTGTTCTAAAACATTTTCCTGAGCCTATTATTCTGTTGCTTAGGGATACTATATGGGCTATCTGCTATGAGGTTACCGAAAAACGGACACTGGACTGCAAACAAACATTGAATAAAGCTGAGCTATTTTACATAGCTCAGCAATAATTTGCAAATGACTTCTTATCTCTGCAATCTTTTGCACAGCTCATTTAACAAAATTTTTCCCCACTGCATTTTCCTGATTAGAATTTGCTGGGACACTATAGACAAAGTTCATTTGCAGTATAAAACAGTGAGTTTAACAGCACACATTAGTTTCAACAAACACACTTTGACTGAAGTTATTTGGGTTTTGTGCTTCTAGGAAAAACAGATTTCAAAAGTTGAAGAGTCTGCATCCAACATTTCATCTGAGCCAAAGTCTTTCAGGCACTTGTCTCGGAGCACTGTGTTCTGCCCATTCTGGGAGACAAAGCACTAACAGAGGTCCCCAGGAATTGGGTGTGAACAAAGATGGTTCCTACCATGAAGAAATCTGCACAGTTACCCAGAGTGTTCATACACTTTTACCAGTTTATACGGTACTGCTTGAGTGTTGGCAGGAACACAGCCAAAATTGTATGTCCCTTCTACTCTGCTGCCAAGGCTGAGCCCCTTGGAGTGCAACAGTCATGGCCACACACAGGTGTGTAATAATCACAGGCATCCCCTAAGCAACAACATTTTGTGTTTACATAAACTGCTTTCAAGCTTGAGTAGGGTCAAGAACATGGAGGATAGATGGCCTATAGCTAATTTGTTATAATAATCATCTGATAATACATAATCTGGGTAATCCAATAAAGTAATCATTTCATACTCAAGGTTAATACTCTCTAAAAATCAACTAATTTCTCTAGAAAACTTATCCAATTATGGACCTTTTATGACATAAGCATTCAAGATTTCAATGCATTTGGACTTGATGCCTGGATAGTCCCTAAGACTGCAGCATTTCTTAAGTAATCTTGATTTACTTTTCTCTTGATTTCCAATTACCTTTCTTCCTCAGAAGTAATCATAATCACACTGGTATATTTTAAGCTCTTGTATTTCAGGTAAATGGCATGACTGCTATGCCGTGATCCACAGGTCTTTAAGAAGTACAGGAAAAGAGGACAAAATCTGTAGGCATTGGTGCTTGGCACCAGTCAATGGTGGATGGGAATTGAATGTCACCATACTGTAAAACTTTCATACCTTCTCTCTGTGAGTTCTCACAGGCAGCAACATTTTCTCCTTTTCTCTTCCTTCCACATGGCCGGCTGACTTCTTCCTGTCCCTCACAGCATATATAACCCTTATGGTCCCTTGCATGACCACCTGATCCTTACTCCTCACAGCAGCACAGCCAACTGACTCTAACTCTCCCCTCAACCAGCTAATCCACTCTTTTATAACACCCATCCTTACTGGACACAGCTGTGACCTGTTAAGGGCAAGGCTGTTCCTACTCTTTGGTAATTAGCTCAGATGCAACTCCTCAGGGGCAAGATTGCCTTCAGCACTATCTCCATTCTCTCACAATTCATCCTCCCACAAAACACAGGACTGGATTTGCACTCTATGAGAAGAAATTCAAATAAATCACACCCTGCTATTGATTAGACAATGGGTGAGCCAAAAGCTTATGAGTAAGATCAGACAGAAGACCAACACAGACATCTGCTATAGACCATCCCGTAGAGAAAAGGTGGTGGGCAAGCCTTCTTTAAACAGTCTGAGGAAGCATCAGGATAGTGGTCCCTGGTTCTCACAAGGACTTTAATCGTCCCTGATGTATCTTGGAAAAGTAACTTGCAACACTCCAAGCAATTCAAGATGTTTCTGGAGAGCTTCAAGGTCAAAAATCAATTTTTTTTCAAGCAGATGCTGGACTGGCCTGACAGGGAAAGTGCTCTGCTGGATATTCTACCCATAATAATGGTCTCATAAATGAGTAGAGCCTGTAGCCGCATTGACTGAAATGGGAGTTGTAGGGTCTGAGAAAAGAGAAGAAGAAGGCAAGTATCAAAATAAAGACTTTGACTCCATGACATTAAAATATATTCTAAAGAATTAGATTTCCCAAGAGAAGACTTCAAGAAATGAGTAGATGAGATCTCATTGCAGACAATCCTGAAGAGCAAAAATATCAAGAGATTAACTAATATTCAGGAGCAACTTCCTCACTGATGTTTGGTCTATCCTACCATGTGGAAAGCTGAGAGAACTCTGCAAAAAAAAAAAAAAAAATAGCATATATGAAAAGGAATATATTCCAACTGAGCTAAAATGGAAAAAATAATAAATACCCAAAAAGTGGTAATATGGATAGGCTACCAAGGAGGAATAAAAGCCATTGCTCAAACAGGCAGTGCAGGAGTTGGGAAAGCTGAGACTGGATAAGAAGATATGGACGTGAAGGGTTTTACACAGGAACAGCAGAAGGAAGACAACTGAAAGTATTACTTTACTGCTGAGTGGGGTAGCATATACAAAAGGGCATGACAAAGGCTGAGCTAATCCATTCCTTGGTCTTTACTGGCAAAGCCAGCTCTAAAGATTTCTGTATCTGTTTTCCTGTTTAGTGACAGAATTTAGTGGAAGCAGTAGGCATAGGAGCAGCCAAGCTAGGGTCCACTTAAGCCCTCTGGGCACACAGAAATCCATGGGACAAGGCAGTGTCTTTAGGATGCCAAGGAAGCTGGCTGGTGTCACTTGTAAGAGTGCTTTAAACTCTGAAAGGTGACAGAGGCAGCTCCCAGTCTCTGAGAACAAAAGCAAATATTAGTCCATACTCAAAAAAAAACTAGAGGGAGGCTCAAGAAGACCACAGTCCAGTCTGTATCATCCCATCTCCAGGCAGACTATGCAAGAAATGCTTCTGGAAGACATTTCCAAGCACATATGTTTGCAAACAACCAATACAAATTTGCTAAGGATCTGAACAAACTAACTGCTGTCTATGACTGTTCCTGTGGAAAAGCAGAGCACAGTGCTTTTTCTTGCATCCCTTTATCACATTTTTTTTCTATAGAGGCTTTGTAGCTCAGTTGTAGAGATGCAGATGGATGAGTGGTTAAAAACTGAATGGGCCTTTTAACTCAAAACTAGTGAACAAAATAAAGCCCAAGCAAGCAGTCTGTAGGAGTGATGCAGGTGGGGTTGTGGCAGGGACTGATGTTGTTAATTTCCATCAGTGACCTGGACAATGGTCCATGTAAACTGAATTTAAATGTTACCAAGACACCAAACAGGGGAAGAACAGAGGTGCTGCTCAGAGGGACTTTGGCAGATGGAAGGAATAGGCCAATAAAATCCACATAAGGTCCAACAGAGTAGCAGAAGGTAAAAGCGCAGGCTTTAACTCATGCCAGCTCATGATCTGACAACCTAGAGACTGGATCTGCAGAAGAGGAACAGGATATCTTGATGGAACAGGAACAAAGACAGTGCTGTAGCCTTGCAGTTGATGTAAGTTAACAGCACTGGCAAGACTGTGGCCAGCAGATCATTCAAAGTGGTTATTACCCTTCTATGTGGCATAATGGTGCCCTGTCTGCAGGACTGTGTCAACTTGTGGAGCCACTAGTAATGGGAATCTTAACAAACTAAAGAGAATGCCAGGGAGGACTGAAAGGGTTAATGGGCAGGAGGAAGCAAAGGGCTGAGGGTGCTAGGTTTCTTCAACATGAGTGGTGGATCTCATAGCTGTCTTCTGCTGCATAAAAAGAGGGTTATAGAGATGATGAACCCACAGGTCCATTGCAAAATGACAGTAGAAAGATGTCCAGTTGCAGCAAGAGAAATTCCAGTTGGATATGTGAGGTGGGGGGGAAGAAATTAACAGGCTGCTCAGGTGCATTGTGGAATCTTCTTTCTTCAAGATTTTCATGCACTACTGGAGAAACTGAGCAACCTGTTCAGACTTTGAATATAGCCCAGATGTGAGCAGAAGGTAGGACTAGACAGCCTTCAGAGGTGTCGTCCAACCTGAATCGTTCTGAAACTCCAGACTATCCAATACATACTGTGTATTATGTGTTTGGATGGATTAACTATGCAAAAGGAAAAATTGTTATTTTCTTCTGACCTATTGCTGAGTGCTTATAATTTTAGGGTGTTTATAATTTATCTAGAGTGGCACAGAAGTATTTGTTTTTATGCAATAATAAAATTTATTTACTTTTTTTTTCTTAATGTAAAAAATTTAAACAAGGTAGAGCATAGGAAATGTTATTTTTACTGTGATACTGGACTTTCCCCTGTTAGTTAGGTGTAAATCCCCTGACATTTAGCTCAGTTTCCTCTTTGCTTTACACGTATGTAACAACATTTCCCTGAAGTCACAGACCTATTATAAGAATGAACATGTCCATTTCTTAATGGAGCAATGACATCTTGACAGCTCCTTCTTTCTTTGCCACTGAACTTATCTTGAGATCACCTTAAGGTTTCCAGTGCAGTAGCAGTGGCTGAATAGGGAAAAGTCCATTCAGGTCTCCATATTTCAAAGGGTGTTGGCTGAATTGGTGACTTCTAAATTGGTGACTTCTAAATCCATTTAGGTTTCAAGGTCCTGGGTTGTTTGGTACATGTACTATTTCTTCAGATGACTGAGTCACCTGACATACTCAGTGTGACTGGCAATGAAGATTCATTCAGGAAGACACGTGCTATTCTTTGGTCTTTTTTGCTCACCTAGCACTGACTAGTGCTTGTATAATGGCCAATATAAGTTGTGCATCATTCAGCTACTGTTTGGGCTAGGGGTAGTTATTTGGGTGTTTTTAGCAGTTTTATTTCTTAGGCTGGGGCTCCATTACTGCTTCTAAATGAAAATTAGATTTGCACAGTACATCTGTACTGCCATTTGAACATGTTTTTCCTAAATTTTCAGCAGCTACAGTTTTTTCTTACAGTTGTTATAAGAGGTAAAAGCCCAAATGGGTGGGTGTAATAATGCAAACAAAACCAAATAACTCAGAGCTGCAAAACTGAAATTCAGCAAGAGAGAGACAAAACCAAAATATGACCATATGGAAACTCTACGATGTTGAAAATGTTTGTTTCTTTAATTCTGAGAAGGAAAAGGCAAAGATTCATAAAAAACCTTGATGAAAATATAAGCAGCAAAGTTAATCACTGTAATAATTCTACATACACTTTATTCAAAAAGAACCCTTCCTGAAAGTATTAGTACTTGAAAAACATATTGTTTGTGGAAAATTTAGTAAATACCATCAAGTTACTTAAATATACTGCTGCTCTTAGGTTGAAAGATATAAAACCCGTTGAATGGATTGAACCTATACCATATATCCAAATTTATCTCTTAAATGAGTTTGATTTTCATAACACCCTATAGGAGACTGTAAAAGCCTACCAGCACAGGCAGATCCTCCTTTGGCATTCTTTAAAAGTGGAGCTCTTTCACCCACAAATTTAACTGACCTTCTTGCCCGCCGCCTTTCAGAAACTACAGCTACAAATGCCATCTGTATTAGTAATATAATGCACTGATTGGCAGTTTGATCCTTTATCTGAGCTATTAGAACAAAGAATAAGTGGTTATTAAAATTATGACTGACTTCAGGGGTCAGTAATACTCGACATTTATGTGAGACTTATTCTCAGAGAGCAGGAATAAACTCCACAGGCAAATGCCAAATACAAGCTCACCCTCCACTGGTCATGGCTAATAACCTGCCCATCACACCAGAGGACAAAAGGTGGCTGTACAATAGAGCAGCCAGTCACTAGAGATTTCCCAAGAAGCTTCACACAGCAGTGCTAGGCAGACTTGTGAGAAAGAGAGCTGATGTTGCATTCCAGTACATATTAACAAGCTGTTGGGCCTGAAGTGCTGAATCCTGACTCCATTTGACAAACACATCTCCTGTTGAATTCGGCAGAAGCTCAGCAGGGATCAGTCTGTGGTTCAAACAGGAGGGCAAGTCAGCAGGATAGCTATTTAAAAGTGATCACACTTAATGGCTTTGCAGTAGTCTTCCTCTTTTGCCTTCATCATTTTGGAGTCCACAAGGTCATTTCACTAATTATAGTGCCAATCCATTTATCCATTAAACATTTGTAGACTGAGATGCCATTTCAGATACAAAGATTATGGTTACAATTGCAGTCGATTCAATGATTGCAAGCAAGTTAAGAGTAAGGAAGCAGGGAGAGAAAATCAAACTATTTCTATTACACAGTGTAGAAAGAAAATTATTTCCAAATATTTCCATTCTGCAGCCTGTTTTTCTACAGCTGTAATTATCTAAGGACATAGGCACATTAACTTCTGTAAGGAGGGGTAATACTCCCTGTCAGCTGGTATAGAGTCTAATTTTCTAGCTATACTGATTGATCCAATAAAGGATTCTACCTCTACAAAATTTGTCACAGGAAATTTACTGATGAGGATTAGATTTTTGTCTAATAACCTCCAAGCCAAAATCTCACATGTGATTCCTCAGCAGCAGGTAAAAAATAGACTTAACTTCCTTTATTTTAATTTTGCTTCTGGGCTAAGACATGCTATTTGCTTTAGTTTTATCCTAGGGTCACCCTTTGTGTTTCAGCAAGGATGCCCTAGGATATCCAGCTCCCACTGGCAAAGTTTTGCAGATCAGCCTCTCCTCTCTGCACCACTTCACCTCTAACATCAGACACCAATGTTCAGCTGGGGCAAAAAGTACATTCCACATCACATTTACCACAGTTCTGCCCCAGACTTGTGCCAGAGTAAATAAGTAACATGCATCTGCTACAATCAAAGATAAAAATAAAAGTATGTTCAAGAAGTCAACAATAAAAAATAAAACTCCCTGAGAGAATACAAATAGGAGTTAAAAGATAAATACTGACAGTCCCCAGAGCCTCCACACTACTAGGGCAGTTGCCTGCTACAGTAGAGGTGATAAAGCTCTCTTCTCTAGCCTGAAAGAGACTTGAAGGCCTCAAAATCAACTACAAACAGAATTAGAAAATGTGTGTGGAAAGAATAATTTTATTAACCTCCCCAAAAGAAAACTCTTGGATAGGCCACTGAAAACAGGAGCATGCAGTACTGAGTGGTTAGGAAGAAAGTATTTTGTTTGCCCATACTAAAAAAACCAAACAAATATCTAATTCTATCCATGCTTCAGCCACACCATGACAGGCTGGTTTAGTTTTCTGCCTCCAGCCACCAGCAGCCAGCAGTGCACAGCTCCTTTCTTGATGGTCACTGTCCTTTTTCCATTGTTGCTCCATCAGGTTCAGATAACCGTCTATTTTTGGAGGAGCAGAACTCCAGACCAAGAGTTAAAAGTCTTTGTAAACGGCAGCTGGTTGTTGTATGCTTCTAATACATGACCTTTGTTCAAGCAACAAGCAAAACATTTAAATCCTTCTTGCTTCATGTGCTCTTTGTGTTGAAGAATCCCTAAATTTAAATAGAAAAATGAAAGCATAAACATTACATTAAGAGTAATTAATGTATTCTCTCCCTTTATCACAAAAAGTGTGTTTTTCAGGTGGTGAGGTTTTTTCAGCTAATTTAATGTCCTATTAAGAGTATTCAAAGGAAGGATTAACATGATAGTGAAAATGGGGAAATATCAGATTTAACACCAAAACTTTTAAATACAAAGATTTATAGTCTAAAATTTTTAAATAATTGTTCAAACTTATAAGAGACTGTTCAAAGCTGTAATTGAAAACTTCTGGAAATATTCATTATATGACCCATAACAATCATGGTAAGACTTGTAAAAATTATTAGAGTTGTCAGCTTAGCACATAAAAGTCAAGACAATTTCACAGATGTATCTCTTCTGTGTATATCACTATTGGCAAATTGAATTTAGGAATTTATAGGAATGCACTAGGAATTTGATGATTTATTTTACCTATCTCTAGAAATGTCACTCATGTAAGTGTCAACAGCTACTAAAATGGAAATTATTAAAGAGAGAAAAAGCTGCAGAACAGCTGCAACTGTCACCTCACCATATCTCTCCTTCAGACCTCCAGTTTGGAAGGTCTGGCTTTCATCCTGCCTTTCCTCATTGCTTTATACAAGGCTATGTTCAAACTGGGAAAATTAGAAATCATCTCTAAGTCAAACAGTGTCTGAAATCTGTCCACAAATCGGTTCTCTTCCTCCAGCCTAAATTTCATGGCCCACAGAATAACAGTATCATGCTTGCACAAGTGATCAAAAGTTAGGAGGAGTTCATCCAGGAATGGATGGTGGTAAACTACATCAGCAGCCATAATGTAGTCAAAGTGACAGGAAGACCTAGGAAAGTTCTTTTCCATATCAATTCCCCAAGACAACTCCTTAACACAAGGCTGGTGTTTGCATTTTTGCTTTGTATTTTGGAGAATGTTGTACTGAAGGTTTCCCAGTAGTTCTGGCAAATCTGTGGCAGTCACAAAGGCACCTGTGACACAGAGAAAACAAATACAGTATTTGAACATACATCAACACTTGAGTAAAAGCCCATTCACAAAAGCCACTGCACAATAAACTGGTTTTATCAGATAACTCTCACTGAGGGCAATAAAAAATTGTAGATGCTCCCAATAACTCTTAAATATTATGCTTAAAATAAATATTTGCTTCCTTGTAGCTCTACTCTACAGATTGACATCTAAATGCAACTGCTGGGGAGAAATCAGATACTTACTCTATCTTGATATCTCACTGGTTAAAAGTACAGTGGCTGACTAGGGATTGATGAATACCAATTACTGAATCCAAGAAGTTAGCATGAGATTTAAGCATTACCTCAGGTTCTTCCCTTCTCACACAAGAAGAAGCTTTTTCAGACTACCAAAAGCTAAAGTTCTGTTAAAATTCAGTACCCACTGACCTGGATTACTCTTGAAGATGAATAGGGTGCCATGAGAGAAAACACAACAATGTCTAGAGCAAAAAGATCAAGTTGCTAAAGGATAATATTGAAACACAAATGGATAGAAGGTGACCTGGCATCCAAAATTGGTTTGGTCAAAGGAAGAGGATGCACTGGTCATACCTACATTTGGCTCAACCTGTTTGCCACGGACACCCTGCAAAGCCACTGATTTCTTATTTTGACCCCCAGTTTAACATAGCTAATGACAACATATCTACTGAGACCTCCTTTATTGTATCAATACACTCCCAGAAAAAAAAGCCACCAAAGCATGTTTCCAAACAAGCCTTTTAGAATTTGTTTCTTGCTCTTGGAAGCTTTCATACAATGGCCTCCGAGAAGAACCAAGCCACATTATTTGTCCTCTATTATTTATCTGAGAGGTGTTTCCAAGAACATAAGAGAAATATCATATACTCACCCAGCAAACTGGCTACTATGGAGACCAAACCAGTTCCAGCTCCAATTTCAATCACATTTTTGTCAACCAAATTGCATTGTTTAGAATTAGTTTCCAAAAAATAACACAGAACAAGAGCCTGTAGGGGAGGAAATTAATTCACATACTGAACAAAATAATGAACTAAATCCCTTGACTAAATATGAATTGCCAGTTAAAAGCATGCAAAAAAATTGTTGTCTGTTCAAATGAGCAATATTTATTCAAGCACTATCCCTAAAGAACCACAGCTCACTATGTTCTTTGGGCTCTATAGGCCACAAAATAAATGCTACAAAATGCATTTTCATATCCAAAATCCATATAAGTCTGTGAATTATTACAGACAGAAGGAGCAACTATAAGTAGATAATCTGTCACAACATATGACATGAGTTGTAAAATTCCAGTCACCAATTCCTGCTTATAACTGGACTTACTTCCTGCCAATTCCTGCTTGTAACTGGACTTACTTCTGGTTGAGATAAAAACCAGTCCTTCACAAAAACGTCTTGATATAAAGACTATTTCTGAGAGAAAATCCACAAGAACCCTTGTTAAGTTCTTCCAGTAGTCAATTATTGCTGACAATAATCAATTATTGTGAGGGTTCAAATGGGACAAATAGATTTACCCCCTTTTCTTCTGGTTCAGTTTTTTTGTAGTTTCTATTTACTTATCTTGTCAAGCTTAGCAAACTTTCATAGTAAATATACTCACAAAGAGCATCTACAACAGACTCCTTACACACGTATATATAAACTGATTATATAAGTAATGTATATATAAACTGGTTAACTGTAAATTTACACATGTATATATAAACCAATCAGTTTATATATAAACTGATTCTTAATCTTAAAGTGATTAAGAATCTTCAGCTTTTCTGCCCTATCTCACACTGACCAGTGAGTTTTAGTTCCCTGTTGAAATAGAATTTGCTAATTTTATTTCTCTCATAAAGATAGTTTCCATATTTACTTCCATATTTTTCTCGGACTTTGATAACTGTAGAATCTCCATTGACAAATAAGATGATTGCTATATCCTCTCACAATACAGATGACCATTTCAAAAGGCAATCATTAGCGGGCCTGCTCTGGCACAGCAAAATTAGTTTTGCTTTTAACTAATTATGAATGAGGAGGACTGCTGGCCCAATGATAACATGCTAGAAAGTAAAACAAAGGGGTTTTTTTTCTACCTCTTAATTCAGAGCACAGAAGAGAAGGCAGTCCGAACTTACATATATCATTTAATCAACAGCACTTTGATATAGAAATCAGCCTGTGAGAACCAGGAATAATTGAAGTCAGGTTCCTAAAGACTGGGTCTGATATTTGACATTATATTGACATTATAATTGACCTTATATTAGGATTTCCTCCTAGTCATATTAATTCCTATAATTCCTTCCCTCAGGATTTTGCTGTATTCTATTATAGAAACTGACTGGCATAATCAAATTTTCTGAGAGTTAAATCAGGGAAACTTTGAAATCTGCATTCCTTTCCATGAAGCATGAAGAAACTTTACTTTCCTTAAAGTTTCTGCACTCTTGAAAATTTGGCAGACATTTTTCATAAGATTTCAAGTACAGCAAGATGGAAGTGGAAGGGAGAACATCAAGAGACTGAGATTGAAGGGTTATCTTCCTTCCACAACAAAACTGGCTAAGCCCTTCCAGAAAAAAAAATATGTTTTTCAGTGAAGTCCATGATTTTGTGTGAATAATTGGTAGTCAGCCAAACTTTCCATGAAGACATACACTGAGGTCATCAAAACATATAGTACAGATGACTGGTCCTGGTTTCCTAAAACCAGGAATATCATTTGGATTTCAAAGCAGAAGAGTAGGACAGCTATCCTCAGCTGTACTGTGGTCATACTTCTAAAAAACAGTATGATCCTAGGAGGCTAGGGCAGCTGGGAAAGAAATGGAGCATCCTGGGTCTCTCCTTTAGGGACAAAAATTTAATCATGTATTGTGGCACCTCCCTGGAGATTTCTTTCAGTCTTAATTATTTCAAAACAGTAAGTTTGCTGCACTGTATGGATTCAAAACCTGAAGAAGACTACTTGTATGGTGAATGTGTTGATGGTTCTTATATCAAGAGCCAAAGACAATGGTTCTCTCAATGGTTCTCTCCAACTAGATTTCCAGCTGTTTAAGAAACTGAAAGCTCCAGCTGAACATTTTCCCATGTCTATGTATTAACGAGGTAAATTTGTTCCTTACATGAGTAGGTTGAATAGCTTCTATGAGTGCTAACACCTTGTGAGCTTGTATCACTGTTGTTTCCGCAACCTGGATCTGCCTGCTACGCAGCCATCTGTATTTATAAAACGTATAGAAATGCAATCATCAAAAAACTGCCATATTTCTTTCAAAGTATGTTCGTAATTGGGAAATAAGATTAAAAGCTACTGGCAAGCAAGGGGGAGACACAAGACCATACATCTTGGGTGATTTGGGCATGCACAAGAAATACCAAGTAAGCTTTGAGAAACATAAGTCCACACAAAACCAGGTTAAATTCAGGTTTGGGATTTGTAGAACAGAGACAGAGAAGCACAGAATTATTTCCTTGGGTTTATAACATATAAAAAAGTATATTTATGATACAAAACAAATCTTAAAATGCTAGATAGGTCCACAAATGAAAAATAACTATACTGCAAAAATATTCTACCGATGGCCAGACGACTGCCCCGTAACAATCAGTGGCTTCTGTAATTCTTATCTCATGGCCGGCAAAGTGAAAGCCTTCCCAGGTCTTATAAGCTATATGATCAGGAAAAAAACGCCTCTCCATGATTTTTGCAACTATCTGTTCATCTTCTTTTTCCCCTGGAAGCAAAAACATAAAATGTCAAAGAGGCTGAGTGGACTGATAATAAAACTACCAATTCATATTGAAAAGCTGATTTGGAAACAAGAATATAATTTATATCTGTGAATAAAATACATTTCACCATAAATTGTTAGCATGGTACATGGCTATTCTCCTGAATTCTAATTGAAATTTTCAGTGTGTGAATAAATAAATTTTTTAATGTTTCACTGAAGCAGCCAAGTTCCTAAAAAGTAAAGAAGGGGAATGTTAGCATACAATGCTTTCCATTTCAGCAACCCAAAGGAAATTTTTAAACTCTTTTTTCCCTTCAAGAACAGCTGCCCTAGTAAAGACACTCACAGCCTTATGCACCCATATTTTTCATTATTCGCCATATCCTTTTACTGTTCACTTTCCCCATATTCTGGTTCTTTTTGACAGTAAACAAAAGGAGCCAGAATATCATGTATAAGTCTGTCACAAAACTTGTGAAACAGATCCTAGCAACACAAATTATGACAGACAGGAGTGAAAGCACTTGTGTTGTCAGGAAAGCTTATCCACCCACCCCAACAGAGCCCTGTCAGAGGGATTCTTTCCAGTTGGCTTGATATCCTGAATGCCATCCCTGTTGCTAAGCAAAGAATATTTATGATAACTAACAAAATCCTGGATAACCATTCTAACAGAAGAGGCTTCATTCCTTTTTAGCAGAATAACATGCTAGTTTCAGTTTTGCCATCATCACAAAAAACTGAACCACAATGTCAGAAAAAAAATATGTAAGTGATGCTGTCTAGAACATTTCCTTAGGAAAGGTTTTCTTAGATTCGTTCCAAGTTTTCATGGGAATTTTGCTTTCATAGCCAACTATGATCTGTTGGCAACCAATGAAAGAAAAACATGTTTACAGGCTACACCTTTTAGAAAGCATGCTAGAGATTTAGACAACTCAGTTACCACCTTGTCCAAAGCAGAGTTTCTGTATCAAGCATGCAGTTCCCATCAAAATCACAGATATTAATTTTGGGATCTGCTCCCTCTGGAAAATGAAACCATTTATTCTTTCATCAACATAAAAGACTTTGTTCTACTGAGGATTCTTCACATTTTCTTCCCCCTTGAATCATTGCTGTCACAGGCCATAATGGCCCCAGGTGTTGTTATTTATATTGCCATATGCCTCAGTATTTTTATTGTAATAACTTATGGACAAAGTCTCCCTTCCTTCCTTGTGATACAAGGTCTAAGGAACAAAAGCAAGGGTGAACAAAGAAAAAGATGATACCAGAGAAAAAGACATCATGAAGCTGCTCAAACTTATTAGCCAGTGCTTTAAGCTCATAACTCAAATTTCAGCATCACAGGAAAATAGAGAATAGCAGCAAACAAGGAAGAAAAACCAAAAATATTTGAATTTGTTATGTTGGCACTAAGACACAAAAACCCAATAAAAACTAACCAACCACAGTACTTGTAGAATTTATTGCAGGGGAAAAGATCCCTAATCATGGGATTAAATATAAAATTAAATATCATATCATGCATATACTACTGGGGGAAAAGAGTTTTCAGAAATTTTATTAATATAACTAAAATAAAATGCCCGACACTGAAATGATGGTATTTTAAGATATCGGGAAACAAGCAGTATGTGTCAGCCTCTTGAAGCCTCTAATGTTAAGCTGGGAGAAAACACATGCATCACTGTGCTTGTAATTAGGGAGCTCTTGACAAACATGAGCTAAGTGCCAGGGAAATGCTGCTTCAGGGCAAAATTAATCTTTCTCTTATGAAAGAAATAATAAAAATCATACGCATATCATAAGTGTATTTAATAGATCATCCTGTTTCCAAACATACCAGATATAGCCTACTTTTTATCTTCTCTGATTGCTTAGAGCAGTCTGATCTTGTTCTGTGATCATTACTAGCTGTGGAAGTAAAAGCTATTCTTTCTATTACCTTTCAATTACAACCATTTTTCTTGATTTTCCTCACTTGACATCTGTTTTGGATCCAATTTTGTTGAGAAACTGGTAACTTATTAGGTCTTAACTTATAAAGCTCCTGTGAGAAGATCTATAAAAGTTTAGCAGTATTACAGCTGCCCCTCTAGCACTCAATAAACATTTCCCACCTATTCCCTACAGGATTAGCAAACTTTCTACTTCAGGTTTGCATCGCACTACACTAATAGAGTTTGTAAGCCACTGCTCTCTTCCTGAGCACTGTCTGTACCCCTGAAAGAAGAATCCCAAATCTGCTGAACAATAGCACCTCTTGAATTTTTGCCCATCTTATCCTTTTAGTAATCTTCCAGGTGGCTTATCTGGAGAAGCTTTTTTTTTTTCTTTTCCCTTTAAGAAAACACTTACTATTGTGAAGAATCAAAAATAATACCTGTTTCATCAGAGTTATCATATGTTAGACAAGATCCAAAGGAGAAACTTTATCAGAACCAGGATGTCAATTATCCTGACAAAGAGTGCTGACAAACAAGGAGTGCCGAATTTTAGTCAGATTCACTTATTTCATACAAGTTTCCCTTTGAACAGCAAAAAACACACCTGTTTGCTGCTTCTTATCTTTCAGAACAACTTCTTGTGGGAGTGCACAAAAGTGCATAAGTTTTTTTTTTCTGTAACTGCCCTCAAAGCACTGAGAATAGAAGAATAAAGAACAAGTGGGAAATCTTTCAAGTGACAAAAAAATTGTTGTAAGAGTAAGTAAAATCCAAGTGAGACAAACTCTTTTAATATCTGAAAACATTAAGGAAATTTTGCTGGTGCTTTGATCAAACCAGTTCTATGATAACAGGTGTAAAAAGCTGAAAGGGGACTATTCTCCTGGAAGTGTTTACCTCTGTATTAGTGAATATTCTCTTGTACAGAAAAAAAAAAAAAGCCCTGAAATTATGAGTCAATGAACGGACTCTAATGACATTTTAAACAGAAAGAGATAACTCATCAGTAGAATAGGGTAGGATAAGAGAAGAGGAGGTTTGACTGACCTGGCTATCAATTCTTGTAAGAATGGAAGTGCATAATGGGTATTTCCAGCAATACTAGTGGAGCACAGGTACTGAACCATTAGAACTTAAAAGTCTGCCAGGATTGGCTTTTCCCTTCTTCACAGAGACAGAAGAAGACAAACACAGAGGTTGTGTTCAGCCCTCAACCCTGTTCTTTGATGTGGAGAAGTGTGGAAGAGGTATGCACACAGAACTGTTTTCTTCAGCCTATTTATCTATTTGCATGAGTGAACACAGAAACCACTGGAGTTTCTAGTGACAGAACCTTATTTACAATAAGATGAAGCAGTTTGATCCAGTCGAGGTAACATATAGAAATTGAGATGATTTTTCTTAGTGAAACAGAGTAAACTCCTTCGTCTTGAACTTGTGTACAAAAACTTATCTCTATAGATGCTCCAAATTCTTCAAGAATATCTTTAAGCTTCTTTAGACTTTTGCCTAATAGGTTAATTACTTACACTGTTCTTTGGAATATTTTAGATAAAGTATTGCTTATCATAGAAGCCTAACATCTTTGGAGCATGTTCCATGAGCTCACTTTATTTTACATTAATATCAGGACTGAGAGAAAACCTCATGTACTGTTGACACATCTTGCACTGAATCAACTATGTCAAATGAGCCTAAACATCATTCACAAAGGCAAAGTAACTAAAATGCAAAGTTCTCCAGACAGACATACTAATCATGTGGAAAACTGGAGTTGTGAAGTCAGTGGCAGGTTAGTTAAATGTGTGCCAAGCTGCAAAATCCTGTGTAGGGAACCAGAGGATTTTGCTGACATATTCATGTGTCATGTTAAACAAATGTCAAAATATTATATGTTAGAACAAAAGCCTAAAGAAACAAAATTATGTGAGTTCTGCTAGAGAAGTCCTTCAAGTAGGAAAGGGAAGTTAGAAAGAAAATAACAGGAAACAGACCAGGTCAGAATGGAAAATATTGCAAACTGCAGCATCTTTTTTCTATAAAAATGAGGACAATCTTTATGTGCACAATTGTGCTTAGACTTAGTAGAAATATTACCTGTTTAGAAACAAGCTACATGATCAGCTATTTACACCACTTGTCACAAAAAATCTAGATACCTGAACTAACACAGCTAAAAAAGTAAAAGGATCCTTCCACCATGAAATATGAAGAATATACTAGCACTACCACTAGCACATCTCCAATTTAAGACACATTTAAAGTAACAAAACATACTCCAAGTACTTTGCTAGTGGATTAGAAGAAGCATTCATTAAAAAAAAAAAAAATCACCCATTGATTAATGGGAACAGCCTACAGGGAAGAAAAAATATTACTCTCTTTCGAGTGTTGGCCTGACTCTGATCTCAGGAGGTCAAATGGTGTCACAGCCCAATGTCATAAGGAAATAAGATCCAGTCATCTGCTTCTCTCCTGCTTTGATGGATTTTCTCCAACTGGCAAAAGGAATGAAATCTAAAACTTTAGCATGAACTTGCCCTGACAAAGTTTAGCCCTACAGCAACATATTCTCCCATCTTCAGAAGCAGTGTACTCTCACATACAGAGTTTAGATTTAAAGTTTACCATTTAGACTTGTTCTAACAAATATTTTAATACCATGCACCAACAGCTGTGAAGATGGTCCCACTATGACTTCTCAGCAACTGCCTCCACAAAAGAAGACTACCTGTGCTGTTTTACTGATTGAGCGACACTAGACAGTTCCTAAGATATTCCAAGAAATCCAGGACTCTTCAGATCACCCCCCACTCTGGACACACAGGAGTGAAGTTATCCAAACTAAATATTTAATATGCATTTTATTTATATAATGTGGAAATAATAGATATAATACATAATGTGGAAATAATAGATATAATACATATTGCTTATATTAAAAATATAAGCAAAAATATTGTTGCTATCTATATATCCCAGAGTCAAGAGGATACCTGCAAAAAGATCAGTAAGGGAGCAAACCTGCAACCAGTTCTGTGACTGTAAGAGATGACTGGAGACAAGTTACATTACTCCACTGATAGAAATTATCCAAAGGTATCCCGATAAATCCAAATGGGGATTTCCAATGGCTCACATCAAATTTATCCTAAAACTACATAAAGATCACAATAGAAAGGGACTCTGGAGTCTCAGAATTTTTACTGAGCTACTGACATGTCAGAATCAGAGCCCTAGTCCTACAAGCACTACAGATTGCTCCATGGAAACATACACAATCCTGAATCACAATGTAGGCCCTAAATTTCAGGTAGCATCACTTTAGTATCTTTATTTCCTTCCACTTATTTCTATTTTATTCCATTTCAGCATAAGGGCTCTCACAGGAAGGTGTTAGGAGGGAAAGCTAATCGTGCTCCTGACTTCACAGAAGTCAGATGTAACCTACACCTTTCTAAGAATATAAAGCATACCATTCCAGTATGTCTAAACTGCAGTTAATTTTTCCCTACTTCATCCCTACCTACAAAAAAGGGATATCATCACATAAGTGTAGGCATTCCACTACATTCATTAGAAGCACAGTCTGCTGAAGTGATGGCAATGAAGGTGTGTATTATATTGATCAATCTCAGATTGCATGTCAGGGTAACAAAATGCTTGAAACTTTAAACTTTGAAATGCAAAACTGCAACACACAGGCAGCCTCTTCTCAGCCAAGAGACAAGATGCACTTAGCCCAGAGAATAAGGACACAAGAACAAGAACAAGAGAAGCATCCAGTCAATGTATTTACCCAGGCTTGAGAGGTATGGTTTTGATTTCAAATTTACAACACTGATATCCCAGCCCTATCCAAGTCAAAGGCCATCTAGAAACATTAAATGGCTGAAAATAGAAGTACTGTAGTCATTTTATCTCCTGAACACATAATGAATTCAAGTTTGCCAAGTACTTCCCTTTTTACTTCATCATGTTTGTCTGTCGTTGAAAACATCTCCAAGTCTAGGCTCAGAAGCTATTTACTTTCTAAAAATAACTAAATTATTTCCCTTTGACTACAAAGCAGACTCTGTTCTTAAATTAGATGGTCTAATATACATTATAAAAGGCAGCTAACTTCCTGACAGATAGGAAGAGACCTTAAAAAATGCTGTCAGTATTCACCTACCAATAATTCTTGATTTCTAAAATATTCCTATGCATAAAGGACTAGAAAGTAACCTAACAACACCAACCTATGCAGTCATACCCCTTTTCTTATGTGGAAGTTGAGATATATTATTTATTGTCAAAATGCAGCTACTGTAAAGACTAAATAAGTGAAAATAGGAAAGATGTGCACATGGCTGAGAGGGAAGAATAAGTCACAGACTTCCCTACAAAGGTCACGTATGCCTTGATTATTTGAGTGTTGCCTCCAGCCTCTGTTCTACCCATACACAACAAGTTTTCACTTGAGTTTAGCAATGTCTTAAGCAAAGACATTGTTAAGTGTGTCTACTTACTGAGGGGAGAGAAAGACAACAGGGAAGTGTTAAATTAATAAAATAAGCCAACAGGAAACCAGGATTGCAAAGATCATGCTGGAAGGATGGGGAAAGCAAGGGAAAGTCCAACTACAAATCAGGCACTCAGCTGTGAAGAGGCAGACTTGGGGTCCATACTCAGGTCCTAGGATGTTTTTCACATTTTACAACAAAGCTTTTGAAGCCAGTGAAAAAGCATCAGTGCAGAAGATAATGGGAGAGATAAGAAGTATCATTAGAAGTAACCCAGGAAATATGAATGAGGTGCTACATCACTACCTCCTCTCAGCTGAATTACCTTAAATTGTAAGTTACAGGGTTAGGATGCTTCTCACTTGGCTCCATTCCATGAATGTCCCATTTAAGGCACTGCTCTGGACTCCACCAAGATGTTTTATATGCTGGCAGGAATTGCCATCAATTCGGACACCTGTCAGGCAGGGCAAGTAGAAGGAGTGTGTCCCTTTTTAAATGTCAGGAGTTACGAGAAGGTTACTAGGTCAGCATTTTCTCAGATATTGATGGATTAAAAACTGAGCCATGGCCAAGTGAAGTTGGATGATGGACTGCTAAGGACATGTACACCTTGCAAAATTGTTCTTCTCCTTTTGTCTCAGAGATAAAAGTAATCTGGGGTGAATTTACATAATGCAACTAGAGTAAAGTAATTTAGTTTCCCAAGAAATTAAGACAGGAGTGGTAGCATCTGGTCTGAGAAACATTTAGCCAAGGAGAGTTAAAGCTAATAAGAGAAATCATGTGAGGAAAGAGAGACATCTAACAACGCAGGTGTGGAGAACTGATTGTTTAAAGCCATAAAAGGAATGCTCAGACTGGGTGAGGACTGATCTGTAAACTGAGAACCAGTAGTAATGGGAATCATGAACAAAAATAAGTAGTTTTAAACTGGAGAATGTATGACAAGTAAATTAATAAGCAAATGGTAAGGCACCAAATATAAAGAGCTCAGACTGTGAGGGTGGTATAACACTGGAAGAAGTTGCCCAGAGAAATTATGGATGCTCCACCCCTGGGAGTATTCAAGGCCAGGTTGGATGGGGCTTTGAGCAACCTGGTCTAGTGGAAAGTGTCCCTACCCATGGCAGGGGGTTTAGAACTAGATGGTCTTTAAGGTCCTTTCAAACCCAAATTATTTTGTGAGTCTATGATTCTATGACTGAAACTTGGAAAGAAACCAAACTGGAATAAGAACCCTGAGAAACAGATACTGAGACTGGCATGTTAAATAATGAAATAGGAATGGGGAAAGCAGTAGAGAAAAAGGATGGGAACAAGACACAGGCTCAAAGTAATTTAGCAGGTGAATCTCCATGCATCAGATTCAGCACTTTTACACCTCCAGAACCAGGCACAGAATTTAAGATGGCAAAGTCTGTAAAGATGTCCAATTCATGTCTCCTCATTCTCTTAGATTAATGTTTATAGACATGGAAAAGAACTACCTGGCCCTACACAGACTACAACTCAGCTGAGATTTTACACAAAAATATTATGAAAAATAAAATAATTTTTCAAATGTCCTCTTTTTGCACTCAGTTGTAGAACATAACTAGACCCCATCACAAAACATATACATTTGTCCTAATACCTTGTCTACTCCTGATAACCACTAAAAAGGGGACTATTTATGAAGTTTTAGAGTCCTCAAAGATGTGCAGCCATGAAAGCACTTAATAGAAACCATTGCCAACAGCCCCTGAAGGTATTTAGGGCAGGGTCTGAGGCTGTCTAGACACAAATCAGGCTGTAATAACCAATTCTCCTAACTGACAGCCTGTAAACAAATCTGTCTGAAAAGCTTGATCATAATCACAGCTTCATTCCTTGGAACCAGACACAGGCAAGTAACTGGAGGACAGATGCCAGGCACCAGCAGGAAGCTGCCAGGACAAGAGTATGCAGGTATAACATACTTGAAATACCTCGTGCATTGCTAGCATACTACAACCGTGTTATCTGTTGCATTTTCTGTACAAATGCCATAAACACAGTTCTTCAGAAAAAAATTAATTAGAAGATAGATCATTGTTAGCAAGACACTTTATTCCCTAATACTATTCTTAAGTGCAACAAGGAAACATAGTGAAATAAGAAACATTTTACCCTCTTGTCTTTTGAATTCTCTGACCCCTTGATTCTGTAGATGATTATGCTGTGATGTTGTCAAATCCATACTATGGCACAAGCCCTAGAACCGAGAAACAAAAGTCTATCTCAATAAAAATACTTTATTTCTTCTTTCACACATAAGCTTCATTAAAAAAAAAAAAAATTACAGGTATTATGCTACAATTGACTTCTATTGATAGTAAAGACATGAAGAAACATAAGTATCAATATTCAAGGCATAAAAGTACAAGACACAGCAAACTAGTTCAACTGTTATATTATTACAGATTAAAAAGAATAGATTAAAAAAAAGTTTTGATTAATGTTTAGATCTATTTTATGAAATTTTAAAGTTAGAATAAATCAAAATCAAGTTTTGTAGGCTTATAAAGAATTGAAAGGAAAGGTAGAAACAAATTACTGAATGAGAAGAAAAATTGCACCAATATGATCTAATCTTGTTTGAATTAACTGGCTTGGAAGGGAAGGAAACAGTCTAATAGTAAATGCTGCACATGAGTATAAAGGAGCAGGATCTACAAATAATGTGCTGAACAGAAAACATATGTGCCTATATGAACAGATAAAGAGCATGCTGGAGAAAAAAAGTAGTAGGAACAGTCGGACCGAGGACAATACAATTTTCAGCTGTCTGCAGAAAAGCAGACAGACAACCAGTAGTCTCCAATTCTTGGTATTTTACAATCAGAAAGAACACTGAGTTCACAGGAACAAAAAAAGAAACAAACAACAAGAAACCCACCACACAGTTCTTTGATTATTTTTGATATTTTGTCCACTCTTATGTGGAAATTTTACTGGTTTTTTTCCAGGGTGGTTACAGTTAGTAATCTACAGATGTCTAAACACCCAATAGGGATGCAATTAAATAAGGCAATGACTAAAAGAGTATCTCTCCATAGTGGGACCAAACAATAAAAAGGGAAAAAAAAAAAAAAAAAAAAAAAAAAAAGAAAAAGAAAATTCATTCAAAATAAAAATATATTCTGAATATCAAATTGTCCTCACAGTGCAAAATCTTAGGCAGGATTTTTTCTCAAAACTTCAGGATCAAGAGGACAGTATGAAACAGCCCTCTCCTGTTTGAGAGGATGCACCTTACTCTCTTGACTTCACACCACAAAAGGCACACAGATTTAAATGTTTAAATTTACTACTAAAATACCAGCAGCCATTATGCTGCTTGAAGGTGAAAATAAATAAAGGCTTCCTACATGTCACCATGGCACACAGAACAAAAATATTGCCATTATATTTATGTCTATACATGAACTTAGCAATAGCAACATCATTAGATAGGAAACAGAAAAGAGACTCAGTGGGATTCAAAGTCTTTATATGCATCTTCAGAATAACAAGTGGCATAGGAAACTACAGGGATATTAAGCAGAAAATGTTACACACACTCATCAGCTTGTTGGCTATATCAGAAGTATTAAAAATGACAGATTTTCTTCCCATTAGAAGACAAAATAAAAGGTAAAATCACCCTACAGGACAAAGCCTTTGTATGTTGTGGTCCTCTACATTTTTTTTGTCATTCTAAAAATATCCTGAGGTGCACTGAACTACACAGCAACCTAAAATAGTCCAACATGGACATTCAGGAGTGCTCCAAGCAACTAAACAGTGCAGAACAGCTCAGTTACACTGTTTAAAGCAAATGATACAAACTAATTTAGCACAAAAGACAGAGTCAAGCGAAATACCACCGGCATCCACGGCATTTTGGTCAACACTACCTGAATCTCTCCCAGCTTTCCAAAGATGGTGCTCCAGCAGCAAAGTCCTTATCTTGCCGGCGGCTTCCCCCCAGGACAGGCGCAGGCAAAGGCGTGTTCCGAAGCCGGTGTCACACGTTGCCAACATCCCCCGGCCGGCAGCAATCACAAACCCCGACAGCTGCAGCCCGAGCACAAAGAGGGCATCACGCAGCCCTTATGTAAGGGAGCAATTTTGTACCAGCAGGAGACACCCCGCTCAAGGGAGCTGCAACCACAAAGTAACCAACTTGGAGCACTGCTTACAAAATAAATAGTGGCAGGGTGTTAGCGACTCCTCGCTGCTACTAAAAAGTAGGCAAAGAGCATAAAGCCATTCTTCAGAGCCAAAAGGCTCTTCCTTTGGAGACAAAAATTCACCAAGGGGAAGGGGTGCTTTTGCAGCTGCGGTACAAGAATGCAGAACTGTAACAAGGTACACAATCCCCAAAACCCTAACCCCACGACACAGCTGTCAGCCTGCACTAATACAAACACACCACCCCTCCGTATCCAGGGTGTCCATTCCATCAACAGATCGCAAACACTGTCATGGGACCCAATACAGGTATCTTAAGACTTCTCTTTTTTAGATTGTAATCAATTCAGGACAGAAGGATCTCTCACTTTACACAACTTTTAGAAAAATTAGACTTCAACCTCAACTGGATTTTCTAGGTGTTACCAAAAAATAATAAATTATTGTACCAAAATACTAAACAAGCCCTACAGAGAAGTGACAGTCTCTGTACCATAGTTAGCAAAAGAAATAAAGGGAGCTCTTCTACTTTTATGAAAAATGCACCAGGACCTGATACATACTTTTAAAGTAATAGTCAGTAATGCTGATGAGTGATTTATAAAATAGTGCTGTAAACTGACTGGATAGACTGATAATTTGCTTAAAATATTACAATCTTTTCTAAAAGTAGTATCAAAAGGAATTATTTTCACCCAGTATAAACTGTACATGAAGTATTAGACTCTCTGCAATTTTAAGAGCCAAATCCCATCCAGTTCACCTCAGCCCCTCGCCCATTCAGGGGAGGACAATGTCTTATACAAAACTTTAACATATGGTCTTGAATTTGAAATAATGAAACAATGAGAAATGCAGTAGACATATCAAATGAGAACTCAAAAAAAGCAAGAAGGACTAAAATGTAATGTAAGAACACAAGTAAGATGGGTAGAATTCCGTGCTTTCCCTTCTTTACAGCCAGGAGGTGGAAATAAATTTTACATTCAGAGAAGAGAAGCTCAGAGAAGTCTGAGCTTCACACCATCCCACACAAATTAATCCAGTGCGAGTGCTGCAACAAGTAGATACCTCTGAACACCATAAATAGTCTTTGGACACAGCCAAACTCCAAATAAGAGTTTGTAACATGTAACTCCAAATCTAGAAACATGTCTTTTACATTCAGAATATGGACAATTACTGCCCATCAGATTATAGAGGGACTTACTGTTCTGAATGTTTTTCCTCGGGATTTTTTGAGGGTTTGCATCATCTCTCTTCAATGAAAAATATTACTTTGGGCATAATACTTTCAAGACAGGCTTTGGGAAGAAGAAAAGCAAAAAATGTAACCTATTTTACTTCTCCCAACACCTAGAAAGAACCCAAGAAATCTTCAGAATTTCATTTAAATTTGAAGTTAAGGAAGCAACTGATTGCAGATGGTTTTAAGAGCTCTACCAACTCAATTAGAATGCAAATAAATGGACAACATGTTTTGGCTCAATATTAAAATCTGAAGCCTGGAAACTTCTATCAAGTGAAATCTAGGTCTTTGTGAGTAAGTGTGCTAAAATTAGTGTTTTGTTTGAAATCACTTCTATTTAAGTTCTTGACAGCAGAACATGACAAATGCATGACAAAATGCAGTACAAATAAGGATAATTTATTATATTTTAAAAAGAATTCATTATAATATTTACAAAGCTCAAGTCACAAAAATCAGTCTTTTTAAATAATTATTATATTTAAGATATTTTCTTTCTTATTCCTCTCTTGCTTCGTGATTTCTTTTTTCTGCCTTCAAACACAGGTTTGGCAGTCACCATGACTACATTTCCCAGGTCTTCATCTTCACTACTTGAGCTACTGCACCCTTTTTTCTCTTTATGGTCTGCTGTCTCTGTTGCAGACGTGTTTTTCTTCCTTTTGCTCTTGCCTAAATCTCTACCTTTGGATTCCTCCACTGAGGAGTCACTAGAAGTTTCTGAAAGATTCAAATTTCCAACAAAACCACCTCCATATAAAAATTCTTTTCTGGAATCTGAATGTTTTCTTCTCTTTCCACTCTGTTTTGTTGCTGCAGCTTGATTTGTGTCACCTGTGGTACCTTCCCCTTTCGTTTTTCCGGACTGTTTAAGTTTCATCTCTGTGACAGCAGCGGCCTCCTGAATTTCATTGTCTTCTTCCTTTTCCTTTCTCTTGAGACAAGTCACAGCTCTGAGCAGTCTCTGGCTTTTAATAGCTTGTTTCTCATGCTGTTCTAGTCTGAAGAATGAATCAATTCGAAGCTGAGTCTAGCAAAAATAAAACAGAAACACAGTTGAATGTCTTTGTGGGAATTCAGTTGTTAGCTATATTATAAAACATCTGAAACTAAAGCAGGACAAAGAAGTAATGAAATTAATACATATGCACACAGATGTGAACAATAAGATACATCATTACAGTAATACCCATACTTTATAATAAATTAGGCAACAAGAACCTTTACAGAAATTAATAATTAGCAAACTCGCAGTGAGATTTCATAAATATTGCACTGCTAGTGGTTAGACATATGTTGCTATTGTCAACCCTAATATAGAGAATCTCTGTAGTGCTCTTAAGTATGTCCTTACAAACACATCCTTAGCTTCCAGCTGTGAAAGCAGAATGTTTACTAAGTAAATGCTGTAAGTGCACTTTGCATTTGTGCCTCCAAGTGCAAGAACATGCAGGCATTTGTCTCCAGTTCATTGCACCACATGCTGCTACAGTATAAAGACTGAAAGGAGAACTAAGAGTCCTCACACAGTGTGGATTTGTGCTCTTCAACGACAGCTAGGCTTTTTGTATAGGCCCAGCCAGTCCTCTGCTTTTTCTCTAACATTGTCTGAGACAGACTCTTCCAAAGGACATTGCAATCAGTCTGAATGAATATGTATATAACTACGGAGCTTTCACTCCACTCAGTGATACAGAGAACCTAGAACACTGGTTTAGACAATGCATCTATCTTGTGTAAGGCAAAAGGAAAAAAGAATTTCACAGTGGAGATAAATTTTCCAACCTACTTTGACAGCTACCAAGCAGGCATCACCATTCACTTTCAAGCGTTAATAGAGTTGACAGAACATTATCTTGGAAATGAGAGTAGTATTATTAATAGGCTCAACAGTTCAGTCTGCACTCGTGCTCAAAGGATGGGTATAGTATCAAGTGGGCAGTATCACTCCACCAAAATCTCAGGGGCACTTTTATATATACTTTATAAAGTGTTTATGGAACACTGTGCTCTAGAAGTACTGAAGTTGCTTGAGGTACCTGTAGCTTGACCATGTCCAGAAAAAAACAGCAGCCTGGACTTAAGATAGGTGCTTGATAGGTAAGGAAACTTGAAACCAATGTCTGAAATTATGTAGAGTCCCCTCAAAGCACACTCAAATCATACAGAAATGAAGTCTAGAGAAGCAAGCTTAGCGACTTTAAAAAAAAATACATAAAAAGATTAAAACCCAAAGCCAAGCTTCTGAGGAAGATATTTTACTTCAAAGCCTTGCTGTTCTTTTCAAAATGCTTCTCTCACCATTTTCCAGTTACCCTTAAACTACAGTAGGTAGATTTTCACCTGCTGTAAGTTCAGTTGTTTCATCACAGGCAAAAGGATTCCATCTATCTTCGTCCTAGTCCAGCCAAAGTGATCCTTGCAGAATGTGCAGATAGTTAAGGAACTTTACAAAATGGCTATTACTGGTATTTTGTAAACACATAAAATGAAACTTCCTGGAGTAAAAAATGTCTGGAGGAAAGTTGCTCCACTTCAAAGCATTTCTACTACAAAATCAGACAAAAGACTCTTGGTTAAAACAACATATCACAGTCACACTGCTGCATCTCCATTAGTTGCAGAACTTTTGCTCTAAGATCAACATTTCCAAAAGCATGGCTCAGTGAAGACAGAACTCATTTTGGTTAAATGGTATTGCCATAACAAAATGCCTATAAGCAAACCTTATTTTTACATTTGTACCTACTGGAAGTTTCATTTCCTGTTTAAAACACTATTAGCTCTGCATTTATTGCCATGTACTTTTCAATAGTTCATTGCAGATTAGACTGCAACTGAAGCAAAAAGTAGACATTATTGGAAGAAATGCAGGGAATAATTAGGGATAAAGTGCATGTTGAAACACCATTTCTATCTAGACTTCAAGATTTATTTGTGAAAAAGGCAAACATACAGAGGGAGTGCTCGAGCAATCCCACTTCAAGAGCAGAAACAGGCACAGGACAGTTACAGAAATACAATATCTCAACAAATTAGTCAGTTCAGCTACAAGATTCTCTTTGCATGCAAAGTGAGACAGTCCACTCTCTCAGGAGGGCAGAGCAGCCTGACTGCCACACATACATGGCTGCATTCCCTTCTATCCCAGAGCTGGTATCATTTTAGGGGAGAACATGCAGGTAGGGCTTTGGGCCCTTCACAACAGAGGGATGTTAAAAACTTGACACTCCATTACTGACTCATGAACTTTGAGTACTTTCACCTAACAAACAAAAGGATATTCTCTGATCTGCTCTACATCAGGCTTTCCCCAGGTAAATGAACCCCTTGACTCATCCACCACAGGTTTCAGGTATGCTTCTGCCACTGCTGGATTTGGGAAACCTGAATAAAGCTGTAGCTCCCGCAGTTTCTTCTTGACTTTAGTGTCATGTGGATTAGGCATCACTTTCTTATTCTTCTGAGCCTCATTCCACCACTCACTAAAAAACAGAGAAATTATTAATTTGCCTCATGAAATAAAATTTGACATATCAAGAGCCACCATGCTAATTTCAATAGCCTTAGTCTCCTTACTGCAATTACTACAAGAGATGATGTAGAAAATGTCCAAATGAAAGAAAGCCAAAGGGACAAAAAATCTTAGCAGCAGAAAAGAAAAAACATACACATTAAATGTAGCTACTATAAGCCAAAGTGGCAAATATCACCTGGATTCCCCATAAGCTCCAGTGTTAGCCTCACTTGCAGAGGATGTTCCACACACAATGATTATTGCTGGAGGTTTTTTAATATGCAAGGAAAAGAAAGGAAAAAAAAAGACTTCCAAACATCTTTACTATTGCCAATACAGCTGCCTTAGCCCTCTTCAGATCTTGTTCTTGCCCACACCCTACCTGCCTGACTCCTTCCAGGTCATCCATTCCTCAATCAAGTCCCCTTTCTCTGTGAGAAAATTACAGCAACCTCTCACCAATCCAGGGAGAATGAACCTCTGCTGCACTATGGATCCAGCTCTCCAATAAACTCTGAGGCAGATGCACAATTCTACAGCTGTTCTGCTGTCTTTGTCTCACTGTGATTGCTGTATCAACTTGACACCTTATCTACCTCTCATTCCAAATAGTGATAATGGAGTCATGTTTTACAGCCTACTTAGTCCCATTAATGATGGTCCCATCAATCAGTGATGGCCTTACGTTTTGCTGCATATTTAAGCATCAGAAAAGCATATTTACTAATAATCACAATATGGAAATACAAAAAAGCAAATCATAATGAAGCATACGCGAATTTTAAGAGAGGTTCCAAGCCATGCCCAGGAAATTCATTTAAAATCTCCATTGCTGTTACAAAGCCAACATTTGGGATGCCCTCAGTGTAGTCACTTCCAAGCAAGTATGCCAAATTAATTAGCTTGCTTCTATCCAACCCTGAAAAAGAAAGTGTATGGATTCAGCATTTATTATCTTACAAAATAAAAAATACTATCAGAAAGGCAAAGGAATACAAAGGCATTAACTCCATACAATTATATTTAATTCAACATCAGAATCTCCTATGTTCTATTCTGGAGCAGTATCAATATACAACTGCTAGCTCCAGCACTAATAATTGTGCTAATTTGGCAAATATATCCTGCCAAAATGAAAATGTTACAATGGACATCAGGAGGATTTTTTTTCATGGAAATTATTGTTAAACATTAGAATGGACTGTGCAGTGAGGTGGTGGAGTCACTATCCCTGGAAATGTTCAAGAAATAACTGGATGTGGTACTCAGTGCCATAGTCTAGTTGACAAGGTGGTGATCAGATAAACATTGGACTTGATCTCAGAGACCCTTTCTTTTCTCAGAGATATTTTTCCAACCTAAATAATTATTTGATTATGTAATTTCAAAATTTGGGGTTGTTACAAGGTATTTTTTTACATTTATTACATCCAGTTAATGTTCTGATTTCATCTAATGCTGACCTGAATTAAGTAATGCCAGAATCAAATAAAAACATTCTGTTTGAATTCTAGGCCATAATACCAATGCCTCTGCTTCCTAGAAGTGTTCCTCAACTGGAAGCCTTTTGCTCTGTGCTAGTACAGTTACCAAGCAGAGCCTGTGAAACAGCCAGAAAGAAGAACTCAGCTGACCACTTCTATTTGATAGGCTATAAAGTCTGAGGCAACCAGACTGATTTTTAGTGACCAGCTTCAAAGGTTTGGATTTGAAAATTTTTTTAAATCCCATGCAGAAAAGAAGGGACGTGAGTCTAAACTCACAAAGCAAGACCATTATCATGCTAGTCACGATATTCATCAGCTGTTCAGACAGAAGAATTTCTGCAATGCATGGGAAAGGAGAAGCACAAGACTGCAAAGGAATGTGACATAAAGACTGATGATGACTATTTTTTCCCAATAAATAAATAAATATTTGGCTTATCACATTAAAACCAGTTAAAAATCACAGACATGTTTTTACAGCAATTCTTTCCAATTAAGCTACAAAAGGATACTTAAGTAGGGAAAAATTTCATTCAATTTGCTGGAAGAAACCAAAGCTACATTTTTCACCACATAAAAATGTTATGAAATTTTACATACTACTATTTCAAAGTCTGTAGCATCTCAAATTGAAAATGTCAAAACTGATTTTAAAACAGTTCTGCTCAAGACATAACAAGTTTAAATTGGCTCGTATTTTGCCCAATACTTTATGTGACACTGAAGCTTAGTAGTTCAACAAAATTGGCAACAATTTGATTAGACTAGCTCAAGAGCAATCAGATAGAAGAAAAAAAATCTTTCAGTGTCGACCATATGATTAATGTTTTACACATATTCCAGCTCCGCTTTTAATATATTACATCTCAGTATGTCCAAAACTAATTTCTATTTCCAGAAGACTAAAAATCTGATGACATCAGAATATCCTTTTCCCACCACATCAGAAAAGTCATGCTAAAAATTTACCCAGAAACTGGTATAATAGTTCATATCTCCAGCCTTGATTATCATTACACTATCTCAGTATATTAAATGCAGGTGGTCTGCAAATTCAGGGGGGTAATCTGGCAGTAAAACAGTAACCTAACTGAATGGCTTCAGAGACTCTCCAAAGAACAGACATTGAATAAGATACAGAAAATTCTGTAGAAAATACAGAGACAGATGACATAGATGTTTTATTAAAGACTGTTTTTAACAAACCAATACCTGAGGCTTACCTAGCTCGTTCTGAAAGTCAACATACTGATAATATTCTATGTATTTGTTCTGACTGAAGAAATTTTTATAAACATGTCGTCCACCAAACAACCAAACATCACTGTCATCGGTGATTGTCCCAGAGGTCTGATCAGTAAGGTCCAATATGGCACACTGTGCCTCAGCCTCTGTCGGAGCTTCGATATATGGAATGCCAAACAGACGGAGGAGCTCCTGGAGGATGGAAAGAAAACAGTTAATAATTCATCTAAAGAGTTAATTTCTAATACACTTCTGCTTGACTCAGAAGTGCTAGATTCACACTTGGGATTTGTTTAATATCTGACAATAAACTCTGGTAAAAAGTACCAAGTTCAGTTAAGTCAAGGGGGAGTCCCCACTCAACTCCTCTCAAGCAGACAGTGCCATGTAAGTCAAGCACTACTTGAGCACACTTTTACCACACAGTTTGAGAACTTAAATACACAAGCATACTTAAGGATTGTTTTGCACAGCAAAGAGAAAACTCCATGCATTACAATTATGTGGGCTCAGCAAAACAAAGATGCAGGTAAAATATAAAAGATAAAAATAAAACATATCTAAAAATAAATTTGGTCACCGCTTCATCTAAGAAAGTAGCATGCAAGCATATGAAAAATGGTCATATCAAGCAGGAAACAACAGTGGGAAGACTAATTGTTCCCTGGATATTGTTTTGATATGCCTCTATTTTGATGCATTTTTGCTTTTATGGCATATATTACACAACCTCAGTTAAATATCCCACACGCACTAGGTTTAGAGGCTTGTGCTAATTACATGGGCCTGGATTATGTTCTTCACCAGATGGCTTTTGAGGCTTGATAGAATCAGCCTCAAGACTAAATCTTTACTGTAATTAAGAATAAAAGCACAGATCAAAAGTTGTGCCTATGTAATCATAGGCACAACTATAATGGTGTGCCCATGATTACATGGCACATAATACTACAAAAGCAATCTACTGGCCTTTAAAAAATCAAATGAAGAAACAAGTACATGCAAATATTTAACCAAGACTAAGTATCATTTTAAAACTGCTTAAACTGTCCCATTAAGAAAAAAAAATACACACATTTACATATTTCTCAGAATTAATTTGTTAGCATAAGTTTATTACATCACAGACACTATCACTAGTCTACTGTGTTACTGTTACTGGGTTTGTTAACCCAAACACATTGTATTAAACCTTGAAACACTGACACAGAAGTAACAGGCTCATTCAATCATTACTGGTGAGATTCCCTCAGATTGCTTACTCAGGGCATAAACTACACAGACTTCTTGTAATTTTTTAACCTTTTAATCCCTAGGGGAAATCACAGTTTACCTAACACACAGACTGCATCAATTCTTTGCTGCTGTACATAGCTTCCGAATATTTTTTGTTTATTTTGCACCTTTCACAAAAACAGGCCAAGATCAAACTGCCCCAACCTTCAGAAGTTGGTGCTTAAAAGATATACTGATTTATCCATAATTACATTATTATTTTATAATGTTATTACACTTACTTAAAATAGTTGGGATTCAAGATTATCTCAACACTTTCAATATTTTAAAACAAGCAAACTGAAGAAAACAAGCTCCTAAGAGGGGAAAAAGGTGACCTATAACTAAACAAAATTACTAACAGCTTTTGAGTAAATGACTGGGATAGAGGAAGGAAACAAATCAAAATGACTCAACAAATACTACCTGGCTTTCCAAGAACATCTGTCCTGTTACAGAAGCGGCAACACGTTCCTGCTGCTGTTTTTGAGACTGAAGTGTATTTTGTTCAGCAGAAAGGTCCTTTTCTAATTCTTCTAGTTCTTCCTGAAAATATAAACCAAAGTTTTTTATTATTTCAATAATTCAGGTACACTTAGGAAAGCAAAGCACAAAGTCTCCAACTACAATTATTCTAGTAGCACATGTTCCATTAATTCACACTAGGAAGCTGTTACAGCTTCTCTAATGCAGCAAGCTGTAAGACCAGAGATGGTCGAGTCATGAATTTACGTTGAAGTTTTCCTCTGATTTCAGGGAGATTATAATTAACCACCTTTAAAGAAAAATCAGTTCCCATACAATTAGATAGCTATGTGAGAAAGCAATGAAATAATAAGAAGCTGATCAAGAGTTTTCCTTAACAACTATTTGGAGACAAAGCACTCCATTACAAGCTCAAAACAAGAAACAATAAGTTACCAAACTGATGTCTTGCCACTCTTCCACTGCAGCTTTACCATCAGCATTTCTTTCAACATTCTGAGTGTTTCCCAACTGCACCTCATCAGATTCTTTCAGCAAGTCCAGTGTGAAAACATCCGGTCTGTCTGTCTCCACTTCTGCACGTGTCGGTTCATCACTCATTTCTTCATCATATTTAGTAGGAAACTCAGCATCATTACTGACCTCAGCATCCACTTCAATGAAGCTTCCTATCAAAGGAAAACAGAGACTTGTACACATTTTTAACTTGTGCAGTGTTTTTTTATTTTTCCTATATGCAGCAGATATATATAAGGATTGTGAAATTACACAAACCAAGTGGCTGACTGGTTAATAACACCAGTTAAATTCAATGTACACAACATGCTTTCCCGATTCTCCATATTCTACACACAGGTTTCAATGATAAAGTGTGACACCAGGTGAAAAAACACAGCTCAAATTTTCTTCCTGCCTCCTATATATGTGGGAGTGGATGCATTTTTAAGGATTGCTGACTAAGAGAAAAGGTTACCTTCGACTGACTACGAATATACTGTCCTATTTTCTTATCCTTTTACACAATCAAAAAGCACATACCATCAGAATCACTGTCTTCGGACTGTGACATCCTTTCTCTTTCCGCCTCAGGATCTCTTGCTTCTTGAAAAAATCTAGTATCCACAGATAGATTCTCCTTTGTTTGTGAAATTACTTCCTGTGTGTTTTCAGAAATTTTCAAGTTTTCCTCATTTTTAGAAAGGTCTGTTGTCTCAGTGTGAATCAAAGGACCTATATTGGTTTGCACAGGGGAACAGCTTGGCTTCTGCAAACACAAATTCATATTCTTATCTCCCAGAGACTTTAAGTCCATTTTAGAACCATTTTTTTCTTTGTCAAAGTCTTCTTTATCTTTTCTAGTATTGTTAATATAAGAATAATTTTCAGCTATGGATATACTGGTGTCCTTGGGTGCAATATGATTTTCTGAATAATTTTCTTCTTTGTCTATATCTTCTTTGCCTTTTCTAGTATTTTCAATAGCAGAATAATTTTCATCTCTGAATATACCAGTGTCTTTGGATGTAGTATCACTTTTTTCCAACTCCTGAGTCTTCTGTTTAAATTTAGCATCTTGTACAGTCACTTGGATTGATGAATGAATTGTAGCTGTAGGAATGTTTTCTCCTTCCTTAACTTCAGGAATCTGTTCTTCCTCATCTGAGCTAGTAAGCAGAAAATCCTTCCCTTCTGGTCTTTCTAACAGCACTCCATCAGTTGCAGCAGTAGCAACTTCCTCCCCTTTATCATCTTCACTCAGAGCTTGCTGAATTGCCCGCAGTGTTCTTGGAGACACACTGCCTTCCTCTGACACAAATCGGTCCATGTTCAATTGTCCTGCATCCAGTTCTTCTTCTGAGCTGCTTTCTACCATGGCTGCCTGGATAGCAAGCAAAGTTCGAGGCGAGGGCGGTGCTGCCACTACATTGTCATCTTCCTGCTTTGCCTTAGCAGGAGATTCATTGATTTTATTTAATTTAGTCAATTCATGCATTTTTGATGAGGGTCCTGCAGTAGTTTCCAACTCTCTACTCATAGACTCTTTTGCTTGAATACCTGAAAGTAAGTTTTGTGTGGAAAAATACTGCTTTATAAAAAGATTCCATTTTACATAATGAACATCATTATATAGAGATTATTAAACCATTTTTCTGAAGGTTTACAGATCACAGTTAATGAAGTATACCAGTAAAGCACATTTCATATAAAGTACTGGCTACGTGCACCAATATACAATATTCAGGTTTGTCTTTAAACTGTCGGGTTTAAGTGTGCACACTCCAAACAGGTTTTACAAAAATAAGACCCAACATACCCTTTATCAGAATATAGTGAGAAGTCTCTTCAGAGACCACCCTCCTTGATTCCACTTCTTTCACAAAACCACCTTCATTTTCATATTGTGTTTGGATTTCACCCGAATGCTGTTGGCTCATTTCTTTTTGTACATTTTCTATGCACCGATTGAGGTTGCTCTTTTTAAGCAAACCCCTAAGCTGGTATTGGGAAAAGTCATTGGAGTCCTCAAAAAAACAAAACAAAAAACAAAACAAACAAATCAATTGAAATAAAACACCCCTTTTAAGCAAATTAATTTCCCACATTCTGGAAGATTGTGGGAATTCTTTCAGGTGTTCCTTTAAGCAGCTAACTGGTTGCTGCACTCGCAATACTATCCTGGCAACATACAATTATTCTGAAAGGTATCAGTAGTTCTCAGTGCCAGAGAACATCTTAATTTTGGTTATCAGAGCTCATCCCATTCTTAAAAAGAAAAGCCATTAAAAGCGAATCCACACATGGATCATTTTAAAATTATTGTTCTTAGGTTACACTTGGACATAAACAGTAATTTAATCTGATGTATACTGTACTTTCAAAACCTCAGTGTAGAAGTGGTACTATAGGATTCCCCATTCATATTGTATTCAGATGTGTTGAACAGCTTCAACACATCTGCCTGAAGTTAAAAAAGTCTTTTCCCAGCTGCCAGCTCCTCTAACAACCTCAGGGTTTGGAATCCAAGCTGTGTTCATCCTGCCAGGATCATCCACACAAGTAGCATGTTATGCAATCTTTGACATAATGCTGATGAGGCACGAAACACAGCACAATTTTTAACATTTTTGCCAAAATGAATTAGCTCTGCTAATGTTAATGGAAATCAAGAGATAAGGCTGTGAAGAGTCATTATCTCATTGGATTTTTTTCTCCTCGGTAACATCTCTTATTAAACAGTCCAGGGTGTAAAGTTTTCCAGATATAGTACTCTTTCTTCATTTGCATTAATGGCAATAGCTCCATTCCAATGCCTTGAAAGCTATTTTAAATATTACCTCTGGCATTGCTTCAAATAACGTTCTTCTTCGCTTTGTAAGTTCTTTAATATCAGTCAAGATCTCATGTTTTATTTCTGGAGGCAGCTTGTGGAAATCTTCTGATTCAATATCTACAGAATAAGGATTTTCACATAATTGTTCCTATAACAATGGAAAACAAGAATACATATTTTATATTAGAGCAGAACAAAAATAATTAAATGTTTCGAACATTGTTCCAAGCAAGACAAAAAAACCCAACCCCTCAAGAACTTTGTTGCTACTTCCCACATAGTGAAAACAAGAAAAAGAAAGTAACCACTGTGTAATAAAATAATGCTAAGTACCTCATTATTGATGTACACTATACAGAAAAACTTGGTTTTATTCTTTTTACAAAAAGATATTTAGTATAAAACACAGAACCAGGTCATATAGCCTTAACTACTCAGATTTTGTCCTTCTAAAGAGGTTCTCCTCCTGAATGAGAACTGCTTCAAAGAAACAATCTTTCCAAGAGTGTTTGTTTTTTTTTTCCTATTGACGTAAGCAGAGATAATTTTAATATTTATTATGTCTTCTTCTTAGGTTATGCATTTCTCTTTTCCTCTTCCAATCAGATCAGCAGATCAGAAGCAAATACACAATTTATCTCTGAAAACACAAGGACTTAAGTGCTTCAACTTTGTGGGAACTCAAAATGTCTCTCAGACATTTTTAGAGGTTCCAGGCCTTGGTCAGAAGCATTCTAGACCCTGGCAGACAGCTGAAAAACAACTGTGATTTTGAGTTTGAGCCATGGAATGAATTACCAACTTTGGAGATGGAACAAGCAATCACAAAAGGTTAGATAGTATAGTATAAGTAGTTACGAAGTAGAGGGGAAATTTTTTTAGTATTGTACAGGGGGGTTTTAGCACATGTACAGGGGGGTTTTCGCTTTGTACATGGGGGTCAGAAGTTCTAAGATGGAGGAAAGTGGGCTGAACCCATCCTTCTTCCTTCTTCTTCCTTACCTCCATGTTCTTGGTGATGTTGGCACTCACAGATTGGTTTAGAGTAGAAAAACACTTGGCAACGTAGGTAGTAGGTATTGGGGAATAATTGTAAACATGTTATACGTAATATATCTTATAAAAGATAGCAGCAACCCTGGGCGGGGAGGGAGACGAAGAAGACAGCAGATAGAGAGGATGTCAGGGTGTGTGTGCCTCTACCCAGGCCGCTGATCAAACAGCCGCAGTCCAAGAACATAATCTGTTAGATAACTAGCAATAAACTGCCTTGAGACCGAACAGCTAAGTCTGCGGAGTTTTTCTTTGGAAGCACAGGTTGGAGGAGGAATTTCACCACCACATATGGCCCCAAAACAAGGCTGGGGTTCTCACACAACTTGAGTTCACATTTGGAGAAGCACAGGAATTTTGTTAGATATGCTGTTATTTATGTACATACACATGCACAAATGCATGCATTTCTCCTACATTGTTACAAAAACCAATGTCTTCTCCATATGTTCAAAGGAAGTAGTAAAAAGAAAAAGAAAGGCTACCACAAGACTTTTCTGTTCTGCTGTATTCTAATGGAGAAATCATATTAATATTTCCTCACTAATAGGAATTCTTGGAGTACTGAAAATTAACTTGTTTTCTTATAAGTAATGGTATAATAAGACTTTTGTCTCCAAATAATTGGATTTTCTAAGCTTTTTGTTTATCTTTTAAGCACAGCAAATGAATGATACGATTGACCACAGTAACAAGGCAACTAGGTTGCACTTACTTGCAACATCTGTTTTTGGCTCATTCTCATTTGCCATTCTTTTTCTTCCTCCTCCTCTGAGCTAAAAATCACAAAGAGAAAACAAATGTGCAGATATTTACCCAGGAAAAGAGAGTTTCTATTTTAAGCAAAAAGATGCCTTCGCTGGTCAAGCATAAAAATTTGCAGCATCAAACACACACACATATATATATTTAGATACATATTTATATATATAAATATATAAATATGCACACAAGTTGTAAAGATCAGAACAGAAAGTAAGAAGGCAAACTCATGTCAGTTAAAACCAGATGGAGACAACTGCTGCTGTTTAGATCATGACACAGTTCTTACTTGGTCAGCATTTGAAGTATATAAAAGTACAGATGTGCAAAGGGCAGCTTCACATTCTCACTTAGTGTTATTTAAGAAGATGAGACAGGTATGACAAGCACAGACAAAGCCTGCCTCTGCTGAACATGCCAACACAAAACAGAATTAACCAGCCACACCCAAGCTTGATTAGTCCCATTTACTTATATGGACATGGCCATAGAGACTGAGGTAGAACTTTCATCCTTATACATGAATCCAGTGTAGAAAATCAATCTGTGGGCTGAAAACTTCTGTTACTTTACCATAAATAACTAGGAGGTTTCTATACTCAAAAAGAAACTGAAATAAAATATAAATTAAAGAACTATACTTTTTATATATATATTACAGTGTCTCATAGGTTTATACTTTTACCCAAGTTTATTAAAAACCATTTAAGCTATTTTTCTTAATTCTACCTACCTATTCTTCTCTTCATCCTCTAAAGCAGGCAATACATACATATCATCAATTCCTTCTCTGCGAACTTGTGTAATACTGGGCAAAGCTTCATTGCTTAGGGAAAAAAAAAAAAAAAGCAATTAACAGCTTCAGAAAGAATTACTGTCACCTATAAAAATGGAAAAATGATTTTTAGTCTTGCCTTTTGCCTGTAATAGCAGTTTTGATAACATGTCTCTTCAAAAGTGTTTTCAAGAGTTTCTCTGTAGTTTTCCTGGAATCATTGATGGCATTTTCCTTTCTTTGTCTTCGCTTGGCCTATGAAAATAAGATTAACACCAACAAGATTTTCCTGGATGCTGAAGATGCACATTCAGTGAATCCCTATTAAAATTCTATGTGCTGAGCCTATGAGCTACTCCTAACTCATTCTACCCCAAGAGGGACAGAGCCTTCAGAGCCTCTAAATCTATGTCCATTTCCTCTGTGGGACTCAGGAACAGCTTTCAGCTTCTGGGTATAAATGCCTGCAGAGCTGCATTCAGGTCCATTCTGGAATACATGCCAGGCTTCTCTGCATCCACTTCTCTGCAACCTGGCTCCAATGCAAATCAAACCTGCCTAGATTAAAGAGCTGCTGCATGCTCCAAGAGCTAACTCAGGCTGGGACTGCAAAGGACACCGGCAGAGCAGTAGACTTCAATCCTCCATCCCTACAGCTCAGAAACATAAGCAGAACAGGAGGAAATTGAAAACGGCTGCTTACCATCAGCAAGACATACAGCCTCTTTTACATTGCAGTAACTCACAAAGGTACTTACCAAGGTTTGTCTCTTCAGAAGAGGTGCCTCTCCATCAAAAACAAAGACCGGTCGAATCCGGAAAAATAGTAACTTGCAGAGTCGATGAAACAGAGTGAGGAGGTGAGCATTCCGTACAGAAATACCACCACGATCTCTGGCTCCCTTTATTGCTTGGTTCAACCAAATACTGATATCTTAAAGAACCGTTGAGAGGAAAAAGCGTGCTCTTTTTACACATATACCACATTAGGAGTTCCTATAAAGTGCACAGATTTGACTGAGTGGCTTTTGCCCATGGCTCCAAGTTTGTCTTACCAAAACCAAGAATATCCAAACAGCTATGAGCTTGGAAGAAGAATAAATCATTGTCCCTATTGCCCTGCACAAAAAATAGAGTGAAAGCAAAAGCACAGCAAATACCTCCCCAGTTATTGTTACAGATAAATGATGGGTAACTTCCTTCCACATCTTCCCAGCATTGAATCAAGTATACAGGACAGGAAAGCAGATGCACAAGCATAAAACTTCTTCATCTTGTAGTCCTACAGAGAGCAGCACATTTATTTATAAAGTGTAAAATTCTGTAGTCCAACACTTGTATAAGGAACCTATTAAAAAGAGTCTATTTTTTAAACAATGAAAATAAAAGAGCTTAGTATTTTACAATTGTAAAGCAAACCTTCTACTTACCAAAATGCAATTTAAATGCAATAATAATAATAATATATCTTGTAAATAAGGGAATAGTTAAGACAATCACCCTTGCAATTTCGGTTACCCAGCTTTACTTTTAAAGGATACCAACAGCAAGAATTTTCCCTTCCAGCGTTTCTGGGTTTATGGGTCTCCCGGTGCATTCAAGCAGCTTCCAAAGTCCTTGAACTCCCATTGTCCTTCCTTAGCTGCTTTGAGAGAAAATCTATAAGGCACGGAAGAAGGAATAACCCAAAGATTATGCGGCCCGTAACTGCTTTATCAATTCAAACGGAAATAACGAAGCAGCCGCTCGGGCCGGGACAGCGGGCAGGGACAGCGGGCCGGGACAGTGGCGGGCGGGGGTGGCGATCCCGGAGCTGCGGCGGGAAGTGGATCCCGGCGCAGGGACAGCAGGCCGGGACAGCGGCGGGCGGGGGTGGCGATGCCGGAGCTGCGGCAGGGAGCGGATCCCGGCGCAGGGACACGGCAGGGACAGAGGCGGGCGGGGGTGGCGATCCCGGAGCTGCGGCAGGGAGCGGATCCCGGCGCAGGGACACGGCAGGGACGCGGCAGGGCCCGGGCCCCGCCGCCCGCGGGCTCCCGGCTTACGGAGCGCAGCCCCGCCCGGCGCGGCCCCGCGGGCCGCCGGGAATCGCCGTGCGCGGGGCGGGGCCGCCGGGAATCGCCGTGCGCGGGGCGGGGCCGCCGGGAATCGCCGTGCGCGGGGCGGGGCCGCCGGGAATCGCCGTGCGCGGGGCGGGGCCGCCGGAATCGCCGTGCGCGGGGCGGGGCCGCGCCCACAGCCCGCCCCGCACACCGGGGCAGGCGGCTCCCAGCGCCTCTTCAGCTCCGGCTGCTGAGGCAGCTAGGCTCCTCGGCTGCCTGGAGGAGAGCCTAGCACCTAACAGCAGAGAAAGAATCAGTCATGTTGGGAAAGATCTCGAGTCCGACCCGTGACCGAACGCCCCTTGTCAACCGGACCGTGATCTAAGTGCCACGTCCAGTCTAAACACTCCGGAGCGGTAACTGCATCAGCTCCCTGGGCAGTCCCACATCTGATCACCCTTTCTGTGAAGAAATTCCCTTATGTCCAGCCTAAACCTCACCCGGTGCAGCGTGAGGGCATTTCCTCTAGTCCTGTCACTTGTTACCTGGGAGAAGAGGCCGCCCCCTCCGTGGTTACACACCCTCCGTTCAGGTGGTTGAGAGTGATAAGGTCAATCCCGAGCCTCCTCTGCTCCAGGCTAAATAACCCCAGCTCTCTCAGCTGCCCCTCACAGGACTTATGCTCCAGAGCCTTTACCAGCTCTATTCCCCTTCTCTGGTAGCAAAATGAAAAGTCTCCTGTCCTAGAACAAAATCCCACAATGCAGACCAAAAGTAGTCCTATTTTTCCAACTCCCAAAAATTATTTCCCCTGCAGCCTGCGCTCTCCCTGTTCTGCCTCAACCACAGCTCCAGTTCCCCCACTACAGGCATCCCACCACCGGAAATCCCTAAGGAAAGCTCCCTGCAGCACAACCCCAAGGACATGAACTTGGCTTCTGCTGATAATAGAAGAATCCCTATACTACATACTCTGTGGATAAAGTGTGACAGTCTCCAACCCAAGAGCAAAATAACTGTAAAACCAGAATTTCATCCCAATCTACTTAAGCAGAACAGCCAGTACCATCAGAGGAGACCCTGTTTCTCAGTGCCACTATCATTATTAAGCAAAAGTTATGAGACACACATGTAACTCTGGCTATGTAAGTCCTGAATCCCCTAAAGAACATAGCTCAAGTACTCCAATAAAAGCTGAGCCCTCAGCCCAAACTCAGCTTGCAAAAACAGGCTCTGAAAATAGTTCCCACAGAAAATAAAATTTCAAAACCTATGGGTTTTGTTTAGTCATGAGGCTGCAGGCTTTGAGAAATTAAATAATAGAAGTCACAGTGGTTGCAATGAGCATCACTTTTTATGACCAAAGAAATCCTACCTACTTTGCTAAGCAGTAGTTGCAACTCTGATCTGTCACTTACCTATTTTGCTGAAGACCTCTACTAAATGTAGGGCCATCATTTCCGAAACAAATTAAAAGCAAACAACAAGATAGAAAACAAATTTTATTGAATGAACAAAAGTCTAAAAGTCTCCCATTTTTGGTTAACAAAAGCAGCAACCTACAAAACCCCTGCATTCCATGACAAATCTTTTTATGTCAAAAAATTAATCCTTGAGCAGGTATGAACATTTGTACACAGAACAACACAACTGTTGAGATGTGTTTGGGCAAACAACTGGATTTATCAGGGAAAAAGAATGCACCTGGGACACCTGAAAAAGCTTGAATTGTGTGCTGGCTGAGAGGTATATCATCAGGGTAGCCAGCAATTTTCAGCACTTGCATCCCCTTCACACAAAATGAAAAAAGCAGCAAAGGACAGAGATTGCAAGACTGAATAAGGAAAAGAACTGCCAACAGAACTCAGTGTTCAGCTAGCTTATTTGGCTAATGCTAAATGCAGCTTTTAATACTGAATTTCATAAGCTTATGTTGAGTCCATGCTCTCAGGAGGCTCCAGGGTAAGAATTCAGCCCCTTTACCCACAGAGCAAAAATAATAGAGAATTTCTGTCCCCAAACAGGTGATTCCTCACAGTCAAAAACAGGCAACCAGATAAGGGAAAAGAAACTGAGACCTTCTTGACAAGATATGATTATCTGACTGACAGAAGTCAAATAGGACTTAAACCGAGAATCTACATTCTCTTTGTAAATCCAAGGTTTTCTAACCTATGTGATGTTTTTTTTTTTTTCCATTTGCACTGGATATGGGCAGCCTTACTAAAATGAAGTGCTAAAAATAAAGGCAATGTTTTCTTTTATCCTTACACCATTTGCAGAATAACCCTTTTTTATAATGTTATAATTTTTCATGCTTTTGAACAATAAATATATTCAATGAAGTCTGTTTATTACATCGACTGATTTCAACCTGCTCTTTTGTTTTCACAGATCAGGACACAGTACAATTATTTCAAAAGAAATTATTGATTTTGCTATCATATTCACCTTTGATTGCAAAATTACAATAATCTGTGCTTATCTGTTACTTTATACATCAGATCTCGTCTATTGCAACCATATCAACATATTTATTTAATAATTATGAAGCTGTATCTTATACCATAATTTCTATTCTTATGTGTTCTAGGACTAATAAATCCCTAATATGTTTTGATTAAAACTAACTTTAAGGTATCAACTCTATAATCTAAAGTTAATTTTAATCATTTCCATCATAATCATTGTAACTTTGATATCCACTGTTTCTCCTCTCCCGAAGATTAGATTTCTTCCACATAGATTCTTGATGAAAGCTAGCACTGAAAGACCGACCCAGTCGCCCATGTTGTTTCTTAGATATATTGTCTTCACTCTCAGATTTGGAAATTCCTTGTCCCTGTGTTTGGGATTGTTTATTCTGTCTCACATTCCCAAATGGAAAATTCCAAGGACCAAATCTTTGCCAGTTAAGTCTCTGAAAGGCAATGATGCAATGAAGATTTCCTCCAACCTAATCAAAGTAAAAAAGGTTCTTTGTTAAATGCATACCACAGGTACATTTCTAACATACATAGATATTTGACATCAACATTTTAGCAAGTAACATGATACCTTCAAACAGAAAACAAACAAGAAGTGCCACAACATACAAGCCAGGGGGAAAAAAATCCAACAAACAACAAAACAGCACAAAATCATATACAAAAATATACAGCTTGCATCAATCAGTTCTGATTATTTTCCAGATTAAATTACTGCTTTTTTATTCATATTTTTGAGCTATCAATTATATCCTTAATGGGGCAGTACTACTTGTTTTCTGCTAGTGTTTTTCTACTTTCTAGCTACCTTCTCAGCAATTATCTCTTCTAGTCCATTCTCATCTTGCTGACACAGTCTTCCATAGAGTCTTCACACCTGAAATCATCTCCTCTATTATTTCTCAGAGAGTTTTAATCTGCAAACCACAAAAACATCCTCCACCCATGAGATATAACCCTATCTAAAGGAAAGAAAGCCCCATGCATTGACAGTAACTTCATACAAGGGAGATGCACACATTCTTTTATGCATGATCCTACTCAACTGTACTTTCTTTCCCACTTAAATGTCATTGGAGGGTCATACCCCAAAGGGTCTGTAATTTCTCTGCAGAACATTTTTGCTGCAGCTACTTTTTAAACCTACCAAGTTGAATATTCTGACCAAATACATTCTGTATACACAGATATCCTGGTTCACCCTAGCATACACCAAGCTAGTGATATTTATCTTGTCCATCAAGTAAATCTAAATGACTCTGGTATGCAAGAACCCACATTATACCTTTGTCTTCAGCAACACTTCATAACAGAATAAATTCCTTTAGTGAAGTTATCTGATACTGCTGAAGTATGAGTAAATTTGCAAAAACCTACGATGAGTTTCCTGCCATCTTTGTGAGTTTACCTTACCTTCTTTGTTTTTCGATGTTGCAATCCTCTCTCTAGGTGTCGAATATCTAGATATTCTGGATTTTGAGTGTTTAGGTCAGTGACAATATCTGTCCACCTACAGAATAAAAGCATTACTACTCAGCTGATATTTATGAAACCTCAGCAGCACAAAGATTCACCTACACATACACACAAATAGTCTTATCAGTGATTTAAAGATAAATGAATGTGTAAAGTTACAAAGGCATCATAATTAAAAACATCAAGCTAGATGTAAAAGTGTTGCTTTTAATCAAAGCATTCACATTGATTATTGTTGCTCTTGGGAAACACCTTCCAAAACAAGTAAGAGCACCATGAGTCATAATTACATTCATTACGCTTACCAATTCATCAGTTTGGGAAAGAAAGAGGATAAGTGTGGTTTAGGCAAGGAAAAACATGAGCCTTTTTTAAATTTAAACCTCTCCTACCCTTTCGTATTATTTTGTTCAGTTCCTTGGATTCTTTCACACACTAAATGTGCTTTTACCAGACAGCTCCCATCACAACTCACTCCTCCACTTTATTTAATTCTAAACTATCAATTCAATCACTCCCCATTCACTCAGCTTTTCAAAGATTCATAATTACTTCCAGCCTAACTGAAATAAATATTTTTATATTCCAGAGCTCTTTAAACCTGCACATCACTTTTTCATTTCTATCAAGGTCTAACTACCTGTTTCTCCAAGTTCAGAAAATGTATTACTACTCAAACCTTTTCCCCCCTCTCCTTAAGCACAGGACTTTCTGCCAGCTCTCACTGGCAGTGCAGAAGGAGGAAGAATTTCTTGACAATCAAAATTAGTATTACGAAGGGTTTTATTACATATTCAGAAACCTCTTCCTGTGCCATCTGTAGCTAATATACCACACAACAAAGTTCTACCCTTGGGACCTACAATATGCCATTTCTCATTAATCAGATGCATAATGTGATTTTAATTTTGTTGCACTTAATCTTGTGGTCCAGAATACCCAGGCGTTTGAAGTTACTGACAAGCCCATATCACTGACAAAAAAGATTATTAAATATAAGTAATCCATGATATTTCTACAAAGCACCCTCTTGTCCACCTAGTCTGTATATCTAATTTAGGCAACAATTTGTTTGTGTCAAACCTCATCATAAATGTACTGTTTGAATGCACAGATAAGCAAATAACACAACAGAGTACAGGCTGCACCTGCACCCGAGCTAGGGTATCTCAGCAGCAGCAGAACATTCTATGCACAGCCCAGACATAACCTGTGAATGTCCTCAGCTCCAATGTAAACTCCTCCAAGGGCCATGCAGTCTCTAAGTCACAACTGGCACGACAGCAGACAGCTGAGACTGCCCTTTCTTCCTGACTAATATGAGCTGTGTCACACTCAAACAAGAGATATGGGCTTTGACTCTCAGCAGCCCACATATGTTCTGACAGGTAACATAACTTCAGGGTCAGCCTTGAGGTCAAACTCACTAAAGCAGCATCTGTTTCTATTAGATACATATATATGCACATGTTTATATTCATTAAAAAGAAGTAAAAAGTCACTCAGTGACTCTGAATAGAGAACTACATACTGTTTTGAAAGAAAACATTGTTTGACATTCTTACCAAGTAACATACCTTTTACAATGTATTGTTGGATGCTTTCTGCTGGGCTCGCCAATTAAGATCCAATATTCTACTTCTTGCTGCAAGACACGACCCCTGTTCAATAGAAGATAAATTCTAGTAAGATTTATTGTGCATACTAAAAAGAAAAAGATATTAACAGTTCCTTCTTCTTTTTAGGATTTTCTAACATTTAAAATTGTTTCCCCAGCCAAACTAAAAACCAGCTCCATTGCTATAGTGCTTGCAATTGCATAGAGGGAACCTTTTGTTTCAAGGCCTGAAAGCAAACTTTGGAGATACTTCTACAGGTTATTTGGGAGGAAGACAGACTTTCACTAAAAGCAGTTTTATTTGGATGAAAGACAGTCTGGTAACATGATGCAAATCTAAGTATATAGGAAACAACAGAAATAAGAGTTGTGGAATGCCACATAAACGTGGTATAAACAGCTTCCTCCCTAACTGTGATGTCTAACAGTCATGAGAGTCCTTTCCATTATTTTTAAACTATACCTTGGCTGATAGCTGTTACTGAGAGCTGTAGGGTAGCCTGTAAGAACAAAACCGACAACTTCAAGTGCTTCCTTCTAAATATCCAATACCAGGTACTAAACTCCAAACCTTTGAATTAATACTACTTTGCAATCAACTTCCAAGAAGCTCAAAGCTTGCAGTAACCTTGTCAAGGAAAATTTTTGACAGGTATTAGGGCAGAACTGACAAGATACACTGGACTGCTCTGTGACTTCCTGTGTATAATTATCTGATGAAAAACTACATCAATTTCAACTGTGACAAAACCTGACATTTTTCTGCCTAGGGTATTAGACAGCACATGGTCTTATTGCTTGGAACAATTTGTTTACTTACATAAAATTTCCTGTAAAATAACACTGTATTCCATCAGTGCAAAGATGGGAAACCAAGACACAGGATAGATTGATTGACTTACCTAAAGTCACATTGGAAGTCTGTGGTTGAACTGGGAACTGAACCCAGGTCTCCCGAGTCCAAATCCAGCAACCTAAGATCATACAGGAAGTCTGTGGGTGACCTAAGAACTGTCTCTAAGCTCAGCCTAGCAACCTATCCACCACTTCTTTTGGGACCTAAAATGTTTCTTAGCTTGATTTTTAAATAAAAACTTTACTTAGTAAGTAGAGTGCAAAACCAGATAAACAAGAACTGTTCCAAAATCTAATGCTAGTCCTTCTGAAAACAAAACTTTTTTTTTCCTCAGTAGGAGCAGAAAATACAAAGAAATCAGGATGCTCATCTGGTCTGACCTCCAGCCTAAAGTAAGGCTATAAAAGCTTCTTCAACTTATTATTTCATGTTACATTTTTAGAAGAGAACTGTTGTTAAGAAAGAAAGCTAATATTAACTTAAAAATAACATCACTAGTGACTAAGAATCCATTTCAGCCATGGGTAAAGAATGAAAGTTGTTCTCACTCATTATTAACTAATATAAATTTATATTAGTTAAAAGGCATGTTATGCTTCCACACATTGGACCATATTATTCCTCAGATTGGATCTAGTAAATTTTTTTTTCACTTTGGTCTTTTAGTGCAGATTCTTCCTAACTGATTGAGTAAGCACAAGATTAACATTTTGGTAAACTCAAGTAGACTGATGTGTTGGATTGCTACTTGGGGACCATTTTTTTTACACTCTTCTCACAAACCTGGCAAGTCAGTGAACTCAGTCTCAATAAAAAAACTGTATTTTTTTGTTCATATTTTAAAAGCTTTCATTAACTTTATCATAAGCTTCACACTGGCAACCAGTCAGATTCAGATGATTATGCTTTATCACCCCAATCAACGATCATTTTGAACTCTAAAAGTAGAGCTAGCATTCTCTCTTCCTCGATGTGACCCTACTTCAACAAAGTCAAAGTCAAGACTGCTCAGCAAGCAAATAGGCAGAAGTTCACCTTATACTACTGACGTATGCTTTTCATCATTTAACATTCCCCAGTTCTGCTATCTGTTAATTTCCTCAGGGACTGACTACTTACACTCTATGATAACACGAATAAATTCTGACCAATGGCTGAACACAGAGAAAGTCCAAAGAATCCTTTAACACATACCAGGTTTGCAACTACTTTGAGAGAGGAAAAACAGCTTAATATGACTTGGTGAATGAGGTAAAACAAACTACTCTCCTCAAGAGAGTCCATAGAGTACTCTACAAATATAGCACTCTACATCAAGCAGCAAGGTAAATGCCTTACAAAAGCTAATACATATCTCAATAATTAATATTTGCAAAGTTAAAATTTGTGGGTTTAATGCAAGACTCTCCCTAAATTCCATATGAATATTAATGCTATTACCTTTTTTTAACATCTGCTTTTAATTGAAAACTATATCAACTATTGCATTATATTATCCTAGTAGTGTCACTCTGACAAATCTGAAATTAGTATACAGGGAACTGTATTTTTATTCTAAAATAACTGGCATATTAAGCTTATAGAAGTACTCCAGCATTTCAAGCACTGTTAAAAAAAACAGACCTAATGTCTTAGCACAAAGATCTGTTCCGGCTTTTCTCCCCCCGTTCCCTCTCAATTCCTGGTAACAAATTCTTCACACATCTTTATTTTCTATGCTTTATGTGCCAGTAGTTGGAGTTTACCATCACCATTAGTCAACATCAATGCAACAAAATTACATAACCACCATCCTGTGATATCTACACAACCCCTGATCTTGCCATAACAAGCACTAGTTTCTAAACGTAAATTTCATCACATCCACCTCATGAAGGATTAATATCACTGTAGACTTTTTGCTTCTAGTTTATAAAGGAAAATTGCAATATACACACACTTTATTTTCCCTTCCAAGCTCTCTAGGAACAGATTCTCCCTATAATTAGCTGGCTTTTTATTGTTTAGCCTTAAAAAAACCCCCATCTGGCCTTTTTTCAGCCCATATATTTTTATTTTTCAGATTAGTTACCTTCACTCGTCCTTCAATAAAATAACCACCTTCTCTCTACATGGCTAGAAGGTCTTAAAAAACCAATTTCTTAATACCACTTAAGAGTTTTCTGTTTTAAGTTCTCTCAGTGTAGTCTGTTTAGTTATGTTTCATTTTAAGTCAGTCCTGTCAAAGCACATTGTAGTGTTTTTCTAGCTCAGACAGGTGCTATAGGACACAAACTGAACCATTATTTATGGAGAAAAATTGTATCAATTTGCAGTAGGTTTTTGAGTTTCTTCCACTAAAATAAGCATAAACACAGTATCTTACCTATAGGCTATATATGATACAAACAGAACCATTATTTATGGAGAAAAACTGTATCAATTTGCAGTAAGTTTTTGTGTTTCTTCCACTAAAATAAGCATAAACACAGTATCTTACCTATAGGCTTTACTAGCTTTTACTGGGGTTGCTTCAAATCCAATTGGGCAAAAATAATGGTTTTGGCAATGGTAGATGTAGGCCATTGATTCGTCTTTCAGTCCACGTGTTAGCTTTGCTAGAGCCCCTGCAGCTACACAGAAAGATCAGATTACAGGCCAGGGTGCTTGGATCTTGTGTAACACAGTCAGCAGAAAAAAAGACCTATTTGACAACAAAGTAGTTACACTGCTTTTTAAGTGGGAGGACATGACCTGACAGGCATGCACAAAATGCACTTTTGATTTCAAACTTATTACTTTTTTGTATCAGGCAGGAAATTAAACACTATCTGCTGCACAGTGTGTACCAGGGAAATGCAATATAAAGTGTGCTTTGTGTTTAGATCAAAATCAAATTTAAAAAAAGAACCAAAAGTATCTCTTAACCTAGGAAATACACACTGCAACACAATGCAGTCCTAGCTGCCCTAAGTCAGATGTGGCACACATTGATGATAATACTGAAAACACTCAAACATTTTGGTATCTTGAGCCTCTTGGAGTGTCCTAGTCTCAGGAACATATAGAGGCATGCAAGAAAAAAAAATCCAATTTAATAATATCTAAAACTTTTTAGTGTGATTTTGTGCTTTCAAAGAACCTTTCAGTTAGAAGGTAATTATCCAGACCATACTGTAGGCTAATAAAGTGCGCATGAAAGTAAAATTTTTTAAACAGCACACCTAGAAAGTAGACAAAAATGCAGCTTCATACGCTAATTGAGAATAATCACCTAGCTTTAGAGAGAGATGTTAGCTACAGCCAGACAGAACAGGTAAGTTAATTACCTTTAAAACTGGGATTTTAAAAGCATAAAATATTAAGTAAGGACAAATTCTTTTTGTCCTCCCAGTGGATGACAGCAAAGAAATCTTCCCACACACCACAACATGGAACTGGAAATGCAGTTGCTTTCCCGGCTATCTTAAAATTCCAATTCTGTGACAGCTGAATACATAGCAGAATGCATTCTATCATAACAAAAGTATAAATGAAATTTTTAGCTAAATAAGAGAAAAAAGTAAAACCAGAAAAACCAGTCAACTTGGAGCTATTTGATACCTTATACTGGACTGGAAGTACTACTTACAGACTTCGTCCTGCCAAATGCTACACACTGCAGGTTTTTTCAATTTATACACTTTAAGATGAATACTTTAGCATTAGCTACGTACCAGTTTCTCCAGCTGTCTTGTTCTTCCCATGAGGCTTATACAGAACATATGAGCATCCTTTGATATGGAAGTGATCATTTATTTGCCTAAACCATCTGAAACAATAAGCTTAAAGGTTGTAGTAACTCAAGAGTTATTAAATGCAATTTCATTTCTCACACTTTTCCTGTGCTTTGACAGTTTAGGAAAAAAAGTCTTAGTGTGCTACTAAGTACCTACCTCACTAATATTTAGATTGTAGATGACCACAGCACCCAATATAAAACTTAACATATCCTAGACAGAGAAATAAATACACAGAGCCTTTTCCTTCCTTTTGCTTTTCCAGACTTGACATAGATACACAATAACCAAAGATCGGGATGTGAAATGTTAGTCCTATTGTATTTAGCCCAGTCACTTCTAATGTTCAATTACTCAGCCTTTAGAAAGACACATAAATTCTGAGGTACCAAACTTCAACCGTGACTTGTAGGGTACATAAATGAAATCAAAGACAACAGACAGGACACTTCAAGTGAGACTTGCTGCTTATCCTGTTGGATTTCTCTCACCTAAACTTAACGAAGCCTGAGCATTACAGGAGCCTCATACTGAAACTCCCCACTGCAGCACTAAGTGAGGACAGGCCAGCAATTTTTCCACGTTAGAAGATTCAAATTCACATGTTTGAAGATAATATCTCAGTCATAAAGCTCCCAGCCCTGTTTCCCCATCTGCCAAGCACTTTATACTGCCCTAAAAAAATTAACTAAACCGAATATAACCCATGAAGCAAGAAAGAATACTGCAAAAGTTTTTAATCTCACCAAAAGGTAACACTCCAAAGCCCTGTCAAAATGTTCAGCACTCAAGTACAATATGCTTCTTGGCTCTGTTTAATCCTCGAATGTCTTATTAATTTAATACCACAAAAATAAACCTAAATGAAGAATTTACGTCCAACCTTTAAGTATCAGGAAACAGTGGAGCAGAAGTTATAAAAAATTTCAAAGTGTTCTCTGACTCCAGGCCCATGTTTGTGTTCCTGAACAGCTCCATTGCAGCAAGGATTCAGCACTATCTCATTTTCAATTCTTAAATTACATTTTATATTATGCAAACAGTGTAGCAATTGTCTTTTCAGGCCATTTCAGTCATATTAGCAAGCATTTAACATGCACTTTCAAAAATAGGAAAATAAGTGTAAAGAGAAAGTTTCCTAATCAGGAGACTAGAATTAGAGTATTATATAACAATTACACAAACTGAACCAAAAATCAAACAGAGTTTCACATTGACCTGACCTGTGTAACAACATCACACCATTCAAATTGGCCAGTGCAAACAACTCTTTAAGAAATTTCATTGTCAGAGTTCTCAGGTATGCTTCTTTATTCTAAAACTTAAGATGATTAATGTGTCAGCTGCTTTGTTTTTAAATTCATGAACTACTCCTGAATTTTTAAAGGTTCTATCTCTTAGCTGCATCAAAAGACCCAAACATACCTCATTAGAGTTGTATTTCCAGTGAAGGGACCAAACCTAATCTCCTCAAATGGGGGCTGAAAGCCCAGTATATGCAAGGCTTCTTCTTGAGTGATGGGGGGTAAACTTAAAAAAAAAAAAAAAGTGCTGTGATCAGAAACATAGTTTTGACACTCTAGAGGCAAAGCAAAGCAGTCTATGTGTGACTTTACCTTCCAGCTCCTAGTGTACTATATAAGAAATTCCAGCAAGACACTAAGGATGAAATTCCACAGGAAGTCTTGTATTGAGGTCGGCTAACACAATACCTTAAACAAAAAACCTCAAACATATTAGTAACGTAATTTTGACTCATGTATATGACAAACCTGAATTACTTTTTTGTGTGCCATGTCACTAAAGTGCCATGTTATTTTGATTTTCTGTATCACCTGTATTAAAATAAAAAGCAAACAAAACATCCGAAACAACTCTATCCTTAAAAACAAAAATTAAGCAAATATGTTAATTTATTTCTTTGCCAGACGGCACTACCCTATCTCATATAAATCAAATTTATAACAGCCCCATGGGAGTTCTGTACAAATGATCCTGTAGGAAAGTATGATTCTGTACTAATACAAAAATGGTTTTATCCAGTCCCTTCTAACACACACACTTGTGGCAAACCGCATTTCTACCAATTTACTAATGAATGCAATTCTGGGCCACAGATTCCCTAGGTTAACTCCAACTTTCTGGTGCCACAGATGTAAAGTTAGAATCAGACAGATGCATTAAACTAATTGAATTAGTGAGCTATATTAATACAGTAATGGTTGCATAGAAATGACATTCTGAGCAAGTATTTCCCAATAAAAAGTAAAATCAGAAGTAAAACATAATAGTGGTACATTTAAGGTTACTTTCTGCCTATCCATGCTACTGAACTTGTATTTTGTTTTGCAATGAATCCCCACGTAAGTTTTTCCCTTTGCTGAAAGTAAAAGGAATGTTTAGAAAAAAATGTTTTGAGAATTTCAACGGATGTGAGGGAAGCTCTAATTTTTCTTCTGGAATGTATGAGACAGTGTGTGTATGTTTAACATCTCTACTAAAATTACAAAGACATTACTGAGAAGTTTGAAATCAGGTAACTAGCAACAGTGTTTACTGAGAAACTACATGGTTAGTGTAGTTCAAAAATTCATAACTTCATAAAGGAGTTCATAAATATACCATCTCCGAAGGTCCAATACTTTTCTCTCCTTCACGTCTTCAAGAGCTGAACGCTGAGGACACTCCCTGTATTGTTTGCTTTTTTTGTCCACGGATTTTTTCTTTGTCCCTTGTTTCTTCATGTTGCCTGCAAATCAAATTTCAGAATCAAATGAATGTCTAGTTTGCCATCCGCAGCTTTCTTCTTGAATACTTTTAGTAATAGTATACAGCTCAAATAGAGACACCGGTTGTGTTAGTAAGCATAAACTGGGACTAAACATTAATTGAAAGGAGAAAACTCAAATACATAATCTAAATTGTCAATAGTCTAATTGTCTAAAGCAGCTTTGTAAAGCTGCTTGCTATTAGCTCTGTAACCAACATGGTGTTTAGATCATGGATAGAATTAATGATGACCTGCCCAACTGTTTAGAGAGATAAGTCAATCTGATTACTCTAATGCATTAAATCACCCATCCCAGAAATAGACTCTCAGACCAACATGGACCTCCCATCTCCTAACATTATGAAGGCAGGGAACATAATGAAATGCTTGTTTTTCACTGCTAGCCTTGCAACCAGCTACAGCTTCTGATAAAAACTTAAATGCAAATCCATTAATAATTATATACACCCAAGGTCTTTTCCTTTTTATAAGCCACTGTGACAGTAGAAAATGGAGAGCGGGGCCATGTGCTACAGCAGAAATATTTTTGTCCTCCTTTGAAGTCATACATCCAGATGCATAATATACTAGGTCCTACTAAAACAAGAAAAAAAAAAAACACTCCAACAACACAGGGAGAGGGCTGTGGGATGAGGATACCAGAAACCACACCAAATACTACACAGTTAAGTAGAAATCAGCCTTGCTTTGGATTCACTTCCCCGGCAGTTACACTTGACTTTTCACTCCTCTCTCTCACTCTCTCCTGTCCTGATGAGCAAGTTCCTTGAAACAAAGTACAGGCTCTTCTATGGAACTTCCTCACAGGACACGTGTTGACCAGCTCCCTTCACAAACAAGCCAGAAACATGAAGCCTTTTTCTTTCACATCAAAACTTCACCACCTCACCTGCTTTGTTCTTCAGATTTGAGTTCACGCCATTGAACTCAGATTTGTCAATTTCCCATGCCAGTGGAAGCTTTCCAAGATTGCCAGGCAGGCTTTCCAAATTAGCATCTTCATTGTAGATAATTTCTGAAGCACCAGTTTGAATGCTGAGTAAATTAGGTGTGTTATTTCCAACATTTAAGGCAGAACTACTTGATAGGCAGGCACTAACTGAAGCACTTGGACTTTTACAAATAGATGTTACTCTGTTTAAAAAAGCATAGTCTGAGCAGATGGTATAAAATTTCTCTCTTGTATGAGTCACAGGACATCCCCATGGATAATGCCCATCTTCTCTAGACACCAAGGACGCAGTGGAGGCGTCTGACATGCAGTACGGCTTCACAGGATCGTGAAGAGAAGCTTCCGGGGATTCTTTCCCAGGTCTGTTTTCAGTGTTTCCATTACTTCCAGAACCATTTTCTTTTTCATCTTCTGAAATAGTAGGCATTGAATGATACTAAGAGTATTGCACAGCAAAGAATACTTTTTTTAATGTTTTAATTACAACAGGGTTTTCATCATTGCTTCCATTGCCTCTGCAAGGTATCAACGAGGTACCTGAAAAAAAATGTAACGTTAGTACAGGTGTCTCAATCAGCATAAAATATACACAAAGCTTATCTTTGAACTCATAGCCAGTAAGAGCTGAAATACCCTTCAAGATACCACAACCTACCTGGTATCTTTCCCTAAGCATCTCTAGAACTCTACAATTTTTACATACACTTTTTATCATTTGTGAGGTGCCAACAGTATACACCACAGTGAGATGATGAGGACACAATAAATAGACTTATAAATCAGCACACGAATAAAAAAAAATTTAAAAATTAAAAGCTTTCTACATGTTCTTGATTGTGGTTGCTCTCTTCTATCCCTTACAGTCACATTACACTGTGGAGTACAGAATAATTTATACAAATTAATAAATCATCATACAGAAATTTAAGGTATTAATTGTGCTGAATCCTGCAAACTTTTACTGCAAGTGTAATTCAAGCATACAATTACAGTAACTATAACCTTATCGATTGTAAATTGACAACACCATCCTCAATCTGTTCCAGTGCTTTCCTCCTATAGCTGTTAAAGGTTCCCTTTTATTTTTACGTGCCTCTTATTCTTCAAGACGTGAGAAAAAAAGCAGGTTTTGTTTATGGAAGCCAAGAATTACCAAAAACAAATTTAGACGGCTGGCTGGCTTGCTCTAAACGAGCATTTTTAAAGGGCAAGCTGACAGCGTGTGTGTTATCTGTCATCTCAGCAGCTCGCACGTCTGCAGACACGCGCCGCAGATGGGAGGCAGGAATTCCGCTCCACAGCCTCCTCCTGCAACCCTGGCTTCGGGCCGCTGCCCCGCAGCTGCAGCGCCCCGGGAGCGCCCCTGTCCCCCGCGGCCCGCCCGGTTCCGCCTGGCGGAGCGCACCGACACATCCAGGCGCCCGCCCCTCCCCCCGCGCTGCCGCCGGTCGGCTCCGGAGTGAACAGCCGCGGGCTGGGAGAAGGGGTCCCCGGGCTCGCTCCCCACCGAGCGCCTGCGAGGGGCGGCGGCGGCAGGGGCGGCGGGGCTGCCCCCGGCCCGTGTTACCTGCGCGGAGCGCGGCTCGCCAGCGTCGCCTCCCCGGCGCGGCGGAGCGGGGCCGCGGGCGCGCCGGAAGCAGACACAGCCGCGCGCTCACCTGCGCGCCCCCGCCGCCCCCCGCCTCCTCCGCCGCCGGCCCGCACCAACTCCCGCCGCCGCACGGGGACCGGGCAGGCGCGGAGTGCCCGGCGGCCGCGGCCCCGCTGCGGGCCCTCACGGCGCCTCGGAGGAACCCGCGGCGAGCGCCTCCCGGCTGGGCCGCGGCTGCGCCTCGGCGCCGTGAGCGGCGCCTCTTCGGTCGCCCTCCCCCCACGGGCGCCCTCATGGTCTCGCCCGCTGGTGCCCCGCGGGCGGGCGAGGGAGGGGAGGAGCAGGTCGGGGATGGCGGGGGAGGGAAGCGCCGCCTGTGTGAGGGCTCGGCGCAGAATAGTGAGAAACAGGCTGAGGGCCGTGGGCCTGCTCAGCCCCGAGAAGAGGCGGCTGAGAAGGGATCTCATCAATAAGTATGGAAGGAAGGGTGCCATAAGGATGGAGCCAGGTTCTGCTCGGTGGTGGGGAGCAATAGAACGAGAGGCAACGGGAAGAGACCGATGCGCAGGAAATTCGACCTGAATATGAGGAAGAACTTATTAACTGTGCTTGTGACCAAGCATTGGAACAGATGGCCAGAGAGGTTGTGGAGTCTCCCTCACTGGCGATACTGAAGAACCGTCTGGATGCAATCCTGTGCAATGTGTTCTGGGCTGATCCTGCCTGGGCGGGGAGCTTGTACCGGATAACTTATATTTGCACCAGGGTTCTCTCAGTTCCCCTCACAGTAGTAAGAACACGTGTAACAACAATGCTCCTGTAAAAATGTATGAAGGAACAAAAGTTTATTTCAGGTAACACTGTCTGGAACCACTGTCAATATTTGTCATCTCATCCTTCTCTGAAGTCAACATGAACAAACACAGTGACACTGAAGATGCAACTGGAGCTGTTCTGCTACAGCCACAAATATGTAAAGTTAATTCATTTTTAAATATTCCGATTGATTTTATGACAAAGTCGTTATAAAATTTTAAATAAAATATCAAGAACTTGTACAATGTCCTGCTGACAGAAGACCCACTCCTGGCAATTATGACATGGTCTTCAGTCCACGGAGCCTCTACTCCCAGCAATACTTTCTGTGAGAGGTGCTGCAATTAACGGAAAAAACCCAGAATCTCATATCTCCTGAAATGTTAGTGTTATTTGATTGTTCTCAGTGGTTAGGCAGAGGTGAATTGCCAAAGTGCTCAAGCAATTGTGGGCACAGCCATGTTTGCCATCCCCTGAACATGAGAAGACCTAGATCACATTCTGTAGTTTATGTGGCTTCATCCTGAGGCAACCTGCCCCTTGTAAAGGAGAGCATCCCTAATGCCTTTGCCAGCTGGAAGCCTGTTGAGCCTTAGTCGGCCAAAAGCCTTTGATATAATTAAATAATTCTGCCTCCAAAGCGTTTTTATCTGAGCCAAATTATAGGCATTAGGATAGCAGCGATGTTGGCTTTGCAAGCCAAGACTAAAATTAGGTTTCATGATTTATCTTATAACTTGTTTGGGTGCTGACAAATAGTGCCAAATCTCTGCATGGATTCCCTGAACTGCACTTATGTGGGGGGAAAAAAAGCTGAAGGAGGGTGGAAGTGTGTCACCTTTACTTCATTGCTGCTGTGCTTTTTTTAACATGTCAGTGCCATCCTGCTGAGAGGAGGAAGCATGATCTGTGAATTCTACAGCTATCAAATTTCTTTTAAATTAAAAACATCTTTAAAGTTCTCTTCCACTAGAGGAGACTGGCTTCTCTCATACAGCAAAATATAAGCTGAGAAGGAGTGTGCTTTCTGCCTGTAAAACACATCAGGAGAGTAAAGGTGGGGAAAGGAGAGAAGCTAAAGGGTCATGGATATACAATATCCATGTATGAATTTTTAGACAGGAAATTTTAAGTCTTCTAACTGCTGAATGTCCTGAAAACTCGTGTCAATGAGAACATAACAGGGCAAAAACTATGTCTTTAAAAGCTGGAGCTTGGTAATATTTAAGGCATTTTGTAATGACATTGTTAGTTAGAAAAGACTCTTCATCAACCCAAGTTGTCATTTCTGAACTTGAAATTTTCTTCAAACAAGGGATTTTTGTGTGCTTTTTTCTAAAATCATATTTGCAGTATTTCAAAATGAGAAATACAAAATCTTTTTGAAATTCATGGGTCCTTGCTGATGAGTTTCAATGTTCTTTATTGTTTGCCTTAACAAGAGAGAAGCAGTAAGGAGCCAAGTTGAAAGTATCTTAGAGGTCTTTTCCAACCTAGATGATTCTGTATGTAGTTAAGAATGGCATTAGTGTTTGGGACTAGCTCTCTGCAATCGGAGGCTGGATTACTTGACAGACAAAGGGCCATGGAATCACCAAAGGCCCGCACTGGGCAGTTGCCTTGGTGGCAGTGGGTGAGGCGCCCTCTCACCTCTGCTCCAGAGAATCCCAGACCTGCACTGCCGGCAGCCACACATCACAGAGTCACAAACCTGTTAAAGGAGGAAGGGGCCTTGGGAGATCACCTAATCCAACTGCCCTGCCAAGGCAGGGTCCCCTGGCATGGGAACACAGTGGGTTTGGAATGTCTCCAGAGAGGAAGACTCCACGGCCTCCATGGGCAGCCTGTTCCAGGGCTTTGCCACCATCAGTGCAAAGAAGCTCTTCATCTCCAGCTGCTCTGGGAAGGATTTTGAAAACACATTTTCCTGATTGTAAATTCCATTTCCCACCCTAATGTTTGGGAAGGGAGTGAAGGGCGGCTGTGGGGCGGGAGGAAGAGCATCAGCTCATGGCACGGGTTGAGCAGCGGCTCAGAGACGGGCCCCGGGCCGCCAGCAGCGCCCAGCGCTTCCCACGCCGGGTCCCAGCGACTCCCGGGGGCTCGGCCGGCGCCTCCCAATGGGCCGGCGCCTCCCGCAGCACCGCCCGCGATGCCGCGGCACCGCCCCATGGAGCCGCGCCGGGGGCGGGACTGCCCGGCGGCGGGCCGAGGGCGGCAGGCCGGTGCCGGCGGTGTTCGCCCTTCGGGGGCAGCGCTGCCGATGCGTGCGCTGTGGCCGCTGTGCCTCGCCCTGGGAGCCGCGGCGGCGGCGGGCAGGGCCGCGCGGCCGAGCGCGGAGCGCAGCGCCGTGTGGGGGCCCGGGCTGCGCGCCGCGGCCGCGCTCCCCGCGCGCTACTTCTACGTGCAGGCCGTGGACGCCCGAGGGCTCAGGTGAGGCGGCGGCGGCTCTTGGGGAGAGGCTGGGCGGGGCAAACCGACAGGCTTGCCATATGCCCGTACAAGGGGCAGGCGAAAAGCTCTCTACGTAACTCTTTCTGCGTATCACTTGGTAAGGGCTAAGTAATCTGTACAAGAAGTATCAAATAACGGCGTAAGGGGATGAGATAAGAGGATGAAAACGTTCAGCAGCAAAACATGTTACTCAGTGGAAAAATTCATTATTTATTCGCCTTTGTCAAAACTTTAGCAGTGACTAATACATTTAATTGGTTAGGTTTGGGCATCCTGCTTGTTTCCACTGCTGGGAACATTAGTATTTCTCCTACGTGCCAAGGCATAAGATAAGTAGAATAATTTACAAATTACTCTATAGGCCAATAGGTAAACTTCTTAGGTATATGAAATAGGATGGCCATAAACTAAAATACAGGAAATTTCACCTCACTGAGGAAAAGCTTTCCCCTGAGGGTGGCAAAGGACTGGAACACACTGCCCAGGGAGGCTGTGGAGTCTCCCTCTCTGGAGACATTTCAAACTCCCCTGGGCACGGTCCTGTCATCTGCTACAGGTGACCCTGCTTTGGCAGGGGGATTGGACTAGATGATCTCCGGTGGTCCTTTCCAACCCTAACAACTCTGTGATTCTCTGATTTTTTCAGAGGATACTCATTGCTTTCCATTTATTTAGGAAACCTGGTCATGAAACCTAGATAGGTGGTCAGAATGCTCCATCAGGGTCATCCAGATTAGGTGCACTATGGCTTGTGTGAGTATGGAAGCTGCCAATTCACCTTAACTTGGATAATAAGTATTTCTTGCATTTAATTGAACTGGCAGCTCCTGAGTATGTCTGGACAAGTTTTAGGAAAGGTGGTGAGAGTAGCTGAACTAAGGAGATACAGCCCAAGAGCCTGGTCACTACCTGGAAGAAAGGTGGAAGGAAGTTGACAGCATTTTGACTGTACCAAGTTTGTTAATACCTCAATGATATATGATAACTTCATTATTATTCAGATTATTTTATTTGAGTTTATGGTGGTTTTTCTGTTTGGTGTATGGTGAATTATACCAAAATATCTCATTTATACATTGAATTATGTGATCCCTCTATAATTTTTTCCCTGTTTTTTCCCCCATATAAGCTACAATAATGATTGAGAAGTGTAACTTTGTTCTTTATTTCCTTAAATAATACCTAGAAAATAAGATAATCTGAAAACATTTTGCTTCTGAATGTAAAACAATAGACTTACTGACCTGTTAAAGTGAACGTTCAGATGTGCTTGTGGAGGCCTAACATGGCTCAGAGGAAATCATGGCTAACATGGCTCGCTGGAAATCTGTTGACTTGCAAAGGAATGGACCAGACTAAGAAATCTGTTGTATGTTTCCTTTGTTCATTAAGCTCCCACTTATTCTCTGGGTAGGTTCACTTCATCACCAGGTGAAAATGCATTCCAGGTGAAGGTCACTGCTCCTGAAGAACAGTTCACTCGTGTTGGTGTACAAGTATTGGACAGGAAAGATGGTTCCTTCCTCGTGAGGTACAGGATGTATGCAAGCTACAAAAGCCTGAGGATAGACGTCAAAACTGGAGATAAGCATGTTGCAGATTCTCCATATATTTTAAAAGGTAGGAGGCACCACTACACACAGGTTTCCTCACAAAGTGTGTCCCAGAATGTCTTCTACTAGAAGCGTAGGATTCTTTGAGACCTTAGTACTTCTCTGGGACTATCAAATCCCATTGGAATTATGGATTCATTTTATGCATCCTACGCATAGTATTCAAAATAATAAAAGGAAGCAAGTGCTGCAAAGCTGTTGCCTAATAAATACAGGTAGAGGGCTCACACATTAGCTGCTGTAGGTTGACATGACTCCATTACAGTTAAAAAAAAAAAATCAGACATGTCTATTTAGAGTTGCTGAAGTTTTGGCCTAAGAAATGAATGTTCAGTGCCTGACCCTGTTCTGTGATCTCAACAGCTCAATATTATGACTCATCAAAAGTAAAATAATAATTGTGTTCCCAATAGGACCTATTTACCATGAAAACTGTGACTGTCCTCATGAGAACAGCAGTGCATGGCTGGAAGAGATGAACTGCCCTCAAACTATTCCACAGATTCAGAGAGACCTAGCAAATTTTCCCATTGTTGACCCAGATAAGATTGCAAAAGAAATTCCACAGAGGTTTGGACAAAGACAGAGTTTGTGTCACTACACCATCAAAAACAATGAGGTATGAAATCTTGTTGATCTGAAGTTCATATTGGAAGTGGGTGGCAAGACATGGACAGCTGGTTGTTCTGAGTTGTAAAAGCTTCTTGTAGCATGTTCTTTAAGAACAGGACTTTGCTTGCTTGAATACTTTGTAGTTTATGTATCTCAGCAATGTCTGTCCTACTTTGTAAGTGCTTTTTTGTCCACATAGCAGCTGAAACACAGTGAAAGCAAATTACTTTCCAGGCAATCAATATGAGTACTGGGCACACACCCAAGTCTCCTAAATGCTAATTCAGTTTCCTCTTCTCTGAACAATACTGCTGTGATGTGTCACAATCATCTAATTTGAAGTACCTCAATAAATGATATCATGCATAATTCTGAGATACCACTTTTAGCTGAACTGAGGATCAGAGCTACAATTCTTTATAACAAAGAATTGTATATACTGTATTATCTCAGTGAAGTTCTATATGGAAATTAGAAGAATGGAACACCACAGAAATAGGCAACAGTTTCTGCTTTTATTAAACAGACCTCAAACATCTGCAAAAGCAAGCAAATATTGTTATTTTTTATCACTTTCCTGTGCTGAGATTTCTGTTGCTTCTCAGCTGATTCATAAATCTATACGGCCATTTAATCTGTCTGACTAGATGCTATGCAATTAAAAGAGCTCTGAATTGTGCCAGCCATTCTCTAAAATGAAATCACCCAGTAAAACCTTTGTTTATTTTCAGGTTTATATAAAGACATATGGGGAACATGTTGGCTTCAGAATTTTCATGGATGCCATACTGCTGTCTTTGACCAGAAAAGTGAGTACATCTGTACAGCCACTTACTCTGCATGCTCTAATTGATAGAAACCTGGGCTTAAATACACATCAGTGTATTTATTGCTGTTTCTGTTAAAAAACTCTTGAAAAAAGTCAAATCATTGATTAATTATGGAAATGTTATGGATTTTCCTTGTTTGAAGCTGTCGTGTTCTAGAATGCCATCTGATTGAGTATCACGAAAATGAATAAGTAGGCTTTTATAGGTGATTTTGATAAGTCAGGACAAGGTTTATTGGTTTGGGGTTTTTTTTTTTGTAGAATAATTAAATCATCCTGTAGCATCTAACAGAAAAATCTATCTCTGCAGGTACATTGCTGCAAAAAGCTGAACACAAGTTAACATAACATGTTAAAGAAATATTAAGTAACCTTTCCACTATCCTCAGGATTAGTAATGGATCAGTTATGCTACTCTGTCTGCCTTTGGGTGTCATGTTTTAAGGATTGCTCAGCTGCTAACACTGCTGAGCCAACATTGCACAGGAAAATGGGACAAATGACTAAATGTACAAATGAACATTAATTTAACTGGGGATTGTTTCATCTAACACTATCTACAGCAGGACATGATGTCTAAGGGAAGACATGAATGTAGACTACAATTACCTAAAAGATTGTTCTCTGGAAGATGGAAGTAAACCGTTCTTTGTGTCAGTAGTGTTAGACAAGAAATAATGGAGTTAAATTGCATCTAAGGACTTTAGACTAAAAGTTGAAAAAGGATTGCTAACTCCAAAACTAGAAACTGTTTACAAATCTAGAAAACACAGTTTGTCTCATTTCCGTTAAATACCATTAAATAAGAACTTTTATTAGGATAGTGTCACTGAGTGACAGTAGATGGTTGGAGAAGAAGATTTAAGCTGCTGATTGATTCAGCTGCTGAGGATGTGTAGGAAATACAATTTGTAGGGTTTATACCCATCACAGCCATTAGATGGCACCGTAGTAATGAAGTCTAGTGCTGAGTATTAGAATGTGCTGCAAAAACCCTTTGAAAGGGAAAGAATATCTTCCACCACTTAGAAGTGTTGGTATTTAGCAAATTATTTTTTTTGCTTTGAAAGGGGTAATTGAGGGGGATGTATTGGAGATGTATGTTTTTTTAAAAATGAAATGAAATTAAGAGAGTGAACTGAGATACTACAGTAGTTCTGCTGTGACCTTGTATGTGCCTTCAGGGTTCTGTAAAACGCAGCCATATGTCATTTTTGCCTTTTGCTCTCCAAATTGAACTGTCCCACCATTTTTAGTGTTTCCTTACAAGGCAGCTGGCTCTTTCTGTGGAAAACTACAAAGCTGCCTTTTTTTGTACCTTTTCTTGCTTCACTTGAAAACACCCAAATCACACGCAGTGTTTAATATAGGGGTGCATCACAGTTGCATAAAGCAGCAAAATTATGCCCTCTGTCGTGCTTCCTGGCCATCAACAGTATTTTTCTTGCCTTTTGGCTGGGACAGTGATTTCAGGTGTGGTTCCACACTACCAAATATTTTAAATAAGTAATGATGTTATGCTTAATAATTAACCAAAGCACCAGAAATCTGGTCTTCCCATCATGGCTGTATATTTCTGTTTCTTCTCTTCTGTTAGATTTAGGCATCCTGCAGACACAGGGTGAATCAGATCACTGATGTGACAGAAAACTGATTTACCAGCCAGCATGAATTTTCCATGTAGTAACACAGTGATCCAACTTACCTTGGAACTATACAATTTCTGACTAGGTCCCAGTGCTAGCCTGATAAAAAGATTGTGTAGCCAATCATGTAAAGTATAACAGGAAACCATACTCTAAAAAGGGTACTCCTATGTCTTATGTGACTTTGTACAAAGCTTTTATTAAAAAAAATACTGTTTTGTAGGCTTTACTATGTGGTCTCAGTACTTCTAACAGGTTCCTAAATGTCAATAATTTATTACAGGAACATTAAGTATGTTAGACACCTGGCTATTTTTCCTCTTAGTGAGGTTCTTTTCAAAATGCAAGATGCCAGCAGAATGCTGTTTGTTCTAAAATGCATTTGCTTCTGTTTAGGTGAAAATGCCAGATGTAGAATTTTTTGTTAATTTGGGAGACTGGCCTCTGGAAAAAAGGAAGCCCCCACAGAACTTGCACCCGATCTTCTCGTGGTGTGGATCCAGTGAGTCAAAAGACATTGTCATGCCAACATACGACTTAACAGACTCAGTTTTGGAGACTATGGGACGGTAAGAAATACCTTAAACTTTTAAACTTAAATATTCACAATTAATGATCTTCCATAGAGATCTGTACTAACAGTATTTTATTTTCATTTATGAGACACTGGCACCCTAGGTAGGCAGTGACTGTGTAATCAATATATTAATATTATACTACACTGTTTCATTTCAAAAATCTAAATTTATCTAAACATGGTCAAATCACTGAAAACAGCACTTAAGAGTGTTTCAAGGCTAGGCATTTGATTTGTTTTTCCCCCCATGAACTTGTTGACAACTGGCCAGGTGTCTTTCTTTCCTGATTTTGTTAGAATTTGGTTTTTGTGTACCTTTCAAATCCTAACATAGCTATTGGGAATTTTCAAACTAGGAACTACCATCTCCCACTTTGATTACTGACGATAACTAGCCTTGGCAACTGCTCTGTTCTGTCTTGAAACACTACAAAGACAGCTTGCTTCTAAGAAATCTTTGTAATCCATCTTGAACTTGTTTATCATTTCACTGCATTTAGTTCAGGTTCCTTTTTTTTGTCAATACTTTTTGTAAATTTTCTATCCCTTGCCCTCCCAATTTATGTGTTTAATTTCTTAACATTTTTAAGGACGTACAGTATGTTTTATAAAGCAAGTTACACTACCTTAGATCAACCTTCTCTGGCAACCATATCCACTTTTACCTATTTTTTCCATGGCAGCTGACAGGTATTGTTTCCACATGCCATGTTGTTGAATGATGCTGGCATGCCACACACCTGTGAACTTAACATTCATTATCTGTTCCTATTGCTGCAAATGACTGATACAGTAACACATGATGGTTTGCTCATGACTTGCCTTCATTTTTGATACTGTGAGCTCTTTTAAGTAACTGCACTTTAAAAACTTTCCAGTAGGCTTCACTATTAAATCACTTCTTTCTCCTGCAGAGTCAGCCTGGATATGATGTCAGTCCAAGCAAACACTGGCCCATCGTGGGAAGACAAGAATACCACAGCCTTCTGGAGAGGACGTGACAGCCGCAAAGAGAGGCTTGAGCTTGTAAAACTCAGCAGGAAATATCCAGAGATCATAGATGCTGCTTTCACAAACTTTTTTTTCTTTAAACATGATGAAAGCCTCTATGGCCCTATTGTTAAGCACATTTCATTTTTCGATTTTTTTAAGGTAAGCTACTAATCATTTTTCATAGAACTCAGTTCTCACTGTTTCCCATTATCAAATAACTTATTATAAATTACTGAAAATGGAATGATTTTTATTTTTTCAGGACACCACAAGTAACAAGCATGACTAGATATCCCTCCAGTAGGATTAACTGCTATGTAGCTCTTACCCTCAGGATAGTAATGTCTGATTTACATCTAAAGGTTCTGTAGAACCTTGTGTAATCTACATAACTTCAAGTTCCTTTTTATTTCTTTTTCCTGATTCAGCGATCAGGACTACTAACATAACTAACATAGTGGGAAAATCTGTGGATGAAGTGGCACATCTACCCTCACATCCAAGGATGAGCACCTAAGAATTCCTGGAGAACTTAATTGATGAAGCTCTGTGTACCCTGCACTGTGATGAATTCCAAACTAGATAATAAAAGCTTCTTAGAGCATCAATGGATGCTTGCCTAGCCAGTCCTACCTGTCTCAATATCGGCAAGTCAGTAACACCAGTGCCCTCAGAATATAACCTGACCAAGCCACAGGGATCTTGTGGTTTTCAATAACTTCTGGTCTTTTTCTTTCCAGTATAAATATCAAATTAATATTGATGGCACAGTGGCAGCATACAGATTGCCTTATCTACTAGCAGGAAACAGTGTGGTGCTAAAGCAAGACTCCATCTACTATGAGCACTTTTATAATGAGCTGCAGCCATGGAAACATTACATCCCGTTTAAAAGTGACCTGAGTGATCTGCTAGAAAAACTACAGTGGGCAAAAGATCATGATGAAGAGGTAAAATATGCATTTAGAAGTATGCAGTAATGTTTCTAGAAGAGAACAAATACTGAATTTCTTAAAAATAAAGCAAAAAAAATACTAGGAGAACTTGAAATTTATTTTCATCAACTCTACAAATAAGAAAAACACTCAAAAATGCATAATATTGTCTTTAATTTGAAATCAAATTGAACTTCAGGAAAAAAAAATATCGTCCTAACAATGCCTTAACTTTTAAAAAGAATGTTTTATTTGAGTTATCCTAAACTGTCAACTTCATTGGTAACTCCACAACCAACAGGAGCACCCTGAAATTAATACTAGTTCTGAGCAATAAAAAAATAAACCAAACTTTCATTTTCTTTGACAGGCAAAAAATATTGCAATATCTGGACAAGAATTTGCAAGAAACAATCTCATGGGAGACCACATTTTTTGTTACTATTTCAAACTTTTCCAGGTCAGTATATTTTTGGCCACTGGCACAGAAATAGAAATCACAGAACAAGAATTTAGGGCAGCAGAGCTGCTGGAAATTGGCCAGTCTGGTACTTGAAGCCATGAAACAAGCAGCAGTAATTAGTCTTCATTTAGTTTACAAATATTGTATTCCATTATATCCTATGAAACCCCTTTAAGACTACACTGGGTCTTTGAAAGGCAGTGGGATCCCATAAATCTTGATCTAATCTGTCAGAATATGTTGCCCACAATGATCAAAGAATTCCACATCAGATGCACACCCTGTGAACCACAGCTGAAAATATCTGTGCATTAGCACCAAGATACCGAACTCCAGGGAGGCACCCGAAGGGGCTCCCAACTGCAGCTGAGTGTTCCCTCACTCTGTCTGTGATAGTCTGAAGGAACAGATTGTGTAGCCCCAGAGTTTTTACAGAATTGCTTAGCTGATTTGGTACAATATTGGCAACTAGATGTACAATCTAAAAAGATTATGGATTAACAAAACCTTCCTTTTCTTAAAACTAGGAATATGCTGGCTTGCAAGTGAGTGAACCAAAAATCAGAGATGGGATGGAGAAGGTGCAGCAGCCCGATGATGACCTTTTCCCATGCACTTGCCACCGAAAAAAGGTACAGCCCATGCAGAGTTAAGTGTAAAGTGCTGAGTGTCTTCAGTTCCTGCTCAGCCCCGCTGCAGCAGGGCTGCTCAGTGCCCCACAGTATCAGTTATCAGGCCAAGCCATTAACACCTATCGAACTTAGAAACACTTCTTAATGTACTTGCAGGACTAGACAGTGAAAAATAGGCTTCCAGTTAACTAAAATATGTTTCTTCTTTTTTCACTGCAGGCCAAAGATGAACTCTGACAAGTAAATAATTTTTTTTCAGTATTTACCTAAATTCAGGCTGTCTTCTTAAAGAAAGAACAAAAATCTGGTTTAGTATGCCTATGGATAATGTCAATGGATATTTTAAAGTTTACCATTTCATGATCTATATATGGAAGAAAACAAAGCACCCCTGGTTTCCTTTTTATCATGCAGTGGTGGCAGAGCCTTATTCAAACACATTTTTATAATTTTTTTTTTAAATAAAAATCATGTTTGTATCAGTCATGTGTTCCTGTCCTGAGTTACCCTGGAAATGCAGATACTTTTTGCTCATGCTTGTAAATCTTTTCACAAACATGAAACTGTTCTGCAAATAAGGGCAGATGAGGATTGTACATCTTCTCCCCTACTCACTCACTCTATCCATCCAAAGGCATAATTTTTCAGACCATAACTTTGCCCCTTCTGAGAGAATCTCAAAGATAATGCTGTGGGGTCCATAATAAATCTTGTTAACCTGAAGGAAAACCACAATTCCAGTATTGCTGTAGGCTTGGTTTACCAACAGATTACTCACAGGCCGTAATGAGAAAGGCTGCAGCTGCCAGTACACATACAGTGATTTAATCCACTCTCCAGTGTCAGTGCTCAGACAGACACCCGAGTTTCTCCTGTCACAATGGATGCAGAACTGGTTCCTGCTCCAGGAGTTCCTCCATCACAGAACACAATTTATCTATCAGTTTTTATTTATCAGAAGGCCTCTGTGATCAGTCCTTTACACAAAGGACACTGGCAAAGGGGACTTCTTAAAACTGAGCCATGTTCTTTGCTCCACCTGTCCAGCTGTGCCTGCATTACCTCCTCCTCCTCCCCACACAGGCAGAATCTGGCTCCCTAAGGTGACAAACACCGTGACTGACCAGAGATTCCTCTCCGTGCCTCACAGGTTTGGAAGCACCTGGGAAGGCCAGCACATAGAACCAAGGCAAAGTACATATTTGTACACCAGGCTCGCCAGCCTCAGGGGATGTGCTGGCAGAAGCCTACAAAGCAGTAGGTTTTAATTGCAAGTGAGTACAGCATCAAAAATTGAGGAACCCTAAAGATATGCTAAGTAGATTTTTTCCAGTATATTACTTCAAATATTAGTCAAAAGCATTACTTAATCCTCTGCATTCCCAAGTGTTGTATATGGATATTTGCATAGAAATACAGAGAACAATGCTGCCATGATGTATTTTCTGTCCTTCAGGTATTTCTTTATTGTTTTGCATTTTTTTATTTTTTTTGCATTTTTTTATTGTTTTGCATTTTTTTATTTCTTTAAGCTTTATTTGCATTTGCACTTAGACCTGAGAACATAATTTTTTAAAAAAATATGCCTCTAAAAAATAACAAACACCTTATTTGCCACATTTAGGAAAAACTAAATGAAGATATTGCTCAAACACTGCAAATTATTTGTGCTGCAGTTGAACGATCTCTCTAAGCCAAGAAAAAACTTGTGCATTTACTTCTTCCATGACATCATCTGCTGTTCGTCCTTTGACCGCCATCCCATGGTTTGCTTTATCAATCCAATGGATTTTTTTAGGGGCTTTCATTTTTCTCACCACACCTTCTAGCAATTGCTATGGAGAAAACACAAATGCAAATATTAGAGAATTGGCTGCTACAAACTCTGGAACTCCTAGACGTCTCTTACTTTGCCTGTGTAATGCAAAATAGGCAGCTCCTTAAAAACAGATAGATGGATCTGTGTGCACATGAAAAACACCTTGCTAGGAAAACGGGATGTATTCTCTAGTCAGGATTTGAATACTGGGATCTGCTCAAAGCATCACCCTCACTCAGAATAGCAGCAATTTAGAACTTCAAAGGAGTCAATTTTTACTGTCAGAGGGTAGTACTGGCAAAAAAATGATAGAATTGAAGTCAGATTTGTCTGCAGAGGCTGAGTAGCAACCTAATGCCTTAGGGACTAGCTTTGACACTGTTGAAATTTCTCAGTAAACAGATCGAAGAACCAGTTCACAAAGTCAAAGATTCCCCCATTAAGAAGGTACTCCAAAGATCTGCTGGTCACTAGCCTGACTTATTTTGGTGACAATTCCTCATGGAAGCATTATGACTCCTTAGAAACTCTCCAAGCATGAAAAATGCCAATTGCACATAGCCCCAAATTCACACTGACCTGCTCAAAACAACAGCATACCTGTTTGCAAGAAAACATGGCAGAAAAGCACTGTTTCCCTGCCTTTGTACACCTGCTCTTCATCTCTACAAAAATATAAATTTCTACCACAGAACCCTGACTTGGAGGTAGAACTCCTTTGCTAGAAGAATTTGCCATGCAAATGTGACCAGTGTGACATTTGGTGGCACCACACAGGTTTTGTAACTTGAAATGGTTAAAACAAAATAGCAAACAACTCACTCCTTCCATAGACCACTTTTAATTTGTGCAATCCTATTGAAACCCTTTAAATCAGGGGTATTTCATTGACCCAAAGATGAGCTTGCTGAAGTGGAAGTTTTAAGCAGCAAAAGGAAGCACTGCCAGACTTCCTTGTGTCTAATGAAGTTTTCTATCCAAGGCTTCCTTCAGAAGACACCTATTTAGGCAAGACTGTTAATCAGGTGAAATACAGACATCACCGAGGCTCATTGCTGCTCCTCCAGACTTTCATAGCAGGATTTACAAGGGTACTCACTTTTTCACACATCTCATCTGCCGATCCTGAGATAAACAGCACCGGACACGTGATCAGTAATAAATCCTCATCCCGAAGCTTGGACTGCAGTTTTGGTCGATGCAATGGGTAGGATAAACACAGGAGACCTTGAATGAAGCCATCATCATCATCACCCTGGCTCAGCTGATGTATCACAGAGGCAGCAGCTCGTGAGCCCATGGAACGGCCTTTCTCCCATGCAGAAATAAAGGAAAAACATTATCTGCTGTCATGTCATCAGTGTTCTGGTTTAGTAAACAACTCCCAAAACCAATCCAACTGAGTGTATTTCACTGTCACAAAATGCTAGGGATGTTCTACTTCATGAAAAACATTAATCCTAATTTCAATGTTTTTCTGCTAGGATATTTGTCTAGCTGCAACATCTACTTCCCTGTTTAAAAAAGAAGGGGAAAAGAAAGAAAACAAATTGATGGGGAACCCTTGCAATACTAGAAGGAACAACAGCCCATCCTGGGAAGAGAGGAACTGGTCCTACACTCCAGAGCCTGGAAATGTGAGATAGCCATGATAGTATCCTGTATCATTTTCATGCAACCTCAATTTACTCAAATTCAAAACAAAATTCTGTGTTTGATTTCACTTGGCTCACAAAACAAATGCAGCAAGTGTTTATGCACACCTTGAACTTCAGCCTAAAAGTAAAAGTAGAAGGGAGGGAAAAGAGTGTGAACTTGGAACATGAGGTCAGTCAGTAACAGCAAGGAAATATCAAAGTATCTCCTCAAAGAGGAAGCCTATGAGCTGGCAATGCACTGTAATTGAGTGTTACAATTCGCTAGTTCTTACAGGAGCACAGATTTGGTTTCACTTAAGAGAAAATTTAGAATTTCTCCTATCAAGATATTCCTAACCACCCCCATCTATTCCCCTTTTCACAAAACACAGCTGAACTTTTTTTATCTGCCACTAAATTTTAATTACCAAAACCTGTTTTGGAAAAACTATTTTCAATTTATCAGTAACCAGAATTCTTCAACACCTGCAATTAAAAAGTAGACATGGATAATCAGAAAACTCATGTCCTGTAAATTCTAACTGACAAGGAAATTTTCTCCTAAACTACCTGGAAAATGCAATCTATTGCTCTTTCTTTCCTCTTCTGCAGCGAGATCTATGGTATCATAAGGAGGGTTCATTCACTTCTCACCAAAGTGGGAAAGACTTGTAATACTTACAGATTGCTATTACTAGAGACGGCATAAGAGAGAAAATTATTGATAATAAAAACAATACCTGCAAGGAAAACACCAGAAAGTTTATAATCTTCACAAAGTTTTAAGTATTCCTAAAGAAATAAGAGAAAGAGAAGCATTACAAGTCAGAATTAAGACAGTTGGGAAGCTGGGGATCTCTTCTGTTTGTACCTACTACACAGAAAATGGGAAGCTCAGCACTGCAGATTAAAGAACAGATATATACAAGGTGCTGTCTTGGGTTTTATCACATAAATGCTTTCATAACATTTTGCAGCAACAACATTAACATAATCAACTTCACATTGGCTCTTAGCAAGTCTAAAATATCAGATGCCCTATAAGGTTACCAAAACAAGTGATTATATGTATCACCTGAGTTATAGTAACAGACCCCATGTATCCCCTTGGCCCATCAAAAGGAATAGCATGTTTGCAAAAATGCCCTTCATTAAGGTTATGTATTTGTGACATGACCAGTTAAGTCCGACAGAAAAGATAAAATTCAGCAACATATTTTCAGGTTTTAGGAGATAACTAATCAGATGCTGTCTTAGCAGATGCCTTAAAATTACCTTTACATAGCAGCATAATAACATAAATGCACTAACAACATTATGTTTCTTCCATAAAAACTGGAGATGCCCATTAAAGACAGTAAACTCTGACTTCAAATTAATGTACATATAATTGCAATCACATCATACAAAATTCCTTTACAACTGGACTTTGTTCCCCTATAAAAATGCCTCCTGCTCAATGCACACAGATCGCCCAACCTAAATTCTTCACCCAGCTTGTTTCCATCCTAAATTCTTCCACTTTTTGCAAGCTGTAAGTTTTCCCGTGAAATACCCTTGCTTTTCGTCAGGCTTTTCTTTTTCCCCGAACTCAAACCCACACATTTGTGGCAGCTGTTCCAGCTGTTGCCATCTAAGAACTGCTTCTGCTGTTTCTGTTCACACACAGTGCTCCATTTACCTAAACATTGGTTCTAATTTTCCCACTGTTGCTTGCCTAATCTCTGGACGTAATTTAAGAAACCTGGAAGACAGCACCCCCAGATCTAAGCTTTGGTCTAAGAATTTGGTCACTCCTTACCACAACTGCTTTGAAAGCCTTAGTCCTGTAGGCAACATTAAGGCCTTTACAAGTAAACCGCAGACACAGAACTCCATGGGATGCAAGATAGGCTGCTAAGGACACTAAGTGAGGGAAATTCATGTCTCCTCCAGCTCCATGAGTAAGAATCACTCCATATGTTGGTTTCTTCTCTGGGACAGAAAAGATAGCATCAAGGTATTTGTTTCCAAAAGGTATTTTCACTTTAACCTAGAAATGAAACAAACCCCAATATCATTATTTAAAATAAAACAAAGAAAACCCAAAACAAACAACAAAAAACCAAAAACAACAAACCCCCCCCCCCCAAAAAAAAATCCTAGATAAAACCCAAGAGGAAGTGTCCCCAGTCTATACATTTACACATCTACAAATTACTATAAAAAAATACCAGACACTTAAGAAATAAACCCAAATTGCAAGCTTGTTTTTATTTCTACTGTTTAGAAGTATAGAATGAGTAACTGCACCTCTGGTTCAAAGATTTTCCATACAATAATGGGCAAGTCACTTCATGACTCCACACCTTATGCTCTGCATTTAGAGAATGAAGCTTCAAAGCAGAAATTCTCTATATAGCTATGTCTAGCTTTTCCAGACCTAACAAGCTGACACTGAGACACAGCCTAGCAAACATTTTGAAATCACACAGCGGTAAGCACTGAGTGAAGCAGCAGCCTGCACAGAGACAAGGACTGAACCTTCCCTAGGGACAGGGGACAGCACAGGTTCGGCAAAGCTCCAGGGGGACACGGCCTCCAGCAGCACAGACAGCCGGAGGAGCTGATCCAGACGCAAGATCTGCTCATGTTCTGCGGAATGAACGGGGACCGGGCAGCACGAGCGCCCCTGTGGTGGCTTCTGGGGCAAGAAGGCCGCCCCGAGGCTGGGATAAACCCAGTGCCCGAAGGCGATCCTCGGCATTGCTCGGCAGAGGAGCCGCCCAGGCCGAGGGAGCGCTCAGCGGCCCGGCCGAGCTGCGGCCCCCGCAGCCCCGGGGGAGGGACGGAGCTGCAGCGCCACCGGCCACGGACACAGCGCTCCCGGGATGGCCGAGGCGGCAGCGCACCCGCCCCGGCCCCGTGCCCAGGGGCAGGGCCGCCTCAGGGGGAAGGGCAGCTGCCCCGGGCTGCAGGAGCCCGCCGAGCCCACGCCCGGGCCGCCTCAGGGGGAAGGGCAGCTGCCCCGGGCTGCAGGAGCCCGCCGAGCCCACGCCCGGGCCGCCTCAGAGGGAAGGGCAGCCGCCCCGGGCTGCAGGAGCCCGCCGAGCCGAGCCCACCCCGCCCCGCCGTACCTCCGCCCGCCCGCTCATGGCCCCGCCAGGCCTGGCCCCGCCCGGCGGGCGGGCACTGGGCCCTGTTAAATACACGAAACACCCGGAAATTAATAGAGCCCCGCCTAAATTGTTTATCTTCACGCACGCGCCCGAAAACTCCACGGACTGCTAGGTGGTAATTCAGCACAAATAAAGCCAATTGCGTAGGGATTGATTGGAAAGTCAGGTGCTTACTGGCTTCTTACGGACAGATGAGCTGTTTATGATGAGTTACAGAATCATTTAGGATGGAAATGACTCCTGAGACCATCGAGTCACACCTATGACTGAACACCGCCCTTTCAACAGACCACAGCACTAAGTGCCACATCCAGTCATTTCTTGAACATCTTCCAGGGATGTCGACTCCATCATCTTCCTTGGGCAGTCCATTGCAATGTCTAGAAACCCTTTCCATGAAGAAATTGTTCCTGACATCCAACCTGAACTGTGGGATTCCTTAAAATCAGAGGGTTTTGGGCACGTTGCAAAAGGCAGGCCTCAGAGACAGCAGGATGGTGATTAGAGCTAAGCAGTAGCTATAAGATTTGTCAGCAGAAAAATTATACAAGAAGTAGAAAGAGAGGACAAATAGAGCAATGGTCTGTGTATTAACGCTTGGGTAGAATAACTCCCTAAGTTGCAGAAAAGTATATCTGGTAAGATATTAGGAAATTCTAAGCTTAATAGTGGAGCTCTGTGCATTGTATCTAAAGGCTTACAAGCAGGGATTGTATTTGAAATAAGCAAGCACTGTTTTAACCACAGGTACATGTATTTATAGTGATTGGATAGAAGTACTGTCAATATGCTTTTGCTTTGTGTGATTGGTCAAAAAGCTTTTAAAGTAAGTTGTAACATTAAGTTCTTGGTCTGCTGCCTGGGATGTGAGCTGCTGGCATCTTCCCATTGTCACAACCATGTAATGAGACTGATGCTAAAAAATAAACAGCTTAAGACGCATTCCACAGCAGTCCCATCCTGTTCATGATTTGTACATAGCCCCTGGCCAGTGATATGAACCTCCCCTGGTTTGTACATACCTCCCCTGGCTTGAGGCCATTTTCTCTTGTCCTGTTGCTGGTTGCTTGGGAGAAGAGACCACCCTCCACCTAGCTACAGCCTCTTTCAGGTGGTTGTAGAGAGTGATAAGCTCACCCCAAACCTCCTTTTCCCCGCCTCCATCTCCCTCAGCTGCTCCTTGTAAGACTTGTGCTCCAGACCCTTCACCAGCTCCATTGCTCTTTTCTGGACTTGGTCATGCACCTCAATGTCTGTGTGGAAGTAAGGGCCTAGAATGGGACACAGGATTCAGCGTGTGGAATAGGCAGAGCCAAGCACAGAGGGAAAGGTTAGATGTCCAGAGTGACATCAGGCAATTATTCTGGCAGCTGTCAGCACACTCGATCTATGTAACGTTGACAAACAGGGGAGAGACACTCAGTGTCTGGTTTTCTACACATCTGTCCCCAAGGCTGTGCTCTGTTGTACAGTAAATGACCTACTGTATTCAAAACACAGCCTTAAACTGGTGGAAGACAGCACCAGCAGTGTACAACAGTGCTTGCCATATTTGTATATTGAGTATTTCACAGGCCAAAAAAAATTCCAAAATCCTCTATTTCAAGGTATTTAACCAGAGTTCATGTTTTCTTCCAGTATCAGTGTATGAAGCTCACTCATATCAATTAAGGTGCCCTATTACTTAGTTGATTGAAAATGTCATCACCAAGCAGAACTTTGTTTTTCATATGTTCTCCTGCTGGAAAATAAGCTCACTCTGGCTTGTGCTCTGAGTATCTCACTGTCAGCTTGCCAGCTGGACATTGTCAAACACTGGGATTGAAATATTACAACCCTCTGAGAAGTGAACCTGACAGGGTAGCTCAGGTTCTGAGCTGCTGTCTCAGTGACCATCCTGCCACCTCACAGACCAATTCCCAGTCCAGGCATTATCGTAATAAGTGTGAATGACAGAAGGGGAGAACCTAGGAGATTTACAGGGAGATTTATTGGTCTGGATTTCTACCTTGCCTAAAAGATGTCAAGCTAAAGTGAGATGCAGAAGCATTAAGCTGAGTGAAAGTCAGGCACAGCCTGTGTGAGTTGTGTACCTTCCACTGAGCTGAACCATAGATGGTATCCAGGCAGCTGCTCCTAGAGCCATAGCTCACATCTGGGGAGTCCAGCAGACTAGGGAAATGTCAGATTAATTTGTCTTGATTGGAGATCACACTATTCTAATTAGTAATTCACACCAGTTAAGCCTTTGTAAATAAGATACTTGGCAAAGTGGACTGAGAAGATTTGTTGTCCCAAAGTAGTTACAACCTCAACCTAGAAAACAAGCATGCAAGAGGAAGGTTAAGAAAATCTTCCTTCATATTTATATCTGGGTTTTTTCATTACTGCTTTTATTTCTATATGTACTGGGTGGTTTTGTACTCTGCTGTAGTTTATATTTTTAGTGCTGTTTTGCTCCTTTCTTGGTCTGCTTTTTGCATTCTTTTTCTTTTTTAATTTTTTCCTCCCTCTTCAGTCCACCTGTGCTGTATTCATCCTGTTGTACTCACATAGTGTCTCCAAAGCAGTCCTTGAGGAACATGTATCCCATTAAATCTACCCATGTGTAACCCCTTCCCACTGGAGAACTACTTTCTTATGCTTTCTGCATTACAGCAAGCTGCTACCAGTTTACTTCCTATTTTATTGGTTCATTTTCTTGCCTCCAGTCTCTTTTCAACACTTGAAAGTCTTCTGTGTATAAGCACAGTCTTTGAGGTAGGGTAGCTAATACCCAGCAGAGTTGAGAACATCACAAATGCCAGGCTGGATGGGGCCCTGAGCAACCTGGTCTAGCAGAAGGTGTCCCTCCTCACAGCAGAAAGGCTGGAACTGGGTGACCTTAAGGTCCCTTCCAACCCTGTTCTGTCATTCTGTGAAGATGAGAATGTGTGAGGAAGGAGAGACTCTGTCATTCTTTAATCCTCTGGTCCATGGCAATAGGGTTGGACCAGTACATTTTTGCCACACTTTTCCTGCTGTAACTTTCTTTCTGGAAGATAATGACCCCAAGTATTGCTAGTATGTCAAATGCAATTGAATTATAAATACATATATTAGATGCCAAATCATGGGCAAATTATTTATGATGGATAAATTCTGGGTTTTATTGAGTTCTGCATATCTAATAAAATGCATTAATTAACATGCAAATTATATTTTTTTTAATTTGGCATCATAAAGCAATTCTCATATCAAACTATTTCAAATTAGGTCTTTCTGGGTTAGGAGGACATTTAGATAGATTCTTTTTGATTTTCAAGTGTGCTGAGTAACTATTTTGAAATCCAGTTGTATTCCTCTCTGGGAGTATTGAAAATCCTTTTTTTTTTTTAACACACTTAAATATTAATTAATACTGTAAGTTAAAGCTCCCCCAAAAACCCAATTATGAATATATTCTGGATTTCTGAATCAATGTTTTTAATTTAACATCTAAGAAAACATAGTTTCTTAGGAGCATGGCATCATTTCATAACTTTAACCTTACATCACTCCAAGAAATAGAAGTTTATTCTGGAAACAACATAGTACATAATAATCTAAGTCTGTCACAAAATATGAAATTCATTTAAGGTATGTGATTTGCCATTTCTCAGTGGGAATATATGTCAAGCATTATAATAACCTATGCACTGCTGTAAGCACCTCTGACAGGTCTGATATGCCAAAGGCAGCTGGGTTTGAAGAAACAGTGGCTGTTTACCAAAGAATGACATTATCCCTGGTCTAAACTTGGAACCTGATAACTTTCAGTAGCACATCAGACAATCCCTGTTCTTTTCTTTGGATTATAAGTACAGCATTTCATACCAGAGACTTAGATTAACACACAATAGGAACAACAGAGATAACCTTTTGCATTAATCTTTTGTTGTAATATATTTGTTTAGAGAAATGTATAAAATAATTATAAAGGTATAAAAAACATATGTTGGGGGGATATTTATTTCAGTGTAAATAAATAACAGCTTAAGGATATTAGGATCAGAAACATTTTTTTTCTTTTCCTAAATTTTTAAATAGAAGATCATAAAAAAATTGTTTGTTTGTTTTAGGCTGGAGATACATATTTGTTCTAAAAGTTCAACTCTCTCTCTAAATTACAAAATTACAAATTTGACTTTTGAGCAAGAGCCTTCTTTTTTTTTTTTTTTTTTTTTTTTTTTACCCTGAGGAGACAGATAAACACAGCACATGGACATGCTTTGTTCACAGGTATCAAAAGTAACCTTTAATAATTTTCTGAAAGTGATCAGCCAACTATTACCTGATTAGGCAGTATAGTTTCCTGTGTTTAAAAGTGGTGATATCCATAACACTGCTTAATTTTTAGCTATTGCATCATACTTCTTGAGGGTCTGAAGAAGTTTTGAGGTCCTCCGTGAAAGAGGAAGTGATAGGCAGGCAATAAGCAGAACCACTTTTTCCAGGAAGGATGAAGGAGTAAGCCCACCTGTTTTTAGACTATTCAGATTTACTATGTAAGTGTGTTACTGATATACAATGTATAGTATATCATAAATATATAATGTGTATGTGCTAGGCACCTATTTTTATGAAATTGTCATGTACATGGTGCCTTTTGTAGTATTATATAGGTCACAAACTCTGGGAGCAGAGATAACGTCAGGTGACAAATGTGCAGTGCATAATAGCTTCTCTTCTGTGCACGAGTCTCTCTGGGAACATTTCTGGCTTTGTAGTTGTGGTGCTAAATGGAAGTTTTTTAATTAAGGAAGGTGTCATCATAACACATGCTTCTGCATGGCAAATTTGAATGCTATACATTTCTCAGAGTCTTTGTTAGGGATTTATAATTCCCTCATTGTTCTTGATAAATGCAACCACTTTGTTTTCCAGTGGCAGCTGTTACAGTTCTTGCATGTGCTGGGACTGCACGGGGCACTGCTGGCAGAGGCTCGCTCTCATTATTCTCTCCCCTTGGCTGATGGTGAACTGACCTGGCCAGGAGCCAGTGGAACAAACCTTTCTATTCTCAATTCTGAAAGGAAAGAAATAATAGTTTTGGCATGTTTATACAATCTTTGAATGCTGAGCTCAATTCCATGTTGCTTTTTTAAAAGATTAGCATGGTTAGGGATGGTAACGAACATCATTGCTGCTGCTAGGGTTTCTTTTGCTGTGAACACTGTTTTAAGATTTAAATCTCTTTAACATTTAATTCTCAGTTCAAAAATCAGATACCCTCTTCAGCTGTGTCATCAATCACTCAAGTAAGTTACTTATCTGGAGTTATTGATAGTTATAATTATAAACATCATGCTACAGCCCCTAAATATGGGCACTGTGTACATTTTGCATCTTGCTGCAAGATCCTAGGCCATTTTCACTTCTGTTAATATGATTATTATGAGATGCAGGAAGTGACATTGCACTTTCCTTTGCCTTTAATTCCCACATAGGTTGACAGAAAATTAAGCCCTTTGTTTATCCAGAAGTTGTCAGAATGAGTAGCTGCAGTCTCTGCAGATAGGTGTTTTGCCTTCTTCAATTATCATTCCTCCAGGTCACTTCTTTCATTTAAGACAGAATTACAGAACCACAGAGTCATTTAGGCTGGAAATGATCTCTGAGACCATTGAGTCCAACATTTGGCTGAACACCATCATGTCAACTAGACCATGGCACTCAGTGCCACATTCACTTGAAGAATTTCAGGGATGATGAACTCCACCACCTACCTGAGCAGCTTATTCCAATGTTTAGCCACCCTTTCAGTGAAGAATTCTTTCACACATCCAATCTGAACCTCCCCTGATTCAGCTTGAGGCTGTGTCCTCTCATCCTGTCACTGGTTGCCAACCAACCCACATTTGGCTACATCCTCCTGTCATGTGGTTTTAGAGAGCAAGGTCCCCTCTGAGCCTCCTTCTCTGCAGGCTAAGCAACCCCAACTCCCTTAGCTGTTCCTCATAAAATTAACTTATGATGTTTCTAACTCACTTTTCCAAAGCATTCCAGGAACTCCTTTTAGTCTCACATTACCTGTATAATTAAGAAGTACCTTATCTACTCTGGAGTCCAAGATATTTCTAAACATAGGGAGCTCAAGAAAAGAGTGCAAGGAACTCTCTCTGATTTATTCTTCTGTTCCAACAGAATATCAATCTCAGTTGCATTACTCAGAAATGTTTTCTGGTATTGCATGTGTGCTGCTGAAAGTTAATTTATGCTATGACTCTCTAGTCTGATAGAAAGAAGCAGTGGAAAAGTGTAATAAAGTCAACATATACTGCTGTTCACAAAATCTACTACTCTGGAGTAGGTGGAGAAATTATTTGGTTTCACACAATTTATCAAATCCAGTCTGGATATTGTTCAGTTGTTAGAAGATTTTCGTGTACACAGAGAGTGTGTATTTTCTTAGTGCATAGAACTGAAGTCAAACTGAAAGGTCTAATTGTTACCTTATTTTCCCCTTTTATCTTGCACACTGTCATGAATTTAACATGTGTAATCGGATCTAGTTTTCTACCAGCTATATACTTTTGAATATAAACATCCATACTTATATACATGCACACCAGAATATTAGCATGCAAGGAAATGAGCCTGAAGACTGACACACGGCTGTGGGTGGCCCCAAGCAGAATTTTTAAAGAACTGTTACTTCTCAGAGCAGTCTTCTAGCTCATTGTGTGTTCATAGGACAGTTTATACATCCTCTAATGCTCAAGGAGTCTTAGGTAGAGTAATGCTTGCAAGGCTGTTGCCAACTATTTTAAATCCTGGTTTCATGCAAAGCTGCACTCAGTGCTCAACCAACTAGTGATTTCATTTCAGTTCCTGTGCTCCATACATCAGTGGTTGAGTTGTTAGCATCTTGATGCACTTGGTAATCACAGAATCATAGAATGGCTTGGGTTGGAAGGGACTTTACAGATGATCCAGTTCCAGCCCCCTTGCCAAGGGCAGGGACACTGTCCACTAGACCAGGTTGTTCAGAGCCCCATCTGACCTGGCCTTCAACACTTCCAGTGATGGAACATCCACAGCTTCTCTGGGCAACCTGTCCCAGTGCCTCACTACCCTCACAGTGAAGAATTTTTTCCTAATAGCCAATCTAAACCTAGGCTCCTTCATCTCAAAGCTATTGCCCTTTGTCCTATTGCTATACGCCCTTGCAAATCCAGGTAAATGGGTGCTTTTAAGTCTTGCATTTTGTGCCATATCTAAAACCAATTTGAGCACACCTGGGGAGATGATATTTGACCACCCTTCTTTCTTATCTGCAATCTCCTTCCCAAGGAAAGGCAAGCCAGAAACATATTTCAGGACCTTTCAGTCCTGATCAAGTGTATTCTCACCTCTGTTCTCAAAATATAAGAATTTCTTCACATCTTCTACAGCTTCCTGAAAAGTAATAATTAAGTATGGTCTGAGTGATCTCTCCCCCACCTCTTCATGCTCTGCAGTTTTGGTTGTAAAATTTTCAACAGAGATGCATGAAAACTATAGCATGAAATGGTGACAAAGCTAAGAATGCTCTTTGCTCTGACTAAACTGGGGTTTTTGTGCCCTGCAGTTGCTCAGCTGTAACTCACTGGTAATTAATGGATCAAAGCTGTAAAACTGTATGGTTACGGCTCTTGCAGCCACTGCAAAGGCCTGGATAGGCTGGAAGAGAAGACTCAGGAATGGTGCAGGTAGTAACACACATATTGTACCTGGATTCATTTAAAATACATAATTTAAACAAAGTTGAGTCTTATAAGCCTCTGATATACCATTAAGAGTGTCCTGACCTATTTCTCCTCTGAGAATTTCTTGCTGGGTGAAGTTAACCATGTCAGGTATCTGACCTCCACTTGAAGTTGTGTTGCATGTCCATAAAGTGTACACTTCTTTTACATGGGGACTTTGATTGCCAAGTGGAAGATTTTTCATGAGATGCTGCAAGGGCAACAGATTGCTGAAGTCCACATGACAGCTTTCAGCCCCAGACGTGTTTGGCTCTTCTCCTCAGCTCTTATAAAGCAATAGATTGTATGACATGAATAAGTTCAAGAAGATGACAAGAAGAAAGATGAAGCGCAGGATTTCATCCACTGTGAGTACTCCTAAGACCCTGTAGCATTACAAGACTTTTATTTATGTGGGATTGGTCATCCTAGGGTTAACCTTTGAACTTCTGGACATGCAGCCTTGACTTGACCACCTGAATACTTCAGCAAGCAAAGCCCTTTGCAGATTGGATCTAAAAACACAGATCTCTCAAATGTCTGTTCCACAATTAATCTCATTAACTGAAAAACAAATACAAAAAAAGAAGATCATTACACTGCAGCATTCTGGGAAGACACTAAGGATAGTAACATTACACTCACAAGCTGGAGGACTTGTTTTCACGGGGAATTCATAGGTCTTTGCCAATTGCAGCAAATCACACAGAGGATATCTGAGCAATGACATCAGGCACACTGTGGAGTCAAGAGGCAAGTTGGTGATAAAGTCAGAAGGAGGCAGACTTGGCAAACTGCATTATGCTCATGCCAGCTTGTGCCAGGGCACAGCAAGGTTTTGGCCTTGTGCTTGATAGCACGATGGACAGGTACAGAGCTAATGAAAGGGGTGGTGAAAAGATGACCCAGGGAAAGGTCATGTGCAGGATGAAATTTATGGTGCTATTTATTTTGTGGTTTAATTGCTGCTTTCAATCCTTCCAATTTTATATGCTCCCTGCGGGTTTTACTTTGATCTTGGGTCTGTGGGTTTCTGTTTGGTTTTAGTGGGTTTTCTTTTGTTTTGTTTTGGGTTTTGTTTATTTATTGGTGGTTGTTGTTCTTGTTGTTTTTCCTCAAAGAAAATAACTGCAAGTTCTGATTTACAGCCAGTGAGTTTAGAATATTGACCCTTAAGAAAATGAGCCATTTCCAGGCTAGGGAAGATTTCTAAGCCCTCAGTTTGGATCAAGATCAGATTTAGCCCAGAGTAGAACTGTATCCAAATCAGGCTTAAGACCCAGTGGTGGCAAACTATGTCTATGAACTTGTCATTCTCTTAAATGCTCTGTTCACTTTGAGCTCTTGGCTTTGTTTAAATGCTGAGCTGAGGTTATAGCCCTCATGTGGTCAGGAATTAATTTGTATCTGTAAAAAAGGAGTTGGATCAATTAATCAGTGAGGTAGGTCTGTTGATTTGTCAAAGAAGAGTTGGAAGAAAATAATGGTTTTGCATCACTCTGTTAGAATTCTTAAAATGTTCCTTTCAATATTTACTAGTGGAAATAAAATGCAGCAGAAACATATCTCAGTAGATGCTTTGACATGACTGCATTTAAATGTTTTTTATGTGGCAAGGCATTTTCCTAGGACTGCAAAAATGAGACAATCCAGCTATGCCATCTACCCCTATCCCTGCCTGTGCAACATTATATGACATTTGCTGTGTCAGGAACTTTTAAGACCACGTTATGGCAGCAGCCCTTGTGTTTGCAGTGACCCAGACCACAGAGGGGGTGGAAGAGGCTGTGCCAGTACAGGCACAGTAGATAATTCTCTTTGGTCCCTGCAGCTCTCTCACTCCTGTAAGTTTATGCTTATATCAGAGTATCATTAACATCAGGTCTTTGTCTTCTCCCTCTCTGTCTAGAGAAGTGTGCAACCAACCAAATGCTGTCTTACGAAATGGATTGCTTGTTTTCTCTTTGCACAATCAGGGTAGGGCAGTGCATGTTTAATGTTCATATGACAAAGTGTTTATGTGCAAGGTCCCAGTCCCAGATCTCACCTACATAGTAATGAATGCTGGCTCACAAGCTTTAATACAGACCTGTGCTTAGAGTTTCACAGTGTTTTTATTCAGCTCTCAAGAGCATTCCTCCTTTTGTTTGGCAGGACAGGCAAGTTTTCTGCAGACTGGCACACACAGTGGGCTCAGGTCAAATGGCCTGACCTGAGCAGGGTGCGCTGAATTTTGACCAGGCAGGGCCCTCAGGTAATTCCAGCCAAATCATTCAAGGAGAAGCTGAAGGATGCAGCATGCCATTTTGAGTTCTTGTCTTTCATGATCTGATCTCTCTCTGTCCTCTTTCTGATTTTTTTCAGTGGAGCATTGTAGAGAGGAGTTCGATTTCTGCTACTCTACCATTCCTTGACAGTTGCAGACACATCTCCATATTTTGGAGTAGCAGTGCAGTCGGAAATGTCACATTGTCATCTCTTAAATATGTCTCAACATTGTTTGCTACCAAAGAAGTGAAATTGGATAGTTGGAAAGCAAATGATTAGCAGCAAAGCATCTCTTCTGCCAGCCTGCTCTACTGTGCTCTGTGTGAGACCAAGGGGTTTCACCTGCAGACCTTGCCAAGAGCCTCAGATTCTGGGCAATCTGAAGGCAGAGAATTCATAATTTCATTCAGATCTAACCTTTAAAATCCTGTGCCTATAGATTTTTGTTCTGACCTCTTTTCACAAGTTTTCAAATTTATTGTTTGAAGCCGATAAGACCTCTAATATTCAAGTGTTGATTTGCCTCTTCCAGTTGTTACATCCTTTTCTTTAGCTTTCCAAGGACACTCACCTCAACTATCTTTCTTTCTTTCTTTTTTTCTTTTTAAGGAGCCTTGAATTCTTCTGTGCCAGTAGCTTTTTTTTTATCACCTTGAAGAAGGTTTTGTCATGTGCTAATTGTGCTGACAGTTTCCCATGCTAAGTGCAGGCAATTTATACTGCACTATTCCTGCTCATTCTGTGGGTTATTGGTTCAGCAGAAGCACCAAAGCAACCCCAGTAGTAGCTGTATTGGTAAAGCTAACACATGCTGAAGTCAGGCGTTCACTGCATGGATGGCCTATTGCTGGCCCTACATCCTGAAGTGCATGGTCTTCATGGTTTTTCTCCTAGCCAGAATTGCAGGAATGTAATAAGTGTAGGATTCCTCCTTCTGCATCTTATAGATGTTGAGAAACTGATGAGAAAAATCAAGAGAAGAAAATGACTGAAATATTAATCCAGAAGTTTTTCTATTTCCCAGTTTACTCCTTCCAGTCCCTAACCAACTGTGAAAATAAGACCACATCTTTGTCATATTAGGCCTTTTAATTAATCTTCAGGCAATTGATAAAAGGATTTTCCAAGCCACAAGGACTGATTAGAGCATCTTGAGCCTCAAGGGACCACAGGGATCATCCTTAATGTGTTCTGTTCTTTGCAGAGGAGGCACAAATGGACACTTGCAATATGTGCACACTGGTGAGATATGTTCACAGTCTTGGAACTTCCCATTCTTCATTTGCAGTATTAATGTTGTGCAACCAATAAAATACAGTAGGAAGAAACCCAAAACCAAACATCCCTTCTCATATTTATAGTTATACCATTTAATCTTCGGTCAAAAACTTAATGGGGTGCTTTTTCAAATACCAGCACAAGGGAATACCCACAAAAATATGCAGGTATTCTGATGCATATGCAAAAAAGAAATGTTTGTTTTTGAGCTTATACCAGAATTTTTCCAAGTTCATAGCCTACAGGATGAAGCAAAGCTTCCTCTGGACAGTCTAGCACAAACTCAGCATTTAGGTTTCATTAAAGCCCCAGTCTGAGAGGTTAAATAGCATTAAGTGTTGCAGGAGCCTCATGCCACATCTCTGCAAGGGGAGTGGGTAGAGTTCATTCACTGTGAAGTAATGCTTGTGTTAATAGTTAGAGGTAGGATGATCCATGCCTGGAAAACCTGTGATCTTGATGATTTCAGTGCCCTCTCTGGCATCCTGTGAAAAATCTCACATGACAGCTTTGAAGATGGCTGGATCCCTTGCCAGTCAGCTGCTCCCTTCAGAAAATTCCTCCCCAGATATTCTCTGGATGGCAGAAATCCCCATCAAAACACCCGTCAGAAGGGAAAGAGCAGCGGCACTATGTAAACAGCCTGGGGAGTGCCCTCATTTCAGATGAGCCTGTGAAAAGCACTGCTAGGTCAGTAACATCAACCCACTAAAATGTTGTAGTGCTGGAGCTCAGCTTGAGCCACTCAGTTCATCTCTGAGGTAGGGTCTGAAGTTTAGGTTGCACCCCAGGCTCCTGGGGGAATCTTGTTCCCAGTGCTTAGGGGAATGAGCTGGAAGGTACATCCACGGGGCAGAAACACCTGACAAGAGAGCGACATCCTTTCAGTCAGGAATATATAAATAAAAAAGTATTTGTGTGCGGGACACTACCTTTATGAAAGGCATCTGGTCTGCAGCTTAGGCAAAAGTGCTGTGGAGGTGAGGACAGCACTGCTCCGTGTGCCCCACAGGGTTTATGGATAAGTCTAGAAAATGCTGCACCTGGGCAAGGCCATGCTCACCAGCAGCAGTGCCCTCCTTCCTTTAAGCATACAGATGCTGCAAGATCAATGTCTCTAGGGAATGGGATTTTTCAGAGATGTTTCTGAGGCCATGCTTGAAATACATAGTGTTGGTAAGCAGCTTGTGAGGCGGCTCTGTGAGCAAGAGGTCAGCAAGTGAGGGAGCTCTCTCTGCTGATACAAGACTGTGTCATAGGACATATTTGAGATAGAAGTGCCCTGAGTGTAGCACAAAGCCCTTCTCAGTATCCTCTTCCCTAAGGCTTGCTATGTGTAACTCTGGAGGAGCACCCCACCTGACTGACACCATGTTCCAAACAGTAATTTCAGGCTGCCTGACCTAGAAGGATTTGAAATGATGCCAGGATATGATTAATAAATTTCCATATGCTTGCAGGAAAGCCAAGGAAAGCAATGCTGGGAACAGCTGTGGGAGGTTGCCAAAAGCATGAGGTGACCTCTACCATCATGGCTATGGTTGAATAGGAATGTCTCCAGGCAGCAGAGTGGCACCTGGAAAAGTCTGACTGGATCTGACCCCACAGTTCCCATTCCCTGGCTGAACTCTCCTTTTTTGGGCAAGTGGGCACTGCTGCCTGCGTACCATTACCAGTCAATCAGGAGAGGTGGCAAATCTCTTGGTGGCAGGAGGCAGACCCAGAGTGCTGGGGCCTCTGTGATGGCTGTGAAGGAAGAGATGATGGCTGGTTTCACCTCTGTTTCAGTTGCTGGAGAAGAAGGACATTCTGCCTCCACTCTCCTGGGGTCCAGCCATTCCTCCTGGGTGAGTGAAAACCCCCCAGCTCGCTGAGGCAGTGGCACCCCAAATCTGTGTGACAGTGTAAAGAGAAAGGCACTGTCCACAGCTACACATGGCAGATATTGTTTTGTTGCTGCTTATTATGGGAAGTCAGGAAGTGGACTGTTCTGAGATTATTTTTGACCATGCAGGCCTTCTCACTCAGCAGTAATATAATCCTCACAGAGGCAGGGGGATCCCATGTACTGAGGTGCAGAGGGTAATTCTGCTGCCATTCTTCATGTCAGCCTTTTTAACTCACTCAGCAGCTTGCCACAGACTGAAAAAAACCAACCATAAAAAGCCTTGACAATGGATGTGTAAAGTGAAATAAAAATGGAGTAAGGTAAATTGTGTTTCTGAAACTTAGTGAGGTGTCAGATATTGATCAAGATAACTTTAGTCTTTGACAGTGCTAGAGAGTTTAATTTCCCCACTCATATATTAGAAAAATTCTTTCTGTGTATAATGTCTCTTTTACTTTGGGAGAATAGCAATGCATTAAAAAAAGCCCTCATTTTCAATTTAATAAAAACACATCTCACAGTGATTTCATATATTTCACAGTTGATTTAAAAAAACGCTTTCTCCCAGGAACAAAGATTTCCCAGCTTATGAAAAGGCAACATCAGTTTTTCCTTGGTTGCAAAGCTCATTTTTTGCTATAATTGGATATTAACTCCTCTGCCACTTACTGATATCAAAGGCAACAAACACTCTGGCACTGAACAGGCAGGTTGGTAGTTGAGCTCATGACAGGGCTGAAAAGTGCTTCTGACTTCAGGTTTCAGTTTCCCAGGGGAGGCCCATGCCAGGGTATTCCCTCTTTCCTCAGAGGTGTGGGAGCAGCATCAGGAGTGTGCCTGGCTGTGTCAGGTGTCCAGCTGCAGTGTATTTCCGAGTACCACAGGGATGCAGTGTCACAGTTAAAAGATACAGATATCTGGGAGTGCTTGTAGTGAGATATCATAGAATATCCTGATCTGCAAGGAACCCACAAAGATCATTGAATTCCTACTGCTAGCCCTGCACAGGACAGCCCCAGGAGTCACACCATGTGCCTGAGTGTATTGTCCCAACACTTGAAATATTGGCAGGCTTGGTGCCATGAAAAATCCATTTTTAATGTTCAACACAAAACCCATTTTTAATGTTCAACCTAAACCCCTCCTGACACAGCTTCGTGGTGTTCCTTCATGAGTGTCAAAGACTTTGCAAAGGCCTTTTTGAAAGAAATGTGTGTGTGTATATGTGTGTGTGGAGTCCATGTACACTCATATGGATATATGTATTTCAGTCTAAACTTGGTTTCTTTTAGGTGTATGAACAGTCACCGAATGGGACAGTGGGGCTATTCCATATGGTTATGCATGTGAAGCACACTGAGATAAGGAAACACGTTATTCCCAACACTTTCAGGATTCTTCTGTACAGTAAAGTCAATTGATTTTAGGAGAAGTTCCTGAGGGAGGCTGGGAAGCCCCAGGATTCAAGAATATTTACCTGGGAAGAGTTGTACCCTGTGGTAGAAATAAACACTTACAGGCTCTTTTAAAATAAGAAATAACCTTAAATGTGAAGACCCATAAATGCATCTGCAGTTTATTGAAAAGCTGCTTTCCAGGACATATTTACCTGAAGAAGGAACTACTTACATGACATCTAGATCAGATCCAAAAGAGTTCACATCTAGGGGCCAAGATCAAACATAAGCTTGTAGGCACATTCATAACTTGAACATGCCGGGCATTACTTAATGGTTATGGCTACCCATGCTTGAGTCATGGCCTGCATGTGTACCACTGTGAGAACTTGGGGTGCTGGCTTAGTGAAATAAAATAATGGCATTAGGTGGCTTTGTTGGTATAATGAGCTTTATTCTAACAGGACTGCATTTCCATTCCAGCACAGACATGTCCCTGCTGCCCAGGAGGCTTTAATCAGAGGTGTTACAGCATGTGTATATTAAAGTCTGTAATTGAAATGATTCAATGCTTCCCTCCTTGCCCATATGTGAAGGAGGAAATCCCTGTCCAGATGTGACAGCTGCATGGGATGAAAGGACACTTAGCTGTGGCAAGCTCAGTTTACTGAGTGCTTTACGGGCAAACAGACACGGTCACTACTGAGGAAAACTAAACACTATGTGATGCAGTAAGAAGTCATTTACAGTAGAAAGTGAAAATGAATGTGCAGTTGCTGAAGTAACAATTCAGCAGGCTTGGGAAAGCCAGAGTATCTGGTCTGCTGAGGCCAGATTGCATTGTAGATAAAATAAGTAGTGCCCTTTCAGGTTTATTTTAAATTACATTTTGACAAGTTTTCGTCATGGCTTTCCATCAGGAAACTACAGTTCTCTTTCCATAGAGAACCAGTAATCCTAGTGCCTGGAGTCTCAAGCCACCTGGGTGAGGTGGTATGTCTAGTACCAGCAGCCCAGCAGAAAAGACAGCCTGACTTAGTCACTGTCCTCTTGCACTAGAAATGCCATAATAGACATGGCAAAAGATTAGGCACCTGGTCAGAGTTCAAAATGCAGGCCTTTAAAGCAGGGAGATGTAAGATTAGAAAAGCTGCTGTTCCTGTGGAAGGAGTCATTGCTCATGAAAAGCTGCCAGTGAACTTTTCCTTGCCCTTGAGTGCTGGTTGGCCACTGTGGCACACACAAGCACTCCCAGGAGAAGACCCCTCTCCTGCAGGGAGAGGCTTACCAAGCTCAGTGATGTCACAGCCAGTGAGTGCCAGAGCCACCTAAAGGCTGGGAGGTGGCTGGGAAGGCAGGCACAGCCGTGGGGAGCAAAACTTTCTGCTTGCAATGCTGGAAGAACCAAGGGCATCCACTTTTTGATGTGGAGTTGGGTGAATAGATGGGTGCTGCTCTGCTAAGCTCCCTAAGACCTGGATTGCTGATGGCTCCATGTTGTGGAAAAATCCTTGAGCCAGTGGGAATTATCCCAGGTGCCCATTCCGTCTGTCCTCTCCTATCTCAGGAGAGCTGAGTAGGTCAGACCTAGGATGGAGTGATTGGAATTTTGATGCTTGAGTTAAGAGGGCCTCATGGCTCATTTGAAACTAAGCCTGAGCTAATTGGTCCCTGAAGACAGCAGTTCAGAAATAACCTGTCTGGCTCTGGGTGTCATGGTGGGAAAAGATGAGGAAAGCTCATCTCTCCCATTCTGTGCTCTCTCCTGGCACACGCCGTGAGGTGTGTCTGGGCTCCAGCCCAGCCCTGCCTTGCCTGCTGAGGGGTGAGGGATAAAGGATTTTCTAAATGCTTTTTCCTGAGTTATTTTGGCTCTGCCAAAAGGCCTGTTGTTTTGTGTTCAACTGCTGTCATTGATCTCGTAGATTAAAAACCAGAGCAGGTTCTCCCTGCACCTGCTGGCACTGTTTGGGTTAATCCTGGGTACTCAGCCAAGCCAGCTCTGGCAGCAAGGGCATAACCTGCAGGCCACCACCTCTTTCTTCCTGTCCCTGGGGAAGACACAAAGTGAGACAGCCCCTGGCCTTTGCTTCACTTCTGTCCCACATTTCAGCAATGCTTTAGAGCCCTAAGTATAGGAAAGGGATGTTTCCAGAGGCAGGGAATATCAGGCATTTCAAAGATTCTGATAAGTTGATACTTACAATGGAAAAAAACAATACCACATTTGTATCCAGAGATAAGAGCAATGGAATGAGTACAGAAGTCTCTTATTAAACAACCATAAGCCTGATGCTATAATTGTTATTATATATATTATATAAACCATTATATATATTAAATATACTTGTTTCATTGTATTTAACAGCTATGTTCTGATTTTTCCTCCTATGGATGAGGCAGGCTGTTGTTGTCTTGCTATCTTTATGATTTTTAGCTTGGCTTCTGCAATGAAATAAAAAACCAGACCTCACTTCAAAAATATGTGTTCGTGTTTCTTAAATGAAAAAGTGTGCTGCTGAGAGTACCAAGACTGTAGCTCAAGTTGCTGATCACAAACTGCCAAAGTGATTTTTCTTTCAGGATATTGCCTTTCACTGAACCTGAAGATTGACTTACAATTTGTTGGACCATACATATCTGTTGGACCATGGATATCTGTTACACTTAGGAAGAGTGATTAGCAAACACTGGCAAGGCATTCTCCTAAGTAATATGGTACTATTACTCACTGCTGAATTTAAATGAAAAGATAAATGTTACAAGCCTAGTTCTATGCAGGTTTTGCTTCTGTTGTTTATTATGTATTTCCAAAGCAGCAGATAAGAATGCTGGTATTTTCAAAGCTGTACTTAAGAACTAACAAATCAAAGATCCTTATTAAAGGAGCTTCTATTCAGAGCAGCATAGCCAGATCTTAAGCTAGAAGCGCAGGAGAAAACCTTTAAAACACTGCAAGATAAGAAGTGCTTTTGTAGAAATTGTCCCTTTCAACTTGACAACCCCTTGACAACCGAGGTTATATTTATTTTGTCATAAAAAATAATAATTTGAAAAATTGAAAGTGCTATTCTTTTAAAGGGATTTTATACTGCTTTAGCTATTGCTGTCCTGGTTCTAGGAAGCAGCTGACTTTAAGGAGCTGTGCTGCAAGGCTCAAGATAGTCACGCCAGCAGCACTGCTCTTAGGAAGATGTGTTTTGCCACTGGGAACTAAGAGAATGACTATCTGGTCCTGAATTCTCCCATCAGTCGAGCAGCAGAGGAATGTTTTTCTAGTCAGACCACACACAAACCAGGGACATGGCTTTCTGCAGAAGAGTGGCCACTCTAAGAGGATGCTCTTAGACAAGTCTTCCTGCTTGTACAGGTGTATCAGAGCTCATGAGACCCATTGGGTCATAGCCCTTAGAAGAGAGCCCATAGCAGTTTGGTGTTCAAAATAAGGGCTTAAAATTATGGAATAGCTTGAATGTGCATGGGGAAGCTGAAAAGAGTTGGTAGAGGCAACCTTATCCTCATTAGCAACATCTTAAATCACTGCATGAATGTCCTTTCTCATGTTTCCAGCACAGATGCTGGAGATAATTCTGAGTCTATAAAACTTTGCTAGATATAGCTCTGTTTGCAGGCTCTCATTCCAGTTTTGAGGAGTAAGTACATTCTTGTCCGGTCTTCATAGTGATATAGTTTGGAAAAAAAACCATGCCAAAGCAGTTCTCTTCCATGTGGTCCTCCTTCAGCACAGATGGCTGCAAGTTCTGTGCCTGCCAAGTGAATCACACACTCAAACCTTTCAGTTTACAAACGTTTTGAAATGTTGTAGGGATGGGAGTAGGGTGTTTGGCTACCTATGCTATTTCTTCTCTTTAAATGAGCACTTGCCCTTTAATCTTGCTAGGAAGCACAGTTTAACTCAGAGGGCACTCAACTGTGGAACTTGTTGGCTCATAAGGGGTTGGAGCAACTTCTTGCCATGTAAGTCTCAGTCTAGTGAGGTACCAAGGATATGGAAAGGTGTCAAGTAATGCCACCTCATGCTCAAACACAGTTGTGGTTGTCATTCAGCAATGAGCTTGCATATATTTTTCAATTTAATTTTATTTGGTTTAATGGGATTTGGAATGTCCCCAGTGTTTGTGCTATGGCTGTGCAATCATCTGACTTGGAGCTTCAACCAGAGGCTGCACAAAAGCAAACTGTGCAAACCTGCTTTCACCCTTGCACCCAGCACCTGTGACATTCTGCTCCTCACAGACCTCACTAAAATGAAGAATGCACCTCTTGGCTGGTCTTGAAAAGCAGATTAGTCAAATGTCTGCTAGGAATGGCTCAGGTGTACTTTCTCCTGCCTTGGATTGGAAGAATGGCCTTTCACAAGCAATTGCAACCCACTTTTCTGAAATTTCTAGGAAATTATACCACCTGATAGTTAGATTATTAGATGGATGACAACTACAGCTACTAGCTAGTGGCCAGAATTAAAATAAATCTTAATTATTCATATTTTTCTGTAGCTGTTAAACCTTTCTGACTTTACTTAGGCATCACTTCAAAGAGGAGGACACTGTGGGAAAGAGAATGTTCCTGTTGGAAAGAGAATGCTTTTCAGCTTATAGATTAGAGGACATACTTTCCATCCCATTTTACCTGTCACTTCTCTCAAGTGTTGACACAGACAGAAAAAAAGTCTAGATCAAAAAAAGGTAGTCGTAAGCCTCTTGGGCAGCCAAGTTCAATGTCAATCTTGTGAACTCCCACCCTAAGCTGTTGCTTGTCTCTGGCTAAATCTGCCCTGTAGCTCTGTTTCTGTGGTACAATTTCCATCTCATCAGATGCTGGCCATAGATGCAATTTGTCAAATCCAAATGTTTTTGTCTGAGTACAAAAAAAAAAAAATCTTTGGTGAATTTCCCAGAGACACTTTTCTACCTTTTTCACCTTGCAAAAGAAAGACTTAATTTTAAGCCTACTTCTTGACTTCTGTCATACTTTACTTCTGAATCCCTAGTTGGCATCCTTGTCTAGGTGACAAGGGACTCTCAAGCCAGTTTCACATTGGGGTGCAGTTACAACAAGAGAGACTGTGAAAAACTGATTTAAAAATAATCATTACCCTGTAAACTGGATTGCCATTTGGGGTGGTAAGAGAAGAATGGAACAGAGACAGTTGCACCCATAAATCATCTAGTTGTCACTTTCAGTTCCCAAATTTTGTTATTTTTCCAGTGAGATAGCTTTATTTTGGGGAGTCAGGCTTATATCTTATCTCAAAATTTAGTATTTTGGCTCCTTCTTTAATCAGCAGAGATCAGTTTGGTGCAGACGAGGGAGCCTGGAGGAAGAAGCAGATGCCCTGCCAGAACAGATGGGCTTCAGCTCTTTAATGTTGGCTCCCCCGGCCATTTGACACTCCAGGGCAGATGAGACATCTGCACAAGGCTAGTAGACGTGATGTAAGATGGAGAAAGCCCACATTCTTTCTGATGAAGCAACTGGATGCCAACCAGGATACTTCACAACACCTAAAATAGTATTAGACACTTGCTTTTAGGCTACTGAATCCTGGGTTTAGAGAGTTTAATTATTTCTAGATTCATCAGTTATACAGAATAGAATACAAGTTAGTCTTTCATTAGTAAATCTGTAGATGACCCTAAGCTGGGAGCATGTGTTGATGTGTTGGAAGGTAGGATGTCTCTGCAGAGAGACCTGGAACGGTTGGGCAGAGTCCAATAAGATGAAATTTAGTAAGTCCAAGTGCCAAGTCTGCATTTTGGCCACAATAACCCCCTGCAGCATTATAGGCTGGGGACAGTGCCCAGGAGGAAAGGGACCTGGGGGTGCTGGTCAACAGCCAGCTGAACATGAGCCAACAATGTGCCCTGGTGTCCAAGAAGGCCAGTGGCATCCTGGCCTGTGTCAGGAATGGTGTGGCCAGCAGGAGCAGGAAGGCCATTCTCCCCCTGTACCTGGCACTGGTGAGGGCAGACCTTGAGTGCTGTGTCCAGTTCTGGCCCCTCAATTTAGGAAGGATGTTGAGATGCTTGAGCATGTCCAGAGGAGGCAACAAGGCTGGTGAGGGGCTTGGAACACAAACCCTGTGAGGAACGACTGAGGGAGCTGGGGGTGTTTAGCCTGGAGAAAAGGAGACTCAGGGGTGACCTTATCACTCTCTGCAACTTCCTGAAGGGTGGCTGTAGTCAGTCTCTTTCTCCAGGATAAGAGGACACAGTCTTAAGCTGTATCAGGGAAGGTATAGGCTGGATATTAGGAAAAAGTTTTTTATGGAAAGAGTGATGAAGTACTGGAATGGTCTGCCTGGGGAGGTGGTGGGGTCATCATCCCTGGATGTGTTTAAGAAAAGATTGGATGTGGCACTAGGTGCCATGGTTTAGCTGAGGATAAACTTATCTTTATAGATAAACTTGAGAAAAAAAGATGAAATATATTTTTTGCAGTCCAAGGCAAAAAAATCCACTATCTCCAGTGACATAGAAATTTACCTTATGGTAATCATCTGACATTTCCACTATGGTTTCAATAATGTTATCAAGAGTCTGAGGACTAATCCAGGCACAGAGCTGCTTTGAGTTGCATCAGATTTTTTGATTTGGACACACAGTAGTTAAGGAAACACATTCTGTATTTATATTGTGCATCTGTATAGTGTAGCTCATACAAGTCCAGGTTTGTTAAAAATCACAGGGATTAATGGTGGGGTTGGCAGTGCTGGGTTAACAGTTGGAGCCAATCTTGGAGGTCCTTTCCAGCCTTAATGATTCCAGGATTCTAAGTCAATAGACATTCTTCCATCTAATTTTTTAAATACTTCTAATATTAGTCTGCAAAGTCTGATTTATGAATGCTTATTCCTGTTACAAAACCAATTGCTTCATTATAAGATTGCTTGGGCTACTCATTAGTCATTCATTTGAAATTACTTTAAATACACTTCTATTTTCCTTCTAGAGAAACACCACATTTTTCACAAGTGGGAGAGAAGCAAGGAGTTTCTTCAGTGGGGTACCATTACTCAGACCTGCATTCATGTTATTCAGCCATTTAATCAACCCTCACCTTGACAAAATCCCCACTGGCTTCAGTAGCTTTACCTGAACAAGAACTTGAAGAATTTATTGCTTGGCAAATGTTGTTACATATATATCCCACAAAAAAAACCCCAAAACAACAAAAACAACAACAAAACCAGAGAAAAACCCCAAAACCCAACAAAAGAAAAAGATCAAACAATCCAACAAAACCTAAAAAGTAAGCCAAAGCCTGTAGTCCTGAGAGTGTTCATCCTTGACACAGCTAGCTTCAGTTGGTCCCTTATTTGTGTGTGTAGCAACCAGCCCCAAACAGATCGAGTGAGGGCAGCCCCTGCTGTTAAACTTCCAGTTCAGTATATCAAGATACAATCTTAGCTCAATAAAAAGCCACATGGAATTGGTTCAAGATCTTTCCTTGCCATTAGGAAACAACAGCAGATGACATTGAGTCCTTCTCCAAACAACTGGCTGAGAAATGGTAGAGTGACCACAGGAGGTAAGACAACACCCCATGGCAAGGTAGGGGGCTCCTCTGTGAAGAGCTTTCAGAGAGTTCAGACAAAAGTTCAGCTTTAGTGACTTCTCTCTGCAGGGAGCAGCAGCTCTCCAAACAGGTGGGATAAATAAGCAGATGAGAAAGAGGTGGCACCAAAGGGAAAAATCTGTCCCTATTGAAAACAGACAAACTGAGATTAATGATAAAATTCAAACTAAAACAATAAGGCAAACAGCTTCAGATTTTGAAAAATTAACTACAGAAGGCTTGAATATATCCTCAAAACTCATTGCTGAGGGAAGCAGAAGTGTGTGACTTGATAATTAAACAGGAATTAATCAGTGTCAAATAAAAAAAGAAATCCATGGATGAGTTATGTTGCCTCTGCTGTCAAGGTATAAAAGTGAGGGCAAAAGATCTGATTTACCCATCACTTCATGCAGTCAAATGCACTTTCCACATCCAGCAGTGTCAGAGGCTGTGCCTCTCTGTTTCTTCCCTGCAGTTCTTCTCTCTAGCCAATTTCTTTGTGCAAGTGCATGGCATCTAAATGGCCTTGACCATGATAAGAGACACTTAGAGAAGCTGGGCAAAAACCTTAACAAGGAAATTACTAGTTAAAAAACCCCTAACAACTTGTTAATTCTGGTATTACAATGTGTGCTTAAATAATACTCCAGGGCTCTTAACTTAAAGAAAATTGAAAGAAGGTCCTGCTCAGCCCACCAAAAATTTTTGACTCACCCGTCCCCTTGTTTTTCTTGCAAGACAAGAAGACATCTTGGTTTAACAGACAACATAGATGGGCACAGATGGCACAGAACACACCTATCATCACATGAATGAAGATCTTCAGGTTAATCCAGAGCAGCCTAAATTACACAGGAAGGTTAGATTATGGAAATAAACACTCAGTTTAGAGTCCCATTCCTCACCATCTTGGCTTTTGTGATAAGTACAAGTGATGTAGCACTGGTTTCCCCAACAGCTTTGCTAATGAGCTGCAGTGCTTGCACTGCCAAGGAAGGACAGAACAGACATTAAATGCACTATACACAGCTGACAGCAGCCAGAAGCTGGTGACAAGGTGGGCGCAGTCTGGTGTCCCTCTTCTCAGCATAAATCTTGGAGCATTTCTTCATTCCTTCATGCTCCTGAACATAAAGATCCCCTACATATCACACAATTTAAAATTATTACTTAGAATCTCAGAATGGCTTGGGTTGGAAGGGACACAAAGAGCATATAGTTCCAGCTCTGCTGCCATGGGCAGGGACACCTTTCACTAGACCACATTGCTCAGAGCCCCATCCATGCCGGCCTTGAACACCTTCAGGGGTGGGGCATCCACAGCTTCTCTGGGCAATTTGTTCCAGGTTTCTTACCTAGCAACACTCAGCTTTGCTCCCTTTGAGATGTGTGCCATCTCATTGTACGTGCAAATAAAGTTAAGCCTGATTAACATGTAACATTGAATCAACTAAAGAAAAAATATCAAATTTTTGTCAAGCACTGAAGCAGGCTGCTCAGTGAAGTGGCTGAGTCACCATCCCTGAGCCAGGCAAGCAGAAGGATCTAGCAAGGAGAATGAATTTCTTATTCTAAAAATAATGAAAACAGTGTGTTTGGTTTGAGGTTCATATTGAGTGTTATCCTACACCTTTCACTGCCCTTATTCAGGAAGGCCACCAGAATTAACTTCAAGTATTAGTGACCTTAAGCTGAGAATTCATTCCACAGCCATAATGAATTGGAAAAAAAAATGCCAAACACTGAAGATCATGCTTTGGGTTGGACGGGATCTTTAAAGGTCATCCAGTGCAATCCCTCCTGCAATGAGCAGGGACATCTTGAACTAGATCAGGTTGCTGAGAGCTCTGTCCAACCTGACCTTGAATGTTTCCATGGATGAGGATCTGTCTGTCCCCCAGCATGTATTGGCACCTGGGGTTGTCCCAATCCAGGTGCAACATCTTTCACTTGGTCTTGTTAAATCTTGGGATATTCCCATGGGACTACTTCTCAAGCTTGTCCATGTCCCTCTGGATGGCATCACATCCTTCAGGTGTGTCAGCTGCACCACTCAGCTTGGTGACATCTGCAAATTTGCTGAGGGTGCACTCGATTCCTTTGTCTATGTCATTAAGAAGACGTTAAATAACAGTGGTCCCAACATGGACCTCTGAGGGACTCCACTTGTCACCAATGTCCATTGAGCCATTGACCATTACCCTGTGGATGTGACCATCCAACCAATTCCTTAGCCACAGAACAGTTCATCCACCAAATCCATCTCTCTCCAATTCAGAAAAGGTTGTTGTTGAGGATCCTGTCAGAGACTTTACAATAGTCCTGATAAATGACATCAGTAGCCCTTCCCTTGTCCACCATGTACTCATTCCATCATAGAAGGCCACTGGGTGGATGAGGTAGGACTTGCCCTTGGCAAAGCTGTGCTGGCTGTTTCAAATCACCTCCCTGTTCTCCATGTGCCTTAGCAGAGCTTCTAGGACAATCTGCTCCATGATTTTCCCAGGCACAGAGGTGAGGCTGAGTTTCCAGGATCCTCCTTTCTACCCTTTTTAAAGATGGATACTGTATTTCCCTTTTCCCAGTCACCTGGAATTTCACATGACTTTTCAAGTATCACAGGGTCTGGCTTGGCAACTTCATCAGCCAATTCCATCAGGACTCTGGGATGCATCTCCTGGGATCCCATGAACTCATGCACAATCAGATTCCTCATGTGATCACAAACCTGATCTTGCTAACAGTGCATGAGCGAACTAGAGCATGAGTAGGAACCAGAGAGCATGCTGCTCTCCAGTTCCTGTCTTGTGGTCCACTCACTCGAGAGGTGTAGGAGGAAAAGCTGTCAGTGAAGACTGAGGCAGAAATGCTGCCAAGTACCTCAGCCTTCTCTTCAGCTGCTGTTACCAGTGTGTCAGCCTTGCTTTGACCTTCCTTTTCTGGATGAAATATCTACAGGGGCCCTTCTTGTTCTGCGCATCCCTTACAAACCTGGGCTCCAGCTTTGCCTCAGCCTTCCTCACCTCATCCCTATACAGCCAGATTGGATACCCCTGTACTCTTTCCAGGACACCTGCCATTGCTTCCACTGCCCATGAATTTCCTTCTTGCCATTCAGTTTAACCAGCATGCCCCAGCTCAACCAAGCCACTCTCTTGTCTTCTTTGCCCAATTTCTTGCTCCTGGGAAACTCAGTCTCTTCCACTCTGTGGAAGGTTTCACTAAAGATCTACCAGGTCTGTACTGCTTCCTTGTCCCTGAGGGCACTTTCACAGAGGGTCTATTTACTAATTCCTTGAAGCACTGAAAGTTGGCTTTCCTGAAGTTTGCTTTCCTAAAGTTGAGGGACCTAACTCCACTGCTGATTTGACCCATATCTCTCAGGACTGCAAACTTCACCAGCCTATAATCACTGCAGCTGAGGCTGCCTCCTATACTGACATCCCAAAATAACCTGCTTGTGTGGGTGACCACCAGGTCTAATATCTCATCTCCTCTGGTAGGGCTTGCTATTACATGGGTCAGGAAGTTATCCTGCACACATTCCAGGAGTCTCCTGGATTGCCTACAGCCATCATGCTACTTTTCCAGCAGATTTCAGAGCAGTTCAAGTCTCCCTGCAGGACAATAGCCTGTGAGCACAATGCCTCCTGTAGCTGGAGCAAGAAGGCTTCATCAGTAGGCTCCCCTTGATCCAGGGCCTGTAGGCACCAACACAAGTTTCTCTTGCTGCCTTGGTCTCTGGTTCTTGTCCCAGGCTCTTGACCTGCTCATGTCTGTTCTTAAGAAACAACTCTCCACACTCACTCCAGCTCTTGGTGTAGAGGACAGCTCCACCACCTCTCCTTTCTCCCTGTCCCTTCTAAGCAGCCTGTAGCCATCGACAGTCACACTCCAGTCATGGGATTCATCCCACCAAGTTCAGTAGTGGCAGCTAGGACATAGATTTCCAGCAGCACAGTGGCTTCCAACTCCTGTCTGTTTCCCATGTTGCCTGCCTTGGTGTAAAGGCACCTCAGCTGAACTGTCAACTGTGTCATCTTCCTAGAGAAACATTCCTTCATTTCTGTGAGATATTTCACTGGTGTTTCCCTGTAAGGGATGTCAGCTGAGAACAAATTCACCTTGCAGTTGTTTATACTTCAGCAGACTATGCCAAGACCATGCTGTAGACATTTAGCTGGCTGCTGACAGATGTCTCCAGCAAAAAGAATGAGGAGAATCTGCTGTAGAAGAATGACTCTGCCATTTTTCATCAGTCATTCACCAGGTCACCCAGGCTCTCCAGCAAATCCTGCAGCAGCTCCAAGACCATGAATGTTTTAATCAAAGATTCGAGGCACACACTGAAAATATGAGATAATATCTGAATTCCTGTAGTGGAAAAAACAATGTTCCTTTTCCAGTTTTTGGTTGGTTGGATGGATTTTTTCCATTTCCTTATTAAAATGCAACAATCTCTTTGTGTTTTTGATTAGTGATATGGTTTTGGAGGTACATAGTTGTCTCTGTCTTCATGAAGATCTCTTTCCTAGGTGCTACTGAGTTAGAGACTATGTATTATGTGGTACTTGTCAGCACTGAATTTCATTTATCATATTATCACCTCTCATAACATGCCAGAGATCCTTCTGGAACTTTGCAGCTTATTTTTCTTTTCACTGTCTTGAATAATTCTGCATTGTCATCACATTATTTCCACTACATTTCAGGAATACACTCAGCAGCACTGGTTCTTCTGGGTCACTGAAAACCTGACCATTTATGGTCTCTTTCCTGTTAAATTATTAAAACAAAATATAAACTCCTTAATCCAACAAAACTCAATTTCTGTAAGGATCTTTAGTGAGTGACCTATGAAAAGCTTGTGGAAAACCATGTACGCTGTAAACTGGAGGACCATTCATGACATGCTTGCAGACACTGCCAAAGAACACACAAAACCTTCTTTGTTTTATCCTCTTTGTTTCTAAACCTCTTGTTTATCACCAGCTCTGCTGTTCCTCTCAGTTTAACCAGCACTGTCAGACTTGCCCCACTGTAACCTACATGTGTCCAAGACTCCCTTAGAAATATCACTGACATTTGTACAATTTCCTGTGCTTGGCTATCAAGCCTACTTTTAGATGCAGGCACCACACATTGGCCTGGAGCTGGAAATACCACTGTGGAGTTCTGAGTAATTACCATCTGGTCCTGTTCATCTGTGGTTATTGATTTAATTGACAAGAATATAATTTAACTTTTCAGGTTTAACTCTGCTGCCCTTCGGCACAAATCTGGCAGGCTTCTTGCTCCTGATGGGTATAATGGCTGTAATATTTTCATTCCTGTTTATCACAGCCTTTTAAAGTTTTGATAAATTTACCTCATTTTTATGATATAATTGGTACTATTAACAGCAGACAAACTTTTAAATTTGTTTTAAAATTGAAACACTGTAATCTATAATCCAATAATAGGAATATAGCTTTTCTCTGCCTGTACATGGAAGAGAATGCTACTGCTGAGTTCAGTGACACAGTCAGGAAAAAACTCTTCCCAGCTTTCCTGATAGTTTAACAGCACTAAATGGGAAAAAGATCCACACTACCAATTAGGTTTCACATTACCAGACCTAACGCCCCCAAACCTACAAAATTCACATTAAAATCAATACATTCTAACAATATTTGAAGTTTGCTTTACTTCATCACATTTAGCAGCATGCTGCATTTTGTCTTCCACCAATGGTGTAGATGGCAAAATTCCCATGAGTATTTAGAGAAACAGAAAAGCCAACCAAATAATTCAGAGCTTTGTGGAATTGGATGTTGAATTGCTAACTGAAAAATGCCCTTTTACATGTAGAACTGAGGTGCTGTATTGCCCTCAGCCTGCCCATTCACAGAAGTCTGGAGAAATGGTAATTCCATGGGGCTACCCCTCCAGACAACACCATTTTCAATGTTAAGCAAGAAATACTTGGAGATTGAGTGTGGAAAAATAAGTATTTATAGAAAGTCTATAACAAAATTATGTCAACAAAAGCTACATCTCAGAGCATCAGTGCTGATTCCTCCACGAGTTATAAACAAGAAATTGAGCCATGCTTCATGATTCATAAATAAACAGTAATAGTGTCTCTACAGTTTCCACCCTTGCTACAAGAGATGCATTACAGAGTAAGCCAATTCCTTTGATTTCATTTAACAAATAAACTGTTTATGTCCAGCATCAGTCCCATTCCAAAGCTTAGGACAGAGCTCTGACAGCAGCACCAGTCTGAGTTGAATTCACCCCTGGTGACAAACACAATAAAGATGACAGCAGGAATGTGCCTGCTAAAAGGACCTCATTTTAAAAAAATCCATGGCAGTCATTCTAACAGCAGCCTATTTTCATTTCCAATAGCAGCTACTCACCTGCCTCAGGACCACTCATTTGCACTACTTGTAAAATCTGTCAGGTCAGTGGAATGCAAAGTTTACAATATCAACTTAATACAGTTAATATCTTAATACTAGTTCCCAAGTATAAATTAAGAAGTATCTTTTAACTATCACATTTCAGAGGAAAGAAGCTGGTGAGCATTTTAACGTGGAGACAAGTGTTTCCTATCCTTGGTGTCACTCCTAGAGACATGCAGCAGCCCACACATGGAGCAGCTGCTGTGACAAAAAAGGTTCATTTTTTTCACTTTGCCACTCTTCAGGAGAGCATTACCGAAATTCAGAAGCTTTTCACCCCAAAATGAAAATGCCTATAAATTGAGTTTAAAACCCACATTTCCTCTGCCTCTCCCACTTATTTCACCAGCCTTTACCCATTCATTAATTAGCCAGGGGTTATTTTCTAGCTTTATGACTTTCAAAGTAGCTTTAAAATTTTTCTGTTTTCCAATGGAATTGAATTTCTTTTGGCAGTATATTTGCAAAGAAGGAGAAGGGAGGGCAAAAGAGCAGCAAAGGAATAAATTCTCCAATCCTTGAAATGTGTAAGGAATATACATCTGGTTCGTCTTCAATACCTATGACATCCATCTGTTTTAAAATAATCAGCAGGATTTTCATTATTTTAATTTGTTTTCCATCCTCTTTCAGTCCATACAATATTTCCTATGGTTATGTCCTGCAATGAAGATGATGAGAAAGTTGTTTTTTCCTCAGGACTGACACTTCCCCACACTGTCTGTGACCCATAGCAGGGAGGGTACCCAGAGCTTCCCCAGCCAGATGCTAAGCAGGGCAAGGAAGACCTGACCTTTTCCTGGTAGTGGGAGCTTCATGAACTTTTCCCTGTGCTTGGGCTGCTGCCAAGTTGCCACACTCATTATTTATGTGCTCGTTTGCCCACAGTAAGTTGCTGGCTTGGTTCAGCTCCACTGACGTAAGGCAAACACAGGGAACAGTGTCGTCTGCAAAAACAGAACGAGAGTCTGGAGGAGCCAAGGAAGATTTGTATGCTTGGGGCTTCAAAGTCTAAGAGGGTTTTTGATTTTGTACTGCACATGTGGAAGACTTAAGTGTAACATGGTAAGTGTAAGTTCTTCGAGTGCTGCCTGGTAACGTTACTCTAAATAACCTGCAACCCGACTGGCTGGAGGGGAAAGTTATTCTTTTCAGGTGCACGCCTGTATAAAATACCTCTGGAGTGTGCATCTACCCACAGGAAACCTCCCACGCCTTCTGTCACATCAGGTACCCACACAGCTGCCCAGCTAACCTCCTCTGACGTGCCTTTGTGTTCCCTGCTAACTAACAACAGGAACACCTTTGTGTGAATTCTTGTATTTCAGGTCAGCTTTGTGAGCCAACAGAATCCAGCTCTCTGCTCTGTGTGGAGTGACGGTCACTGCGGTATTTGGGTGTGTTTACCTTGTAGCTTCAAACATGACATAGATTTACTACAGCGATATTCCTAAGGCTGACATCTCCTTTATTTCCTAGCATTTGTATTGTTGGTGTTTATTTTTTTAAATTTAGTGCATGGTAACATGAGAAAATTGCATGAGCTCCAAGAAACAGATGTTAATGTATGGTACAAGTATGGTTAAACTTGATCTTGAAAAGAACAGACTGCACTTGCAAAGAACAGACTGCACATGTGAGCAAATGAAACTGGCTTTTGCACAAGTATTTCAGCTAACACAGACTACACTGAGCAATTCTGTGCTGAGATGAAACACATTTCAGCAGAGTTGTGTTTACAGCTGAAGACTCAGTGACACAGCACTGCTCAATAACCTATTTTTTGGCCACGTAACTGGATATTAAAAGCTCTTTCTAAGGAATTGATTTCAGCAGTTTAAGAGGCACAAAGTTTATTATTATAGGGAATAAACTTTTACCTTAAGGTTTATCATCATCTTACAATTTGCCCCTAAGTGTTACCTTGTTAATCAAATAGAGAGAGTTTTGTGAATTATTCATTCTTCCTTCCTTATGTTCTGAAGAAATCTAATGTGATTTAATTTTGTTTTGTTCACAACAGCTTAAGACTATTCATGAAGTCAATATTGGCTTAAAAACTCGGAAAGAATTTAGATAATTATTTCCCAAAAAGACTAATTTGGAAAAAACCCTGGCTGCTAACATTCAGAAAGTGCCAACATTTTCTAAGGGAACAGATTTTGCTTGCAAAATTATCAAACCAAAATTCTTTTAGAGATATATAATTTTTAGTAAAGTATGGATCAGAAAAATGTCAAAACAGTGAGAAATATTACTTTTTGTAATTCTGTGAGCACAGCAGCAACTTGAACTAATACACATAGAGAATGCAATAATGCAAACACCACCTATTTGCAAACAGCCTCTCAATATTCACTTGTGCCTCTAGCCTTCAGGAAGAGTTTGTCATTTGAAATGACAAATAAAGCTGTGCATCATTAAGGCCAAAATACTAATATACTTGAATTCTTGAATTTACAAGACTAAAACTGTCCCATAGTTTGCAGCTAAAAAAAGACTACTTTTAACTCCTATGAAATATGTCATTGAATAATTATAGCAAGAGAATGAACATGCGGATATATACGTATATACACAGTCATATTTCTGTGTATAGCAAAAGCTACACCACTACGAGGTATTAGTATAACATCCAGAAGCTCCAGCCAAAAACCAGAGCCCAGTGTGTCAGGGGACATACAAACAGTGAGTGCAGAGTGTTTATCCCCCCAAATCACCACCTAGGAGCTCAGGCAACTTATGGACTTAAGGACCACACCAGCAGCAGGGTAACCACTGGTGTGGATTTTAGGCCTCCTGATCATTTTAATGAATTTAGTAAAACCAGCAGACTCCCATTTTAGAGGAACTCAAAGGACAAGTGAGGGAAAGCATAACAATTTTTATTTTGAAAATGTAACATAACATGTCTAATAGAGTTAGAGCTCAGTCTGAATGAGTGATAAATAGGGTATAGATATATATCAGGATCAGAGATACAAATTTATTTGCTGCAGGTACTTAATAGCTGATCAACAAATTTGTATTTCACTGCCACCCACAGCCAACTGAAATTTTGGCCTGTAAGAGCTTCCTTAAGCAAGGAAAAAAATACAGGGGGATCACTTTCCACCCAAACGGACAAATTAACAGTTTATTCATTCAACAAGCCTTGTGGTTTTATACATAGTAGAATACTGGACAAGGTAAAGTTTTCTCCTGCATGTTTAGTTTCAGGATTGGTTTTTATCTGAAATAGCACCAATCATGCTTCAAGAACCATACAAAAAAAAAAAAAAAAAAAAAAAAATCAAAACAAACACTCACCCCAAAACTCCCAAATATGAGAATGCAGTGCTCTGCAGGTTTCAACATAAAATGTTCAGAAGACTGTGTCTTCCAACTAATGTTTTCTGGCTGTAGCCATTTCCAGTTCTGACAGATTCTTCTCTTCTCATTATGTACCTTCCCAATTGCACAAGTCTGAAAATATTTTTCATAGACATTTCCTAAAACATTAAAACATGAGCAGATTTTATTCTAGCTTAAGACATGAAAAGGAGACATTGCTCAAATCCAGAAGCCTATTTTTGAGTAAATGAAAAAAACCATTGCTGTTGGAAGCAGGCACATTGTAACATGTGGAATGTGAACATCATGTCAGGGAATGCAGTGACTGCATCATTAATTTCAGTCTCTTACCTACCTTCTTCATACCTTAAATCACACACCATGGGGGAAAGACAGATCTTGTTACTAGCCAGATGGAGGTTCCTCTGAAGAAAAAACAAACAAACAAACAAACAAATACACAGAAATCGATTTAAAGCACTTTAAAACACTCTTTTCTGTTGCAGTACAAAATCACAGCCAAGACAGAGCAAATGCAGTGTTAGAGGTATTAGAACAGAAATCCTGTCCTTGTGAATAAACAGAGCAGCAATAAGGTATATATCAGGTATCAGTAGAATTGCAATGGTGTCAATATCATGTGCAAATTAAATCACTCACATAAGTCAGCAGTCACACTGCTCCTTAAAAAATACCTGCAGGCATTGCTAAACATCTTGGCCACTGCGAGATTTGCCCCTTCCAGTGAGGATATGTAAAACAGCCTCCTGTAGTATGATGCAACTCAAATGATACAACACTTTGTCTGCAGTGCCTGTGGCTGGAGAGAGCATATATGCAATCTCAAAAATGAACAGAGTGGATAAATGTTTTTATCATGGATAAAAACACAGCTCACTCCAGCCATCATGTTGTGTGGGAAAGGTGAACATGTACAGCCTCTGGCTCTGGCCAGAGTTATAAACCTTTTGCTCTTTACATATAGATGTGTTGTGTATATATTTATAGCTATATCTATTATATATCTATCTATATATCTATAATCTACATCTATATATTTTCACACACTTACAGATGTATGCATATACATACATGCTTCACTGAAGAAAATGCTAGTCAAGCAAGGAAATTCATTGACCTATGTCTCTCCAAACAAATCTATATTAATTTCTATTCCTGCTTTTATTGGTGCCAGCTGGTATCAATCAGTTCCTTCTAAGATTGGGTGCTGCCCTGTACCCTGGGGATGCACACAGAGAGTTATCCAAAAAGCCTTATGGATTCAATCTTCTCACTGCAATGATTTTCTGACTGCCCCATGCATAATCTGCAGTTGACTGCATTTCAGTAATTGGGTTAGCTGTTCAGCAGGAAAAGACAGGGAAGAGATGGCAACTCTGTGCAAGGAGACAAAATCAAGACCACTGACTGCAGCAAATTAAATAGTTTTATCTCTGGAATCGTAAGTCCCAAGTTTTTTGAAAATAGTAAATTAGACAGACAAGAAGTCACAGATATTAAGACAGTTATCTTCCTCAGCTATTGCTTCAACTTATAAGAGTAGCTCAGCTGACCAGGAGTATCAATTCAGTGACATAATTCTAAGCTTATGCATAAATGATTATAAAATAAACACAATGATAAAAATGATAAATGAGAGAAAATAAAAATTCTGACAGCATTACTACATTCCCAGAAATAATTCATACAGGCAGTGGAGTGGATATATCCCATCTCATCTTGTTCCTTCAGTTTCATCACTGAAAAAAACTCCAAAAGGCCACCAAAGGCTACCTTAACTACTCACTGTCTTTTTCCAGTCGTATTTCATATGAAGAGAGTGCCTGCAAGATTTTATAACATTATTTTTCCCCTTCTGTTTCAGCTCTTTTGCCATGATCTCTGCACAACAGCCACCATTCCCCAATAAAATTCAAAGAACAATGGACTGCCAGTCCGAGGAAGAAACCTGTGAAGACCAGTATGACCCTGAAAACTGCACTTGCAGCTCTGAGCATGCAGAATCTGACACAGGTTTAGTCCAATTTAAATACTGCAATTGCTATGGCATGCTAGCATATCATACTTTGATTTTGTCAGTCTTCAAATAGTAGATGTCATCATGCAACTTTTCCTTTGATATCCCATTTCCCCCATTGTTTGTTTATGTTTGAATATATTATCAGATTAAATATACAAGAAATACCCCTCTATCTCCATAATTAAGAAATATATTTAAAAAGGTCTCTGGATTTTATTTAGATATCTAAAGATTATTTCTCAATTACAATCTCTCACAAAAGAGATATGGCTATAATATAACCATTGATTGGGCTGGCACTGTTGAAGCCGTGTTACTACAGATTTCAACAGGCTAAACTGCTCCAACAGCTACAAAGGATTCCAGGCAGGCATCAGTTAAAATCCCTGTAGGCCTGAGCAAATTTCTCCCTTGCAGCTGATTCTACATATATCCTTGCAACAGAAGTTCAGTCATTCAGAATAGTGTCCTTGTTTTCAGTGAGATCAGATGGAACAGCCTCAGCACAGATCTGAAAAACATCAGCCATGAGCCTCCTTGCTATGATGAGACACCCTTAGGACAACTGTAGCACTGATTTGCTGAACTACATTGTGTATGCTAACATAAAAAGCATCTTACAACCCTCCTTCTGTGGAAGGATGCTTAAAAAACCACCTTAAAAAACAACTAAGAGTCAGGTTTTCTTCAATGTAGGATTTAAATCCTAAGTCCTTATATAAAAAGCAACTTGCTGTTATAGAGCTGCTGACCTTACAAATGAAATCTACAGCACAAACACCAAAATACAAGCTAACTTGGTCCTGAAAGTCTTCTAGAAATTATTAGCAGAGTTTTATATTTGAATTGGTAGCTTTTCCTAAAAGGCTCATTTCTATCTCTAAACTGCTCATGTGAATACCTAGAATGGCAGGAAATGACCATTGTTCCCTTCACTCCCCACCAGCCACCTGTCTGGTTTTGGACAACACTGGTCTTCACTGAAGGGGTGGTCAGGCATTGGAACAGGCTGCTCAGGGAAGTGGTAGAATCATCACCCAGAGAAATCCTCAAAATATGTGTAGATGTAGCATTTGGAGATGTTTTAGCCATGAACATGCTGGGTTGATTAATGGCTGGATTTAATGATCTTCCCCAACCTTAATGATTCTATGATTCAAGACCAATGTCCTCAGAGCTTTCCTAGCCCATGTGCCCACATACTGTTTTTGTAAAATACTTTTTACCCTTTAACAAGTTGCACATACACCATGAAATTTCAACTTTTCTCTCACAGGCTCACCAGTAACTCTTAAAATCCTGCAGAACTGGGTTCCTAGAGTTTCACACTACTTTGATAAAGAGCACTATACATATGCTGGTCACCAGATTGTTATTCAGGAATCCATAGAACACTTTGGAGCCGTGGTATGGCCAGGGGTAAGTACACGAGACCACATGCAGAAAGCTCATGTGACACAAGAGCAAACCAGGACAGCAGCACACCAATATTAAGGAAGCTTTCTTAGATGACACTTCTGACAATGGAAGTTTCCCTAGGCAGAATGAAGTCCTTCAGCAGAAAGCTCTGCCTTAGGGTAATTTGCCAGTTCATGCCAAAAGGACTATGGCACCAAATCATTTGTACATGGGATGTAGGGACTGAAAAAAAAATCAGTAAGGGAACTCAGGAAGAAACAGCTTACTTCAGGCTTCCAATCAGTCACTGCTGAGAAGTAAATAATCAGCAACACAAAAAGAAGGCTGAAAAACAAAACTGCAAGAGATTAAATAAATAAAGTACATTAAAATGACTAAATATCCTTCTTTTAAAGAAAAGGCTGGAAGAGTTTCATTACAGTATGGAAAATCATACTTGTAAGCACTTCTCCAGTCTCTGCTTCTCCTACTCTTAAAAACAGAGTTTCACACATACTAAGAAAACTGCCTTTGTGTGAAGAGTCAACTGACAAAGACAATAAAATCAGGATTTTAAAATTTTTCAGATCCACATTTATTTAAAAAGCTCACAAGAAAATGGCAGACAATTTCAAAACAATAGAGAGAGCATATGGGCGGGTGAAACAGGATCTTATTCTGAAATGTCAGATCATCAATTTGCACATTAATCAAGTGTCAGAATGCAGATGGTAAAACTCTCCAAGAAAATTGAGAGGTTGCACAAATTGGACCAGTGATTCATTAGCTGTCAGCTTTCCCAGAGCAGGTAGACAGTGTTGCATAATGAAAAGCACAAGAGTTAAAACAGTAACACAATCCTAAAGAAGAGAAGCAAAAAGGGGAAGACAGTTTCTTTGGCATCAGTTTATGTTGTTAATAAACAGCCCACTTATATTCTACTGACAAAATCTTTACAAAGGCCTGATAATATTTTCATACAGTGCTGTTTTGTTTTTTTCAAAGCTTATACTATTATCAATAAACAAGTGTCAAGTTTGTAAATAACTGATTTTCAGTATTTTCTTTGCTAAAAAAATTGAGACAAAAAAAAATTCAAAAATCTCTGCTGAAGCCTAAATTTACTTTATGATAGCGGTAGTATAGCATAACATTGATGATAATAAACCAGAACATTACTCCTACATATTGTTAAAACTCTGTTGTTATGACTGTATGGTTCACATCCTAACACTGACTATCCTTGTGGGTCCCTTTCAACTCAGCTCATTCTGTGATTCTGTCTTGAGCTGTCAAAGAGGACTCATGTAGAAGTGTGTAGGAAATCAGTATCACATAAAACTAAAAATAAACTGCTTTAGGTTTTTTCATATAAAAAAACAGGATACATCACAATTCTTCCCATCTTACATTTTTTTTTGTTATACCCTTCAGTGTTTCTCATTATACTAAAAAAACACAACACCCTTGTATAAAAACATCTAATGAATTTTTGTGCAACTTAGCTGTTACCCTCTTACAGATATGTGTTAACCATTTCAGGCACTGGCTTTATCTCAGTATCTGGAATCAAATCAAGAACAATTCAACCTCAAAGACAAAAAAGTTTTGGAAATTGGTGCTGGAACAGGTTTGCTTTCTATTGTGGCTTGTATCTTAGGTTAGTAATTTTTTATTTCCTTTTGAATTTCTAGTAAACGATGATCTAGCTCTGCCATTGTCACTTTAAGGCAATGAAACAACAGTTGAAGTAAACTTTGTCACTGTTCAGGTTTTTTTTGTTGCCGCTGTTTTTTTAAATGAAAAACAATGTAAAATACTATTTTGTTAACTAAATGACCCTAGTTTTGGGGGAGGGGGAGGCTGGACCAGTTACAGATAAAACTTTATACATGTTCAACTACATACCTATGAATTTTGCCCTGTCTCAAGTGAGAGAGGAAACAGCCCCAAGTTTTACAGGGGAGCTCAGATTTGGTATTAGGATTTTTTTTTATTTTACAGAAAGGGTGTTTAGGTAGTCTTGGAATAAGCTGGCCAGGGAGGTGGTGGAGTCACTGACTCTGGAAGCATCCAAGAGGTGTCTGGATGTGGGACTTGGGGATATGGTTTAGGGTCAATTATGGTAGTGCTGGGTTCATGGTTGGACAGATGATCTTGAAGGTCTCTTCAAACCTTAGTGATTCTGTGACTTGAAACAAACTCATGTTTTCTTTAGGAGCTCATGTTACAGCTACTGATTTGCCTGAAGTTCTTGAAAATCTCTCATATAATATTTCGAGAAATACACAGAACTTGAATATGCACAAGCCTGAAGTGAGAAAACTGGTGTGGGGAGAAGGCCTCAACGAAGACTTTCCTGTATCAACATACCATTATGATTTCGTACTGGCAACTGATGTTGTGTACCATCATGGAGCTCTAGACCCCCTGCTAGCAACAATGGTGTACTTTTGTAAGCCAGGAACAGTATTGCTATGGGCAAATAAATTCAGATTCAGTACAGACTACGAATTTTTGGAAAAAGTTTGCAATATATTTAACACAACCATTCTAGCAGAATTTCCAGACTCTAATGTCAAACTGCTTAAAGCCACAGTAAGAAAGAATTAAAACTATTACTGATTTTGATTTAGTGGCAGCACCTCACAGATTGGAATGCTTTCCAAGATTATGTTACACTGTTACACCTTCTGAGCATTTATGGTTGTAAAGTGGCATCTAAGTTTTGCATTGCAAGTATAAAAAAAACCAGCAAAAGATATAGCAGTTTATCTCTGGTTGATAAATATGACCTGTTCAAACTGACCAACTCCCGCTCCATTGAAGGAACAATGTTAGTAAGAAGGCTTTATCAAAAAGCATTGATCTTCTGGGCTGCACTGAACCTCTGCTGTTTGTAAGCTGCTTTCTTTCAGCAAGTTTTATTTAGGTACTCATCCAGAAACCAATGCAATTTTTAGCTTCAGTATTTTTATTAATTATAAAAATCTTTTAAAGTATCAGAGTGAACATGGTGGTATTTTGATCTCCAAGTTTGCACATTTATTCTGCTGTGTTATTAATAAACATCTATGTATAGCTTTACAATATCTGATCAATATGTAACTGTCTGGCACTTTTATACATGGATCAGCCTGTCCTGATACACAGCTTCACCAAGATTTCTGAGTTTGCCTGAAATCACTCCAAAATGATGAGTTTTGAAAATTTACAAGAGTACCTATGCATCAGCAATTCCAAGAAACAATGTAACCATTTGAGAGGTTGAATTTTTCTTAAAAACATTAAATGTAAACTCTTGCAAACAATACAGGTGTCCATTATTTTCATCTAATAAGTAAGATTTTAGCTACTCTTGAAGTAGCTTTAAGGCCTTCATACAATTGAAATTAAGATCAAACATGTTAAAATTCAGTGTACCATAAAAAATACAGAACTTTTACAGGTTCGCAGTTTAAAGTAACAATTCAGAACATAACATGCATGCAGTAATTCTTTCCAAACTAATTCCAAATCCTTGATGTTGGCAGTTCTGGCACATCCATTGCCAGCAATGGGATGCACAATAAGGAAACTCCCTGATGACAGGAGTTAGGTTAACAGGTATTAAGCCATACCCAGGTGCCTTTACTGATAAATACACACAATTTAATAATCAGCATTCAGTAACGAAAACATGCGCTCAAACAAAAAGTCAAACTTCTCTTTTCCTATCCTGTCCCATATAAAATCATTTTAATTTTACAATTGCTGATTCTCTAGAATACACAGTAATCAGGTGGATACATGACAGGAAGCCAGTTTGCAGTGAAAGTTGCACAATGAGTCCATCCAAGCAACTTCATTAGCTGAAGGAAAAAAAAGCACACATTAAAAAAGTTAGTCTTACTCTTTTTAACATCTAAATCTAAACAAACACTGCACTGATATGAACACTTTACTAAAAATGTCTATGGTCAGAAAGACAACAGATTGGAAATATGGTAAGCTTTGAATTCCTCAGTCCTGAAAATGGGACCCCATTCTATATGATCCACATTCTTTCAATGTAATGCACAAGAATTTAATCTTAAATCACTGTTTCAAATGAAAGCTGAGTCACAAAACCTGGACAAATTGAAAATATTACATTTAGTGCTTTCTAAAATGAGAAGAGTACAAAAAATTCCAGAAGATATATCTTACTTCTGAAAGCTTACACAGCACGAACGCAGTCCCATTATTTCAGCAAACACTCCTTACCTGAATGCAGTTTTTTAAGTTGTCCTTTGTTGGCTTTTCTTCTGCAAGTTTTGTGGCAAACTTGAGCCCTCTTCCATACATTTTATTTACCAATGCGTGCTTATAGGCAAAAGTCAAAACCTACAATACAAATTTAAAAAACCAAAGCAAATTAGGTATTTTAATATCTTACAAGATTGAACAAGTAAGATCAAATTCTGTTCAGGTAGCAGAAGTGATTAAATGTAAACATTTACATAAGATATTTGCAATATAACAGATGATTCACAGTAGTTGTCATAAACATGAACTTCCTAGAGACTATTTCTGACTTCACAAACATATTTGACTTCAGAACTTATGTAACATAGATGTCACTATTTTAATTTTTTGTCACATTTCTAGCTCCTTTGGATTTTCATTCTATATAGGCGACTGTAAGGTGTATTAGAAAGATAATTAAAGAATCACCAACCAGGCAGGTGTATTTTTGACCCAGAGAAGCAAAAACCAAATTGAGAACTTTAATTCCTAGGTAGTCACAAACTTACTGCAGAAACAAGTATGAATGTACACAGTGAATGATATATATACAGACAAAGACAGAGAAATGGACATAATTATAAACAAGCAATGAAGACAGGTAAGCATGAAGACAAGCTTCAGGTTTTAGGTCAGCTTCTCACTATTGGTAACTTTTAAGAAGAGATGATAAAAAAACTCCCTCTTGATAATACTATTTCTAAAAGCTCAGCTTACAATCCTTACCAGTGCAGCAGTTCATGTGAGCAAATGAATATGTCTGCCTAAGACCTAATGTATAATAAAATTGGTTCTTAACACCCGACTACTGATGGCGTTCAGGGTGTGGCAAGATGGTTTAACCATTTCACCAGCTGCAGCACTAAGGAATAGAACAATCAAGACACTTTAATATATTCCCTTTGGAACACTCACAGTAAAAACAAGGTATTTTTTACTGAAGAGTGATATAGCAGTAAAATTGGTGAATATGGTGGTGTGTCTGTTGTTGGCAATGTTTATGAAGTCTTTTATTAGAGCTTGCTATTCATTTCCCCTCATTCACTACAACATTTTTCCTCTGCTCTGACTCTACACTAAAGGTTGAAGATTTCCCACTTAAAATATCCCATTAAGAAAAGCTAACAGAAACCCTTCAAGGATGTTCAGAAACACGCTTTCCATTTGTCGTGGTTTGACACAGAAAAATAATTTTTCTGGAAGGAAGAGGTCAATTTGGATATTGACCAATTGAAGGTGGACACGCCTCTGAGAACACAGAGGGGTTAAAAGCAGAATTCCCAGGAGAACTCGCTCTCTTTGGTTCCGGTCAGCTGCAGTGCAGGACTCTCCCCTGCCCGGCCGTGGCCCATGGCCTGACTAAGCTAGGCCCAAGGGTGGAGGGACTGGAACCCCCTGCAGATGGAAGGGTGGAGAAATCTGGGATGTCTCCATTCCCCCCCCCCAGTTTCTCTCCTGAGAGGGAGAGAGAAAGAGACAGCAGCCGTTTGTCAGTAATTCCACCGTGGGGAAGGAGAAGAGCGGGGGGTGGGGGGGGCCGCAAGGTGCCCAGTCGCATGGGAGCTGCCAGAGTCTGGGCATCGAGCCATCCTGGGAGTTCAGACTTTTAACCCTTCCTTGAGAAATGAAAGCTTTGTGAAATTTCCTTTCCCCTCCTCGGTTTGAAAGAGAGGAAGAGGGACACTTTGGAACCTGGGATGTTAGAAGGAGAAATTCTAGGTGGGAGGGGGACAAGGAGTGGCTTTTAGCTGGACTTTTCTGTGTTGGCCACCAACTGAAACAATCTTCTCCTCCAAGAGGGACTGTGTTTTGGGAGGATGCCAGTGAACCAAGAGACCTGCTTCAGCTGGGAAAAGACAGAAGTGGAGTGAACAGAGAAAAAGTTAGGGGGTTTGTGGTGGTGCCCCCTGTCCTCAAAGAAGGAGAAGATCTCTGTTCTTGGACCCTTGGCCCCAGGGAAAAAATGCAAAAACGGGGGGGATTGTGGTCCCAAGAAAATGAAAAACTGAACTGCTGTTTTCTCCCCTCTTGGCAGGGCATCCTTGAAAGGAAAAATCCTAAAGGCAGTCTGACCATCCATGCATTGTGGTGAGAGCACTGTGCATGGAAAGGAGAAGGGTCACCATGGCAAACTTTTTCTCCGGGCAGTGCCATGTGTGACATGGAAATACAGGATGTGGAGCTGTGTTTCTTGGGGAGTCTGTGGCACAGGAGAGACTCTGTTCCCTCGATGGACTGAGCATCGGTTGTTTGAAGGGTGGAAACCTGATTGGGGTCCAGATTGTGTCTCACTGTGGTTTGTTGGAGTTGGGTGGTGGGAGGAGGAATGCTTTGCAAAGTTTTCATTTTGATCTTTGTGTGCTTTTTTCCCCCCTTTTTCCTTTCTTTTTTCCCCTTTTGTAGGAGTAGCTTAATAAAGTTTTTTTTCCTGTTATTAAGCTTGGGCCTGCTTTGTTCTGTTCTCGATTCCACTTCACAGCATTCAATGGAGAGGTTACATTTTCATGGGGGCACTGGCATTGTGCCAGTGTCAAACCATGACACCATTTCAGAAAAAAAATCAGTATTTCTCAAACACATAAACATCAGGGAATCAGAGATCTGAATCGTGAAAGGGGTAAAGAACCTGTCTAGTTTTAGAAGCCTGAACACTTCCACAATGTTAATCAATGCACAAGTCTTTGCAGGATCAATAAATAGTTAAAATATAAAAAAGAAATAAACTTAATAAGCAAGTCAAGGTGTAATTTTAAAGCTTCAAGATACTATGCCAAAGTATTCAAGAGTTGCTTATTCTTCTTCTATCTCCAAATACTTATTTTGCTGTTTTGAAATATTCACTTGGCTGTTGTAGCTTACAACACACACATATATGCAACAATGAGCATACAGCACCATTCACATATACAATTTTCCAAATATTGCTATTGGAAAAATACTCTGCATGCTGCATTCTCAATCCAATTATTTTGGATATTTTCCTAAAGCAAAACACATTAGCAAACGCTTCTGAGTAACTGCTCAGTGGATCTATTAGCAGACTTAGTTGGCTAAACTAAACTTAAAAATTCCCTTTTGTAAAAGATGATAGAACCACAAAACAAAACAAAACAAAAAAGAGAAAAAAAAAACAAACAAAAAAATATCAAATTAAAAATGCATTGGAGCTCTCAGCAAATATAACATTTCTGAGGCTAATCAGAAATCATGTCACTGCTCTATGAAGAAAGCTCTTACCTGACCCTGTAAGTTTTGAATGGTTATTGAACATCAGTGATAAAGGCAGGAGGAAAGCCACTTGACAGCATTTCTTTCGTAACAGGGCTTCCTAGAGGTTTTGTGGCAAGAAAACAAAGCATTTTACGAAATACCCTTGCTCCGGCCAAATAAAAGGTTGGGTATTTCTAAATGAGAAAAAGGTTCTCTGCTGAACCAAAAGGTTGAAAACAATGCTCCAAGAGCTCTTGACACAAGACAATAATTTCTGTCTTAGTGTTTGGAAAAAACCCCAAATCAACTGTTTAGAAGTTCAGCACAACTACTAAAAATTCATTAGCACTTTATAAGTTATAAACAATGCATGAGTTGCTTTAAAACCAGAATTTGTTTAGAAACAAAAGATGTTAGATTAGAAATATGTACACATACTGGCCAAATAAAGCCTTATAGATAAAATACTGCAAGCTTTATAAAGAAGTAAAGGTTATGATTCCTTGATATGTAAGGAAAATGTGGAGTGCTATTAAGATATAACAGAGAAAACAGCTGCTACCTGAATGCATAAAACCATCAAAGAAACCTATTTGTAGTATCCAAAACCAAATTGCTAGATGAAAGAATAGCAGTGGCTTCAAAGTATTTGATATTATTTCATAACTCTATAACGAAATAATAAATTATATAATAAATATAATGAAGGCCAGCTTTTGCATAACAAGCAATATGGGCCAGAAATTGTACAAAGAGCAATAAAAGGGTATAGAGAAAAGGCAATGCATACTTCTAGGATACTGGGGGGGAAAAAAATCACTGTTAAGAAATTTTATTCCCCAGGCTAATGGCCTGGATTATATGTGCTAGGAACCGCACCCATGAAAGTATTTGGATGATCACCTCCTAACTAGCCACTGGCTATAAAGATGCATATATAGGACAATAAAATGCTGAAATGATCTCTCTGAAGACATTTGTGGGATTGAAGTATTTAAAAGCTAGAAAACATTCTTTAAAAAAATATGTTTGAATCCAGCAATACTAAAATGCCTAGTGAAACTTCTAGTACCTAATGTTGTTACCCTATGGAAACAGACTTGTATAATCAATTAATTAATCATTGAAAAAGCTGATTAAAATATACCTACCTTTACCTCTAGTTAAAAAACTAGGTTAAACAATACAATCTCTAGGTAACATACTCCAGCTATTTTAAGAACACTGAAGTGGTAATGTTTACAATTCCCAACAAACGAGCTTTATCAGGTTCATATACATCTATAATTATGAACTCTGCTTTCTTAGCTACATTTGTTGATTTTTCTCTGCTCTGTTAACTGCCCTGTTACAAATAAAAACTACATTAATAAAAAAAATTACTCATTTTTACAGAAGCAAGGAGAGGTAAAGGAATCAAATACCCAGAAACACATTTTTAGCAGTGACTGAATAAAGCTGCAAGAGACAACTGCATCTGACAATACACACAGTATCAGGAAAAACAATCCAGGCTAAAATGTTTAAAAGATAAGATGGAAAGGTATGGGCCTTTTACTTTTTTTTAAACTTATTTTTAAGTGTGACTTTTTGCTTTTCCCCCATGGCTAATAAAAGTTGAGGGGCATTACATTCTACAGATTAGCCATTCCCAATAGCAAACACACAACATACTACTACTCTCCTGTTGTGGTTGTGTTTAAACTGAGGATTTTGGCCTACAAAAGTTAAAGCCATGTTTAGGAAAAAAAATAAAGTGCTATCATAACCATTTTTGCATAATCTATCAAATACTTGCTGCATAAAGCTGTCTTAACTGGAGCTTATTTCAAATGCTTTTGTGTACACAAGGGACAAATATTTTCTCTCATGTTTAGTTTAAAATGAACCTTCAGGCACTAGCTGGAAGTATGAAGAAATGCATTTACTATCAAAATTGAAGTTACTTCCCTACATATGTGGTACAATATGGTGACAAGCAAGTTACTTCAATGACAAACAGACAATTCAAAGGAACTACAAAATGCCCTGTGATGCCCAGGTGCTACATCTGCAGAGGAGAGGTGAAACAAAGGACAGCCCTTTACTTACTAGAAGGTGAGAAGAAACACACAGAAAAGTGATGATGCTTCTGACATGGCATCTCTCAGTTTCCAAGAATTTACTTAGCCTTTTAATTACTGACAGCTGCATGAACTCTACAGGAAGCTTAGACCTGAACACACTTAGAGCAATGCTTCTATCTTAAGTCATATATATATAAGTGAATGATCAGTGCAGTACTTAAATGCCTGATTTCCATCCTTTCTCACCCAGATGTTCCATCTTTCAAGTGCCAAAATTACACAGCCATGTCTAGATAAAAGAAGAGCTCTACATTTTAATCTCCAACACACTGCTTCAGAATAAGCTGTCTGTCTCTTAACAACTCTCCTTTGAAGGACTTTCACATAAGTTCCATCCTCTATCTGACTTGACTGCTCCACTTTCAATCTGTGCTGCTTTAGGATGGGCTAATTTATTTTCTTCACAGCAGCCAGTACAAGGCTTTGTTTTTAATTTGTGCTGCAAAAAGGGTTGATAACTCAGAAATGTTTTAGCTGTTGCTGAGCAGTGCTTCGGAGTCCAGACCTTTTCTGCATCTCATCCCACTCCACCCAGGGAGAAGGCTAGTGGTACACAAGGAGGTGGGAGTGGATACAGCCAGGACAGCTGACCCCAGCTGACCAAAGGGATATCCCGCACCATATTCAGCATATAGAGCAGGGTAAGAAGGAGAAAAGGCTGAAGTTTAGAGAGATGGTGTTTGTCTTCCCAAATCATGCCTGGCTTTCGTGGGGATAGCTGAACACCTTCCAGCCCATGGGAAGAGGTAAATGAATTCCCTGTTTTGTTTTGCTTGTGTGGAAGGCTTTTGTTTTACCAACTGTTTTTGTACCCTATAAGTAGCTCTGTAGGTCTTATAACAGTCCATCAGTTTAGATTTCAATTTGAGTAATAAAACTCAAAAAAGTAGGAAAAAGAAGAGAAACATACTACATGAACAGGATAGAAGTTATTTCCATGTGAAATGCTACAAAAATCTAGAGAAGTTTTGATCTTTTAGTACCAATTTAACAATACAGAAGAATCAATTTTCAGAGAAAAATCTGACTATACACTTTGACAAATCCATGGTTAAGACAATCGGAGAGAGAGGTTCCTAATCCATAGAACTCTAATCAGAGTTACTTATTCCAGGCCCAAAGCAAACTGCTTAGCAAAGCTATCTGTCTTGAAATAAAAGCCAAATAGTGAAACTCTCAAAAAAATGTCTATATTGGCATTCTTCCACTGAAATTATTCCCATCAGCTTTAAAAAATAAAGAACAGGAGACAGAAATAAACCAAGGGTTACTATGCTGGAACAAAGTACTGCATTTACAAACAGACAGCAAGAAAATCATGTACCAAACAATATGATTGAAACAAAAATCTGCTACCACACAATATTATCATCACTCAACAATTAGAGGAGATATGCTGAAAAGATGTATGTGTACAAGGACATATACATTAAAGTGAAGAGGGTAAACACCATCAACCTTCTTGACCAGGCCTCCACCTAATCTTACAGAAAGTTTATCTACTGTCAAAGAAGTTAAATGCTTTATTTTTTTTTTTCTTTTTTTTTCCTCTACTCTTATAAAAGTTTTTCTTATGCAACTATCTGAAATGCTTTGGTAATTTTACATAATTATCAACAAATACCCTGGTCATTCCAACTTGCACTAAGACACAGCCATATGTGACAGTTAAGTTCAGAAACTAATTAACACCAGTAGCTCAGAAGTTAAAAATACAAAGTCATAATCTCTCTAAATTAAAAGCTATGTAACTAATCACTACAATGATTTTTTTTTCCCTTCTGGAATTGCTGTCTTGAATGAAGGGGAAAAAATTCAGCTCTCAGGATCAGGAACTCTAAAATGTCAGGGAAGTCTGTGCTAATAAATATGTAAGTGTAAATATTTTCAAGGGTTTCTTCCTTTACCTCTACAGACATTACTGACATCAAAACACAAAACTTCTCTTGTCCATAATGTGGAAGAGGCTACAGCATGCAGGACTGAACAGGGTGGGGATGCTGCACCTCTGTGTGTACAAGAGCGCAGATGTTAATCAAAAATATTCCCTGGAAAGTACAGAAAGTAGTAATTCAGTAAAGGAAGCAGCTTTTTTTGTGGAAATCTGGTACTATCTTACAACCTTCCTTTAATATCTACCTTCACTTCAACAGAGATAGGCTTGCCATGGGTTTGACAAGCTTGGCAAAATCTCTGTGGAAAAAGGTAACAAAGGAAGCACAATGTACGGGGGGGACATCATGGTGAAGTAGAAGGGAGGAATGTACAACAAAGGCAGTGCATAATTCCAGAAGAAACCATCGGAAAACCCAATATGCAAATAAAAAAACCCAAACATGCTCTGGTCTCTTACCTTGCTGTCAGAAAGATCAGTCCATTTTGTTGTTTCCCAGAATGTCTCTGTCAAAGCTTCTGAGCAGCTTTCATGATCCTCATCTTTGCCTTCTGCATCACTGGAAGCAGCCCCTTCTTGGGTCTGCAGATGAAGAAGTTGGTCAGCCAGTGCACTTCCCTTTCGACAAAGTGCATCCACTAAAGTACTCTTTTGTTTTTCCATTTCACTAGGGAGATAAAAAAACAGTATGAAAAATATTTAGACTCTTTTGTAGATACATCCTTAAGAACAGAAACAGTGCTAAATCAGTTTAAGAAAAAAAGTTTACAGTCATTAGTACACACAAGGCTATTTACTATAAATTAAACTAACTATATAAGATTACCCAAAGACACTCTGCATTAAAGATACTCAATCATTCTTCTAAGTATGAAATGCCTTAGATGACTTAAGGCAAGGGCAACTTAGCATTCTAAAAGTAAGTCAGAATCTAGAAATACAGCTTTATAGTTCCTGGCATTATAAACAGAGAGTTGAGTCCACCACTAACATAAACAGATATAATTCTGCTGACTTCAAAGGAATTGCATCCATTTAAAGCACCATTTAATTTGGTGTTCAATTTCAGATGTTATATTCAAAACACATGATGTAATGGGTCAACTTACCAAGAGATATTTAGAATTAAGTTTATTATGTCAAGGCTTTGCTTTTATATCAGCAATTCTAGAATTACACACAAATCTGAATTCAGGATAGCTAGAACAGACCAACTAGCTTTACAATTGAAATACGGTATTTTTTTAGATAATCAACAAAGATGCATCTCCCATTTGAAGGGCCTAATATTCAGATCTGCTGTTCTTTTACTAAAACAGCACCATGTTACACACAGCAAAATTCATTACTTATTCTCCAGACTAAGGTGTCACCTTCAAAATACTATCTTCCTAATGATATACATACTGATAGTACACAGGGACAAGCTAAAACTAAAGAACAACAATGGGTCTCAAATACTCTGAAGCTTGGTCATCACACTTTTCAGAAATGAAATCTCTTGCATGCAAGCAGTTACTTCTTCGGCCAATATAAATTTTGTCCTCAAATACAGATGAGAAAGATTGCAAAATATAAAGGAAAGGCAAGTAGCATTCAAAACAGATACTTCTACTAATACTCTTAGTGGTCCCCCCTGAGCTTAAACTAAGCTTGATACAACAACTTAAAATCCTATTCTTCTGATACATTTAAATCCTGAAAGAACTGTTGTTTATTTTATTGAATAAATAAAAAATTGGAAGTTTCAGTGTCCCTGCATTCTGGAGATATAATAAGAGAACACAACAATTATGTCATCATATTTTAAATTGCGTGTGCCACAAAAAAATAATACAAGTTATCAAAAAAAGTTTCAGTCATTCCATTTCTTACATGCAGAGACAAAGTACATAGACTACAGAAATAGGATGCAGGAAAATTATTTACTGGGTAGGTACTTTTTTATAGTAGTTGCATCAGGCCTGGGATCAGTCTTCATGGCAAAATATACTGCTAATGCTGTTTGATCAATATGAGAGATTACTGTATTTGCAGCTTCAACGATTTCATCAAGCCTTTTCATTCGTTCCTAAAACAAGAATATAAAGACGTTCAGCACTACAAAATCACTTCATTGTTGATTCTACTAACATTAGGGTGATTGCAACACTATGCAGAAAAAACACCTGATCATTCAACATGTTCTTTTCTCCATTTTGTTTAAATTTTGCTAAAAACACTTAGTCCATTTAATTGAAAACTGTGAAATATGGTTGGAGGTTGCAATATGCAAAATCCAGAGTTTACAGAAAGAGAAACACCTTTCAGTACAAATCAGTACTTTTGTATAATGTAACAGTTATTTCAATTCAGAAATAAATATAAAATCAGAATGAAAAGAAAACTATTCAAGCTAGTGGCACAAAGGTGTTTGTCTTCAAGATGAAAAAAAACCACACACAAACTCTTCTGTTGACAGCTACCATTTTTGAGGACAGTAATGGAAGCTAGATTTAGCTGTGCCACTTTAGAGGGTTACTGTCCTCAGCTGTCTGAGACACGCTGCTAGGAGAAATTACCAGTCCAGAAGAAAAACAAAATAAGATGTGTATTTGTCTCAGTAGACACCATTCAGAATAAAACTGTTGTGGACTACATAAGTATGAAAAATTAAAATGTGTTTAATTGAACAAGGCATAACTTGATGAGCAAACACACTTTGGTTAGCCATACTTTCTTTCATTCTGCTGTGGAATTGGGTAAATTACAGTCAAGGGAGGTACCTGTCACTTTAATTAGAAATTTCTGCTTTTTAATACTGTGTACAGTCACTTCAAGTTCAAATGTATACAAAGAAAGACTTATTTGTTTAGGCTACATGGGTGTTTTGAGACAAATCAAGTTTAAGAAGTGTTAAATAACCTTTTCAGAATCCAGCTGATGAAGTCTTGCAACATATAGAGGAAGATGATTAGGAAATGCTTCTTTCAACTCACTGTACATATCTGTCGTATCCAGCCTAGAAGAGAGGACCATATAGCATGAAAGAACAGATTCTGAATATTTTTCTGAACTTCAAGCTTGTGTAGTAATGACAGCAGACATACTTGGTCATCCACTGTATTTTTAGGTCTCTTAAAGCTTCAGCAAATTCTTCTTTTGCATCTTTTTCTTTTTCCTGTTCTTTTTCTTTCTCTTTGCTGCCATTTTTACTCTTTGATGGTGATGGTATCAAATGATAATGAACAGTAAGGACATCCTGGAGGTGGGAAAAGAGACACATACTCAGAGTGATACAGTACAGTGGTTTTTTACATCAATGAAAGCTAAATCATAGCCAGCAACTACTCTGAGCTACACATACAGTGAGTAAGGATTCTGAGAGAAAAGATATTAGACAGTAAAAATTCAGGAACTACTTTAAGTTTTTATTCTAAGCAATGCAAGGATGTAAATATTAAAACAGCACACTAGGTATAAGAAAAGAAAGCCTAAAATTTAGCTAATTTGATATTTTTACATTCACATAATTTTACATAATATTAGTTAAGGAATAAGGTAGGTGGTTTTCTGTTTGTTTGCTGATAAAAATCAAATAACTTGGTTAAAAGGATAAGGGAAAAAAGACAGAGATCCTATCCTCCAAATATGGCGATAAGCAAATGAATAAAGATGGCTGAATTCTAAAAAATATTACCACAGTAGGATAAATATGTAACAGGATATGTTTATTACTCCCAAGATACTATTTCTTCCATGTGCATACTGAATTAGCTGATGCATCCAGAGTCAACTGATATCCATTTTGCTACTGCAGACTTTCCAGTTTCACCTGAATCTCAGTTCTAATTAAGTAGACACAACAGCAAGATTTTTTTTTTTAAATCTTAAATGGTAGAAATAAGACTATAGTTTGCATTCGTGCTACACTAATCAATAACCAGCATGAGAAAATCAGTTACAGCTATTAAAAAGGAAAATCCTAACTCAGACCATGTCCTTGAAGTCCATTTCCTGACAATTTACATGTAAGTTTGCAAGTAGAGTTAGATTTCATCCACTGCTTCTGCAACGTCAAACTGCTGGGTGAGGCCATTTGCTCCTTTTGGATTTAATGTTGCAATCTTTAAACAAGCCTCTCTCTAACAGTGAGGGCACATGTCCCACTACTTTATATACAGGCTATTTCACAGAGAAGATCCCATTAGTTTAAATCCTCCAGATACCACTACTCTGTTGCAACATGCTGCAAAATACTGAGTTGCATGCTCAATTACTGTGGCAACTTAATTATTCTTACCAATTATTCCAGAATACACTTGTGGGAATGCTTCCCATAAACCAGGTCAGTGTTGTATAGTAAAATTAACCCTTGTGTATTAAGATGGCGTTAAAGTTACTTAAATAGCAAGTAAAATGATGACAGAAACTGCAATAATGGACTTTAACACTATACTTCTGAAACATTCAAAAAACATTTGAAATTGCAGCTCAGACAGACCAGCATCTTGCCGTGGGTTACTGAATACAATACTGGTAAAAGTTACTTCAATATTCCTTTAAATTTTTTTCCAGCTACTTAATATGTAATCACAGAATCACAACATGGACATTTAAATACTTTTTTTGAAAACTAGTTGAGATAACTAATATGCATTAAAGTGTAGCTTTCACAGGAACTATCCTACACAAATGCATTGCAAGTATGAAGTGCACAACCAGACACTACACCCAAATGAGCCTCCAGCAAGACCTAGGCCAGAGCATGACAAAACAGGTCATGGAAGTACATACAGGAAGATACAGACGTATCTAAAGGAAACAAAATATTTTAAGAAGTCTAAGAAGCTAGTTCAGCACAAAAATCTTAATTTACAATGTCTTCTATCAAGACTAATATTTTCCTAGGAAAGAAACCTGCCTTTCTAAGAAATAGTCTTCCAAGAGTTGAGGACTTCCTTTTTCAAAGTCCATTTTCCTTTCACTTGGCAGCATATTTTTGGAGTTATATATCTAGATGACCTCAGCATTCTCAAGCCTTGTCTATATGAGAAGGCTCTACAACTCTGGTTTAAGCTTCAAACCACACATAACTGGATTAACAAAATCTTGCTTAGGTGAATGAACATTTGCATTTTGAGAAACTAACTCTATGTAGCTAAACCATCAACAGTAAAATGTCATTTCCCTGTTCTCTCACATAGGTACTTTTGGTCTCATGAGGTTCTGCAAGCATTACAAGCTATGGCCACTGAAAGGAAAACAATGAGCTTCAGCCACAGGCACCCTCCTCTCAAAAAAGCTTACAGAGGAGACTTCTCTACAGACCTCAAAATTATTTCATGGGATAAATAAAGTTTAGGTTATCATCACATTTAACTATTATAGGGCATTAAGAGGGACTGAAGGCTTATTTATTTTATATGCAAACAATAGGATAATTTATAACACTTGGCAACTCCTTAGGTACCAGAGGATCTCAGAATGTCACTGTCACGGCCATTACAGAAACATTCATCATTAGAGAATAAGGAGAACAAAGGCAGCTCCTCACAATTCAACACTCCAATCTGTTTTCTTGTTCAAATTTCTCTCTGACAGGAACAGAATTCCTAGAGTAGTGTACTGGATTTAATTTTATATATACCTATAAAAAGATAAAGAGCTATAGACAGAGAAAGACAGCAAGTGAGCATATTGTCCACTGAAAAAAATTACTTTAAGGGAGCTTTCAAATTTATCTTCTACGAACATATGCAGCATTGAGAAATTGGGAAGCATACAGGATACACACTTCAGTCAACATACTCTGTGGAGTCTCACAAGCCTCAAACTACACACATAAACAAGCACAGTGCCATCAAAACAGTCACCTCTTGAAAGAGCTTAATTAACAGTTAATTTGGCTTCAAGATTTCAATTGAGATTTCTGTCTGGTGTTTTAACATCTAGTACTTTATATGTAAAACACACATAAAACGATTGTTATTTGTACTTCAAAGCATTCACAGCAAAGCTAACCGAAGGAAAAAAAGCTCCTTCTAGGAACATGCCCCAGGTCTCATTTTCCATTTAAGTGTCTTCATATTAATGCCTATCTGCACATACAGATGAATATACATATGGAATTTGAATCTGTTTTAAGATGCATACAATTTGTGCAGTGTTGCTTATTTTGATGGCAACTCTCATTTAATGGAAAATTAATTAAGTTTCTTGGAGTCACCAGGCTTACACAAAATTGCAGACACACACTTCATCCTATTTTTGAATGCCTCATGGTTAAACAGGGCTAGTATCTTAATGCCTAAAAAAAGTCACCCTTTTACATTTGTCTTCACAGTGCTATTTATTAGTCTTCCACTAGTACTTATCAATATTTGCGTAATGCATTTCTTGCTTTAAATTGGAAGAAAGGATAGCAGAATAGGGAAAAAGATGTAGAAACTTTCCATCCCTTGGCTAATTGTTACAAAAGCCACATCAGGTAAACCAACAAAAAAAAATCATTCTTACAGACCCAAAAAAGCCAATTTTCATTCTAACTATGTTCTGGACAAAGCTTGGAGACAAGGGGAAAAAGTAATCAGATTTTAACTGTGTTACAAATGAAAACAAAGACACCAGTTTATTATGTGGCAAGAACTCCTTGACATTTTTGTACAGTATAAAAGAATTAACTATCTTTGGAAACCCAGGCTGCTATTTCCTCGCATAATCACAAACTGCTTTTATGAAAAACAGAAGTGCAGTCAGGTGGATTGAAACCTGCTGAATATCCGGGCCCAGAGGGTGGTCGGTGACACACGGAGGTCAGTAACTAATTGTGCACCCCAAGAGTCAATTCTGGATTGAAGTGTGTCTGATGTCATCATCAGTTACCTGGATGAGGGAGGCAGAAGACACCCTCAGCACATTTGCTAGTGACACCAAACTAGGAGTGGCTGAGATGCCAGGGAGTCTGCTGCCATCCAGAGGGATCTCAAAAGGCTGCAGAAATGGGCTGAACAGGAGCCTCATGAAGTTCAACAAAGAGAAGTGCAAGAACTGGAAAAGAATAAATCCAGGTACACTACATGCTGGGGACCATACAATAGGAAAGCAGCTTGGCATCCTGGTGGACACCGGTTGAAAATGAATCAGCAGTGTGCCCTTGTGGCAAAGAGGGCTATTAATCTTACAAGGACCTGGATCTATCTTTGAAAAATATGAAAAATCTACACACACTTTTTTGACTGACTGCGTCACTGAAAAAATATACAAACAAGTTTTCTGTGCTGGAAAACATCTTAACTGCATGTAAACTTATGACAGGGCAGAGTAAATAACAAAATTTTTAAACTAGGAAGGCCTCTGAGTTGCATTCTCAGCAAAATGCATTAAACGGAGCTCTTATGGAACAATGCCCTGAAATACACTGTGTTGAATTTCACAGAATATGCTGAGTTGGAAGGGACCAAAAGATCATCCAGTCCAGCTTCTGGCCCTGCACAGCACTATCTCAAAGAGTCACAACATGTGCCCAAGAGTATTGTCCAAACACTTCTTGAACTTTGTCAGGCTGATGCTGTGACTTCTCTGGGGAACCTGTTCCAATGCCCAACCATCCTGTGGACGAAGAATCATCTTCTAATATCCAACCTAAACCTCCCCTGACACAACTTCAGGCTACTTCAGGTCCTGGTCACCATAGAGAAGAGACCAGTACCTGTGGTTCCACGTCCCCTCACAAGAAAGTTGCAGACTGCAATGAGGTCTCCCCTCAGTCTCCTCCAGGCTAAACAGACCAAGTGACCTCAGCCACTCCTCATAAGCTACCCCTCAAGGCCCTTCATAATCTTCGTTACTCTCCTCTGGACACTCTCTAATAGTTTAATATCTTTCTGATATTGTGGCACCCAAAACTGCACACAGTATTCAAGGTGAGGCCACCCCAGTGTGATGCAGAGCAGGACAATCCCACTGGTGCAGCTGTGCCTGATGTCTCCCAGGACACATTTAGACCTCCTGGCTGCCAGGGCACTACTGACTCACGTTCAACTTTCTGTGGACCAGACCCCCAGGCCCCTTTCCATGGCACTGCTTTCCAGCCTCTCATTCCCCAGTCTGTACTGTACATCCAAGGGCTGGCCCATCCCAGATGTAGAATCCAGCACTCTCCCTTGCTGAGTTTCATATGGGTTGTGATTGCCCAGCCCCCTGTTCTGTCAAGGTCTCTCTGCAAGGCCTCCTTGCCTTCAATGGAGTCATCAGCTCCTCCCAATTTAGTATCGTCTGTGGACTTGCTTAGTATCCCTTCCAGTTCTGTGTCCAAGTCATTATGAAGATGCTGAAGAGCACAGACCTGAAGATGGAGCCCTGAAGAAATCCACTAGTTTACTAGTTTATTTGCTTCTAGTACACCAATGAGTAATAGAGGGAAGTAACAAGAAGGACAGTTCTTTTTGGCTTTGGTGGTTTTAGTGCTCAGATCTGAAAACAAATCTCTGTTCTAAAACCAAAGAGAAAAAAATAAACCAACAAAAAACCCAAAACCAAAACAAACAAAAAAAACCCCATAAAAACAAACAAACAAAAAAACCCAACCAAACAAACAAAAAAAAAACCAAAACCACAAAAAACCCCAAACAAACAAACAAAAAAACCACCAAAAAAACCCAAACCCAAACCCCACAACCTCTGGAATCTGTTTAACAGGTTTTTTTATTCAAATTGTATTATTATTATAGTTTAATTCCCTTGTTAGAGATTCACTTAGTGAAGATCTTATACCCTATTTACCAAGAAGTCATGCATTCATATGGAATTTTAAATTATCTTTCTAAAAGCGATCAACGTGATTTTCAGGTATGAAAATAAAACTCAGTAATACACACTAAAATCCTTCTTGGAAAGCCTAATCTCATTTCTCATTGTTATTACACCAAGACAAGAGTACGTTAGCAGGTTTGTGTTCCAGCTTACTATTCACAAAATAACAGAGTATGACTAGGAACTATGTCATTCATGGCTCTCAACAAGAATCCTGGCTAATCTGCATGTCACTCCAGAACAAAGTATCTTGAAATCAACAGAAAGTAAATACCTTTACAACTTAAGAACAAGAAAAAACCCAGTAACCTTATGTAGGTAGTTTAATTAAATATATTTTTGCATTTTTTTAAACAAACTGTTTTACACTGACTCCTGGTAAAATATTGTATTACCTGATGTGAAAATACAAGAAAGCACAATATTAAACACTGTTACACTGAAAGTCATTCCCTTTCTAAACTATCTGATACATGCTCCAAAATTCACTCTGTGAATACTACTACCTGCTGTATGACTGTATAAACTCCAGCTTCCTTGTATGTTTTTTATGACTGTAAAGAAGACAACTCACAATTTAGTAGACTGGGAATACAGTTAGATATTCAATTATTCAATTCAAAGTATTAGGTTCATATTTGATTTTCAATCTGCAGACAGAATAGGCAGAAACACTTGCCACAAAAAATCTTGACCACAAACACTGAACATTCCTAAGTATTTAAGAACAAGAAAAATTTCAGACCACTAACAACACATGCATTTTTACAGCACTTATTGCAAAAGTACACAGATGCTCATGTGCCTCTCAGCTATGTGTTACAGCAGTGTTTTTCATTCTACCAGTAAACATACTTAAGGTGCTGATGTAAATAACTCAGGTCTAAGCAGGTAGATGAAGGAGACAAATTAAAAACCAAGACTGGTAGACAAATTCTTTAAGTCATATGCAAAAAGATTTCAGTATATCTTTTTCAAAAACTAACATTCAGTACCTTTTTAAATTTTCCTTGTCGCTTTGCTGCAGACTGCCCCTGGGAGTTAGAATAACATACTGTAAGAAAACATGCACACACCACACAGGATGGAGACACCTCCTCTGTACAATTATAGTTATACTTCCAACCTACAGATTTCCAACTTTTAGAGTGTCACATGTATGATCAAACATGCTCTTAAAGCATGCTCTTTCAGGTTTTTAAAATTAATAAACCAATGCATCACTGTATATACAATCCATTATTCCTGCAATATAAGCAAGTGTTGTTAACCACTTAGCTTCAATTAATAAATTACAGAAATTCAGCCTCAGAATTTTAGATTTTTGACTGTTTAGTGGCATTGTTCTCTTTCATAATAAATACTGACAAATTAGATACATCTTCCCTTACCTTGCATCCACCCACTGACTTAAGAGACAACTTTGCTGCCTAGTCCTCCTTTTTTGTCCCTTGGTACCTATTGATGTTCACTAAAGGCAGCAGAAAGTATCAGATGCTACTTGATACCGTCCTTTTTCCACTGAAATATGACCATAAGTAATGTCTTTGGCTATGATATGAGGAACATCTCAAATAGAATCTCTTTCAGTGTAAGGTCTTAAGTATTCTCCATCATATGAAATTTGACAGGCAGCATCTACCTATCTCCTGCTTCCTATCCCAGAAACCATTGTATATAGCCACTTAGTCTGGTTTTAAAATTAAACATGCAAGGTTGCAACCAATAGATAATGGAAGTGCACAATTCTAGCTAGGTAAACTAAATTACATTAGTGTAATGGATTTATCATGGATTTCATAAAATCACACTTATGACCCTGCAGGTATAACAAAGAAATATTAAACTAGGTATTTTAGAGCTCCTAGTTACTGGGTTTTTCCTCACTGATAAATAAATTCTCCTGATACCTTCTCACCTGCAGTTACATGCAATCTGCCCCAGAAGTACAACCATTCAGATTGAATTAACTAAACTTTTATGCTTAACAAGATCTAAAGGTACATACCAACCTAGTCCCAGAAACTTATTTTATATGAAGGCACACTCTAGTTTTCTACGTGTTGTTCAGTCATATCTAGTGGTATATGCACATAGATCAACTACCTCTGAGTACTAACAATCATCAGGATTGACTAAAATTTAGTCGCTTACCATCTGTTTAAAAACAGCTAAGGGAATCTTCTAAACACTGTAGCACCAGATACACAGAAAAGTGACAGTTACTATAATCACTATCGAATTATAGTCATACAAGTTGAAAAACATTTTTTACAGGATGCGGTGTTATGAGCAAAAAAAATCCTTCATCTTTTTTTTTCTAGCCTCACGCACAGAGATCTTATACCATTCTGTCGAAGCATACAATCATACTAGTGGTTGACAACAAGTGTGTAGCAGGTAAGAAAATCTGTTTATGTATTTGAGTCAGCAAAATGTTACCTACTACTTGGTAACAGTAACATGTTTATGTATTTAGAAAGCACATGTTTCTGCTGAATATTGCATGCATATGATGAAGAGTATTAGAGAACCAACATGCACATAACACTATATGCACGTATTTTTCATTCAAAAATTACATTAAATTAGGGAGTTACATAAGCTCAATTTTAAAGCTTCCACACCAACAAGAAAGCAGTTGCTTCTAGATATAAACTATTTCAGAGCAAAAGAATTAAAACTCAAAATTTAAAAAATACAATTAAATTTGAAACTAGAAGGTGAAAATAATAATAGAACTACTCAGAAGTTATGCTGATTTTATAATGAAACAACTGCTTCTAAAATGTATTATGTTACCAAACCTAATGCTCTTTAAAGTACTAACCTCATACAATACAGCACTTCCTGGCATGCAATTTGATTGCTAGAAAAAATTTCAGAAAAACCCCGTGTCATCCATTCCATATACTCACTGCTTTCTTTCCAAGTTCTGTTTTAGACAGAGTAAGACTTCCTGCAAGATAACATCCTGGTCCTGCTCCTTTAGGTATTCTGTTCAAAGAAAGTAAGTTCAGTGTTAAAACCAGGTTCACTAAGGTTCCATGCAAACTACAATAAAGAAGTCAAACAGGGAAAGAGCAACACGAGGAATAACCAAGACTGGACAGGCAGACACTATTAAAGTATTATTTTAGTGAGGTGCAGAGACAGGTGCTTAGATGCAGATGAGAAAAACAACATGTCGTAACTTACTTGTCATCTGGCAGGGATGTAACAAAGAATGGCTGACTATGTTTTGGTGGTAATGTCAAACTGTTGGATTTCTTCTTCCCTAAGAGAGCAAGGCTATGGTTTTCATAAATATCTAAGCTCAAGGTACTAGACAGCCTATGAGAAACAATAAATGGCAGGTCTTTGATGCGGTCCAGCTCACTGTTCTGCTCATGACGAATTTGTAACCGAATAGTGTAATCTCCTTTCTCCAGTTTCACAGAATACTGAAAGAAAGAAGTTCTCGTAAGTGCCAAGACTCAACATTTTATCATTCATAAAAAAACCCTCCAAACCCCAGAAATAAGATTGTCATGTTTTGAAAGCATTCTTTCATTTTTATCAACCTGACAGGGAAACACACAGCTGTTTTGAGCAATAGTATGCTAAGTTTCCTTTTTGATACTGCTGCAGTGAAATAGAAAGTAGCCCCAAGTAGCAAGGAACAACAACAAACAACTACCCTGCTCCTAGAATCTCCCTCTCCTAGGTTAGGGAGTCATGCTTCCTGTTGGTATTTCTTTTGGATTAAATAATTTAGAATCGTTTTAGAATCGTCCTATGATGCACAACACCACAGACTTACAGCATGATAGTCCACCAGGTCTAAGTAAAAAAGCACTAGGGTGATGTTTAGATCTTATAGTGTCTTAAAAATGCAGGTTAAGGAATAGAAGCTTACACACAACGCAATTTCTGAAAATAATTTAGAAACTGTAAAGGATGTCTCTTGAAACTGTCTTTTGTACACTTCCAGAATAATCAATCTATCAAAATTAACATTACACTGATGATGTTCAACTGTGATTTTATATTGGTAAAATATAGTTTCAAACAAAAAAAATATTCATTATGTTTCTTTCATGACTTTTTTCCTTTTTTAGTTTTTTTTACTTTTCTACTTCCACCATGATTAAGACAATCTGTTAAGGAAGAAAGAGATTCCTGCAGAGGGTAGAGAATCTACAAGTGTTGTACAAAAAAATTCTCTTTCAAAGATGACAACGGGAAGCAAAAAAAGCTGAAGCATTAAAAAAGCTGTTTGAAGATATCAACAGCATTGAGGACAGCACTCATGAATACCTCTACTCTATCAGCACACAAGTCAGACCTTTCCACCTTGCATAGAAAGGTTTAAGGTACTGTCTTTGTAAAAAAGCAAAACAAAGAACAACACAATTTTGAGCTCATTTCTTGAAAAGCACGAAGCAAAATCACAAGAAATCAGAAGTTAACAGCCTTTCCTCCTTCTCCTTCTTCAGGAGAGAAAAAAAAAAATAACGTTCTGCTTCATTGACACATACTTTTTTTTTGATACAAACACATCACCATTGAACATTGTATGACTTCTTGTGAATATATAAGAACATTAAAATTATGCATCAGGAAACAAAGAGCTAAAAGGAGTCCTAAGAAGTAAAAAAAAAAATGAACCTTTTCACAATCTTCAGCAAAAAGAAGGTAAAATAAATACATTACTCTGTACCTGGTGTGGATAGGCATCTCCTGAACCCATTTGTCTTTTGTTCTGGTCAAAAATAATCCAGAGCTGACTATCAAATTCAGATTCATACAACAATTCACAAAGAAGTGGACAGCTTGGAGTTACTTCTCCACTCTTAGGCTATTAAAAGAAAGGTAAAAACATTTAGTCTACTACAGAATAAAACAAGTACAATCCTTACATACATACTCAAAAAGAGAACTGAACTGTAGCATGTTTCAAATAACACTAGCTATTAAAGTGGACCAAATCAGACTTGAGTGTAGGGAGCCTAGAGCGTGACTCTAGACCTCCTTTCTAAGAGAAAGCTAGTTAAAATTAAGACCTGGTTAAAGAAAACATGATGTGTTTATTAACAACTTAAAAAAACCCAACTAATGTAACCCTTACCTGATGGAAGTTATAGGTCAAAATCATCTCATACAGTTGACGATTATTTGGTAAAATATCTCTGGATCCCAAAGGCTTTATTTTTGCACTCACTGGTCTGCAGTTAAACAACAAAAGGTTCTCTTGAGAAACATGTATCCTCTATCATAATTTGACTTGCTTAGGTAGAAGCATGTTCTGAGATACAACTGAATTCAGCCCATGCCATAACATCTCATATATTGTAACTATCCAAGCAGCATAAATTCCTCAGTTAAAATTAATATCAGTCCAAAAACAAGGTTTAGTGACACTACAGATGCTGCCAAAAAAAAAAAAAAGAAGACAATGTAGTAAGCATGTCTAAATGCCCAAAATTAAAGGCCATTAAAAGTTTAAGGAAAAAAAAAAAATCAGGTTACATTTGGAGTATCCATGCTGAAATCAACACGTGTATTCATAACTGGAAGATTAATGGCACTGCAATTAGAAGACACAACAATTGATAATTCCTTGTTATAGAAGGTTGTATCTTCAGAGAATGTAAGAAGCCTTACAGTAATCTGAGCAGTAACACAGAAGAATGTACGCTACAGATGTGTATGTTAATTCACACACAGTTGGGAAAAGCAGCCAATGTACAGGGCAGCCAAACATTTTAGACCTCAAAGAATATAAAAAAAGTAATAAAGTTATAGGAAAAATCTAAGCTTCAGAAATAAAGAACAGCAGAATCAGGGTGGTCTGGCATCATTTAAGTTTACCTTTCATTCATTAAATCAGATAGCTTCTAACAACATGATCAGAATTTGTCTCTAAGGTTTGCCAGCTCTTTCATTGTCAAGGGCACAGACTAGTCACCCAGAAAGATATGGGTGCTGGGTCAGACCACAGGTTTGTTCAACCCCAGTTTCCTAGTCTGGCAGACACTGGATAGACTACTGACAGAAGACTTAAGAACTGAGTAATCCACACATGATATGATATTCCTCCCTAACATTTACCCTGACTCCAAGCATTTGAAACAAGAGACAGAATGAGAAGTCATTCAGTAATTCTCTCTCTGTGTCATGACTCATTAGTTCATTCAAGAGATACTATTCCTGCCATAATTTAAATACATAAATATTTCTCCATAGTTTACTTAATTGCAGTTCATTTACTGTCAGGTGAGTGCCTTACAAGGAGTAAAGAGCATGTCCATTTTTCCAACTAAGAATGAGGCAAATATTTAAGGCACTGTTTTATTACGGCACATCAAATGGATTATTTCTGAATCTAACATTAAGTGATACGTTCATTAAACTCCTGGCAATTCCAATTAGTCAATTCCAGTTACAAGTACCCAAAAGCCCCAGACAGAACCCGAAGTCTCCACTCACAGGCCCAAATAATGGAAAACTTTAGATTACTGACCACTGTGAAATTGTCCCACATCTCAAAAGTACCATTTGAACCACACGGCATTTCTTTATCCTTCTGAAGTGACCAGCTTTAATCACTGCTGCACGGTTTAGAAATTTTCCAGCAAAGTTCTTTCCCCAAATCAGCATGTGTTAAACTAACAAGGTAAACACACCTTTCCCCAAAAAAAATCTGCACCAGATTCTACAAAAACACTTTTAAATCAAGCAAGAGAAAGAGGACAGTTTTCCCAGGCCAAAATTTGGCAGGATCCCAAGCAGTTTTTTAGGAAAAAGAAAAAAAAACCCAAAAAACAAACAGGCAAAAAAAAAAAAAAACCCAAAAAACACCAAAAAAACCAAAACAAAGAAACCAGAACAACAAACAATAGCGCATAATAACTTCAATAGCTCTAGAAATTTTTTCTTTAGATTTTAAAGAACCTTTTACCTCTAAGTGTCTGGAAGCAGTGGAAAAATTTTGCAATTTTTTCATCTTTCAAATTAGCTTAAGGAAGGTTATTTGTCTTGAAAAAATCACCAAAAAGAAGAAAATGCTGACAAATTAACTGATGCTTCTGAAGCCAGTTTGAATTTAACAACAATATTTTTGTAATCCTGAATTTCACTGCTAATGTGTTACAGTTTTGACTCTATATATGAGCAGTCTTCCCAGTATTCCAAAACAGTTCCCCAGAAACTCTACCTGAGCGTTTGAACCCAGCTTTTCAGATTTATGCATGGAGCAATATCTTCGTATTTCAACAGGGACTGAACATCAAACCGTACGATGCCTTCTGAAGCGTGCTGGAAGAAGAGTGTAGAAAAATTATGCTTCTGTGCACTTATAGCATCACATGGGGACCACCTATTACAACCCTCAAAAATGCAATATAAGCTGTAATTATTTAAACTTTAACAAGTCATACTGTGTAATTTTGAAAGTGTCACAAGTTCATCTCTATTTTACAACAGCACATAATACTGGGACTTGCAAAACTTATATAAATAAAACTTAAGCTCCAGTTGCTAATTCTTTCCCTTCCTAATTTAAATACTTAGTACAGAACTGGTAAGTCATACTACAGGCAGGACTGCATTTGTTTGTGCATTTAGGATGATTTACTTTAAATATGTAATTCAATATATACAATACAGAATACTAAAACAAGTATTTTATGGTGCTTTCTAGGCCTAGTATTACAGAATAGAGTAACTCTGCAAAAGAGAAACAATACTGTATACAGACTTGGTGATGGGCAAAATAATTCAATAAGTATATTTCTAGCAGCATCCCATGACAAAGACACTAGTATATGAGCACCATTGAAATTTATTTTATGAAAGTTCTGATGCCCAAAAAGGAAGGGCACGACTCTTTGTATTCTCTTATTTTTCACTGTACATTGTTCATTTGGTATAATCCTGTTGGGCTGGGGGCAGCTTCTGTGTGCACCATCACCAACAGCTCTTTCTTTTTCTGTTCTACCAGTTCAAGACCTGGTGCCTTAACACAGTACCCACTCTTTCTTCCCCAGTTTATTGAGCTCTTATGGCCTGAATACATCGAAATTCACCCATGGGAGAGCTACAATTTGTTCTGGCCTTCAGCTGAAAAAAAAGTATTAGCACGCTGCTGCTCTTGTAGGCACTAGCTCTCAAACAGTTCTCTCCTGAGGGAGGCAGTGTCAAGCTAAACCAGGTTGTATAGGACAGCAAAGAACACAGGACCAAGACAAAGTACTGTAGACATCACACTAATGTTTTAAGCGACTTTTTCAATCTTTTAGCATCACAGACCATCAGGAATCATGACACTGCCCCACCTACCATATCTTCAACTGCCCTAAATGATAAATCTCAAGCCAATCACGACATCTCAATAGAACACTGAAGAGAAAATAAATTTTAAGGAAATTTTACTCTGAATATGGTATTCACAGTGCTGTTGTTTTAGCAATGGTAGTCTAGGTATTTAAGTACAAGAACAGTGGTCCCAGCAAGTTTATTTACATAAAACACTTGATACCATAAGCATATTTATATTTTCAGCCTTTTAGTATGTTTTATGTACTGGCTTAGTTTTTTTTTTTTTTTTTTCCACTACTGGTTTGTAATGAAAAGGCATAGAAAAAAGTCATTAATGGTATGTCATAATGGTAACTGACATTTCTCTGGGACTGAACTCCAGTTTAACAATTTTTAAGAGAGAACATGGAAGTCTCATGTACAGAAGTACTTTCATTGTTTCTAAATTCAAGTAAGAAGAAAGACAACATGTCTTTCAACATGAGAACATGTCAACATGAGAAATCATAGGATTTCACAGTAATTCAATATAAGCACTCTGGAAAACTTACCATGTTTAGCTGAGGAGCACCACAAAGTACACCATGGAAAGAAATTGTGTAATTAATGCTAACATCACTAAGGCTTGCCCACCACCGAGCAACACAAAATTCAATGGTTTTTCCAGCCTGGGTAACAAAAGCACAAAGTTAGACTCCAGCTCCCATCTTCCTCTTCTACTGACCCCAGCCTCCCTAAACCAAACAAAAAAAAAAAGACTGGAGCACAACTCAAGAAAGACCTCTTATGTCCTGTTTACTTCAATTGTACAGATTTTTACAGGACCAAGTAAGACAGAAAACAAAAGACAATTCCAATAAAACAGCATTACTGACAAACGCTTCAAAACAAGGAGTGCTGAGGTATACCCTGCAGAAAGGTACTGCTTTTAAATGTTCTGTCTTCCATTCTTATTCCTCAAACTAGGCAGACAGGTTAGTTCACAGATCAGTTCAATGTATTAGAAAAAGAGATCTCACTCTCTCCCTAAGTAAGATAACACAAAACTCGAGGGGTTTGGTTAGTTTTGTTTTTGCCTGGTTGGCGGGGTTTTCTGGGTTTTTCTTGTTTCAGTTTTTAAATAACATGACAAAACAATGTGCCAATGGGACCAACATAGCTTATTGTCCCCCACCTGATATTTCTACAGAGGGTAAGGCACTGAATTGTACAGAAATTATAAGTACTCTTTGGCATTAAAGCTATACAACTAAACTGAGCAAAGCAGGGAACAAACTTGAGAAGGAGGCTCTATTATTTACACCCCTGAACTGCTAGTTCATTCCCTGATTGTTTTGGACTCTTGAGCTTGCATTATCCAAGCTAGGACACCTGTGCCTAGGATGTATGAATGTGAGCCAGTCAGTTACCCCGGCTTCAAAGATGACAATATCCCAGACTATTGCATTAACGACTGAAGGCAAAATATGCTGAATTATGCAACAAGGCATAGCTCCTATTTGAAAGGGAAACAAGCTTCTCTGTATAAACAAGCAAAAACAAATTGCAGAGATTAACATGTATTATATTACTAAATAGCTCAGAAACATCAGCAAGCTATTAGAGGTCTTTTCAAAACTGAAAATCAGGTGCATTGACTAATGTAACAAACACACAAAGTCTTAAGTTTGGGGTTTTTCTAAGGAAAAAAAAATCAAGTAAGTTATGTTATACTGTAATGATAGATTATTTTATTTACCCCACCCTAAGGAAACTTACTAAGACAGGAAATGCTTCAATCACTGAGCCTTTTTCTGGTAAGGATGAAAATTTGTAGAACTCATGACTTCTATATGCTTTTTGCTTTACAAGCTGAACAGCATGAAGCACAAACTTGGCGGTCACATCAGCTGAACATGAACACACTGTCACTTCTAGATTGAAGAAAAAGAAACTTAGTCTGAAGACAGAAGTATTTTAGAAGAAAAGCAGAAATTCACCAGAGAAACACTAATTTCACAAGCAATTTGTAATTTAAGAAGTCATGCAGTACTCCAAGTGGCAAGGAAAACCAGCTAAGTTCAAAAGGATGGTTACAGAGAAATACATCTTAATTAAATGGTCAAAATTAATCAGACAGTACAGATGTATCATCTGTATAGGCCAGACTGCTGAATTGCAAATTAAGAGTTTTATCACTAACTTCAGTCTGAATAAAAGATTTTTGAAAGGACTATTGTTTAGCAATCTCACAAAGAGAGACAAGGAAAAAAACCCTTTTTTTCCTTCTCACAGAATTATGAGCTTTTTACCTATTGTGAAAATCACTTTTCTTCAATTATTACTTCTTTCAACACTACATTCAAACACCTTGAAAACTATGCAAGCCTCAGACAGTGATACTTCTCCATAAACATGGGGCATTTCTCCAGGTAGATGCAACCACTGCAGATTGTTATTGGCTGTTTTCTTTAAGACAGAATCAAGATCCTATTATACCAAAAACCATGAAGTAACTCAAAATCGCTCATCTAAGAGCTTAAAAATCAAACAAATATTTACATATTCATGGCCCAAAACCTTCAGTATTTATTCAGGCAGAACTCAAAATTATTTAAAACTAACTTTGTCAAGTCTGACAGATGCAATTTAGTTAATGTGGCTATTTTCCTTACCCGCCCATGTAGCTCCCTGGGGAACATCAATGAAGTGCCTTCGGATCTGACCAGGTTTAAAATGAACATCTGTGTATGTCAGGTCATAGCTTGATGATTCATCTACTCTGTATGTCAAAAGTAAAACACAAATATTAGTCAAACAAAATTGCAAAGCCAATTTTTGAAGCATTTTTAAATGAAAAAATACCCTAATATATGTACAATGAGGATATTTAGTCTTTAACATCAATTATATTAATCCTACTAATATAGAATCTGACAGCACAAGGTATCTAAAAGATTTAAAATGTTAGCTCCACCACACTGTGTAAATACCTTCCCCAAAATTACAGTGCCTAAACAGAAAAATCACAAAATCCTCATTTTCAGTGGATCTGTTTTTCCTGGCCAAGTAAATTGCCAAGAAGTGAGGTATGGTACAGAAGTAGCAATATTTCCATAAACAAATTTGGAACAGCTACTTTGTCTTTCCCCCTGAGGGTAGATTGTCCACCAAAGAGAATAAAATATTCTCCTTCCTTATCAACATAATTTAAGTCTTATGCTTAAACCAACGATGGGCACAATACCAACTCTAAACTCACTGTATTGAAGTCATGATCAAAGCTTCTCCCAGTGTATACAATGGCCAAATAATGCCCTCTAGCTCTATGTACTTTACTTCGCCAGGCAGAAATGAAAACCCAAACTCCAGCTGACCTACACATATGAACAGTACTTTGGTCAACAAGCCAGAAGTCACCTTTGTGCTCATGGACCAGGAAACTGCTGCCACTGCGGTTAAGCCTACCAGGACACACTGCTGTCATGACCAAAACTATAAAAAAATGTCACAACTGCATAGGCCTGCTGTAAGAATCTTTTAAGGTGTTTGTAGAAAGTTCAGGAACTCTGAAGAATTCTGGATTTACTTACCTTGTCGGTATAACAACAGTGATTGGAACTCTGAACAAAGGGCCTGCATTAGGCATTGCTGTATCATATCCACACACCTAACAAAATAAAATATAACAACTCAAAATCTTTAGTCGAAATCAAACTATAGAAGACAACATTCAACTTAAACCAGTTGCAGAGTATTTTGAATCTTTGTAGTTGTCGCTGAGGAGAAAAGGTCATTTGAGCACTGTCACCCTAGAAACAGTAAAACACTAACAATCACTGAGGAAAAAGAAAAGTTATTTTCCCATTTTGACTAATTTCACCAGAGGAAAAATAACTTAATGGTCATTTATTTGGCTTATGCTTTCTATATGCTGCTACAGGCATGTGCTATACAACATTGTATAGCCCAACTATTGCTGAACCCTGGCTTCATTCTGTATAGACAGAAATACATTGTGGCATTACTTTCTGCTCTGTAAAGCTCAAAGGTTTTATTTCTTTAAATATTATTTCTATAAAAAGTTGATAAAAGACCCCATAAGAACACACATGGGCACAAAATCTTACTCATAACACCAGTACTTCCATACCTCTGTATAATGTACTCCTCCACTCAGGCCACGTGGATCTACACGAATATTTATGTGTCGACACTGGTTCATGAGTTCTAAATGACTAGGACACTGGACCCATGGTGCATTTGAAGTTAAAGCTAAATGAAGCTGGAGAGATATTCTTTCAGTGTTTTCTGTCAGGAAACAAATTATAAAAAATAATTCAGTAACACAAACATGTGCACATAGTTCACTGTAACAGTATTTGCCATTAAAATGCACATATTGAGAAAATATAATAGGAATCAATTCCTTAAGGCCCCTGGATCTCACATTCTGCACAAAGGGAGTGTTCTATATTCTTTTAACTTGACAAAAAAAGAATAGCAGCAGTAGGCAGTAAAATAAAGGTGGTATCCAACTTTGAAATTCCTCTCCCCTGAAACAGTCAAATCTGACAAAGCCAAAGGAAGGCAGGTAAGCAAGGCTTCAGTTACCCACAACATAGTCTGGAAGCAGGTATAAACTTCCTTCTACAGATAAAGTGTTGCCTAACGCAGAGAAATACAATAAAAAGAAATCACATTGATTCTGAATGCTATGCTAATTACCAAACTACATTATAAAGCATACTAAGCAAGAGGTAAAGTCTATTAAAATTACTATGATAATCTAGTCAAATTTTGCAAGCAGTCTGGCATATTCTATAAATTAGTTTTTATGCCAAAAATGCTATACATTAAGGCACAGCTTCCAGAAAAGCAACAAGAGCAGTTGAAATGTTTTAGTTACTAGGAGCTTCCTCCTGCCCAAAAGATTAATGAAACTTTGAAATTTAATTTTAATTCTAATTAAGCTTATGTTAATTTTCAGACATTTCATCACATCTAGATTAAGCAAAGAAACCTCTATTATAAGTACAGAAGAAATAAAAACTTGAAGCAAGCTTCAACAGACAAACTGCGCAGACTCCCTAAACTCATACGTAGAGTTTCTCAAACTCAGTTTTGTTGAAGACACCAGACAAAGCACAGAAATAACCAGACAAAGCACCAGGAAAAACTACAGAAACACCTATGAGCCAGTAATTCATTGCAAATGCCTGTTTTTAGATTGCTTATTTCCTATAAAAGTCTAGTGAACAATTATTTTGTGCCACATGTTAAGTTTAAAATGCACCGACAGCAATGTAATGCAAAGTCAAGCAAGTAAGTTATTTAGGGTCAATAACCTGCCCCAATTCATATCCCTTCTGCCCCTAAATAAACTCATACCTTTGTCACATGCCAACCTTCTTGATGACCACTGGTTTAGGAAAGGAATAAACTTATAACAAGCTCTCATATGGCTCCCTTTTTGAATACAACATAACTCAGTCTCTCAGTGAGTTCCAATTTTTATTAAATGAAGCAGGGCAAAAGGGTTTGTGGGAAAAAAAGTTAACCTTATTTTCATCTGCACAAGTTATTATGGCTTTCTGTTTCAAGTTGACATTTGTATTTCTCTGCATCTCCACCTATAAAAGCTCTTTCCTACCTGTATTCTCAGGAAAGACAGGTTCTATGCCAACCCCATGATCAGATGGTGCCACTATCTGGGCTGGATCTCTGAGGTAGATTCCACGGTTGCTGCCGACAGTAACTGTGAAGCCGATGTTACTTGTGAATGATGAATTCTGAATGAGGTAGTCATAGGCTTTATCAACCTATGTTAGAAAGAGCAAGTTCAAAATTAACAAATTTCAACTTAATAGCAATTTATGCATATTTTCTTCAATATGAAGTATTTAGCTAGCACAGCAAGAAACAATGAAGTACCTCACATGCTAACTGAGCAACATGTGATTGCATGATACTCAGAAAATTACACAATTTTCACAGTCTGCAATAGCCACTGAGAAACCAGAAAGCCAAGAACATTTGAAAAAACAAACAAGGCTGAGCTTCTTCTGCTATAAATCCATAAAAAGATTCCTATTCAGACATGACTTTGAAGAAGAGGACTTCAAGGCCCAACCTACTATTCTAATTTAGGTGACTTTTTCACAGGTGGAGCAACACTAGTTAAAACATTTAAAACTCTTATACGATAAGAGGTTGAGCAATTCAAAGGAGACAGGCAATGGAATACCCGTACAAGTCTCATATATTGATATGAAGTAAAAGAATCTGGTCATGAAATCCAGTTCTGGGTCTAAGTACATGAGGTGCCACAATAAATTCACATAACAAATTCACCTTCTTGTTTTAAAAAGACACCCTTTCCACCTCACTTGCTATTTTACTGACTACAAATATCTTAAAATTCTCTTCTACTTGATAGCAAGGTACTTTCACCAGTGAAGATTAGGGCACTCTCCTTTGAGAAAAGTGGACAAATTCCTCATCTCCAAGATCAATTATAACCACATTTTAACACATGATTTAGTCACAAGCTACTAAAAAATCAAGTATGATTGCTGTATTTTATTTTTCCTTTGATATGGCTACCACTATTGCGGCTTTCTTTATCAAACTCAGCATTACAGATGTGCTTAACAGGCATTGCCTACTAGGTTCTAGCATCTCCAGAACATGAATTTTGGGTTAAGCATTTAATATCTGGCATTTTGAAGCACAAGAGAAAAATCTTAGTACTTCTATTAGACTAGAACAGGAGTGACTGTAGGAAAAAACCACGGCCAGCTCTCTAAGAACATATGGATAGAGAGACACTCAGTAAGCCTTTATCATACAGAGGATTACATCACAGATTTCCAAACTACTCTGACATCCACAGGAAACAAAGAGCACTCAGACTGTTTAGTGCAGGCCTGCAGCAAAGTCCCTGTACAACTGCAGCTGTACCAGCTGTTTTCACTGCCCAGAATTTACAGGTTTTGTCTGGACAGATTAAGTTCAGCTGTCTCTGATAATACTGAAAAACCCTTGTGGACATTAGGACAGAATTTAGGTGCCCATGTGATGCCTAAATTCACATGCAGATGATAAAAACGTACATCCTATTTTTATGGCCATGTATCTTTTTGATCAGCCTAAGAATGTGTCCGGTTATCACATTTATTTTATAGTAACTGCATGCTGAAACTGGAAGAACCTTCTCATTCTTCCTCCGCTCTCACTACATTCCCTTCCTCTCCCGCAGTGAGATTTGAGAATCAAGTAGTATGCAACAAACTGAGTGAGATCACCTCAAAAGCTGTTTTGTGGGTTAGTTTTTCACCAGCAGTTATTTATATTATACTGGGTTGTTTTTTTTTTTTTTTTTGCTTTCAAGTACCTGAATAATACCATGTCCTTGTGCAAATACTTCTATGTTTTCAGCTTTCACTGCAGTATTTTCCAATGCTCTTCTAACAGAATGAACAGTGTAATGAACATTATTAGCTTTGAGTCCTGAAATTAAAATTAAGAGTGTTACTGAATATAAGAAAATATTTGAAAGTGACAGCATTTTTTTAAGAGGAAGAAGTATCTAACATCTTTTAAATGATGCATCAATGTTTAACATTGTAGCACTTTACCTGACAATACTAATGCAATGCCTCCACATGCATTGGGAGAAGACATGGATGTGCCATTCATGAGTTGTGTTCCTCGCAGAGTCCAGTTTGGAACAGAAGCAATAGCACCTCCTGGGGCACTGATACTTACTCCAAGGGCTCCATCAGTGCTAGCATTAAAAAGCAATGGTTAAAACACCAATTTTTTTTTTTTTTTACACAATTTAAGATAAAGTTGTCAGTACTTTTTTAAAACAAATTTGCTTTAGAAAATTCTCACTATATTTTACTTCACTAAATCCATTAACCCATTAAACCCAAGAATAAGCATGCCACCAACTAAGAATTTAAAATGTCATGTTAATCAGCAGTGCCTGTTTTACAGTGAGAGGTTTCTTAATTTTTACTCCTTCAGTATTTTCCACCAGGCTTGAGTTTACCCAGCAGAATACTTCCTGGGATTTGAATTACAAAATGCACATGAACCAACCTGTTAAACACTTCAACAAATAAATTAGCATTCCATGTAGCCTATTCAATGGTTATTACTTCTAAAGAAAAATAGTAAAAGGGGGAGGAAGGCTAGAAAAGATCCAAAACCTAGACTTCTAATTTTTCATGCTGACAGTTCACTACCAGGTCAAGTTTTGAATTGACAAGCCTGTGACAAGAGGACAAGGGGAGAACATATAAAGAGTAATGTCAAGAAGTAGGCCAGGATCAGCTGGGCCTGATCCCTAAACTCCACAAGCATATTTAAGAACAGAGCAACTGTGTGCCTATGGCAGAGTTAGTAGCACCTAGTTTTCAACTCTGTGAGCCAGATATGCTCCATCTTTCTTGCTCTGGATAGACAAAAATTGCACTACTTAAATGAGGATATCCCTGTGTCAGAGTTATTAAGTTCTGTAGAAAAGCAGGATATTTTAGGGTACTTATATCCCACAGTAAGAGCTTCATATGTCTAAAATCTGTCTGAACTCAGCATATTCTAAGTATGATACTGCAATGTGACATTTGGACATATTTTATGACAGCCGTATATAAACCCATAAAAAGGTTCTGCAGCCCAACACCTCTGGACAAGCAGTGCACACCACTGCCTGAAAGCCTCTACTGCTTTCTGGGATAGACTGATCCCTGCATCAAGACTACTCTAGCAAACTTTAGGAACTCTCTAATCATCTGCATATTGCACCCTAAACAAGGAGAATCCTCCTTTGGCCAGACTTGGTCTTTCAGCTGATTATTTTACACAGCACAGTGACTAAGCACACAAAAAGTGATCTATATATGTGTGCGTGTGTGTGTCTATCAAAATTTATTACAAATCAATCTCCCTTCCTCAGCTGAAAGCAGAGAGCACATTTCTCTTTTCTCTACACAAAACATGACAATCCTTCATAGTAAGATTCTTGAAACAATATATTTGCCTGTAAACATACAAACACCAGAACAGCTAGAGAACAATTCCCAAGTCTGAACACAGGCAAGAACTCAAGAAGAGATGTTGCTATTTTTTTTATTTGTCTATCACATTACTATCAGATGATTCTGAGAAATGAAATAAAATTTGGAGTTTACATTGTCCTTAAAATTTCTTTAACACATTTCAGAAAATTTTCTGTAATATAAGGTAGAAAGCAATTTTTTCTGCCTACTCACACCTCTACTGAACTCAAAACAAAACCCCCAAATTATACCGTCACAGCAATGTTACTGAAGCCAGAAGTAACACCACTGCAGTAACAGTGTTTATTTTAATCTTCATCACTTATAGCACATTTAACTTCACCACACTAACTCAATTAAATAAATGCTATAGAAAAAAGTAAATTAAAAAAACACAAATTCCCAAACAACCTTTCCGTAACTTTTATAATCTTTGACTAGATCTACACCCAAATACTTTTCTGAAAAATACAGGCTGTGCTGAGGCAGCTCCATGCTATTCCCTCTACTCCATCAGTTCTAGATCCCAACATACAAAGGTGTAACTAGAAGAGCAGGCTAGTTATGCTCTTTTCACAGGAAAGAAATACTTTCATTTTGCTATTAGTGACCAATTTTAGATTTTGAGTTTTATCACCTGAACTACAAAGTAATCAATTGTTCTTGGAATATAACCTACCTAGGCCCTCTGGATGACCAAGTGTACTGATTGGCTGGCAGTTTTTCTCTCAAAGAGTATTCAGCAACCATCATGTCAGGTGACACGTAGGCACCAACACCTGCAAAAAACATTCAAATGTTTTAGATGTAATATGAAGTTTTATTAAGAACTAAAGCAAAGTGCTTCTTTATGAGAAGAATTCTTGCTTGACATTTAAAATGGTAATACACATTTTCCATCTCATTAAATCCAGTTATTTTTGCAAGCCAAGTGCAAAGCATCATGTTATGCAGTAACAATGCTGATGGGCACATTGCATAACAGTAAAATATGATGCAAACTCCAAGTTTCACTTTTATTCCACTGGAATATAACCTTCTCACAACAGGTAACTTGTATGTGTCTTCTCTCTCTCCTGCACCCCTTTCCTCTGTTTACACTGCTCTGCCACAAACTACCAACTGCACGTCAGAGCAATCCATGTGAATTGGCTCATGTTCACATGGCTCCCATTTACACTCCCTGGAGCAAATGGCCATATCCACACATCTCAGTCAAGAGACAGTCTTTACTGGATATCAGTTCCAAGTGCACAGAGTTTGTAAATGTCTACATCAAAGCCCAATAAAAAAGCATTTGTAGAAGAGAATGCCAAGGATGCACAGTGCAACCATGATTTTGTTTACAGCACAAGCACTACCGCTGTGGTACAAAACTACCATAACCAAGCTGACAAATTTGGCAAGGTCCATGTCTGTCTGTGTGAACTAAGCCGACCCATCAGCTGTATTTTGCTTTACCCTCAAAAACCAAAAACTATCTGGTTCACTCCAGATGGAGGACGGCAGCAAACTACTTGGCTTGCAGAGTGAATAATCACCCAGTCTTTAGAGTGACACAATGAAGTTGAATTGACAGAGTAGATGCACTGTAAGAGTAAAGCCACTGCAGACCTGAAAAGAGCTTGTTAGTTCCAGTTCCAACCCCCAATCTCAATAGTGAATTAACAGCAGATTAACTTTCAGAAAGTAATCAGCATTAATTCTACTAGCTGCCCTGGAATAGCATCTCTCCAGCTTCCAAGGCTTCATGCTAGTCTCCTTAAACACTGGTCTCCTTGCATAAGAATTCTGATGCTTAATAAGCATCCTCTGTAATGCAGTAGTGAGACAATAAAGGATTTATATAAAAATTAAGACTAAGGAAGCTACCCCCGCATGCTGGACATTTTGCTGAATCTTATAACTCAATCTTTCACTAAAATATCAAAACCAATATATTAGTCCAACAGAAAAAGAATTTTAATGACAATAATAGACTTGCACAGCAGTGGTACTGCAGCTGGAAAAATGCCTCCCCTACAAGGACTTGTCTAGATCCTAGCATGGGATTATTTTCTATCCAAATTAAAAACATTTGCTTCATTAAAAATAAGAGTATCTGATGAAGACAGATGAAAAAAAACTGTAATTCTGACAATTTAAAATGCATTGCAATACTTTCCAGAAGACTTCTTAGAATCCAACTTAGAATCATATTTTCATATGTTGCATTTACCAGCAGCTATTTGTTGGAGCAAAGCAGCATGCTTAGACAATTACAGTTGAAAAAGTATTCTTGAAATATTCAAATAAGTCAAACCAAAGATTTCTTTTGCAAATTTTACACAAAGCCAAGTTAAATCAAGACCATTTGCCTCCTACTACTTTTCTACATATGTAAGGTTTTGAATTGTAAGAAGATAACAATCTAAATTTGTATACCTAAGCATAGAGCAAGTGTCTCTCTCAGAATTAACCTTGCAGCTCAGCAGGCAATTTTTTAGATTTAGTTCAGCAATCAAAAATGCAACAGAAGTACAAAGTTTGAACAGGCAGAAGCTGAATACTGTCAAAAAAAATTCTAAATTAATTATTTACCTATTACACTAGACGTAGTTCCACCAGGACATCCAACTGTAGAAAGGCAAGGACCATTATTTCCTGCACTTGAAACATAGATTACATTGTGTTTCCACACTGCTTCATTAATCACTTCACAAATTCTCCTGAAGTAAGAGAAAGAAATCAATCATTTACCCAACAATATTGCTTTCTTCCACAGGACAAAGCTCCCATTTTTAGTACAACCTTTGACCATCCACCAAACAAGGAAGCTTATGCAGCCTGCTTCCCATACCTAGCAGAGGCGGTTCCAGTAAAGAAGCTGACCACAAAAATATCTTCTGGTTTCAAAAAGGAGAGAAAACTATGTAGTGATCCTAGGTCTTAAAAAAAATACCCCACACATCATGTGGTGTTGCAACTATAAAAGTTCTTTCTTATGCTAAAATATTATTTGAATATGTGTTATAAATCCATGTATAATATATCTGTATACATATTATAAATTAAAAGCTTTTTCAATGGGTTTACTTCTTTCAAAGCCAGTTTAAAATTTATAGTGCACAGTTTCTAACTTATGAATCATGTGAGCTTGGATGATAGCTACTAGCTGACTTACAGAAAACTCAACAAACACAATTCCACCTCTGTGAAATTAAAATACTTTAATCACAGTACTACTCACCCAGAATTTGGCCAGTGTGTTGCTTCTCCATAGCTGTAGTTGACAAGATCACATTTGTATTTTATTGTTTCTATCATCTGATAAAGTAAAAATGGAAGTCAAAATATATGCTTGTCAAAGAATTAAAGTGACTTCAGGAATGCCAGAAAGCATCTGCTTAAATTTATTTGCTACATATCTAAGAAAGACAGATAAATCTCTTGAATCTAGAAAATAATTTACTGCAGCCAGATAAGTGCTAATTTCCCTAAGAACTAAGAAACCTCTTCCCTGAAAAGCCTTATTCTTGCCATGTTCCCAGTTATAAATCAAGACATTGCCCTAAGAGAAAACTGCAGACAGCACCAGCATTATCTCAAGAACACAAAATTCTCCTTTCCTGTGCAGTTTGCCTGAACTCCAAAAAGTTGCAAAAAAATTATTGTTCATGTTGCTACAGCAAAATATCCTATGGATCACAAACATAGTCCTCTATTTTTATACCCTTTTCTTGTGTAAAATTTTTCCTTATCAACTCATTATACAGAAAAGCTCTTGGTCTTTCATCACTAAAAGGAATTATATTTTTCCTCACTCTTAAGAAAAAAAGTTAACACAAATACAGCAACATAGGTAGATACTTGTCTTCTATAGTTATCTGAGTAACTATAAAAGATGCATTGAAAACACAAAGAACTTTAAGCAAGTTGGAAGTAACTTCTGTCATGCATCAAGCCAGTCAGACACTGCAAGTCTGTTAGCCTGGAGATCTCCAAGTGTTCTACGCAATGTAAGTTTTGTTTTAAATTAAAACACTAGTATTACAATATGCTTTAAAACACATTTCTAGTTATTTTTAGGGGGTTTGGCTGTGTTATTTATTGCTTGAAGGCTTTTTGGTTTTTTTTGGGGGGATGGCATTGTTGTTTTTTCATTTTTTGGTATTTTTGCTGGAAATACTGTAAAACCATAAGCCTATAAAAAAGCAGGGCATGAAGTTTCACAATATTCTATACTTAAGACACACTACTGAGATTAATCAGTCAGTGAAATACCCACAGCTCTTATTAGACCAGTGCCAGTTTCCATTGTACTTAGTCTTGTATCACCAATCTTGATTGCAAGAATCTGAGCTCCAGGAGCCACACCATTTCGTTCTGGTTCTTCTGGAAAGTATCCAGCTGCAATACTAGCCACATGCGTTCCATGTGCTCCTGTGCAAATGAAAAGTATGTATTTTTAGTGGACTTAATCTGTAAGAATTCAATATGCTACAGTTCAATTAATTTTAACTTATTGAGCTGTAAGCACATAAATCCAGTCAGTAGCCAGTCACCAGTGCTACTGATACCAAAAGGGTGACAGTGTTCACCAAGACTCATCAGTGGAGCCAACCCTGTTTAATATTTTTTGATGACCTGGACAAGGGGATTGAGAACATCCTCAGTCACTGTGCAGACAACAACAGACTGGGCAAGAGTGCTGATCAGCTGGAATACAGGAAGGCTCTACAAAGGGATCTGGACAGGCTGGATCAATAGGGTGAGGCAAATTGTATTTTTAAGGAGAGAAAGGAGGCAGCAGGAAGAGAGGAATAAAGAATTAACTTAATTACACTAACTAAAGTTACTTTGAAGGCTAACACTTCCTACTCAAAGTTATGAATACTACACCTGAGACAACTCAGGTAGGAAGGATTAAGAACAGAAGAGAGAACTGTACAGAAACATAAAAAGGAACATTTCAGAAAAGTTGCCATCTATTTAGAAACCTGAACAGGTTATGTAGCTCTACTGAGATGGGATAGTTTCATGAGGAATTAGGAGCATTTTTCAAAGCAAATGCATCCATACCATCCCAACCACTCTGTCTGCTTCCAGAACAAACCATGATTATTTAAAGAACACTCTAAAACAGGTTCAGAGTGGTTGGAGCTACAGCTATAGTGACACCTGACGTAACAAAAAAGTTTGCATTAACCTAAATTAAGATAATAGCCATTTTGTTCATGGATACTATAGTTAAGACTCTTAAAGTATAAAAGTACAAAGGAGAGCATCTACAAATAAATCAATCATCACACTATATTTAACAAACAAAACAAAAAAGGTCTTTTAAAAAAAGATTCTCTTTAGTTTAGGCTTTAAGATGCATGTACAAGTATGCATGTTCTATGTATACAAGCTTATGTGCATAAAGTTGACAATACTTCATACAAAAATGCAAGCAAGTTTGGTAATGAGCTGCAATTATAAATTTAGTTCAGAAAATATAAGTATTGATCTTAAAAGTCATAATAACAAATGCTGTACTATGACAGCTGCCTCAAGCCATCCCAAGTATCAGAAACAGGACTCAATACAAATTACTGTTTCTCATGATACCTACTTAGCAGCAAAATGTTTTTAAGATTATTTTCATTTACCTCCACTTGTCACAATGGAAAGGAGATTTCCATCATCATATATATTCACAGAATAATTCAACATCTCAGATGTCCCAAAAGATCCATATTCCTGAGCCTCTTTGTAGGTTCTCAGCACTGTACAGTTAGTTAAATCACCACTCTCACTGGTATCTATGCAGGCTCTGTTGACAAAAACAAACAGACAATGTCCCAGCTGCTGCAAATGTTTGGTTACCTACCCTCTCTAGCTGAGCATAGCAAAAAGACTTTAAGAAGTTTGGTTCTGTGTTTATGATATCTTTAAATAGTTCTTTAAGCAACTACTTTAAAACCTGGTTTTTTATGCTTAAGATTCAGAAACTATGAAGTTTTCTAAACAAAATAATTTTCAAATACTACTAAATTCAAATAAATCTGTATTTGAAAAGCAGGAGTATGAAAATTTATGCAAGGTCAAGGAAGAAATTTTTCTAAACGTCCATGCTCAGTGCTGGTACACAAACATTTGAAGTTTTCTGTTTTGTACGAAGCACATTATCAGTAAAGAAATGTGCCATGTTACATCCTGAAGTCTGTGCACAGACACCTGTTTTGTTTAATTTACATCACCACTAGATAGTCAAAACAGTTTTATTCTGCTTCAGAAGAGAAATCCTGTAAACTTACACTCATATCGCACTGTCTTCAATAAGACTTTATTCTGTCCCATCTTCATTTGAGACCAAAATTTTGTCAAGAAATTCAACTGATACAGCAGGATTATTTTAAAGTGAAAAATACTTAAGACCTCTATAAAGAGGGTAGATATAAAAGGTAACAAGTCTTCAGTGCAAACTACTGTTTTATGTAAAGAACAAGACATTTTAGACAAGTTTAGCCATTTACCTCCAAGTCTCACCATCATACCACACTACACAATCATACACTGGGCCCGGATCACTGTATTTCTTCTCAAAAGAATTCAACAATTCCACTTGATTTTGAAGTTCTTCCTTTATTAGCTTATTTACCTAATAAGGCAAAAATAAATCCAGATTATTTCAAAAATTATTACAAGATAGGTAATCTTGTATTCTTTCTACTGCTATACATTTTTTCCACTACCTTCTCAGGAATGTTAGACTATCCTAGGAGTCACAAACATCTAGAAGTTCAATGGCTTTCAACAGTGCACTATTTATTCATGGCCTTTTATATACAACTACTTCTAATTTCTGTAAATGTAACATTTAAAGTCATTATTTTCTTAAAGACTGTTAAATGATGAAGTAGTATCTGAGGCATTTCTGGTACTTCATTGAAATAGTATATCATTTACAAAGGTAAGAATATGTTTAGAAAATTCAAGTTTTGAACATGGAAAGGATGGTGGCCTCAAAACATAGCACATGAAATTAAAAATAAAAATTACTGAAAATACCCAACAAATTTTTTGAAGCAATACCATTTTCATATTTGACACTAACTCTCAAAAGTGAGCAACACTAAGCAAACCAAACAACCATGAATATAAAGACTTATAAAATTAATCAGAAGATATACTGATTGGTAAATTATCTGCCAAAATACTCAAAAGTACCTTTCCTTCACGCATATAATTAAACATTTTAATCCTGTCAACCAGTAACAAACTATTGTAAAGAACAAGTTCATAAATTTAGACTTGAAGCAAACCTGTGAGGGAGAGCTATGAGCAGCATCGAATTCTTCTTGTTTCCTACAGGCCTCTGCTAGAGCTAGCCTATGAACAGGATCCCAGAGTTTTTCCTTGCGCTCTTTCTGCAAAATAAAACAGATGTTCCCCAACATACTGAGTAACGTATGTCAAAGTTGAAGTCTATAAAGATAATTTGAAAATTCTGATTTGAGACGAAGGCTAAAAAAGTTCCATACAATAGTATAAATAAGCATAAAGTGCCACACAATAAAAAAAAAGGGGTATCAGTAATTTCTGCACTTCTTGCCTCAAAGGACTACTGTGAGGAAGACTCCTAAGCCACCCCCTATTGCTCTGAAAAAAAATCACAAAAGAAATGGAATGAATAAAAATCAGTGAGAATAGTGTTCAAGTGCTGGTTAGCAGTCCAAGTATGTTAGCAAATCACATGCTGCAGTATTCTAACAAAATTAAGAAACAGAACTGTAAAATACTACTATATACCAGAAAGAAAAGATAATTAACCCTTACCTGAATCCTCTCCTTAAGAGCTTTAGGATAGATATCATAGCCATTTTTTATGCCAATGTGATATTTGCCTGAAGGATTTATCCAGTTTGCTGGAATCTATAGAAAAGTACATTTAGAAATAGGTTACCTAATGGCATTAAAACAACTCCTCAAACAAAAAAGCCCCACACTGTGTAAGAGAGCTTAGCAGAACAAATCTGCAAATATTGTCAATTTAATTCCCTGTCTCCATAACAGTAAATACTGCACTCTTCCAACAACATGGCATGGCATTTTCAATCCAGCTCCCAAAAAATCAGTATCAGTTCATGTGACACTGCCATTGAACATCTTTAAGCATTAGTTGCTCTGATAATCTACTTTTAAAACACAAAGCCCCAGCTTCATTAAATTTGCTGGGCAGAGGTCTGGGGAAATTACAGTACTGCAAGTGAAACCTAATATGAGCGAGTATGGTTGGAAGCCATGGCATACATCTGAACATCTCATTTCACAATTGATACAATTTAGACTCTGTATATCAGGATCCACTCATCCACTAGAGCAACAGATTCAGCCTTACAATCATCTTCTGTGCAAAATTAAGAAGAAAGCTGACAGCATGGATAGACAGAAAGATGTGATGCCCCCATATTACATCACAAATCCAATCAGGAAATCAAGAACATGTTAGCAACATTAGTTCTGTGTACTCAAGACGTCTACTGGATTTCATGTCCTTTCTGGAAGCCCTACAGCATTTCTGTTCTATGCATAGTGAGAATTCAGTGAGTCTACAGCTAGGTCTTCACAGATTTTTCAGTCTCTAAATCCATTCACCACGAGCTTAACACAATTACTCTTGTAGCTTACACAAATGTGGAAAATACTAGCACTTTTAAAGACACTACCATATCTGATATTTTTAAAGCACACTAGCACATTTTCTTCAGCCAATTTCCAAAGCTGTATCAGATACTGTTTTGAACAAATAGTTGAATGATTACCAAGCCCCCCAAAAAGCCCTGTACACACCCCTATTCAGCTACAGAACATATTAGAAATAAAAAGTGTAAAAACCACTAAGCAATCTGCATGAAAATGAGCAAATAAATCATTAGGTTTGGGTAAGATCAGGTTAGCAGGTTCCAGTTGGGCTAGCGGTGATTTTCCTCACAGTAGCTGATATGGAGCTGTTTTGGATTTGTGCTGGACACCCTTAATAACTCAGGGATGTTTTAGCTGTTGCTGGGAAGTGCTTGCACAGAGTCAAGCCTTTTTCTCTCACCCATCCCAAACAGTGAGCAGGCTGGAGATGAACAAGGATTTAGGAGGGGACATAGCTGGGACAACTGATCCCTACTTGACCACAGGCATCATGATCAGTATATAGAGTTGGGGAAAGAAGGAAGAAGGGGAGTCATTCAGAGTGATGGCATTTATATTCAAGTCACCATTTGTGTGGAGACCAGCTTTCCTGCAGATGGCTGAACACCTGCCTGCCCAAGGGAAGTGGTGAATGGATCCCTTGTTTTCCTTTGCTTGCATGCAAGGCTTTTGTTTTACCTATTAAACTGTCTTTATCTCAACATGTAAGTTTTCTCAATTTCACCCTCTGAGTCTCTTCTCCCCATACTGTCAGGGGAAGGCTGAGTGAGAAGCTCTATGGTGCTTAGCTGCCAGTAGAGTTTAAACCACAACATCTGATTAAAAGGAAGTACCTTCAGTAAAAACCAAAACAGATGCTAAATTTGCTGTTAACCAAAGAAGATCTTCAGTGGTTTCTCTGTACCACCAAATACTCACTTTTAAAGTTCTTCCAGAAAGACCAATAATTTCTCCATCTTTAGGTTCTGCAATGGTACATGTAGTTACATCACCACTGCCTGTAGTGTCAATTATATCAATTATCTTCGGTTTCCCATCAGTTGTAATCTGAAAATATGAGCACAGAAAAATTGGAAAATGCACTTGATTACCTTTTAGCACACAAACCAGGAAAGTTTTGTCGTTAAAAATATCAACTAGCTTTTTCAGACACCCAATCTTTAACTGAAGAAAATAAAATCAACTTGAACACAAGATAAATTTTCAAAGAACTAAGACCAACATGTCCTTCTTTCTGGTTCATACAAAATTTCTAACAAAGATTTAGAAGAGAAAAAAAGTAAAAACAGTGTATCAACAAAGCACAGGCAGCCTCAATTTAAAACCAAGCCTAAATTTGCAAAAACTATATTTGCAAGAATTACTATTTGTTTTCATATTATTTGCTGTGTTATTTGTGACGCCTCATTCTGGATAAATTTTATAGCAATGAGTGCACCAGTAAGAAAATGACAGGTACTGAAGTACAAACTCTCACAAACTGGAATCTCTTAATTGAGCTTAAAGGAACCCAAAAGGGACACAAGTTACTATTACCTTATTTTTCCTGTTTCAAAGATTCTTCTATGTGTTTTAATCCACTTGAACTGTTAGTAGCTACAGCTACATACACCTAATACTTCTATAAGGAGTCTGGAAAGATGTTACAGAAGCCTCCCAGAACCTAAAGAGAGCCTATAAGAAATCTGGAAGCAACTTTTTACATGACACAGGTAGTGGTAGGACAAGGAAGAATGGCTTTAAACTAAAGGAGACTATCAGACTAGTTATAAGGAAGAAATTTTTCACTGTAAGAACATTGAAACACTGGAACAGGTTGCCCAGAGAGGCAGTGGATGCCCCATGCCTGGAAACATTCAAGGTCAGGTTGGATGGGGTTCTGAGCAATGTGATCTAGTTGAAGATGTCCTTGCTCCCTGAAGGGAGGTTGGACTAGGTGGCCTTTCAAAGTCCCTTCCAATCCAAACCATTCTACAATTCTATGAAATGAGCATCATATACACATGTTTTTACAGTTCTTTATCAAAGACTGATTTAAAAAATGATGATTCAATCATTTTCCTAGTATTCCCTATACATGAACTACACTGAAGGTGAAAAAAGCTTCATATTCAGAAAAGCAGCAACATTTGTTGTTTTCTACCATTTAAATATATGGCATTTTTGCCTTTATTCTCTATCAATAATTTTGAAGTTAGACATAATGTATGGAAGGTTGTTTTGTTCCAATAATGTTCTGGAATTGTGAATTCAGCTACTGGAAGCTACTGACATATTCAAACTGTTTCATAAGAGTCACTCTGCTGCTGCCAAAAGGACAAGAGTCAGACTCTTATCACATCTCAGCAAACAAGGATAGATACTTCCATGGCCTCAAATTCATAGCTTAAAAAAAGACAAACAACAAACATAAGCCTAACCAAAACCCATACAACCCAAAAAACAACCTCCTAGAAACTCAACAACAAAAAACCAACGCAGAAAAATAACAAGCAACATCCCCAATGAAAACAGGCTTAAACAGCTTAAAAATAAATATTCCAACCCCATAGCAACCACAAAAACAGCATCAATTTAATTTCCCAGAAGCTAACAAATACTGCTTTTGAATAGGCTTGCTAGGGATGAACTTTCATGGCAGAAACCAACACTCTGTTCATAGAAATTCAAGTTCACTGGAGAAAATCTTTAGAGTATCTTAATCTGGTAAAACATCAACTGAACGATAGCTACACAGCAGTGAAAATTTACTTGGGGAACAGTGTGTAGACACTAAATTATACACTTTTCAAACATTTGTAATTAATATCTTCAATGTTGACCACAATTAACACAAAAGAGCTGCTGCAATACTAAAGCAACTACAAGCCAATCCTGATATTAGCAGCACTGGACATTCTTCAGTATGCCTCTACTCAAATCCAACTACTCAGTCATCAAAGTACAAGGAAACAAGAATGAAAATGTAATCCAAGGTGACTTGCTTGAAGGAGGCAAGTTGTACAACAACAGGCGGCCAGAACACAGATTTATGCTGCAGAAAGCTTGGGTAGTTTTAGAAGTTGTTTCCTAGCCCGAAAGACAAGGTGCAACTCCTACATTCTATGGCTCTCTGCCTCCTAGCTGAAACCTAGCAGGCCCACACATGCATGTGAGTTTGTACTGTCAGAACCAACAGATCAGTCTTTCAGTCAGACACAAGAAACTCAGAGTTTCAGCTGGTCTAAGGCTCAATTCCTCACAGCAGCAATCCAGACAGGTTCACGGTAATTCAGTGCAAGTAACCGATACAGCAGCTCCTGCTGCCATGAACTGCTCTTCGGCACACTGCCCACCAGCAGCAAGGCCAGAGTGAAACTTAAGAGTTCAGCTCAGTTTTCTTTTGCAAATCTTTTAATTCTGAGTTAAAATTATAATAAAAAAAAGTCAAGTGACCTTGATCAATTTTCTTATGCGAACAGAAGAATCCTGAAGTAATCAATTGATTACAGACAGAAGGTACATTCTAGTACATTTTGCATTAAAATTAAAAAAAAAAGAATTTTTATTCAATTAAAAATATTTTATACTGTGTTTAGAAAAAAAACCCTAATCCTGCCTTAATTATTATGGCTTGCCTATAGGCATTTGTAAAACAAATTAGTAGTTTAAAACTGAAAACTACTTTACTGTTATACATTTCTGCTTGAAGTTTTAAAATCCTACTTACATGTTAGTTCTGACTTTGTAAAGAAGATATATTAGTAAACTGAGAACACTAAAATTAATCTATGTGCATAATCCTGGCAACTGATGCAAGTTATAATAGAAGTAGAGGAGCACCAGTATCTATCACAATCACAACACAAGAAAAAGGAAAGCCAGAAGCATTTTAGCATGTTTTTGCCAGCCCATAGAATCACTGACTCCAACTGACAGCTACCGCAGTCACAAGAGGTGAACAAGTTCTTCAGCACTTTGGTCACGGGACAGCTGATCATCATCATCATAAATAAAATAAATTCCAAGCAATTTTTTTTAACTCAGTGCTGAAAAGCATGTAAAACCAAACTAGCTGCTACTGCTAAAAAGTTGTCACATAAAAGTATAAGTTAATGGTAGTAATTAATAATTCTAAATGCCACTTCACAAAATAAACAAATTTGCAAGAAGCTAAATGAATTGACTTACCTATCATAAAACATAAGAAACCACAATAGGAACAAGGAAAGGGAAAAGCACAGGGAAGGGCTGAACAAAGATTATACATATACAACCACAACACTCCATTAAATGCACCTAAAATTTAATCAGTCACTGTGCCTTAATAAGTAATTACAAACAATGACTCGGCAGACAGTAGGAAATACATTCTACCAAGAGGACTGAAAGGAGAAAATCTCATATGAAAGAAGCAGGCAAGCAAAACTTTACAGTTGGTGCCAACTGGTGGAAAAGCAATGGAAGAGGAGGTAGAAGGAATTCCCTAGGGGGCACTGGGTTCCCTAGGGAAATTCTCTAGGGTTACAAAAAATTCATAAAGAAAAGGAAAGTAAGTACAAGCTAGATTAACATTTTATGCGTTAAAGAAAGACAACCAACCGACAACAGGCCTAAGAAGGTTTTGTTAATTATTCTCTCTACAGCAGCAAGCATCCAGGGAAGAATAGAAACATAATGATATTTCCCTGTTAAACTCTGTCCCTCAAAAAGGGAACAAACAGTGCCAGTGCCATCAATGTTTACAAACCAAGTCAGAGAATCAACAAACAAAGGAACCCTACTCAGGAATGAAACACAAGGGAGCAGCAAAGAAATTAACTGTTTTGTTCTGACTAAGAACTCCACTATATTCAAATCAGGGTAGTTCATTTTAGCCTGTAATAATTATTGTCATTAACCAGAACTCAAAGTTGTAATACTAATTAATCTTGCTATAGGTTTGCAACTGATTCAACATCTCCTAGATCTAACTCTATGCCAGGATCTGACAGTAAGAAAAAGCAGCAGCAAAGACAGGGGTGAAAAAAAAAAAAAAAAAATACTCTGGAGACTGATAACATGCTTTTGCTGAAGAAAACACCTACAAAGCTATTCTAGTCTGGGTGCTGGCTATGCCTCCTTTATAACTCCCTGTGCAGTAAGTCTCCCCAGGCTGTATTTTAGCAAGCCCCTTAAGCCAGGTCTATTAAGTGGCAGTGTGGAAAGATCACACTTCTTTACAAGTTTTTCTAACAACCCTGCAAACTTACACTCACCCACTGCAACATGAATTCCACACCCTCCTCGCTGAATCTTTTACTTCTACACTCTATGGCCCTCTGCCTCCTAGCTGAAACCTAGCAGCTAAAAAATCTTTTACTGCACTACCTGAAATTTTATCCTGTGTGAAAAGAAAATAAGTTGGAGAAAACTGATGTAGTCAACACGGAAATCAAGATGCTTCATAAATACCCCTTAACGAGCCTTGGGTTACCTATATCAGAACAAAGCTTCCCACTACTGTCAATAAATTCATATTGAGGTTTTGTTATTGACCATTCATACAGAATGATACTCATTCATAATGTCTAGAAACTTAAGGGCTTTTTGCTTTTATATGTGAAACTTCAGAACTATGCACATTATTCCATTTATATTCACACCTTCTTAATTGTCTTCCATTACCTTCTGCTCTGCCCATGATATTATCATGCTTTCCTTTTTGCTAGCTTTCATTAAGCTTTCCAATTACTCTCCCACTTACCCAAAACTTCTTGCCAAAAGCACCAGCTTCATTTTAGCTTAAATCAATCAAAGTTACAGCTGTCCTTCCTTCCACCCAAATTGTCCCCTTACCTCATCCTCTAGCTTCACTGCATCCCAAAAGGAGTAATTTCAGAACACGGAACTAACGATCTGCCACGGTCAGGTCCCTGAATGAAGTCACTAAGGAGTTAATTCCACACCAAAGAAAAGATAGAAATCAACACAAGCCGTGCTTAGTCAAAACAAAATAAAGGATTCAGAGTCCGAGTGAGTTGCATACAACTCCGAATCATTCTTCCACGGACTCTTCTGTCATCACTCAGAGAAAACATGTTGAGAAAAATCAAAAGCAGCAGTGACACAAAAGGCCACATGCAAACTTACAAGCTAAAGAAATGTTAAGAGACAAGGGTTACAAGAAATAAGTGCTGAGAAATGCCCAAACTAACATCACACACAGAAATTCACAAAACCGACATGGAAACACAAAGTTGGCAGATCAAAAAAAAAAAAAAAAAAAAAAAAGTTGGCAGAATCGAATTTGATACAGACTGTTACTGCAATAAAACTCACGAGAAATAAAATGAGAAGGGTATGCAAATTGTGCCAGAAATGCACTTTTCATGTAAAAGACCTAGGCGGCTACGTGTAGCCTCGAGCTACCTACTGCCGAAGTAACGCTAAGGTTTAACAAAAACACAAAGCGTTCTTTTATAATGAGCTCTGCGTGAGAGAAGGCAGCCAATGCATTAGACTTAAGTGCCATAACACGCCCGTGGACGGCTTAGGAGGAGGAGGATCCTCACCGCAGCACCCGGAGTGACCGGCGCGGAGCCCACGGCTACGGCATCTCCCGCCCTCCGCACCCGAGCCCCGCTCACGCCGGGCGCGAACCGGGAGCGGACACCCAGCCACGAGTCCCCGGGACAGGGACAGTGCCCGGGACAGCCCTCCGGGGCCTCCCCTGCTCTCGCCGCCGCTGCCCCGGGCCGCCCGAGCGCCAGCGCCGGCTCCGTGCTCGTCCCCGTCCTGCCGGGGTCGGTCCGGCGGGACTCGGGAGCTCCCTGCGAGCCGCGGCCATGACCCAGCGCCGCCGCCGCCCTGCTCTACCTGCATGCCCGGCGCCCCGGGGTCAACGCCGGTGTCCAGCACGGCCAGAAGCACCCCCCGCCCGTCGAAGTCGGGGAAGCGGGCGAGGAAGGCGGCGGCGCCGGTCTCCTTCTTGGGCAGGAGCCCGTGGAACGGGAACGGCTCCTCGGCGGCGGCCGCCATGGCGCGAGACCGGGCTGCGGGGCCGGCGGGGACAGGCTGCGAGAGGCCACGGGGCGGCGGCGCATGCGCGGTGCCACCCCGCCGGCCCGCGGGGACGCGCACCCCCTGGCGGCCCGAGGCGCGAGCAGCGCCGGAGCTAAACTGACCAATGGGGAGCCGAGGCGAGCGGGGCCTGCTGTGGAGGCAGCCAATCACGGGAGGGACGCGTTCCACGCGCCGGGGCTGTGGCGGCCACGTAGGGCGGCGGCGGGAGCCGAGGGCACCTTCCCGCGCCGCGCCCGGCCCGGCTGTGGGGCGGGGGTGTCCGGCGTCCTCCTGACCGAAAACGGTATCGCGGAATCGCTTAGGTTGGAAAAGACCGCTGAGATCATCAAGTTTAAACTATGACCGAACGCAATGGCACTGAGTGTCTACCAGACCGTGGCACCGAGTGCCAAGTCCAGCCTTTCCTTAAACACCCCCAGGGACTGTGACTGCACCATCTCCCCGGGCAGCCCATTCCAATATCTAATCACGCTTTCTATGACGAATTTCTTCCTGGTGTCTAAAGTGAACCTCCTCTGTCGCACGCCTTGAGGCCATTTCCTCTCCATTTCCTCTGAGGCTGCCACTGGCTGCCAGGGAGAAGAGGCCGACCCCCGCCTGGCTGCACCCTCCTGTCAGGTGGTTGTAGCGAGCAGTAAGGTCTCCTTTGAGCCTCCTTTACTCAAATAACCGATGTGCAAACATATACTTAATGATTTTTTTTCTTTTTTTTTTTTTTTTTTTTTTTGTCTGCTGATTCATTGTTCAGGATAAATAGGTCCCGCAGTGGCAATATCAGTGCAACTGTTTAGCAAAGAGCAGGTAAAACCCCCCAAAACCAAAAACCAACCAACCAAAAAACCCCAACCAAACAACAAACCCCCAACCACACAAAACAAGCAAACAAAAACAAAACAAGGAAAGCCAAAAAAACCCTAACAAAAAAAACCCAACAACAACAAACCAAAAAACCTCCAACAACAACAACAACAAACAAACCCAGAAGACTATCTAAAGGGGGGAAAACCCCAAAACAAGCTGAAAGGACTACCTAAAGGCTATTGGAAGCTCAAAATAAAAGTTTTGGTGATGTTGTTAAGGGAAAATCTCAACTTTGAACAGAGGTCAGAGGTTTCAAAAGGTATTTTTCTAGCTTTCATGCTCACATACAAACTTGCTAAAGAACCTGAACTATGGAGTCCTAGAAAACACACACAGAATGTCTTTTGGGATCATGCCTTGTTAGTGTCTGACACATGCCCCTTCAGCCATTTTAGGTGGTAATAAACATAAACCTGGTAGATTTCTGGAGGATCACTTTGCTTTCTTCAGGAAAGTTTCTATTTAGAGACACCTTGGCAGACAAATGTGTTAGTGAATTCACTGTAAAGCAGTGGGGATTTTGACTTCTGAGAGTTCTTCTGTTTATCTTTTTTTGTTTCACAGGTCTGATGAGATAATTATTGAATGTTTGTGAGACATTAATCTTCATTGAAATGGAGCAGGCATTTGTTCCTTCTCTTGAAGTAATGGGGGAGGGTTGCTAGCAAATAGGTGTACTTCATTTTTTTCCCCCATTTTGTCAGCTACTGTCAGCATTGTCTTCTAGCTCACTAATGCCTTTAGAGATCCATATGATTTTTATACAAGTACTAAAATAAACCTGAAGAGCACTGCCTTAAAAATACACAGTATTAAAAAAGTGAAAGCTGTACGGTATGAACGTAGCATGTAAATCAATCTGCTTCCCACTTTGCTTTTCAATTATAAATCAAAATTTTACATTTTGATGTCAAGATACCATGTACTTAATTTTCTTAGCATGCTGATGATGTCTGACTGCCATAACCAGATTTTTAAAAATATATATTATGTAAAACTTTGACTGATTTTACTATGGTGGAGAGAATTATTTTGACAAGGTGATTGTTCACTTGTTTAATACCTAATTCACTGTCCATTTGAGTTTGGTTTTCCTTCTGTCTATCATAGCTAGTGCATTTCAATGGGAGAAGCTTGTATTTCTGGCAGCATGTTGACGTGAACAGAAGTCTCATATGCCCCATAGTTTGAGACATTAAACTACAACAAATTCTCAAAATATTTCACATCCCATTCAATGGAAAAACTGTATGTTATAATTTAGAAACATTTGTTATAGCCCTGAGAATTTCTTCCCTGTTCACTTGCCTTGGTCTCAAAGTACCACAAACAACTCATCTAATTAGCAGGTACATATTGTTCAGGTATGTATAATTTATGTGCACTGCCAAGTGGCAGGGCAGGTTCTGCAGGAGAACCCAGGATTTGGGGAAGGTGTGCTAATCAACCTTTAGCTGACTTGAAAGTGATACCATGAAAAGAAAAACAATTTTGGTGGCAATCTTCAAAAAGTAGCTATTTTATTAATTGTATAATTATAACTATAGTGTTAGGACATGAGTTTAAGGATAAAGTTGTGCATCTTACTGAGACTTTGCAGATCCTGAGCATACTGAGATTTTTTTTGAATTTTAAACTTAATCCTGCACTTCTCAGGCTTCTTATGTTTAGTGTGCTAGGTTAAGGGTTGACTAACATTCCCAAGTCCTCCACTAAATCATGTCTTTAAGCACCACATCTGAATCTATTCAAATACTTCCAGTGATGGTGACTCAACCCCTTCTATCATGGGCAGCATGTTCCAGATGGGGAAAAACTTTTAAATCAGGACCTGTAGCAGTAATAGGGTGACTAAAAGAGAATAGATTCAGACTAAATGTAAGGAAAAGTTTGTTTTATAAGGAGAGTAGGGAAACACTGTAACAGCTTGCCCACAAGAGGTGTGGATGCCCCATCCCTGGAAACATTGAAGGTTAGGTTGGATGGGGCTCTGAGCAAACTGATCTAGTTGAAGATGTCCCTGCTCATTGCAGGGAGATTGGACTAGATGGCATTTCAAGGTCTCTTCCAACCCAAACCATTCTGTGATTCTATGAACCTCTGACCAGTTAGCTAGATTTACATGGACATGTGATGCTCCAACAGATTCTGCTCTGAATACTCCCAATATGGATGTGCTCCTAGGTCTGCATCTGAGACCTGGCAAAGCTGTTCTGGTCTTGACAGCCATGAGTGATTCCTCATATTGCCCACGTGTCAGATGTGCCAGGATATGGAGCTGGCCGGTGATCACCTTTGATTTCATGTGCAGCCTAATGCACAGTGGATGAGAAGGCTGAGGGCACCTGCTGCATCTTCTGCCTGATGTTACACCCAGAAGTCCCATTCTGGTCTTAACATCTCTTTTCTGTCTGAGCATGCATCTTTCTGCAAATGAAATGCTCTAGCTGCTGCAAGGTTCTCTCTGAGTCAGACAGTTCTGTTTTGCATGGAAACATCCCAAAGCGAACCCGAAACAACATGACCTAATATCTTTCTAGTACAGGCATTGACATGAACGTAGAAGTACTGGGCTGTTTGTTCTTTCTCCAATTAATGTTAAATTATTCTATTCAAAGTATCAATTGGAGTTGCGCACGAGCTGTTTAAATTTCAGTTGCAACAATTACCTTAGTCACTGTGTTTCACATTTCACCCACTCTTTCTTTCAAACCTGCCTGAGTTACAACATGTGGAGAGGAGGAATCATTCTACCAGTTAGGCGGTGAGAGGATGTGTTTGATTAAATTGTATTAGCCAAGCACTTCAGTGGTTTGAGTGAGGTCATTAATTACCAAGGGTCCCAGTAGATACTCTTCCTTATTCCCCCTTTATGAGGGAGGACTGGCTTCAGGGAATAATGGGAAGAGATGATCCTTGAATGAGGTGGATGTCAAGATATGATTTAATTCCTGCCATTGCCTCTGTCTCCCTTTCCCATTGCCTCTTGCTATTGTTGTGTAAGCATAAAACAACACAAATCCTCCATAAGAAGCAGTTTCCAACTCAGCCTGAAGCTTGGCCATTCACTCTTGTTCTTCTGCTCCCCAAGTTACTTGTGCTGTTGTGACTTCTTGATGGAACTGGTAAAGGAATAAATCTGTCTGAAAACTATCCCACATAAGTGGTTGGGAGCTGATACTTGAGACAGGCTCCTGTACCATGCTTATGCTGGTGCAGAGTAGGGATGATCCATCACAGTACTCCTTAGTCAAACACACCATGGAACTAAGGCATTATATGAGGGAACTTTGCCACTGCACTCTCTGTCAGGGAAACTGGGTTTAGAGGATTTGGGGTTTTGGTTTTTTTTTTTTTACCAGGTTCTGTACTGAGCCTTCTGTAAAGTGCCTGCACAGCTATGAGCCTATGTAAATTTTTTTGTGTGTATCTAATAAAGGCTTTCAAAGAAGGCCTCATCCCAGTTATTTTTCCCTTATTTACTACTGAACAGTTTAGCATGGACAAGAGTATCAAATCTGCAGATTGAACCTTTCAATGCTTTTTCTTCACAGAGTGAAAACATTTACTCATATTTTAGTTTTGATATCTAACCTTCCTTAATGGACAGTGTATATTTAACTTTGTCTTCAGGAAGTTATTTACTTGGTTGGCTCAATTTGCCATGCCCTTCCCTTGATAAATATAAAAGATCATTGCATACATATAAAATTATGAGATCATTAGTGAACCACAGCTGGTGTTAATCTCCAACATAATCATATTTCAAATAATATTTCAAATAAGAATGAATTCTTATTGTTCTCTGTCACAGACTTGTGGCCTAGCTAATGTCTTTAGGGTGTGCTTTCATTTACAAACTTGTTTAAAATTGTCTGAAATTATATCCATATGGACAGGATATAATAAGAGGATATAATAATAAGGATAAGTTAATATATTGCTTTAAACACTTTCTCAATAATGCTGCTCAAAGAAATTATTAGTCCTGAAAATTCAAGAAGGTAGGATTAATTTAGCACTGGCCTCAGCAAAAAGCTGCAGCTGCAGTTCAGTACCAGTTGAGCCTCAAACATTTAGTGGTCTTCTGTGGCAAAGTTGTTAGTAGGGTTGCATTTTAAAAATGTATTTCTTTGAGAACAGTCACTCCTTTAACTGTGCTGCAGAAATGAGCAAAAAAATTACTGACTATAAATGCATACTTGTTATTTCTAGAGCTAAGCATGCATATTCATTTTCCATGTTTCTCTGAAGCTTAAAACAGAGTTCAGTCTTTTTCCCAGACTTGACCTTTTATAGCTTGCAGAGATTTGTGATAGAAATACAAAGATTAGTAGAATTACGGATGGCATTGTATGTGTATAAAAGAAACAATATCAAACAAAAGTTAAGAATGTCATATGCTGATAACCAAGGACACAGTTAGCATCAAAGGAGTGAACAACAAGGAGTCCATTGTTTGCAGCAAGATCAGAAGGCCTGAGTTTTCATGGGGCCACAGCATGACAACACTTAAGTAGAAGACTCAAACTCTGCTAACAGGAGGATGACAGTAAGGTTGCAGCCACAAAGATGCCCAAATGAGGATACACAATACATAGGTATTAATCTTCCAAAAAGTATATGGAGAAATCTTTAAACAAGATTCTGAAGCATAGGTTTATGCCATAGTGGCTAACTCATAAAGTGAATTAAAATTATGTGTAACCCCCATTGTCAGCAAGAGGAATCCAAGAGGTTTAATTAGTAGTTGATAGCTAATGTCCTTTGTCCCTGTGTAAAAGTGAAATTGGCCAGATCACTGGAACACACATCTTGGTGCAAGTGAACATGAGAATGCAGGAGAACAATCTATAATGAATATAAACAATCAAAATTAGTTTTGTTTAATGTAGGTAGCATCTTCTTCCTCCAGCTGGTTTCACACTTGTTGTTTTAAATTTTTGCAGTGTCAGGAATACTGTACTAATAGGGTGATTGCCAAAGTAGTTGGTATTTCAAGTGCTATTCTCTTGTGTGAAAGCCACTTTGAGTTTTTAGGTGTTTAATTAGTTGGATTTCCTAAGACGCCACAACTGCATTTTTTTTTAAATTTATGAAATACAAATACACTTGTGAAGACAAAATGATGTCATTGTTTAACCCCAGCTGACAGCCATATGCAGACTCTTGCTCACTCCTCACTGGTGGGGTAGGGGAAAGAATCAGAAAGGTAAAATTGAGAAAGCTTGTGTGTTGAGATAAAAACAGTTTAATAGGTAGAGCAAAAGCCATGCACACAAGCAAAGAAGAACAAGGCATTCATTCACTACTTCCCATGGGCAAGCAGGTGAAAGCCAGGCATCACACACAATGAGGACTTGGGAAAACAAACACCATCACTCCAAATGTCCCCCCCTTCCTCCTTCTTCCCTGGCTTTGTATACTGAGCAAGACACCAGACAGTATGGGATATCCCTGTGGTCAGTTTGGATCATCTGTCCTGGCTGTGTTCCCTCCCAGCTTCTTGTGCACCCCCAGCCTGCTTGCTGGTGGGGTAGGGTGAGAGGCAGAAAAGGCTTTATAGACTCACAGTCTCTCCTGAGTTGGATGGAATCCACAAGAACTCTGATCCTGCACAGGACAATCCCCCCAAAAAGGCTTGAATCTGTGTAACCACTGCCCAGCAGTAACAGGTATGTCCTTGTATTATCAACACTGTGTTCAGCATAAATCTAAAATATAGCCCCATAGCAGCTACTAGAAAGAAAATTAACTCTACATGAACCAAAACCAGCAGACTTTTACAAATTTAAGTACAACAATTAATGGTTATTTATGATGGAATGTAAATCCTTATGAGCTCCTTCTCAAGATTTCCTATGTCTGTTTAAATTCCAAAACCCCACCTTAGAAAGGCTGAAAACCACATCACGTATCTGCATAAATATATGAAATGTGTACATATTTCCTATAATGGAACTCAGGAGCTTTTGTCTGAAAAATGCTGTATACATTTGGAAGTAAATATAGGAGACATTTGAAGTTGTTTTCTTAGTCAGAAACTACACAATATGGCAACTAGGAATATTTCCAGATTTTCCTAAGCACTTTTACAGTATTTTTGGCAATGTTTTTGTTTGTTTTTTTCTTTTAGTTGGTGAGCCTACACAAAAATGGAAACAAAATCTGAGATCTAAAGTTCTACTTCTTATCTCTAAAGGATAACTTTGAATATCAAATGTCTTTCTTTGGCTTACTTATATAGGAAATGGGCAGCAGCTGTTGGATTTTGGTAGTCAGGATTAAGGAATGTACTTAAGGACTAACATACCCTGAAATAAAAGAAAAAGAAATCTGCATCATGGTAACAGAAGTTACCATGAATTCCTTATAATATAAATGGTGTCTTTTGTCAGAAATCTCTCCAAATGGCAGCAGCTCTTTCCTTGATTATAGTGGTGTCCCTAAGACCCTCTTAAATCTTTCTTTGTTGTTGTACATCATGTGCTAGCTCAAATACTCAATGACAGTTTATCTTTCTTTTAAAGTAGAGGCAGCTATTAATTTTATACAAACTAGTTACAACATGCAGCAACATTTTACATTGGCAAGTAATTTCCCTATTTTTTTTTAGTAACTACTTGAACACATTACTAGTCCTCAGTGGGGATATTGCTGTCTCTATTCAGGGTCATAGGAAGTCTCTGACTTGAACTGTTATGTTGACAGTGGTGAGGTGACAGCTATCTAGTGTGTGTTTTTAATTTGTATCTGATTTTAAAATCTTAATAACTCTAAGTTTTTCAGACTGCAATCTCTTCAACAACATAGTTGTCTGGAGGTTTCATGGCTGGGTTGTGTTTCTGTTTTGCAAAACATGAAAACATCCCCTCAGTCACTGTTTTTGAGTAACGTAATGACTTAGATCTTTGTTAAAGTTCTCCTCTTGAGGGCAGCAAATATTCAGAACTAGAAGTCGTTCATGTTTTTTAATGGTGTGGTAAAGAATATCCTGGATTTGAAATAGACTAGAGTTAGCTTGCCCCTTGGCTCTCATGGTTTAGAGAGAGATTAATTTACGGATCTACAATTCTGGTACAAAGCCTGAAAGTTTAAGTGAAAAATGTAGCATATGAAATCAAGACTCTACCTTATAAGCCAGCTGTGAAAAGAGTAACCAAGTAGAAACATGTAGAATCATAGAATCATCAAGGCCGGAAGAGATCCTTATGATCATCAAGTCCAACTGTCAACTCATCCCTGCTATCCATAAGTTCCAGCCTAAGTTCTCTGTTAAACTAGATCAGCCTTTTCCTCCAATGACTTATCTTTCCACATGTGGGGATGGCCTGCTTCTGAATGTTAAACAATTCTTTTAAAAAGTATATCCAGCCTTCCTGAACACCTTTGCTCTTCAGGACTGACTCCCAAAGGGTTCTGTCAATCAATGTCCTGACCAGGCCACAGTCTGCCTGCTGGAGGTCCAAAGTGGAAGTTCTGCTGGTGCTTCTCCTTATTTCACCCCTTACAGAAAACTCATGTTAAAACACGTTTCATGGTCATTATGACCAAGATGCCCAGTGACCACCACATCACCCACTAGTCCTTCTTGGTTCACAAAGGTCTAGCAGAGTACCTGTGCTAGTAATCTCATTCACCAGTTGTATTGGGAAATTCTCTCCCACACACCCCAGGTACCTCTTAGACTACTTCCTCTCTGCTGTGTTGTGTTCTTAGTAGACATCTGGCAAATGTGTTTCCACGAGTACCAGGACCAGCAATCATGAGACTTCTGGCAGCCACCTGTAGAATGCCTCATCAGTCTGGTTGGGTGGTCTACAACAGACTCACACTGTGATATATGCCTTGCTGAACTTCTGTTTTTAAATCATATTCTGTGCAGTCTTGTAGCAAGAATGCATACTCTGGATGTGCTATCCAAATCCCATAACTCAAATCCCCAAGAAGGTTACATGTATTTGAATTCTTCACTCATTGTGATAGAGTTCATGATAACACAGAGAAAATCAGGGGGAAGGATCTGAAAGGAATATCGTGTGGGCCAAAGGAATAAAACTCCTTGTGAATGAAGTGAAAGGCAGTGGGTGTTGAATGTCCATGAAGGCTTGTGAAGGAAACTTACTTTGCAGGTTATTCTGTATGGTATGCAGGGTGAACTGCATCTAGGCTGGTGAGAGAGCTTAGCCTCCATCATACGGAGCCTTCTCTTGCCTCTGCCTTGAAGAGAGGCCAGAGGGCAAGATCAGGATTGGATGGATTATCACTTCATCCTGCATAGGGCTGGACTGGGGAGCCCCACCATACCATCCCTTGTCCATGCATTCCTTTTGTTGAGGAACTGAAGGACTGGATGCTGCTGGTCATTCTTCATTGCAAATTAAGGCACTGATAGACCTGGAGCAGTCAGAAGGCCACGTACTGTAGTATTTGACTATGCTGGGAAAGCTGGGGAAATCAGTTTTGCCTGCGTGAAATCCTTCAGAATGCTGACCATGGGGCCCCTGTGTGATCCCTGGAAAGGTTTCTTTTTCCCTTTCCTTGTCTAGGTAGATCCCTCTTTTGACAGAAGAACAACTTATACAGATTAATCAAGATGTTTATCCCTATGCTCTAACATGCCCTGAAGACTTAGTTTAAGGAATTATTGTGTGTGCCTGCTTGCTGCAATATATGGCAAGCCCCTGCTTTCAAGGATATAAAACCCTCAAATCTTTGATTATTCTGGCTATATTACTATTTTACATGTTTCAGTTGACTATATTAATAAATTACATTGTACCAGGCCAAAATCAAAATGTTTTCTGTACCCATATTAGTATTTTAAGTGATTTCTGACATTTTTTTTCTGACATTTTTTCTTATCTCCACTAGTGTTGTAGCATTTTTTGCTCTAACATAATTCAGAATTATAAAGTATTGATTTTTGCTAAGAAATATGTGTGCCTTTCTTATATGGATATTTCAATTTTTATTAATGTGCATACAATGTAAATAGAAAATAATAGCATTTGATACTCAATAAATTAAAAAAGTATCAGATTATCCATGCAACATCTATAAAAATAATTAACTGTACGGCCACTAGATGTCAGGGTTGCTCTGTGTATACGTGACTGAAGCCTCACTCAGTTCTCTAAATTGTAGTCCCCTAAAAAAAATCTGTGCTGTAACTCTACAGCTTTCTAGCGCTCTGTCCTAAATTCTATACACTGAGTATTCACCATATCTCTTAGCAATTACACCTTAGAATTTGTAAAGCAATGAAAATACATTATTTAATTGTTTTGAAGTCTTAACCATTAGACATTTACATTAGAATAAATATATTATTTCTAGGAAAATAAAATGATTAATCAATTAGAAAATTTTTGCATGGAAGATGTGGTAGATGGTTTTTCATTCTTTGATTTGATTAGATGCTCAAAATATTTTACAGTTTAGATATAACAGAAAAGTGAAAAACATGTCTTTTCATATGCTAATTTATTTCCTCTGACTCAAAAATAACCCTTAGGGCTAATTAAAAACACATTCAATAATTTTTTTTTTTTCCATCACACCAATAACATGCCTATTTGTCATTTCTAGATAACTAGTCCAAAATGTCTCCTGGAGTCAGTCTTCTATTTATTCCTGCCCATGAATTAGTGAAGAATACATATATGGTCAGTGAAGAGGAATCACAAAGGGAAATTGCAAATCATTATGAGGTAAAAACCAGTTCAGAATATGACTCAACAACTTTAGAATTCTCAAAAATAAAGGAGCTACTTTACATGAGCTTCAAGAGATTGTGAAGCATAGGCATTACATGTTGATTTTTAAGTCACTGCAGACAGTACACAGGTTTTAAAATATTTTTTTGTTAATAGCAGAGGTGAAACTTCAGAGAAGATTAAATTCAGGCCTATTGTCTCTTATCCTCCCACTGCACATCAGATTGGATAGTCTGACTCCCATCTCCTCAAGCCTCCTATAGACACTGGGGTATCTGTGCAGTGTTCCCAAAGCCATCTCTGTCCCAGGATGGACAAGCCCCCTGCCTCAGGGACACTGCTCCAGCCCTGACCATCACTGAACTTGCTGCAGTTTCTTGATGTCTTTCCTGTGTCAGAGACTGCTATCTAGATGTAGCTAGTGAGTGCTGAGCAGAAGGGGACAGCCAATGCCTCCCTGATCTCCTGGCTGTGCTCCAGGGATGCAGCCCCATATGCCTTTGGCAGTCTCCCCTGCCAAGGGGATGCTGGTGGTTACTGTTCAAGTAATTGGTTGGAATAAAAAATACAGCATAGGAATAAGTTCTCAGCTCTTTTGATTTTTAGAATTAGTGAGTTCTGCATGGATCTGTGTGAAACATGTACATGCACCTGGAGAAGGGAAGTGGCAAAGTAAGAATTTTCAGATAATAACTAGTCCTTGAGGGATATGAAGGAAGAGTGTGTTATACATAAATCCTTCAGGGGAATGAGGGCAAAGAAAAGTATACAATATATAAAATGCAGCATTATACATGTATGTATTTATATCTACATAGAAGTGCCATTTTGAAAAGTTTTGGCTGCATTGATGAAAACACTTAATCAATGCCTGACAGAGGTCAAAAACCTAAATATTAAATTGTTGGCAGAAGACGCAGAGAGTGATGCAGAATATCATTATTTCATGGCTGTATGGTTCATTACATATAGTTCTGCTTGCTTCATCTCAAAAAGGGAAGAATAAAATAAAATGTCCAGAGAGGAAAAATAAGAAGACAGAAGTGGAGGAAGCTTCAGAGAAGATCTACAAAGACTATCAAGTTCATTGATTACTCAGTAAACTGAGATGTTTGAAGTAGTCTGGAAAAGAGAGAAATGTGGGGCATAAAGGAGAAGTCTAATCAGATAAGTAGTGTACTGAAAGTGAATAGGAGTGGATTCTGTTTTGTATCCCCCAGTACAAAACCTGGCATGCAGCAAATAAAATTGGATGTACATCTTTGCACACAGAATCAATTTTTGTGCTATTTTGTGGCTATTAAAAATGTAAGAGATCAGAGACCTCATGGTTCTTAGTCAAGTAGCAGTTATTAATGCCTATAAACTGCTGAGTGTACACAGGCCACAAAAATTTGGTGGAGTTTATTGTACAGGTGAAACATCCTATACATTCATCCTGTTCTTTCTTAATTCCTTGGGCATCCCTCGTTGTTTACTGACAAGGACAATTTACTGGGCTAAAGGGACCTCCAGTGTGAGCCAGCATGGCTCCTGTTATTTCATCACTTTAAAAAAAAGAAGTATAATATGAAGGAATGAAGAGGGACTTCTGTAAAGACTGCTTCATGCAAATTCAGAAGTTTATCTCTTACCTGACTATTGAAGTCTCTGTAAAATGGTATTATAAGAAAAAAAAAAAACTGCAACAAAATTGTACAATAAAAATCCATATTAAAAATAGTATATAATATATTGTCATAAAGACAAGTAATAACTAATTAAAATTATATTTCTTAATAATTTTCAAAATCCTAAGTGAGGATTAACTACTGGCTGCCTTACAATTAAAATTATGAGTACAGACTATGTACTGGAACATGGCTTCCAAGATGGTTTGCAAAACCCCTTATGTAAATTCACTGGTTAGCCACAAAAAAAAGAGGGGTTTGGTCTATCAGTTGGAAATCACTCTTTGATCCAGTTCTTCCCTTTTAGTGCTTTGAGTCAGCAGTCAAAGAATTTATATCTTTTTCTTAGAAGGTTCAATTTGTCCTTTAAAAAGGAATATTCCACATGTTCACACTAGTTTTGTTTCTTTGTCTTAAATTTTTTTGCAGTATTATCTAATCTTTACCTCTGCATGCCCTCACATTTCAGAACTCTTATTGTCTGCTGTCCTAAGGATGTCATTCCTTTTCAGATTTTTGTGAGATGTTATGATTATCGGGGTTTTGTCTCATAATTGTCTTGTATTTCAGTTTTTCCAGATTAAATATAAGCCAAATATTAAATCTTATGTTATTTTATGAGCAAATAACTACTTTTGCTCATGAGAAATACTCGTGTTTTCCCAAGCTTTTGATTTAAGATATGTTTTTGTTGTTCGTGCCTGTGGTAAAATTATTCTAATGTAGAATAGACTAGACTAGACTAGACTAGACAAGAATAAAAATAGAATAGAATAGAATAGAATAGAATAGAATAGAATAGAATAGAATAGAGTCATAGGATCATTAAAGCTGGAAAAGAGCTCCAAGACCCCAGTTCCAACTTTGGACTGAACACCATTTTGCCACCTAAACCAGAGCACAAAGTGCCATGTCCAGTTGTTTCTTGAACACTTCCAAGAATGGTGACTCCACCACTTTCCTGGACAGTCCATTTTAATGCCTGACAAGTCTTTCAGTGAAGAAATTCTTACTGATGTCCAAACTGAAAGGTTTTTTTTGTCACTTATGTAATTCAGTATGAAATGAAGTGCAACTGGAGTTCTGTCACATTAATACTGCAAATAGAAATTACTGTAACAGATTGTGACAGGCTGGTGTCAATGACAGGTTAGTAATTGTTAGTGTAACAGGTTAGTTAATAAAAAGAAAATGAAAATACAAAACAAATGTAGATCTCATTTTTCTCACTGCTATGGGAGATGAACATTTGCAGTGCCAGTTCCATTACAGCTTTAATACAAGTTTCAAACTTTATTGGCAGTCCCTGGGTTTCAAACAACAAAATATTGGTCTCTGTTTCTGACATGGCTGTAAGCCTGTAGTCTGACATCTTGCAGGGAAGGTTACCTTTCAGCTCTCTTTGGTTAGCTTAAAGTTTCAAGTGTCCCACTGGGGATCTTCCAGCCTTGTGTACTGTGAAGCCTGCTGAGTCACCAGTTTGGGATTTTTTTTTCCCTTCCTGACAGCAAGACCAATGGCTAAAATCTCAGCACTCCCCATATTTTTTCTCAGTCCGGTTACTAAACTCTTTGCAGTCCTACTGTAAATGACCCATCTTCCTATCTATGAACAGTATTAAAAGGCCCAAATGAATTGTTAAGATATAGAAAAATGCTCTGCCCATGTCAATTTTCAAAATATTCAGAGTAATCAATCACTTTCTTTGGAGACTATGGGAAAAAATATCACCATCAACTATTAGCAGCTCTTCTACTGCTTACCACCACTCTCCAAAAATCTCACAGGATTTCACAATATGTCAACTAATTAGATATTGCCATGTGTCTGAACCAACCTCTAATCCCTCTCCTTCCTTCTGGCTGATGGCATGTCATCTGTGCTCTAATTTGACTAACTGATAGTGTGTTGCCTGATTATATAGCATTAAGGAAAAGTATTAGGGGAAAGAGGACAGTGAGAGAATTAAAGCTGAGCCATCTCTTGAAATATGCCTGGAGGAGTTATGGGAACAGTGAAAATCCATTGAGTGAAGTTATATCTTCCAGGTAATAACCAGGAGTGATAGACATTTTTCAAAGACAAAATGAGAGTTAAAATCACCCATTTTGGAGAAATGGGATTTGGGGTGTTCCTTATGTGGACTGTGTGAGACTCTGTCAAAACAATCCTAAAACATGGATGTACTTCGCCTTCAGCAATCTCAAGAAGAATCTCTCTGCTTTTTTTGAATGAATGCACTGAATTGCTGTGGTTAAATTGCCTTGGATTTCAGTTAGGTATTAAAGCCACTAGGCTAGAAGCCAGTCAATATCCACACTCTTAACTTAGTTTTCACAGGATGGGGTGAACACATTTAAAGCCACCACTGCTGACTGAGAGATCTTGCTTCCTTTTCAGTCTGCCTTGTTGCCTTCTCCAGCATGTGTGCTACTCCTGCTGAGCTTTTGGAAATAAAATTTATTATGTAACAGCAGCGTGAATCAACAGGATTTTTCTTTTCTTTCTTTGTTTGCTTGTTGTTTGTTTGGACTTTGTTCTATTTTATTATGGGAAGGGAGCAGGACAGAACAGCAAATCCACCAACCTTTTTGATGGTGAGAAGCCATTAATGAGGGCAGCAGGCTGTAAGGGGGGATGAACCCCTGAAATCCAGTGAGACATAGTTGTTGCTGAGTGTGTTTAAATGGCAGGTGCTGACTGGGAGCACTGAGAGCTACAACTCCCAACCCCCCATGAAGAGAGAGAAGAGAGTTTCTGTCATGTGGGTGCACTGATGGCATTTCCCAGGCTCATGTCAAAAAAGCTTGCCTCTGTGATTGAGTCCCATGCCAAAGTTCATTAAAAACCTTGTTTAAACTTGTCAAGTGGAATAAGACCCTGAGTTTTATACTGGTCAAAAAAATTTAGTTGACATTTAAGACCCTCATCTTTTTGGACCCAAGCCTGTCTGGCACCTGCAACAACCCAACATGACTTGAAGGCTTAGGGTTTTAAATAGCTTTGGGATTTGTTAAAGGGGAAAGCTCAGGCCCCTTCAGCATGGGCTTTGCCTTTTCTGCAGCATTAAAGGTATGGGCTTGGTGGGCTCAGCTGGGTTTGCTGGTCATCCCACCCACACTAGAGGAAGGGTCACATGGACACAGAGCAGACCGGTCCACCCAGGTCTTCCTGGGGAATAGCCCAATGCAACCTCCATCTTGTGGCACTGTGTGCTGATTTGGGCTGGAATAGAGATAGTGTTCTTCACAGTATCTGGTATGGCCTGGTTTTTATTTGTCCTGGAAACAGTATTGACAACTCAGGGATATTTCAGCTGTTGCTGAGCAGTGCTTGCCCAGAGCCAAGGCCTTTTCTCCCTCTCTCCCCACCAGGGAGTAGGTTGGGGTGCACAAGGAGTTTGGATGAGACATACCCAGGACATCTGAGCCCATCTGACCACAGGGATGTTCCATACCATAGGACATTGTGCCCAAGATATAAAACTGGGGCAAGAAGGAAACGGGGAATTTTGGAGTGATGGTGTTTGTCTTTCCAAGTCACATTGCACATGATGAAGCCCATCTTTCCTGGGTATGGCTGAGTACCTGCCTGCCCATGCAATGGACAATGAATGGATTTCTTGTTTTGCTTTGCTTGTGTGGGTGGCTTTTCTTTTACCCATTAAACTCTTTCTCACTTCTACTCTTCTCATTGTCTCCCCCTTCCCTCTGTGGGAGAGTGAGCAGCAGTTACATGGGGCTGAGCTGCTTGCTGAGGTTAAATCATGACAGCAGACTGGAATGAAACGTGGGCTGAGGTTCACTGTAGACAACTTGGACTAAATCAAAGAGGAGACAGCAAAGCAGCAATCTGCTTTGCCCAACAATCTGCTTTGCCATCAGTGGAAGGGAGTGACTGCTTGTCACAGCTCTTTATGTTCACAAGGAAATGGTGAAGACCAGCTGTTTATTACCCCAAGCCTTTCCCTGGACATTTACAGACCTTTAGTTAAACATACCTTGTAAGCACCAACAGCACTTGCTCAACTTTTTCCTGTCCTGCTCCCATCAGCCACATCACAGAAGTGATCCTTGTGTCCCAGCAAGGTCTGCCTCACCTTCTGGGTCAGGCACCTACAGATCAATGTTGTCCTTGTTTCTGGACCTTTCTAAATTGCTATTATCTAACTCAGAGCTGACCTGGGCTTCAGGTCTGTGACAGATGAGAAAAGCCAAGTTTTTATGTTTTTAAGAGCTAAGTATGGAACAGCTGTAAATTATTAAACTGTTACATGCTATTAGTGGGTTAATCTAGGAGACATGGCAAGGACAGATGAATAAAACTAAAGTTTTAGCTGCAGTTTTCAGTACCTACTTAGAGAGGGATGTTCTTGCTTAACCAAGCATGGCTGCACAGCCAAACTTACATCTATCCACTATGGACTCTGAACTCATTGCAGATCCCTGCTCTTCAAAAGATGTCAACCTGAGCTGCAGAGAATGTAGTGTATGCCATCTCTGAGCTGCAAATAGGGGAAATCATATGTTTTATGGTGTGCTTCTGCTGAAGCCACGAGTGAAATAAATGACTGAATGAACGAAGTCTCTTTATGTCAGAGACCAAATTATCTAACAAATTAACAATAAATATCTTGCTAAATTAAATCTTATTTTCTTCAAATAACGTCAAGGAGTGTGAACATTCAGCAGCAAGCTGATTGCATAAAAAACAAAGACATCTTAGACAGATGCCAAATATTACAATCAAGGTATCATTTAACATCCTGATACTCAGATAAGAGTATATGAATGTGATTCAGACTCTACATAAGCATTCTCTTTGCTCTTTAAAGAAAATCAAAGGCACATCTCAAAGCAAAATGAGGCTTCAAGTCAAAATTATTATACTAGTAAAATTGGATTTTATAATGAAAGATGCTTGTATCTTTCTGTATAATACCTGCTTCCTCTCAATGAGATACATTCTACTGCTCACAATAATACATTGCCCATAGCTATTTTCTCTTCTCACCTATGGATATACACATACATGTATGCATGCTTTCCTATCTAATGTAGAGACACTCTCATCCAGTGCTTTCACACATCCTCAAGGGTTTTTCAACTAATGGAACATGCTGCATCCTTAGGCTGAGATGAAATATTCAACACCTCACAGAGGTTATGCAATACCTTTTTTACATGTAATTAAACTACTCTGGTTTACATTGATTAAAAAATTCATAAACACTTCACTCAGTTAAATTTACTAGTACAATGGAGTCAGTCCCTGCAAACACTCTACAACTTTCTCATGGTGGCAGGGAACCTTTGTTTTTTTCCCCCTTTCCTCCAGAATAACATGAAGGTCCTGAAGTGAAAATTGGCATCCTTTTCTTTCTTATTACAGAAGCAACAGTGTCTGAAGCAAGTTGTCTGTAAACAGTAGTCCAACTGATTTACTGTAGGCCTTGTCCCCTCATCTGCTTTCCCCCCACATGTCCTAGCTCTCATTCCCCAGGCCTCAATGTTCATTTGCCAGAGGCAACACTGCTTTAGGCTCTCTGTCTGAAGGCTGGCTCCCAAGCTATCACCAAACCAGGTCTATTGCAGCTGAATTTTGCCAGATGTTTTTGAGTGGGAACATTAATGTAAGCCCCTTTCCAAAACCACCAATTTTCATATGGTTTACCGGATTTTTCTTTTTTATTTATGTTTTGCTAAAAATGCCCAGTGGGTTCAGTGGTTTTTGATGATAGTGTGACACACCTGGATGCCTTCAGAAAACCAACCTAGGAAAGAGAAGGGATACAAAATGCTGTTCAGTCCAAGCTCCAACTAAGAGGTCATGGGAATAGAAATCCCACTGTGGAGGACCACTCTATTGTGGACAGGTAATTCTGTACTTGTACAAATGCTTTTCTTGTACCAGTTACTGCTAGAAATAGGATACAGGCTGATTCTATGGACTGATCAAAAAGGACAGAAATATTTCCATCTCTTATACAATATAAAGATAAAAAAAAAGGAAATAGGAAATAGTTCTTCAAGCAGCAGTACTGTTTGGTTCTGGTTTGCCTGGTGTTTGATATATTTAAGATTTCACCTAATCTTTCATAATGAATTAAGATTGACTGGTAGCTTCAAAAATTATAAGACAGTGAACAAACAGAGAGGTGAACACAGAGGTGGATAGGCAAGACAAAAATACTTCTCCTCTCCAATCTACACCTAATCAAAGTTTAATTAAAGTTTCTCATGAAAGTCACCTGGATGAGAATCCTGATTTATGCTCCCATGATTTAATCATATCATCATCTGACTTTCTGACTGAGAAATTTAACTATTATTCTAAGTGTAGAGCAATCCCACTAAGTTTCTTGCCTAAGCATCAAAAGTCCTTAGGTGCTGGCTTTCCAAGCTGAGAATAGTATTTTAGAAATAAGTATAAGTATGCCCTGGATTTTATTTCCTCCCCTATGATGATTTGTCCCCCATTACTAAGTTACATGAATTAATATGTTCTGTTCATAAAGAGTGACCACACAAAACAATTAATATCAGAGACAAATCCTGAATTTGGTTACCAGAAGCTTTTCCTTGTCTTTCAGCTCTTCCTCTTTAGCTATACTTTAAAATCAGAATAATGTTTATTTAAGGTCCTTAGTGACTTTGTACTGAGTAAGAGTGATTGAGAGGTTGTTCTGGGGGAGGGTAAGAGAGGGAACAAGCCCTTGCAGGTCTCTTCCTGAACCTCAATAAAAAGGGCCTGACAACAAAAGTATCAATAATATAATTGCTTTTATAAGACAGACTAGAAAGAAATATATGTAGTGACTAGATGTCATATTCTTTCAGATGGAGGGCACAGGTGTTCATACAGCATCAGACCTAGGACTGAATGGAATTTCCCCATCAGCACTTTTGCAGAGCTGGTCATGTCTGTGGAGGGAAGGTCTCCCTTTTAGGCCATTTGTGCAATTCTATAATACAATAATTGTACTGTATACAAGAAAACTACTGTATCCTACAGGATGCTCACACATTAACTTCTCTCTACCCTTATTTTTAGATGAAGTCAAGACCAGGCAGGTCCTGCGATCACGAAGGCTTCTCAAGCCCTAAATATGAGCCCTAACAGAGCAGATGAGACCTATCCAGGATCAGTGACTCCTTGAATGCAAGGTCTTCAGCAAAGCTCCCTTTACAGATGTGTGTCTTGTAAGATTTTCCTCTGCACCTTCCATTTAAAAATAAATTGGTACATATGAAGTGTGCATGAATCATTTAAAAAATGTCACCAGGGAGTTACATTAAAGGGTAATGTAATACTCTGTAGAAATTAGAAATAAATCTCCTAGCACAGAAAACTGCTGTACTGCAGAACAGCAATTACAAGCAAACAAAGGGAAACAATAAGATTCTTGAATATTCTGGCTGTATCTCCAAACCTAATTAGTTCAGCCTCGAACAACATCAAAGAGTGCTTCATTAATGAACCTCTGAATCATCTGTACTCATCTGTGACTGATAACCATGACTCAGTTTTACCAGTGACAAGGATGAGGTGGTTTGGTAATAAAGACATTAAATTGCCCACTATCTCCAAATTCTGCCATGAACTTGCATGGGCAGGCTGTCATCTCTGCATCTCAGTTCTTCAGTGAAAGGCAGTACTCCTCATGTGTACTGTGACATTTATATTTCTCATAGATCATGCATTGTCATGAGCCTTGAGCCCTGCAGAGTCTCCTAGGTAGTCCTGGAGCACTTGAGAATGCAGAGAGAGCATTCATAGATGGGGGTCCTCAAATACAGAATTACCTAATGTTCCAGACATTTCATAAGGAAGAGATTTTGGAAACATCAAAGTCATAGCAGCTGGAAAAACAGGAACATGGTTTTAAGGAAATTATATTTAGGCGTGCATAGAGAAGAATAAAGGGGAAGAATTAGGGAGCAGAGCTAAGTTTAAATGAAGAAAGACTGAGGTAACTCAGGGAAAGAAAATAAAGTTGCTATCAGATGTGAAGGGAGATTAATGAGAAAAGTGAACAGAGTTATTCTGATAGGGAAACCAGAGAAAGCTGTTTAATGAACAGAGGAAAAAACTACCCCAATAGTTAATTAAAAGTTAGTTAATTATAGTTAATTAGAAATAGTTAATTATCTCCTGTAAGATACTAGGTAAAAAGAATAATGACAGATATCATTGTATTTAGAATTATACTGATGACAAAAGTACATTTTAGCTGCTTCTTTTTTTTGCAGAGACACATCAATAATGCATAATATAATTACATTAAACTACAGAACCTATGTATTAGAGTAGTGACGCTTTGGTGATGGATAGAGATGTCCAATAATTTGTCATTTTGCAGAGTACAGTACAGGGACAAGCCTAACTTACCTGTGTAGAGCTGAAAGTACCATTCTCTAAAGGAAGACTGGAATGTATGTATTAAAAAATGCATTCTATTGAATATTAGGAAGTTGCTAACATAAATACTGGGATGAATTCTGGCCTTCTCATTGTAACTAAGACATACTATTAGATGTATCTGAAGTACAAACAATTCAAAGAGTGACAACAAAACAGAAAAAATGAGATGATGCTTCAAAAAATGTTGCAAAATCAAAGAGATAACCTGAAAAGTAGCAAAAATAATAAAAATATAACTTCAGGAAGAGGTTATTATAGTTTCAGGAATTTAGATACTCTAAGCAGTTTATCTGTTTTTTCTAATGCTCTTGTAAGTCTACCATAAAAAAACTGAAGATGTCTTTACATCACATATTTTCAAGTGGCATCAAAAATTCTGCCCAGGTTTTGTTGCATATTAGCATATACCCCTTACAGTGCTCTACTGTTAATATATTTCTCACAATAAAATGATAGTAAGATTGCCTGTCTGAGAAGCTGTCAGGGAAAACCCTGTTTACTCTAGCATGTCATAAAATACAAGTATAACAAACTTTTCTGTCAGTTTTAAATTTTTTATATAGCTGGATCTGACAATCAGTTCCCCGTGTAAAAAATTTTGATGTCAGTTTAGATATTTTAAAATTTACTTATTGCAAAACTAAATTGAGATATCAATGTTAACTTTTTATTTATTTTAAGTATGAAGCCTAAGGTTAAAATTTCATCAACCATAAGTACTCTTAGTGGAGAGCAGTAACTGAGTAACTGATTACTGATTGCTGTTTAACACCTGAAACAATCCTGTATGGCAGGATTTGAACTTCTTTTTTATACTGGAGATGGACTATATGGGCTATGAGACATCTGGTAGGAGAATTTCTAAGATCGTCTTCAGGACACGATGACATGCAGCTTGTGTTTGTCTGGAGACTGTCTTGTGTAGAGGTAGGAGTGTTGAAGAGTGGCTGCTTTTGTACAGTTGGGTATCTGGTCTCTGGCTTTCCCTCAAGTTCTCACAACAATGTATTGTGGAGCTTCCCACGCCCACAGGTGGTCCTCATGAACTTCTGGGGTTTGATGTAGCTCAGGGCCCACCACACCCTCATGCACAGAATCCCTTTAAAATGGCCAAAGGGCAAGATGCAGCTTTTCCATTTCTGGGTTCTAGGGATGTTGATTCAAGGATAAACTGCCAGGAGGGACTCCTTCCCTTCCCTGCTGCACAGAATTTTTGATGCTGGACAACACAGACCACTTCAGCAGCCAGAGCCTCACTCATGATGGACTCATTCATTGTCAAATGTTTGTGAAACATTGTTCAGAGAGAGCTGCATGACATGGAATGGCCACGCTAGGGGCAGTCAGCATGTGATACTTTCAGACCCCCCCTACTTTTGCCATGCACTAACTTCCTTGGCCACCTCCCAGATTTCTGATAGATTCCTCTAGTCCTACAGCCCAGCTTTCATGCATGCTTCAGTCCCTGCAAAGCCCAAGTCATAGAAAGTGAAGCCTCTCTTCATATGGGGAAAACTCTATGGGGCTGCCTCATATAGGGTCAGAGAGACCTCATGACAAAATGGCAGTATGAACAGCGCCCATAATTACTGATCACTCAAGGTTTTCCCACTCCCTTCTGGGATGTCTTCAAAGGCCTCCTCACCTCCTAGCTCACAGCTGAGTGAAAACTTTGTAGGCATTGTGGAGTCATGCACAGCCCTGATGGAGCCTGTGGTGCTGTTTGTGCAAGGAAGCTCTCCTATTGATGGAGTGCTCAGACGCTTCTGTGTCCATAAGTGCTCACAGCTGTGCCAAATTCTAGTTCCTTTTAGACACATAAGCTGCTAAACCTATGAAACTTCTGTGTGCAGAGAAATGTTTGGAGAAGAACCTACTTCGGAGCGTTAACTTTCAGACAGCTTTTTGGGGTACACATTTCCTGACCCCTGCAACCTACTTCCCACCTTTGTTGCTGCATTTTTGAGAGATGCCTCTAAAGTTATCACCTGAAACACTGCAGAAAACTGAGCCAGATTTATTGGTCATGCCCCTTCTACCATTAGATGTCCCAGACCAGTCAGTGAAGCAGAAGGTACCTCAGGAGACATTGTAAATCCTAGGCTCAATTACTTGTTTGTAAGGTCAAGATTTTTGACATCAGTGGAGCAAACATGAAAAGTCTCTATTGGAAGTTATTAATGTAAAGGAAACTTTACATTAATTGCTGAAGAGGTCTTAAGGAAGTTGGTTATGTCAGTCCTGTTAGCCTCTGCCAGGGAATGGGATAGCTAGTATTTAGTTTTACTTTACTTCATTCCTCAAATAAAATTGTCTTATCGTCAAGTTTCTTCTCCTTTCATTCCCAGACTGCAGGCACCACCAATCAGACACATATGTGGCTTTGTCTCCTCTATCAGAGAACTGTAACATCTTATTTTATATGTCTGCTCTCATCTTTCCTTGAAAGCCCATTCATATGGGCTTTTGTTTTTGTTGAACATCTTCAATTCTCCATTCTACAAGTCTGAGCTCAGAGAACTTGAAGCATTTATCATCATGTGAGATTGCACTGGAGTGATGTGAGGTGTTACCACTGAATAATTTTTCATTCTCAGTAATCTATCATATAAAGTCAGACAGCGCAAGCACCACAAGTTTTGTGTGGCAGCAATAAAGTTCTGCAGTGGCAGAAAAATAAGATTAAAAGACAGTATAGTAAATCTTGTAATTCTTAATTAATCCTTAACCTTGAATACTAGATGGACTCCTCTCCCCATATTGAGCTAGTGAAGAAAGAAGGGTGACTTTTTGTGAATGAAAAGGAACATAAGGGTGACCGAAATATTCTACTGCTTTTTCCTGTAAATACTATTCTAGACAGAACACAATTCAACAAGGTGAGAATTTTTGGTCAGTGAGACATGGTAGTAGATGCATGGAAGTGCAGTGAATTTATGGGGGAAAACAACTGATCAGCTCAAGCTATTTCATGTGGATGAAGTCCACTAGAACAGACAAATGGATGGGTGTTTTCTGTCTTGTATGACTCCCTTCTGGAAACTAGGACAAAAAGTGCTGTTCCCAGGAAGGTAGAATAGTCATGCCATGTTCAAGTGAGAAAAAAAAAAAATTGTTTTGTAAGGATTGTTTCATTCTCTGCAGCTCTTGTAGTGCAGAATCACTCATTAATATTTGCTCTGTTATTTAAGTCTAAGACAAATATTTTAATCAAAATATTTTTCTCACTGAAGTTTAAACACAGAACTAAGGAAGGTTAAAAACCATCTCATGACATGAATGCCTTGATATTAAAAATAAATATTACTTGAAGAAATAAAAACTATATTAAAAATACAATTTGAAGCAAAAAAATTTGAAGCAAACACATAAAACCATTTTGTACAAGTGCCAGAATTACCAATATCCTCCAGATTTACAAGGATAAATTTCTCTCCACAGCAATATAGCCTGAAAATACCATCGCTCCTATCCACTAGGCAATGACCCAGGGAATCATTATTGGACTGGAAAGCTGAAGGGAGACGTGTTCCTTAATGCACTCTAAGAAAATCACTAAGCAGAGGGAAGAGTATAGAAGGAAACACAGCAGGTGGCTGGCCCAACAGTGGTTGCTGTCTTTGCTTCCTTTCATAGTCAGTGGAGAGAGGAGGAGTGTCCTGCCAGGCCAGCTGAGAACAGGAACCTGCCATCATGTATCCTGCATTGTCCACACCTCCACTTCCTTAAGCTAAGAGATACATGAAAAACTTCCAAAAGGGGAAGAAAGGCAAAGAAACTTAAAAAATAAGAAAATGGATGGAGAGCAATAGAGAGGGTGTACAAGCCAGAAGGGCACTTGAATGAGGAGAAGACCCACGGTTACACAACAACATGGTTTTGCTTCTCTCTAGAAGAAGACAGAGTTAATGCTTTATCCTGCAAGAGATAAGGACCCAGTTGAGGATCTCAGATCTCATGTTAACTGTAGTTTGGAGCAGAATTGAATTAATGTTTCAAGATGAACAATTGTAAGAAGAAAATATTTAGTGAGAGAGACGAGAGACTGTTACTTTGGGAAAAAAGCAAAAGAAGGAAAAATGAAATGAAGTTTTTCTAGTAGAAGTGTAAAGAAAAGGATGGATTTTGAAAGATGCTGCAAAAGTAAAGTTGACCATGGGAAGCCTAAGACAGGTCAGAGAACTGCACAGCTGGAAATTTGAATTACTGGAAATACATCTGAAATGCTTGTGGCAATTACATAAAAGAGGAATGGGAAGAAAGAAAATTCAATTTTAGTTGTATTAAGCTAAGGAAGTACAGGCCTAAGTAATATTCCCATGTCTCCATTGAGAGGGTCACAGAGTATGACAAACCATGTACCTAATGCAGGCTTTTATCTTGCATTTAAAATTTTGGCATATAGGGCTTTCTCTTGAAGGCTTTTAAAAGTACACTCTTCACTCCACTAGATATACAGAAGACATACAATTTACAAGAACTGATGAGCTAGGAACAAAAAATTGAGGCAAAAATCTGGTTTCTGAGTTATTCAGTCTAGATCTGTGCACCTCGTCCTACTCCACTTTCCCCCAGTATTTGGGCAGAGGAGTAGACATAGTTCTATGAAGCAAGATTCTACAAAATAAGAATTAAAAATACATGCAGCAGTGTGCTGACTGAGGAATAGAAAGACTGCAGAGCAGACAGGATATAACATTGAGGAGTGGTGAAAGAGAAGCTGATGAAAGGAGTCAGTGACAAGAGCAGAAGGGATACTTTTGTACCTCAGTTACTCAAAAGGATAACCATGCCTTCAAAAACAAGTCAAAATTGGACTACAGTAGAGTTTAGCAGAGGATCCCAAGTTTTTTGTGTTCTGTATATATCAGTTAAGCAAGGAATGGTTGTAACTTGTAATTCAACTATTAAAGACAGGTTTGAGTTACATAAACTCAGATCCAGTTCTAAATTTCCCTTGCCCACTTTGAAGGGTATTTCCCTTCGGGTTTGATTCAGCACCACTATTACTTTTAGTGGAACTCCAGTGCATATTGAGATCTGGAGAAAATTCTAATTTTTAATGGCATTTTGATTCACATTTAATGCTTGTTAAAGAAGGAGATGTATAGGATTTATTTGAATTGGAACTTATTTTGTCAACATAAGATAGAGCACAGAAAAATTAGACCAGCTCATGTATACATTTGTCAATAATATGAAGATAAATGAAAGCTGATCATATAGATTGTAGAGTAAAATTTGGTTGCAATTCTGTAGACAAAGCTACCCCTCTGCAAATAATCAAAGACAATTTCTCTAAGAACTATTCTCCAAAGAAAGCAATTTTTTTTATTCCACAAAAAAAACCTGTTAGAAGGCTCATGCATCAGAGATGGTTTCTGTGGAAGTGGAGTTTGGTTAAAACCTGTTGAGAAAGTCAGTCAGCCATGTTTCCACAGCAGTTTTCACTATTCACTACTGTTATGGTGAACTGCAAAGTAGCAGTGTATAATCACATCCTGCTCTGACGTAAAAATGGGATTTTTAAATTTAAAATAACAGTTCTCACACTGTCTTCTCACCAGCAGAATATTTTAAGCAGTACTGCATATCATGGTTCTCCATGCTATGATCTGTAATACTAAAATTCAAAGTGTGAGAAAAGAAGATTGATTCATATGCCCCAGCTATGAAGTACTTATCCTGTTATTGATTATTTTGCTCTAAAATCTTGATCTCCAGAGGAACATTGTGATAAGAAATTAGTTGTGATAATTTTGAAATAGTATTTTATCAGTGGAAGCTTTTTTAGATTCAACCTGAAGAAAATACATGAGATCACCACACTTTTCATAAAACCTCCTAAGTCTATCCCATTTGTGTTCACTTAAAATCAGTGGGAAGTGACTATATGACACATCAATTTTTAATCAAAAATATTTTAGCTAAATATATTTCTTTGGGAAGCAACAACAAAATGAATTATACAGTTCTTTCACTGTACAACTCAAAAGAGAATACTTAATAACACCATGCAGCATGAATTGTGCTTGCATAGTGATTTTCACAGGATGTCTTAAGGAAAACTACACATAAAGAGTAAAAACCCACAAATTTAGATCATTGAGTGGAAGCCAAGGAGAACAAATAAAATTTAGGCCTAGATTTATAATCAGAAATTGAATCAACAGAACAAACCTCAGTAGGCAATATGCTCCAGATGTGAGAAATAGTACCCCAGCAAATCTCTTGTTTCCAAGCAATGTTGTCATACCATTAAAACAGCTGAAAAAAATAGCACAGTTATTACCATAGTGACATTCTGCCACATATGTGAACAAAAGGCAGTGGGTTGTGCTAGGTTAAAATAGCACAAAAGATGAAAAGTAATATAGCACTTTTCATAACAGATGTACTGGCTGAAAAATGGAATGATGAACAAGAAGATACTAAACTGTGGTAATCTGTGTTGGTTAAAGTGTGTGTTGAGGTCCTTGTAACAGACCAAAAACTGACTAGTAACAGTAATCCTGAAAGGAGTAAATTTTCTGGACCTGTTAGTGTTTATGTATCCAGTGTTAACACAAACCTGAGTTTTCATTTCAGCAGACTTCTGAGATAGTGACTTCACAAGGGGTTCCATGGTTTTCTAGCTAATTTATACACTGGTGTCATATAAATTTAATGTTTTCACTTACAAATAACTAAGTACTCTGTCATAAGTAATAGAGTTGTCCCCCAGAAAAATTTGAATGCTCAGTAATTTCAATAAAAGCCTTTAATCAAAACTTTTAAGCCTTTGAGCACAACTGGGAAAGTATGCATCAGAAGACACATGAGGTATGACAAGCACCTTTGACAATACTTCAATCACATTGTGACTATGACAAATATTCTCTCTTCCTTTGTCAGCAACCTGTAGCTGAACTTTTCTAAGCTGGCACTTTCTTCACTGCCTCCTGCATGAGGCTCAGATACACGACCAGACTGCTGCAGGGTACAATGTTAGCACGTGTCGGCTGAGATGCAAGTGACACTGGTGCACACATTCCTAGACCATGGCAATGTGTGGGAAGCTACTTGCTGCCATCCTTCCTCACAGTGAGCTCCATTGAATACACTTGTCTTGAGCAGGGACACGTTTGTCAGCTCAGCCTTGTGGCTGTTCCAGTGGCTGTGGCTGAGCTCAGGCACTGGCACTTCCACACTTGCTTCTAGTCTGAGCTGATGCTTTGTGTCAGCTCCCCAGTTAATGTCACAAAACACTCAGGAGGTCATTGTATCGAGTCAGAAAAATCACAGATTTCAAAGTTGAGGAAACTTATCAGCAAATTACTTCATACTTTCCAAATCCCAAGAGTTGCTATTAGGGAAAAAATACCCCCACCAAACCCACAAAACTCTAGACATATCTAAGGATGGAAAAAGAAAAGAGCAAAAAACTTCTTTTCCTTTGAGACTGAATGAGACTGGAAAGCTGAAGGGGCAGGAGTTTTGTAGTGTTTTATCATTAGTTTGGAGGGCCATGCTTTTGCCTCCTTACAGCCTGATAGGTGATATTAAATGGTTAGGATGGTATCACATGAAAAATGGGCAATTCTATTTGCCTCTCTAGGTCTGACAGATTTTCCTATTGAAGAGAGAGTGGCTTGCACAAAATCATGGAATGTCAATGTTTAAAGGAGAACACTTGAAGTTCTATTGAATCTGTGGTTACTTTTTACCGTGGTTAAGCAGAATGTCAAAATATAAGGGCAGTTGATTTACTAAAAGGGGAACATATATGATAGCATATTAAAATTTACATCAAAATGTCAAAAAATCAAATAAGGAAAGTGAGACTTTGTAGTTTTATTAGAAGAAAAACAAATGTAATCTATTAATTTTGCATGCAGTAACATATTAGCATATATTAATTTAAACAGAAAATGCTACTATCTTGGAAAATATAGCTTGTTTCAGATAAAACACATCTTTCTTGTTGTCTCCAATGTGTGGTAATGCACAGGTAATGTGTGGTTCCATAGGGAATACAGAATATGAATTCATCCATCTCCCCAGGGCTGGCACTTTGGCAGATGATGAAATGTACATTACTTAATCAACAAGACTTTTGCAGTCTCTAAATGGGTGAACATTGGAAGGTTTACCATGGGTAGGCCCTCACCTATAAGCGTGAAGGAATCAGGCAACAGTAAGTCAATAAAATCAGCTACAGAGGTTTTGTTTTGGTTAGGTTTTTTTAGGCTGGTTGGTTGGTTGGTTGGTTTTGGTTTTTTGGGTATTTTGATTTTTTTTTGTTGGTTTGTTTTTGTTTTTTTTTGTTTTTGTTTTTGTTTGGTTTATTTTTAAATTTCAATCATGAAATTTTTTTGGTGAAATTAAGAAGAACTGCAGGTTTCCTTATTGATGTGTTACACTACTTTGACAATTTACCTAGAACTATATGCACAAACTTAATATTATGAAATGTTGCTGACTAATAACAGCCATTTTACTGCACAGTTAACCTGTCAAAATCATTCTTTTACCATGGTGTTTTATTAAATAATTAGAAATTTGATCATCAAAAGAATCATAATACAGCATGGTACTAATAATTAGCACTTTGTGAGAAACCAAAGTGTTTAAGATTTTTGTTTTTTGTGAAGCATCTTTTCTGATTTACCTGTGGATTTTTAAAGCACACTAATGATGCTTCAGAAATCGGTTTCATTTTTTTCATTGAGGGATGTGGATTTAATTTTTAGAGGAGAGTACTGAGAGATGAAAGGCCTGGATATTTGGGGAAATTTCTTCATATCTCAGAGTCTTGATGCCACCCATTTCCTCAGTAATCTTTGGAAAGTGCCGACTACATGAAATTAAACACTGACAAAAATACTGTTCTTTAAAAAAATTCCTTATGTCTGATACTTACATAGTTAATTCACCATTAGCTAGGGATTAAAAAAAAACTTGAATGACTTTCTGCTGTGTGAATTTTCTTCCAGACTTCCTCTTTTTCCTCACACATTTAACAAATGTTGCAGTAGCAGAATTTATAAGTTCATTAACAGAGGGCTTAATTGTGCCTTCATTATAACTAGCAAGAGAAACTTCTGTAAAAGTTGGGCCAGCAGTATCTTAGTATAATTTTACAGTTTCTGTGTTAAGGCACATAAGTTACATGAGTTTAAACATTCAATTAAATATTATCAGTATTATTAATGTTAAAACTGAAACCTGAGTTGATATCATCTCCATTTCATTCCAGATGGGACCTTTAATCCTGAGATCCCTCCCAAAGCAAGAAGAATGTCAGGTCTTAATTAACTCACAGGAATGTTACAAGTCTCCAGTATTTTGTAAAATGCTTTGAAAAGATCAGAAGTTTAATGTTAAATTAATGCTAACAGTCCTTATTACAATAATTATTAACTGTTTACAGTTGTAATCAGGTTGCTAAATGCCCTGCTCATTGCAAAGAGGCCGGAAAAAGTTCAATTTGTTGCATAATCAGCTATCTGCTCTTCAGTACACAAGCTAAATATAGTAGAAGATGTCAGCTACTAAATATGTAAGACTTGACGAAACAGCTCCTCTCTAACCTCAATTCTCCTAAACAAGTGTTATCAAATCCTGCAGAATTTTAACTTTATTTAAATATCAGTATGGAAATAAACATGTTCAAGCCTGTGTAATTTAGATGAAAACCCTCTTTACATGAAGCAGGAATGACCAGAGCAATGCTGTCTTCCTTGAGGTTACAAGCACACAGCTGCCCATGCTTCTGTTGCAGCTTCTAGCTTTCCCAAGGGTTGTTGTTGGATGAGGTCCCTGACACTTTTGTCTGTCCTTGATGTCTGTTTTAGAATAGATGAATTGGTGCTGCCAGGATTACTGTGGACGGGGCCAATGCTGCGATCGCTGGGGACAACTGAGCAACTGAGAAAACTTGGGTCAGAATCATCCTCCAACAGCTTGGAGGAGCTTTGAAGAAGAGTCACAGTCTGGAACTATTTACAGCAGCAGAAGATACAAAATAGGATGGGAAGAGAGAGACAAGCTGTGGCTTCCGGCTGAACAATAAATAGTTTTGCATTTCCAAAACCAAAGGTGGGAGAAGCAGAAAGAGAACACTCCATCTGGCTGGAAGCAGTTGGGAGAGCTGACGGGAAAGAAGGACTTTCTGTTATTTATCAGACTCTTACTGAAAAATGCAAATGAAGGGTTTCTCCAGCAGTGACAAAAACCAACAGCTTCTTAAGAATCCATGTGTTACATGTTAAGGAGGGGAGACCTGATATTCCCTCAGACCAATAGAAACTTTTGTTTTGAGTCAGTTTTATACAAAGTGAGAAAAATGAGAAAATTTTAGCCTAGTCTATGGAGTTGGCAGATGTGAATGGACTATTAACCTTTTGTTTATTTGTTTGTATAGGTTTGGATTTACCTACTATAAATTCAGATTCATCATAGTATCCTCATTATTCTTGCAGAATGACATTAAAGTATCAGATGACACCTGCAAATGAAGGTGAATATTTTTGGAATTGCTCATGTTTCTTTGTCCTTCATCTAATAAGGAGGAGGGTAATAGCAAATAACTCTAGTTGGAATAGAATTAATTTTGCCTAAATTCCGACACTCAAAATCTAGACATGTGCAGAAGGGTCACTCAGGTAGTGATAAAATGTCTCAATTGCATTTCCTCCTGGATTTAGTTCAAGACAAATATTATCTGCATGTACCCAGACACAAGAAACAAGGTGTAGGCTGTTTCCAGACCTTAAAGACAATACTAAAAGGAACTGTAATTTGAGATAAAACTTAATTCCAAAGAAAGCAAACCTTGCCAAGAAATGCAGGTATGATTAACTGCAGTAACGATGATCTAATGGACAATTATCAGACTCAAATAAGGAAAACTATTAGGAAAGTGCAGTGCTCATACTAACCATTTTAAGATTTTTATATAGGGTTATCACCAATAGGAGATGTATATAAGAAATATAGCTGACAGTCCCTCCTACAGTTCAATTTTCCTGACACATTCCTTTAGAAGATTCTGTTTCCAGTTACTTAAAATGTTACCAAAGATTAACCAAAGTTCTGGATTAACGTTTTCCTCAGGCTGTGAATTTGTAGTTTTTTACAAGATTTTATGTAAGAACAACCTTAGGGAGAGGCTCTTTGTCTTTTTGCTATTAAAATTATACTTGTGAAGGGTTTATTAATTTTCCTACCTTGAAGAAGAACCTTCAAGTTTGTTGGCAAAATGTGTTTTCTCTCCCATAAGGATCTATACAAATTTAAACATTTATAAAATTACCAAACATACTTATTTGGTAGTAAGGCTATAGAATTTTATCATTGCAGTGGCTGAAGTTGTTACCTGTACAATGCACTGGATAGATGGATCTACAATGTTCTCTGCATCCCACCAAATGGGCGTTGTGGCTTCACTATAGAAACAGATGCTGGATTGAGAATCCAAGGCAAGCACTGTGGTGCTTTTATGAAAAGTACTCTCTGGCTAGCACTCCAGGCTTGTTTCAGTAGTCTCTCACATTAACTTTTATGAAGTTGGCCCCAATACCTGCATGTCATGGCCTGCAAAACTATAACTGTAACTTGAAATACCATAATCTGATTTTATCAGACTGAGCACCAAAATCAATGGTGCTGATACCACTTTACCCCTGGATATCTATGTCTGAACAATAAAGGCCAGATTTCCCTCCAGCTTCAGGTGGAAGATTCATATCCAGAAATGTCTGGCCTTTAAATTAAGATCTCTGCATGTGTTTCCTCCATTCCCTGCCCACAGAGCTTCTTTCTGTAGAAGAAAGGGTAGGGTAGGAACCATAGGATACTCAGTAGTTTGATATGATGATTGGGAAGCAGAACTGGGAACTTATCTGAATCTTTATATGCTTCATGTCCCTGCATGTGCAAATAGACTCTGAAGCTTCTTCCACTTTGTCTTCTCACCTCTCTTGATTTTGGCTGTACGTGCTCAAGCCAGTTGTGGTGTTGCCCAGCTCTGTCATCTGGGAGCAGGTGGCTGGGAAGGAGGTAGGCTATAGAGAGTTCCTACCCATCCCTTAACTTGCTATCTGCTTTTAAGCCCAGAGTTAACTGAACCTTTTCCTAACTGAACTACACAACAGGAAAGGCAGTGCTCGCTCTGGTACCACATAAGGCCTGGCCTTGCTGTGCTGATTTATCTTCCTAGACTAACTTTGACCCTGCCTTGTTGCAGTGAACTGTCTGGGCTGTCTGAACTCTTGTCTGACCTGGGTGACTATTCTGGGGCTCTGCTCCTCTATGAGTGCTTGGGTCTCCACCAGGTGGGTCACAGTCCTGTCTCATTGCCATCTTTTGCCCCCAGCTCCCTGCCTGCGAGGGCAGCACCTGTCCTGCTTGTTCCCTGGCACAGATCATGGTCTGATGTAAATAGCAGCACATGCCATTAGCACATAAACTCTCCCATCCACATCAAGATGGTTGGTTGGCAGCAATAATGATCTTTAAACACAACATAGATTTAGAAAAAAACCAACTTCTGTCACACAAGAGAAGGTAGTACTGAACATACTAAAAGTCCAAATATCTGGACAAGAATCCAATGGAATTTGCCATTGCAGTTCACTGCTGTTTCACCCACAAGTGTGGAGTTTGGGAGAGTCAAGAGGGATTGAGGCTCTTTCCACACAAGAGCTGCATAATGAAACTGGACACCTTCCAGGGGATCCTCAGACATCTGAAACTAAACTTAGAGATGACTTAAACCCTATAGGCACAGAGAGAGCATAGGCTTTACAAGTGAAGCAAGCTGAAAGAAAAATAAAGGAACACAGAAGCAGTTTTGTCTACCAGCACATACCTTTTAAAATTAAATATGGAAAAACATTAATTGTAAGGACTTAAACAGCACAGTTGCCTGTCTCAAACACTGTTAAGACCACAGAAGGAGTTTGACATGAGATAAGCAGAGAATGAAGCAACAGGATAGCTTAGCTCCAAGCCTGGTGAAAGTGAGATCTGGTCAGCTTATCCTGGTTAACACATCTGGACAAACAAAATCCACTGTGGCAAAGTATGTAAAGAAGCAATGGCTCATACACATATCACTGATCAAATAAAGATCACCACAAGTTATGGGACAGATAGATGACATCTGAAACCACCAATGACCTCCAAAGTCCCCCAGAATATGCTTCTGTGGCTACCTGGAACTCAGGCTGTAAGTTAAGTCACAGCAAGAACTTGAGATAAGAAACAATGTGGTACTATTGTCCAGGTATTGACCCAGACTTAGTGGGAGGTTCACAAAGCTTGTGGAGAAGAATCTATCACTGATAATGGACACAAAGATTTCAGAATTTATGAGCCTCAAGGAAAGCCAACTCAATAAATGTGTTAAAATCAGTTCTTATGGATAAAAGTTAATTCTGGGGAAGATTGTGACCAGTGACTCACAGCCCATAAACCAAAGAAAGACCCAAAAGAAGATAAATACTGAGTGTGGGGACTAATTAGCATTAGAATGTGAGAATTAGCATTAGAAGTGAGGGAATAATTTAACAAGTAGAATAAAAGAACTATGCACCCAATGAGCATTAGTTCCTCTGTTTGCTAAATCATATAAATAGTGAAAAATTTTGAATTACATTGGGTGGCCCAGCACCAAGAAGCCCAGGGTGAAGAGGAACCAGTGGGATGCCACTGGATCCATAGGTGCTAATTTTTTTCCTCCTTCTCCTTCTCCTTCTCCTTCTCCTTCTCCTTCTCCTTCTCCTTCTCCTTCTCCTTCTCCTTCTCCTTCTCCTTCTCCTTCTCCTTCTCCTTCTCCTTCTCCTTCTCCTTCTCCTTCTCCTTCTCCTTCTCCTTCTCCTTCTCCTTCTCCTTCTCCTTCTCCTTCTCCTTCCCCCTCTCCTCCTCCTTCTCCCTCTCCTCCTCCTTCTTCCCCCTCTCCTCCTCCTTCTTCCCCCTCTCCTCCTCCTTCTTCCCCCTCTCCTCCTCTTTCTCCTCATCCTCCCTCTTCTTCTTCTCTCTCTCTCCCCTCTCCCTCCCCTCTGTTTTCTATTTCCCTCTCTCTACCTCACATTTATTGTAAATAAGATCTCTACTATTGATTTCAGCATATGGTCTCATTTGTGCCTTAATTTGGGCTGCAATATCTTTCACTATTCAGATCTTAACAATAATGTCTGCCTTGTTTGCACATAGATATTACCAGGACACCCTGTGGGATCAGCACAAAGCAGTAGCAGACAATGATAATAATTCTGTTAACGTGGTTACCCTCACAGAGCTTTGCAAGTACAGCATAGCAAATGTGAAAAAAGACTTTACAAATTTCCAAAATGCATCTGACAAAATGTGCAGCTATACTCACTAATCAATGGAGACACATCAGATATTTGCCAGCAGCTACTGGTAGCAGGTATTGTTCATACTAGCTATAGATACTAGCTCTAGTCTACTGAAGTGCAAGTGTAAATAGTGAAGAAAAGAAGAGAAAAAAAAAAAAAAGGATCTGACTAACAGCTTTAATGTCTAAATAAAATAGTTAGAGATTGATTTTTTTCTCCAGACAAAAGAATTTTACAAAATCAAGAAGTTAGCAAACACCATTAAGTTTGTCACAGGTTTCAGCTCTTCATTGTGAAATGCTTCTTGGAATTCCAAATTCTATATGCTTTCATCAGAGGGACTATTCACATGCTGAACTCAGACTGTGTCACTCTGCAATAAATTCGCCTGTCACCTGTATGCTCCTGAGCCATGAACTGCACTTGAGAGTGACTGAACTTTGACTGCCTGATAACCGCCACACAATATAAAAAATGAGAAAAGTAGAAATTTTATGGAGCTACTTATAAGCTTATCTCTTCCAGAAAGCCTCACTTTCTAAATCAGTCAGTGGCAGAAGTCCATCTAAACTTGTCAGTGACACTCTTCTTGTAGAATAGTGTGTGCTAATGCATCTGGGAGCAAAGAGAAAGTAATGTCAAACTCCAGTATATGCTAGCAAAAAGAAATCCAAACAGGAAAAGAAGCTGCTGGTAGTTTTGTTTTCCCTTGAAGTTCTATTTATTCTGCTAAATCATTGAGTTACAACTAGAAAATCAGAGTAAGCTCTTGTTCTGTCTTCTCCAAGGCAAAGGGTAATCCTTAACATGACTCAAAAGCTGAAAATTTGAAGAAAAGCCCACTGACATCTCACTGAGCACAGTGTTTAAAACCCTCAGATCCATCACTGTAGGAAAATGCTTTGTCCCTTTCCACCCATTAGCTGACACCTGACCACTGTTTTGAGCTGTGGTGCTCCACACTTCAGCTGTATGTTATTCTTCCATGCCTACTATATCTTTCTTTCTCTCTCACTAGACTGGTCTAATAAGGCCTTTTCTCTCTTTCCTTCTCTATGTTGCTAAGATTTCACACTTGGTCTGCAGTTCTCATTTTTTTCTAGTCCTTTGACTTCCCTCCCTTGTTACACTGCTGGTTTTTTTTGTGCTGAGTGTCAGCCCTAGTTCAACTTCATCTCTCACCTACCCATCAAGTTTGTTTCTGGTCTTTCTCTTTATTTCTATTTTCTTTTCAGTACATTTTTTCTAATCTCAATAATATTTTCTTCTCTGATATTTTATCTACCTATTTCTCTACTTCTGCAGCTAAATCTTTTCAAATTTGGGATAGAAATTGATACCCTTAATACTCTTTCTCCCATTTTTTTCTTTCACTTAATTTAAAGTGAATAACTGTTCAAAATTTTGAAGACAGCAGGTTCCTACAAGTGTTGCCTGTTAGGTGGGGAAGCAACCAATCCATGTGCAGAAAAGACAGTTTGTTTCTTTAGTATCCAAGTGCCAGATTAGCTAAATTCTCATATAGGAGATCTCCTGACCATTTTAAAGGAAATTCTGACTCCTGCTGCTGTATTTGAAAATCAAACAAGCCTGAGAAACTAAAAAGACTTCAGTAGAAATGTAGAGCAAGCAAATATAAATGTCTGTAGCAGTCTTCTGTTTCACTTTGCTGAAGTTTTAGGAAGAAGGTAGACATAAATTCAATATAGATCATAAATTGATAAAAGAAACTCCAAGTATAAATAAATTATAATTAACTATACATTAGTTATATAAAAGCATACAAAATTTAAATTATTTTAGTTTTAGCAGTGCAATCCTATGCTTTAAATCTCCCAATTCAAGAGAGGAGAATATTTTTTTTAGCTTTCATGGCTGTTTTACATTAAAGTAACTTGTCCCACTTTATGCTTGCACAGTGCCTCATGCAACAGAATTCTGCTGTGCCTGGACACTAAAATAAGAAATAAAATGACTGTGCATCCATAATTCCACAAAGAATAAAAATGGAGAGCAGTAATTTACAGTACTGCATTTATAATTTCCTCCTGTTTCACATCACTACTGGAAGTGAAAAAGGTGAGGTTGAAACTGGAACTCTGATCCTCAAAGAACAGCACTGCCATTCTTCATTCAAAAGCTTTATCAGAGACATGAAGGGAGCAATTGAGTAAGACAGTTTTCATCACATGCTGCTTCACCAAACAGGCTTTTGACATAGTCATATTTTGTGTTCCCCAAAATAGCACTTCAGCATGCTTCAGTTTATGAACTTGTTTTTTTTAACTCCTTTGAATTTAATTAGGCTATTCATCAGTTTGGTAAATGCAAAGAACCTTTTAAAAGGGGAACAGTGATTGATTTTTAAAGTGCTATAATCACTCCATCTAGCTATAAAAATACTTTCCAATATATTTCAAAGTATATTAATATTCACCTTTTAAAATACAACATCTTCTGTCCTCATTTTAATACATAACCAAGAAACTACCATAATATCACTAGGTGAAGTTCTTTACCCATCAAACCTTCTGTATAAAGCTTCCATTAACATTTATTCTTCACATGAACCTCACTGACACAGGAGGAAATTTTGGGAGTCAAATAAAGTTTGTCCTACATAGAGTCTGAATCTGGGCCTGAATAGACTCACATGCAAACTAAAGGTGTATGACTATACCTGCACATCTCCCACTAGCATAAACTACCATTTTCTGCACCCAAATAACAGTTTGAGAGGGGTCTCCAACATTTGTGTGTGTGATTGCACTGAGCAATGTTGGAAACCTGCAGAAAAATGGAAGTCCAGAATTGGCTAATTTGCCAGCAGCCCTAAGGAATCATGTGCAATTAAAGTCTCTCTTTTTGCAGAATCTTGCACCAAATTGCATCAGAAAAATACTTTATATGCTGCAGCATTTGTCACTTAGTCAGTGAGCCCCAGGGAGAGAATTCATCCCTGAAATATGTGTATTTTAAATGTTTTCATCCATAGATGGTGTCACAGAAATGTTCCTGCTGCAGAAAGAGAGGTTATTGTCTCAAAGAGTTACTATTCAGACAATCCGTGTGATGGTTTGCAACTTCTACATTCTTGGCAAGCCCCAAACCCAACAGCTCAATCATCAGGAGCATTACCCGTGTGACAAGGCTGACTGACCTCTGGGTGTAGTGTCACCACTACAGATGTGTCTGCTGAGACCTCTGACCAATACAATGAGTACAGCTGCGCTGTGTGAAATGCCTGTAGCTCTGCCTAGGGCTGGCTAGCTCTGGGGAGAGAGCTAATACGTGCATTCTCTATGAGGCTGCTCCTCTGCAACCAGCAAATGCTGTCATGTAATGAAAGGCAGTGGGACACCTTCAGTCTCTCATTTCCATACAGCAATTGCTTCACAACACTCCTGCAACCCTTCTCTGTACCAACCTGAATTATTTACTTCACTGTCTCTCACTTCAACTGCCTGTCCTCCTCATTTATCCCTCTGCACAGGATCAGCACTTTTCCATCTATCTATTCTGCACTTTCCCTAAGTATTTTTCTCTTGCTTTGTTATTACTAGCATTTCTTCTCCATGTGTCCCTTCATATTATTTTGTTGCTCTTTCTTACCTTACCTTACTTTACCTTAGCTTACCTTAGCTTACCTTGCCTTGCCTTGCCTTGCCTCCCCTTGCCTTGCCTCCCCTTGCCTTGCCTCCCCTTGCTTTGCTTTTACCTTACCTTGCCTTGCTTTTACCTTACCTTGCCTTGCTTTTACCTTACTTTAACCTTGCTTTTACGTTCCCTTTGTTCCATCTTGGCTTGAGAACACATAGACACACTTGATCCCATTCCAGCCAGAGCACATAGCCCACTGAAATCCTGCATGACTCGTGAGGAGGGTGTAGTGATGTGGTGCACACCAGCAATCTGCCAGACCTTTAGCAAATGAGAATATATTCTACTCAGCCCATGGATATTAAAAATTTCAAAATATGTGTGGGATTGTAATTGCCATTCCTCTCTTTTTACTGTTGGGTTTAAAGCATGTTAAATTGACCACTCTAAAAGTATTTCAATTATGCCATTAACAGCAAAAAGAAAGCCAGTCATGAGTCACACCAGTAAATTTTAGGGAAGACAAACAGACTCATACTGTGTGCACACAGACCTCTTCTATTGATATAATACTCAATAATCCTGAAGTGCCTGACTCAGTGTTGCATGAAGAGAGAACTCAGGAGACTTCTAGTGCTCAGGGATGCTCTCACAGCAACTTTGACAATGCATCAGCCCTCAGAAAGGAGCCTGGGAGGAGCCAAGCACAAGGCAAGTTGCCCTTCTTGCATGCAGAGCAGGAGGAGATGGTGGCACCAGGCTATGCTGGGTGTTTTGCAAGAGCATCACTGGATGATTCTGGCCTTGAGAAATGAAGCAGGCTTATAAAACCAAGAACTGTAGCCCAAACATTTTTCTTCCAGGAGAAAACAGTGTGCAAATGGGCACGTAACTGAAGCTTTTACTGAGCTTTACACTCCTCTGAAAAACACACCTGAAAAAGAACTGCGCTTTTGTTTTGGGAGGGAGTTTTAACTCCTTTCAATGAAGAGCACTGAACAGCAAGTGAACTCTCTTCACTCTACTACATTTTATCTGATAGATTTAAATAATTCATATAATAGCTGCAAAAAAAATCCCAGAAAGCAAAAGTGTTTTAAAATTTGCTTCCATTTGTGTCCTTTAGGCTTCAGTGAAACAGCTTAGAAATACAGGCCCATTCAAGCTGAAAGAGGACAATTTTGGGGGTTCTTGCACAAAATACTTTTACTCTCAGAGTAGACTGTTCTGAGTGATCCTTTCCTTCTTCAATTTTGTTGCTACAAATAGCAAACTCTTCTGCCTCCAAGCTGCATCACCTTCAGAGAACAAATGCTGCTTGCAGGATTCAGAACACTACACATGCCATCAAAATATTACCATGCATTTCAAGTCTGGAGACAACACCATGGAAATATGCCCCAAGAATGCCAGAGGTAATGAAAAGCTGATGAATAGAACATGAGGTGGAGGAGCACTGCTCTGTTGATTTCTTCTTTTTTTTCCTTCCTGGGAAAGCTGATATATTTTCCTTTATTTTTTCCCCAAGAATAAGTTATTTTCACTTTTTACAGTTCAGTCCCTCTGTTATGCATACCATGCCCATACTGGTTACAGGATGTGTAGTGCTTAAAATGGATTCTGGTTGCAAAAATTAATTCCTGCTTTCATTCAGATTACAGGAAGTTTTAGCTACATTTTTAAAATAAATGATTAACATAAATACCTTGATTAGTCTCTTAAAATCATTGGATTCTGTTCTTACATAATAAAAAATAATTCTTAGGAGTTGTAATTATTTTTTTAAACTGTAAATTATTTCCATACATTTAATAAATAAGCCATTAATGAGGCTTGTATATTTCTAACACAAGAAATAAAAGGGAGGATTGTATCAAGTCAGCATAATTTAGCAATTTTCTTGTGCATACATCTTCATACAAGTGACAAAGTTTCTTGTATAGATAATTAAGATGCGTCATTGACTTTTATGATTTCCAGAGGGAGAGAGATGCTGTCTCCCAGAGCTGAATGGCCTGGATGCTAAAAGATGAAAAGCAGGGAGAGACTCCTATTGTATGAGATCCTATTATATTGGAACATTTTTGCTTGCAACTCTAACTAGATAATCACCTCTGTTTAGAAGATTTTAAAAAACATTTTAGCAAGCTCTGGAGTTCTTTATGCTCTTGCATACACTTTCAGTTTGTTGCCCTCAGCTGCTGGAGAGTGAAGAAAAGACACTCTTTCATCACGCTACATTTTGCAGAGAAGAGCTGCATGTCAAGGACTCCTGACATCCTACATTGTGCTTCATGACATCCATTTATACCAGGCTTGTTGTATTCCATCCCATGACCTGGGATAATGAGGTGTATGGTTGGTGTACCAGGAACTGATGTGTTGCAGCATGGCATTATCTGCCTTGGGAAGGTGAAATGAAGGCACTGTCTGCAAAAATATAATTAAGGAAAAGGTTTCTTACCCTTAATAGCAGAGCATGAACACTATCAAGCTGCTGCTGTTTTTTGAAAAGAAATAGAACAACTAATGCCAAATGGAAATGGTTTTATTCTTCTTTGGTTGGAGGAAGCTTTTTGGACAATACAGAGCCTCAAGAAATACAGAATGAACTGAAGCAACTGAAATCAAAGTTATATAGTTCTCTTGAAAACCTAACTGAGGCTTTGTGTTGGAATAATGTATTATTATATTTTCACATCATCTGCAACCCAGTGAAAGGAGTTATTCCTTGAAAATAAGTATTCAGAGAATTCATATCCTCACAAAGGAATCATGTAATGAGAATCAAAAGCAAAAGGTTTGCTGGATGATCAGAATTTAGAGGTAAATTTTTCTTGTACTACCTGCTCATGAAATCAGCCTACACTGCTGCTGAAATCACAGGGCATTTTTCATAGAAAAAACACACAGTCAAGTAATTTATGGTTATACACATAAAAATGCAGCATTAGTTATATGTTCTTATTACTAATGGGATTGTTGTGATTGTCTGTGGCACATAGGAACAGCCCTAATATGGATTTGGCATCCATTTAGCATCCTGGAATCAAGTGTTATACAAACACAAAGGATGGCACATGCTTGGGAGAGCTTACATCCTAACTGGATAACTAATCAATGATTCTCATTGGTAACAAATAGAGGGGAACAAGGAGAGAAAGAATAAAATGCCATAAGAATCATAATAAGAACATACAAGAACTGTGGAGTTGCGGAGAAAGGGATCTGGGGCGGGAGCGCGGCAGCGAACCATGTTATATAAGTGAGCAGAAACACTCATTAGTTTTCTTTCTCAAGGACCTTTGAGAAAGATAAAGGTAGATGTCTGTCGAGGCTCATTGCATGGGAGGATGTGAGAGATGGGCAATCCCAAAGACAAGGTCCTGGCAGGGATGCTGCACTTCTCTTGAGAGATCAATGTTTGACAACACCCTAAGAAGATGGTTTAGCAAAGGAGGAATACAAGGGAAAAAATAGAGTAAAATGTCCCAAAGGAGAAAATGTTTGCAGGACCAGAACCTTGGTTTTTATCTTTTACAGAGTCCTTTATATTGAGTTAATAAAATTTAAAAGCCATCCTTTCCCTCTAATCATGGCATGAAGCTGTATAGATGAGGCTAGTTGTGCAAGCGAGGTGAACACTATCTGCCCTCATCAGCCCATCAGGGTAAGAATCTGTAAACTCCATTTTCGTGGTATGGCAGAATAAAAATAAGTGTGGCTCTGCCTTCATCAAGTTCTAAAGCCCCTGTATTAACAGCTAGGTCAGTGTGAGTGCGTGCTGTTGTAAATGAGAATTAGACTGTGAGCATCTACATTCTCCTGCAGCACTTTCCTCAAAGGAATGAAGCAAACACACACCTCTGCCAGGATGGCTTTAGGCCCCATATTTCAAGAAGACTAGCTGACCCATTGCTGCTTGTTATGGTCCGAAATAGATTCTTGAAGTAGCACATATAAGTGGAGTTAACCTCCTTTAATTAGGGTAACATCATCAGTCATGAAGGCATTGATAACATCTTAAAAACTTCCTCATGTTGGTTCTGTATATCAGCTCTCCTTCAGGTTTTAAATGTTCAGTTCTGGCTTTATGAAGGCATTGAAATACAAGAGCCATGAAAATCACAATGTCCTACTGCCTGAAGTCCTAAATATTGATGACAGCACAACTGATAGAAGGGCAGCAATTCTAATTTTGTCCTGTCTTTATCCTGCATGTGTTGGACATCCTGTAATTGTCAAAGCAGTCCAATGACAGATTCCAGTAAAGTGAAATTGCTTTTTCAACTATTACAAAATAACAATCACCAAGCTTTGGAGAAAATAGCTGAAAATTGTGACATGAATATTGCACACTCAATCACATGCTCCGAAAAAGTCACTGACATTAAAAAAATTGATTACTAAAGGTGCCACTGACATGAACAAAAGATGCAAATGTTGAATAAATCGATTTTGCTGCAGAATATAATTATTTATTTTAATAACAGTCATTAAAGACATTCCAGTCTCTGTCTGAGTTTTCTACATCTGTTCAACTTTCATTTTTTGATCATATATGGGAATTTAAGTAATAACATTGAATTCACACTAAGCCCTTTCACAGATGAGGTCTTTTACATGGGGAAGAGATGCAAATTTAGAAATAAGTTTTCAAGGTTTTCCTGATACACTATATTACTGTATACTTATTAGTAGGCAGAAGTTGAGCAAATTCATACCTGGGGTAGTGGAATCTGTATTTAAACTTTAGTCAAAGATTCAGTTCACACTTTGATAGTGTAGGAGCCCTCAGAGTTGGCCACACAAGAACGAGGGTGTGCCCAGCTGAAAGGATTCAGTCGTAGCCCTCAGCTCAGGGGTCCTGGCCCGTCCTTGCCCTGGTGGCATTCCATCACCTTCCCACAGGGCCCAGATGAGCTCTGCCCATCGCAGGGAAGCTCCCTTTCTTCCTACTGCACAAGTCAGGTAACTTCATGCTTTGAACCATCATTTAGAACAATTCTCAAGTGAAATGGGCATTTAATTGCCTCACCGACAACATCACTTGTCAATTGCTGGTGTTAGTCTATTTTTAGAAATGTCACATTGGTTTTGGTAGTTTCTGATATATATGTCTTTTCACAGCAGCCTGTAGAGGTGAGCTGCAGGTCCTGCAGGTATTTTCATTACAATATACTGGATTTATCCAGAGGAAACAGTGAGAACAAAGAGCTACATTTATCTTTCACCTTGGCATGTGCACACGTGCTTCATGCTAGACCCTGCATAAAAATTTTCAGGGAGCAGTCAGGAATGGATTGAAGGAAACTGACTGAAAAGGTTCCTTCCACAGTTTTCACGGGAAGTCACAGACTATGTGTAAGATATTTTTAAAAGCCCTTTTACGACTTCCATTCTTTTTCTGGTGGTTCACTTTTTAGCTGACAAAGTGATTTATAAACTGTCTTTAAAAAGTTCCATTTCATTTAACAAATGATAAATATCAAAACCTGAAGTCTGACCCAACATCAATATCAAACATTTGCAGACTTAGTTTACTTTTCAAAGAATAAGCAAAATGAGAATGAATATATTATTATATTGACTCAATATAAGAACAAATTTAAAAAGAATTCTTTTTAGCCACAGTGATTGGAAGACTCAACTTGCTGTGTTAATTCCACTAGAGGCAGATGAAAATCACATTTGAAAATTATGAATTTCCACTCCTGCTCCAAATAAAGGGCATCTGTGAAGAAGGAAATGTAGTTTTCATTAGCAAAATAGAGCAAAATCACTCACCTGTGTCCTACTATGCCTTCTCCTACCCACCATCCACCTTGGGAATGCTGTGTGACAATTGGTGTTGTCACTTCTGTTAAATTCATGGACATGTGTGACTTGATGCTCCTGCAAGTAGCTACAATATGGAAGATGGTGTCATTCCCAAATACACACATGCACACACACACACATTTAGTCCAAAGGCAAACAGTGGGAAGCAGTGATAATTCATTCAAAGAAAACATAATTTCCTACTGTTCATTAATGCCATTAGTTTAATTTAAGCCATTTGTAACTCCTTAATTGTACTTTGTTTAAGCTCTAACCTTCCTAAATATATCTTATTTTCATTTCAACTACTGCTTAAAAACAAAAATACATGTAAATATGAAAATATTCACAATTTTAGTACTACTCATTTTACATCTTGCTGATGCTTGTTGAACTGACTATCAGAGCAATTAAGGATGGAAAGTATCAAATAATACCAGCTGCAGTGACACCTGGCAATTTGCTACACCTTCCTGTATCAGGCAATTCAAGCCAATGGTCCTGGCAAGAAGAATGGAAAATCCACATGATCAAATGAGACTTCTTGCAACAGCACCATTATCTCCTTTTATTTACATGAATTTTCTTTCACTCCTCAGAAGGTGGTGGAGAGCTGAAGAGGTCCCAAACCCTCCAGAACAGATTCAGAAGTTCTGTGTCCTGTAGTTTCTTAAATTGCACTCCAGCATCAGTAGCAGAGGAGCAAATGGTGCATGAGTTTCATTTGTGGGACTGTACATACCATTTTCCCTAAGCAAATCCTAGACACTACCAGCAGATGATTTACCAGCATAAGCCAGAATACCTTTAGGCTCTTAGGAACCCAGCTACTCTGAACATTTCCTGGTGTCCATATGGCACAGCAGCATGTAACAGAAACAAACTCAGTTTTCAGAAATAATCTGGAAAACTGTTCAAGGAAAAAGATTTTTTACGTAGAAGCAGAGGGTTAGGAGTGAAGATCCTATAGTGAAAGAGGCAAGAAGCTGGGGGCAGTCAGGGCAGATTCCTCCACTGAAGTACACACTTTCTTCAGTGGAAAGATGACCAGAGGAAAGACAGGTTTGAACCAAAATGACGTACTAAGGGTTCTTTGGATTTATCTCTGATTGAGCTCAACTTCTAAAGGAACCATTGCACAAAAGTATACATTTTAGTAATTTAAAAATTAAAATTTGATTCTACTTTTTGAGCTTTTCAGAAAGATGAACTAGAGGAAAATTTTTGCAGCTCAAGGAATACTGAAGATACATAATTTTAGTTACTCTTGTATAGGTCCCTACGGTGTCAGAAATGGCTGAGACAAAAAAGCCCCTGCACAAAAGCAAGGAGAAAATAAGGAAGAGGAGAATGGCATTCTTCAACAAGACAAAAATAGAGCGTAGACAGAAAAAAATTGAATTTCTGACCTATCTTTTCTTCTGTAAGATACCAGATTGGTAAACAGTAAGTGTAGCTTGTCTTCCTGGCACTAGCTGAAAGCCAAAGATAGCACATCGACCTTCTCCAGGGTCTGCTGGGACTGGAATAACCTTCAGGGTCAGGCTTGTCAGCTTTGCTGGTATCACAGGAGATTGTCTCCATGGCTAAAACACAGACTGCTGTCATATATCTTTTTGCTGCTTATCCAAGTGACCATGAAGAAAAAAATCAATTTAGTTTCTCTGAAGCAAAGCTGCACAATATCCATGTAGCTGGAAAAATGTGTGGCTAAATGGTGTTAGGATTTGTGGTAAGAATAAATATATTTAATTATGTAGTCTATTTCTCCACCAATTTTTAGATTTCTACATAATAATGAGAAATTCAATTTATGTGAATGGCTACAGTGTCAGGATAGCAGAGCCTGTGACATGCTTGTGGGGAGGGAAAACCAGAAAGAATCAAGAGTAATCATGCTATACAGATTGGAAAATTTCAAAGGCAAACCCTCTACTTCAAAGGAATATACCCAGTGAGCTTAGAATACTGAAGTCACAAGGAAGAGATCCAGATCCAGCTTAGTCACAACCAACTCACAGCAGTGTTTCAACTCTCAGCATCTATAGCTGGACACCTTCTCCACAATATTAATCACCTGGGTTACTTTATCCCTTAGGATTTGCCAGAGAAGTGGTGACCTGTTCCTGGAAGTTTTTGAGGCCAGGCTGGATGAGGCTTAGAGCACCAGATCTACTGGAAGGGGTCCCTGCCCTTGGCAGTGAGGTTGGACTCAAAGATCTTTAGAAGTTCTTTCCAGCCCAAACCATTCTGCCAGATTCTGCAGTTCTGTAACTTCTGCTTTAACCTTCTCAAATAAGTCAGAACACAATTATAATACTTCAGCTTCAAATTTGAATAGTAGAGGCAACTCTATCATTTTGTTTTGTCTTGCTTTTATTTGTTTTCAGAGATCAGATCCTTTTGAGATTATAAGTTTTCTTTCTGAGAGTTTTCGATATGGACCCATCCCTTAGAACTGAAAAAAATAATTAGAAGTGAAAATCCTGTGGAGCTACACTCCCCACTGATAACTTGGTAGAATGAATATACATTCTTCTAAAAGAAAAACACCCTTTTAGGATCATATGATTGCAGGAAAGATTTTTAAGTGTGAAAAAAATCACATTATTAAGGACCTATTTTCTGTTGAGGTATGGTGGAAATCATGTGTCTAACTAGCATTTGTATCTTATGAAATTTTTCTCTTCAAAGAGTATTCAGTTATTCAATTTAGCAGCATAAATGAACAATTTTCATTATCTCCTTAGGCAAACGTACTGAAACCTGAAATAGTTGTAACTTATATATATATGGCTATTTTATTTTTTAAATCTAGAAGTAGTCTTTTCATGTAGTTGCTGCTGATTGTTAAAGAAGAGAAACGTTTTTTACATATCATATAGGTGTTCATGAACATGTGATGATAAATATGTTCTGAAATGTATATCATAAATGGCTGTCTGAGTTTTAATTTTTCTTCTTTTCTGGAAAAGAAGTGTCCAATTATTTTCTGTGTTTTTCTTGCTGGTAAAATAAATCCATTTTATCACATAGCTCAAATAAGCTTGCTTTATTAACTACATACATTTAAAAATATTTTACTCTATTCTTACATAACTACTTACTATAAAACTATAATTTTATAAATTATCTTGAGAAATATCTCTAGCAACATAAATCTGGTTTTCTTCAAACCATTTGGAAGTGATATGTTTTGAACACACAGAAACTTTTTTGAACCTTGCATCTAAATTTTAAGTCACCTACTTCATCAGGGAGTTAAACACATTTCCCTGTAAGTAGTGCACTTTACAGGTTTCAAATGTGTTTTCAAAACTACCTCTGGCAAATTCTTTGCTATCAAACATGGCATGTATTCATCTTTTTTCTTCCTTTTGGTTCTGAGCCGAGCTCTAAGAAAGAGAGGAGGCAGTCAATATTTTTTCTCTGTTTGATGTTCTCCTTGACCTGTCCTTGAATCTTTAAATGTTGTAATTTCTTTTTGGAGAAGTTGTAATAGGTTAACGATGACATGTAGTAGTTCATTCTGGATTCTTTTAAAAATATGATATACAAATACCATAACTCTCCACTTTCACAATGACTACAAATGGAATTTCTTCCCCTTGCCCCCAAATATTTCAAGAAATTTTTTTCCAGAACTCAGAAATATTTTTTTTTTGTTTATTCAATGGCTATCTTCATCATCTTTCTTTCAGCTTTCAATGTCACACTGCCCTTAGAGATATCAGCATCACCCTTGATAAAGGTGATGCTCCTCCTTAAATGAGGAAAAACGAGAGAGCGTCAAAGTGCAGGGGAGAGATTCAATATTGCCTTTGCACAAAGGAGAAACATGCCACAGTAATAGTTCTACAATAGCTGTACTTCTGTGCTGCAGTAATGTGCTGTGCTACTGTAAGATGCTGGACTACCATAGCAGCTCTGCTATCCTCACTTCCAGAGGAAGAGTCATAAAATGAAATTGCTAAAAATAACTCTTCAGATGAGAAGCTGTTCCTATTCAGCTTATAAAAAGGAGGCTGAGATAACATCTTGCGTAGCTACTCATACATGTAGGGGAAAAAAGATCTTACAAGTGTGTAGTTCTGGCTTTTAGGAAAGAAAGTAAAACTGGAAGTCTATTCAGTATTATATAAGATGAGACAACAAGATCCAATGAGCAGAAGTCAGGAAAATTCACCTTGACATACGATGCAGTTTTCTAACAGGGTAGATGATAAATTAACACTGATTTTGGAGGGTGGTGGAGTCACTATAATTGGAAGGTGACGTCAGTTGCTGTCCTAAAGATAGGATTTGATCCAGCTTCTGAGAGCATGAAGATAACACAGGCAGGTACCAAAGTAAGCCTAAGAGGTTGTGGTCCTTCGTACCTTGGATCTTGTGGCTTTAAATACCACTCTGCCATCCACTTTCAGCCACATATTCCTAGGGCAAGAAAGGTACAAGTGTCTTGCCTGTGCAGTGCCACAGAAGTGGCAGGTCTGCAATAAATGGCTGTAATCTGTTCCCAAGGCTTCTCATTTCAGTAAGATCAACAACAGGCCAAATTTTGTTTTCTTCATTTTTCTCCCTTATTCTAAGACATCAGACTTTGACTGGAGCAGGACAACAGATGAAATGGCATTCTGAAATGCACCTGTCAAAAGATGGATGATTGACATTTTCTTAAAGTCAAAATGAACATCATATTTGGGATTATAAAAAAATGCTTCTGGAAAGAAAAATATATTCATACTGGAAAGACTCATGGCATTTTATGCAATTTAAGTAAAAGAGGTCCTTTCAGATGTAGTAGATTCCCTTCGCTGTAGACTGGTGCATCAATCTTGTCTGTTTCCACTCTGTGGTATCAAAGGGTTTAGTAGCTTGAGGATTGAAATATTTAAGTCTAATTAAAGTCATTGTGTTCAGAATGGAATGTGTGGATGACATTTACAAGCCTTTAATAGATGAGAAATCAGTTTAAGTAATTTAACAGTCATCTCTGGCCTCTGAAGATGACATACTCCATGAAATGGTGGAATCACTACTTCTCTTAATTGATCTCCCTCATAAATACAGCATCAAATCCAGCTATCTGGTGTCATTTGTTATCCATGCTTTATCCATTGTTATAAATGTTTTTGCTTACTGAGAGCCTTTTTGGCCCTTCTTAATCCCATCTCCTTTCAGTTTCTGCTACAATGTGTGCACCCTCCCAGAGTGGATGGGCAGCCTGACTCTGCCCTGCTTCCTCACTGCTTCCTCTGTGGGTGTCTCAGCCAGGAGCAGGGAACTGGTGCACTAAGCAACATGTGATTTCTACATCATCTGGATATAGCATACAAGATCCCAAAATCTTTCCAAAACTGGTGTCTCTACCAGAAGCCAAAAGGTTTAGACTCTGAGCTATGACCAGGAAAAAGGTGCCACATTTTACGGGACTTACTAAGTCTGTCTGTGATTGGGAGGAGCTGCTGACCCCTTTGAAAGCAGAGGGGCTCTGCAGAGAGACCTTGAAATAGTTGAGGGTTGGGCAATCACCAGCCACCTGGGATGGGACCGCCCTGGAGGTACAGACTGGGGAATGAGATGCTGGAAAGCAGTGCCATGGAAAGGGCCCTGGGAATCTTGGTCAATGGCAACTTGAACATGAATCAGCAGTGCCCTGGCAGCCAAGGAGGGACAAGCATATCCTGGGGCATCCGGCTCAGCAGCACCAGCCAGACCAAGTAGGGGATTGTCCCCCTCTGCTCTGCACTACAATGGCCTCACCTTGAATATTGTGTGCATTTTTGGGTGCCACAATGGAAGAAAGACATGAACCTATTAGAAAGTGTCCAGAGAAGGCAACAAATTTGGTGAAGGGCCTTGAAGAAAAACCTTATGAGGAGTGGCTGGGGTCACTGGGTCTGTTCAGCCTGGAGAAGAGGAGACTGAGGGGAGACCTCATTGCAGTCTGCAACTTCCTTAAGAGGGGAAGAAGAGGGCAGACATTGATCTCTTTGTTGTAGTGACAGGACCAAAAGGACTGACAGGAAGCTGTGTCAGGGTGGTTTAGAAAAAGATGTTAGAAGATTTTTCACCCAGAGAGTGGTTGGGCATTGGAATGGCTCCCCAAGCCTTACAGAATTCAAGAAGCATTTGGCCAATGCTCTCAGGCACATGGTGTGGATCTTGGGACTGTCCTGTGCAGGGCCAGGAGTTGGCTAAATGATCCTTTTGGGTCCCTTTTAACTCAGCATATTCTATCATTCTACAGTAAACAGTAAGAGCCCAGTAGCTAAGAGGCTCTGAGTGCCTGTCCTCATGGTTCCAAGAAAAGGAGCTTCTGGCAACTATAAATACATTCATAAAGCAAAGATAAATGGAGAAGATACAAGCAATCACAGGAACAATCCTTCTTACACAGAGAAGAGGTGTCAAGCACCTTTAGAATGTCTGTATCAGAAAACTTAACAATTGGTAACGAGATCTGCTTTACCATTTCTCCCCAGAACTAGTACAGTTGTCCAACACATCAGATTCACCTCTACCAGAACCTGTTTTATCTGGATGATCCACACCCTTACCTTGGGACCTTACTTTCCATCTATTTTCCCAGAAGGCCAAAATTTCACTCCTTGTTTTTAGTCATGCCTTCAAAACTTGATCCAAGATAAATCCTCTTGGAATAGACTTTTCAGGCAGGGTGAAAAAAAAAAAAAGACATCTTGAGATTAAAAAGAAGTCCCTCATACACAATCCCATAAGTCATAGCATCCTAGAACTCCACACCCTGCCCAAGATTGCTTTGAGCTAGAGCAGGTAGAACACTGAATAAAATACTGCCATGTCACAGACACTTATAATTCTTTGAGCATTAGCTTTAAAAAGCCAGGGAGTCTGGTAGATAGTGCTCTATATTTACTTTGTGCTGTACAAATAGGCCAAAGAAAGTACAGAGAGTGGACAGTGATGTTGGTTCCTAGATTCCTTGGAAGTCAACAAATCATTTCACTGTATCGTGAAAGAATATATACAGATATATATATATATATATATATATATATAAACACATATACCATCTGATGTGACACAGAGTGGTTTTACCATTCTGGGAGTTTTAAAATACTTATTATAAAAAGTTCTGTGGAAGGAGAGTCTGTGCAACCAAAACATGGGTCTAACTGAGGTAGCTAACTTACCTTACAGTGACTGCTGTTCTTCCCTTTGTAGTGATGTTATCTGCAAGTTTTCTTCAAGCCTTTCCAACTATCAGGAATAAAAACACATATCTATCATAATATCTGAGGTGTTCCTAAAACAACATTTTCCACGGCAACTCAGTGGTGAACAAGATCAAGCAGAGAACCAGAGCTATTTTTGCAAAGGAGAAAAATACAACTATCATTTTAAGATTGTAGGTTAGGAGGGTCATTCCTCCCTTCCTTCTCCTGATGTCAAAAATGAAATCCAGTTTATCATAAAAGTCTCCTGTGTGTAAATTTGCATCAATGGGTGTGGGAAGATTACGCCCCACATTGGGCACCAGTTGTGGGAAGATTATGCTCCTGCATGGTGTGGGTGGAGGGAGGCAGAGATCTCTGAAGCTTGCTCTTGAGGGGAGAGGTTTATTGGAGATCCAGGAATGCCCGAGCCTTGTGCTCTCAGGCGTAGCACGTGGCCGGGCTTAGGAGAACAGGGGAGGGGCGAGAGAAACGGAGGGTTTAGGAGAGGGGAAGCCCGAAGGGGGGAAGAGGGGAGGAACTCCAAGAGAGGAGGAGAGAGCCAAGAGAGCGCATGGCCCCTCGAAGCCCCCTTATCAGGGGCTCCCAGGTGGGCTGGGACAAGGCATGGGCCAATGGGGTTACAGACTCTGATGTTTTAGGGGCAGGTACAGAGGTGCGGGATGAACCACAATCTCTTGCGGGGTGGGATGGAACAGTCCATTTCACTCCAGGACACATCTAAGGGCAGAAGTGACATTCGGCTAGCTAAGATAACAATCATATCTATCTATCCTCTGCAACAAATGGGCTCTACAGGGACACATGGACATGGATGGAGAAAGAGTTACTGAAAACAGCCATTTGAAGGCAGGCAATGGAGCTGAAAGGGAGCATCTCCCAGTCCCTCTCCAAGCCCATGAGAATGAATAAACTCATAACACCACAAGTCAGTGGAATTTGACAGTGGTTGCCCATGGGCACCATCCTCAGAAGTGGGTGAGGTGTCTCAAAGGGCAAGGCTATCTCCCTGCAAAGGCTGTGATCAAACATACACCCCCCATGGGGCTGGGAGCCTCAGAGAGCACCAAGCCAGGCTGACCCCAGAGCCCTCAGAGCCAGGGCCAATGGATAATTGTAATAGTCTGCCTCTATTAAGAGTAATGGCTTCAGTTATACTGAATATCAGATACTAGCAGGGGTCTGCATCTCCCCTGATTTGGCAGTAGAGGAATGTTCAAAACTTCCAGCCTATTTTATACTAAAAACTATCCTTTTCCCCCTCCAAATTACTCTTTTTTTTTTTCACTTTTAAGGCTGTCTTGGCTATCATTTGGAGTTTTCAGTAATTTAAAATTATTGTTATTCTTCTTTTCTTGCTTCACTGGAAAAGCTGTAGATGCTGGGAAGAAAAGGCATCTTGTCAAAGCATTAAATGTTCTTGTTTTGTTTTTCAGGGATAAATAAAAAAATTCCCCTTCAATTTAAACAGAGAGCATATCTGAAAAGAACCAACACCTGTCAGCTCTGTTAGGAAATAACTGAGAGGCCTCCTTGAGCCTACTACAATAGGAACAAATTGATACAGCTGTGCAACTGCCCACATGTTCTGGGTAGAAGGGGGCAGCAGATGGATTGTGAAAGCTTCTTTTTTTTCTGTAAGATTCACAGGCACTTTCTGCATGGAAATAAACTCAGGTTAGTCTATTAGGAAATGAATAAATAGTGAGATCACTTCGGAGGCCTTTTGTAAAATTGAGTCTTCAGCAATCCTAAATATAAATCCACATTCCTTGGTACCAATCTTGTCCTGCTCTATCTCTGGTTAGAGTTTGTCTGTATATGGGAATTTAGCTACAAGATAAAATAGTCCTTTATATAAATATCTTATGAGTCAGTCCCAGCTGTAACTCCGAAGTGGTGAAGTCGTTAAGTAAATGCTGTTAAGAGAACTATAAAATGAGCTATGACTTCACAAGAAAATGCTTTTATGGCATTTAATAAAAGAAAAAAGATTTCAAAAGAGCAGCATTGAACCCCATGTCATGCTGCACAAATGACTATTTGAAAAGTAACAGGGTTAAAATAAGATAAGAATCAACATTCCTGGCATAGCTCCCCTGATAGGTTTACATCAGTCACACTAGGGTATCCTATGATACTTCAGGAGATCAAATCTCACAATATTTTCATTGTAAGAGAAATGGATCTTCGATGGATATGAGAAATTATGTACCCTGTGCATAATGTGTTTCTGTCTGTAGATAAATCTTTTTATTATTAGCTCATCAAACCTAGTCTGTTATTCTATTATTAAAACTGGCTAAATTATTTATATAATTTTAATCAGTTGAATTAATACTTATAATGGTAGCTTGTGGTAACTTTGATTTCTACTTCTTCTCACTATGAATATTAAAAAAAACTATAATTAAAAGACACACCATATTTCTAAGTTTCTTTTTTAATCTGTGGTATTTTCTGGAAATATAAGTTATGCATTTTTAATTTTTTGTCACAAAACAGTTAATTCCTCTGTAGCTGCATCAAAACTGGACTGCCTGGGGAGCAAGCCAATTTCATTAGCAATTAAAAAGGTCATTCTTTTAGGTTTTAAAATATACTGATTAACATTTTTTACAGGCCATATGTTAAAATAGAACTATGTTCTGATAAGGGATCATCATGTACACTGGCTTCATGGGATTCTAATTTTTATTGTTCTTTAATGGTTTTTTCCACATGTGTTGCTTTATAACCAAAGTGCACTTGCCATCTATGCCATGTTTCTTTGGTAGATAGAGACAACTTTGGAAACAGCCTCCATCAGCAATAGCTATTTTTTTCAGTTTCATTGTCTTGTTTAGATGTTCCTGGATGCCACTGAATTGTCTTCTAAACTGCCAGGAGCTTAAAACTGGTAAAAGCCATGTTCCTTTGTGGTCACACCTGGCCTGCATTGCCAACATCACCAGAGAGCTTACAAGCCCTCCCTTTTGACCTGACGGCTTTATGTAAGGCCCATTACAGGATGAGGATGGTGGCCTCACAAACAGGAACATGGACAAGGCAGAGGTGTTTAACACATTGTTTGCCTCTGTCTTCAACACTGATGATGGACCAAAGGTGTCTCCAGCCCTGAACTGGAGGACCATGACTGTGGGAATGATCAACTCCCAGGTGACCCTGAAATTATGAGGGATCTGCTGCTCCAGCGAGATCCCTACAAATTGATGGTGCTGACAAGATACATCCAAGAATTCTCAAAGAGCAGCTGATGTCACCACAAAACCTCAAATAATGACTTAAAAGTTGTCTTGGGAATCTGGAGATGTCCCAGCTGACTGGAAGCTGGTGAATGTTGTCCTGATTTTCAACAGGGCAAGGAAGAGAACTCTGGAAATTACATGCCTGTTAGCCTCACTTCAGTGCCTGGTAAAGTTATGGAGAAGATTATTCTGGGAGATCTCATTGCAGTTTACAACTTCCTCAAGAAGGGAAGAGGAGGGAAAGGTACTTTTCTCTGTGATTACCAGTGACAGGAGCCTGAGAAAACAGCCTGAACTTGTGTCAAGGAAAGTTTAGGCTGGATATTAGAAAATGGTTCTTTATCCAAATGGTGGTTTGGCACTGCAACAGGCTCCCCAGAGAAGTGGTCACAGCACCGGCCTGATGGATTTCAAGGAGCCTTTGGACAATACCCTTGGGCACATGGTGCAACTCTTGGGGATGGTGCTGTGCAGGGCCAGGAGTTAGACTTGATGATCCTGGTGCCTGCCTTCCAACTCAGCTTTTTCTGTTATTCTGTGATTCTGTGAACTCTCTTGGTTTTGGTGGTTAAAGCACAACAGTAACTAAACTAACAGTAACTAAATTAGCATTGAGAACAGATCTGCTGGAAGCAGATTAAGTTCACACTTTCAAGTCAGGAGGCACTGTACAAAGAAAAGATGTATCCATTTTCCAGGATACAAAATGAGTAACAGATTATAAAACAATATTCCCTTCTTTAGAAATGAAAATTGGACAGAAAGGCAGAAAAGTGAAATGGCTGCAAAACCCAAGACTCCATCAGACAGGAAGGCAACAGAAACAACAAAGAGGTGTGAGTATAAGCAAAGCCCATGAAATCTGGCCTCTCTCCCAGGAGGGCAAGTGGGAAGCCGAGTGTTTTGTGAGGGTCAGCACTGTGAGTTACTCAGACTGATCTGCTCATTGCACCTGTGCATGCAAATGCCATCAGCTGTCTCAGGTGAGAGGTGAGGGTGAGTGGTACAGCCTGCTGGGGCTAGCTGGCCACCACCAGGCAGCAAGGAACAGAGAAACACTGCGAGGTTGTGGAAAATTTAGCTATCTGGTTTGTACCACTGCAGGGCTATTTTCCAAAGCTTTTATGTTTTTATGGCTATGACCAAAAACTCTTTACATGGAATAGGTAACAATACCAGGAAATTATGCCAAAATGGTATTTAGCTTTCTTGATGGGGTTAGTTTTGGAGACAAGCATTATTGCCACAAGTGCCACTGTCCAGCTTTCTGCAGAGCACTGCCTATGTTCTTTGAAATACCACTTTCAGAAAATGCAGCCTGTGCTACCAGAACTGTTCAGTTGGAGAGAGGTTATTTCCAATTTGTTTCTTTGCATATGAAGTGAGTGTCAGTGGTCAGAGTCATGCCCAAGTTCAACGAAAAGAGAAATGAGAATTCAATAGTCATGTTTCCTCTAGGATGAAAACCTAGACCTTCTAAATATGGCTGCTTAAATTTAAATCATCTGAGCTTTAAGTTGCAGAGCTTAGCAAGATGATAGTAGCAAAATATTATTCACTAAGGTCAGTTAATCTGTAAATGTTTTCTGAGTGTTCAGAAAATGTGTAGGTCCATGTAGCAGCTTGTGAGTAGTACTATTTCTCTCATCTGAATCCCTGCAGATGCTAGGGATGGAATGTTTATCTAAGAAGCTGCTCCCTGTCTCAGTAGCGCATGGTCAGACTTTGTGAGGCTCTGAGAAAGAAGTGGGAACAGGCAGAGTCAGACTGGAGACATCACTTTTCCAATGGATGTGAGGAGGCGCTTTCCTTTTCTACCTGCCTAAAGCATATAAGGAAACCCACGGAATAACTGCCAAGCTGCCATGGAGAATTAAATACTTGATCTGGTGTGCTAGGTTCTGAATTCTGTAGGTCTGGGAATAAGATGTTTAGTGCATTATTTGGATAGCTCTGATTAAAAAATTAATCACCTCTAAAAAATTAACTTAGATTTTGTAAAGAACAAGGTAATTGAAGCAGATCATTTTATGGGATCCAAATAATGATCACATTGAGTAAAACCATGCCTGAGGTTGAGCTGTTGAATGCAGAGTTGTGAGGTGAGAGTCAAGATGGCAATGCTGTATGCCCAAGTGCATTTTTGGTCATGTGTTTTTCCAATATTGCCTCATTCAGTCATTCAGCTTGAGGTTAAGGAAGAGGAGACAGAATGAACAGGTGGGTGAATAAAGGGGCCCTGAAATTTTGGTCCTACTTGCAGACATCCTGAGACGAATCTTTGCAAGCTGCTTGCATCTGTGTACAGGGAAGAAATTGTCTCATGGTCTCACAGCAGCAGACAATGGAAAAGTAATAAAAAAATTAAATTAGATAAAATTAGTTTAAATAATGAGAAAGAATATAAAGGAAATGATCTCAGAGGCAGGTGCCCTTTTGAGAAAGTAGCTTTATTAGATTTTGATTTAATTTATTAAAGCTAGGCTGATGGTGTACTTTTTTAATGCTGTGTAGAATGTTATCTTTTACTCCTGTTGATGGACAACGACAAAAAGCAGTGCATTTAGAATTGAGTGTGTCTAGAGGGAGGAACTGAAAGTTTTGTTCTGTTTTTCATCTTCTCTCCATATTTTAGCCCTATTTGTCAGTTGATGCCTGATAAATAGGCTTACCTCAGAAAAGCAATGAAGTCTTACACTTTTATGATACCTTGTGGCAGCTAACTTGGAAATAACACAGTGACACTTAAATTTGCTGCCTAAATAGTGATAAAAATTATAATTTCAGTAGGTATTTTTGTTAAAGATTTTCAGGTCTAACATGTTTTCAGTTGTCTAATATGTTTTAACTTCCTGTCTCTTTCAAATGGAATCCAAAGAGATATTATGGGTTCTTTCTCTGCCTAGATCAAGGATGACCTAAACATTTTTTTAATCAAACCATATTTCTTGTTCTTGCTTCCTTACAAATCATGTTTTAAGAAGGAAGAAATGGGGCCCTCATTCCTAAACTAAACTCCTTCCATTTTCAAATGGCAATATGCCTATAACCAGATCTGGGCAAATTGCAGCGAGGCTCTGTTTTTTTGTCCTTGGTCTCTCATCAGTCCTAATGAAATTTTATTTCTTTTTAATAAAAGGTTTATGTACATACTTGTAAATCAAGCAAACTGAAATTTTCCCATATATGTAGTACTCTGTACATTGTTCTATGGCTCCATGAGCATTTGTGAATGGTGTAGAGAGATTAATATAAACCAGGGTAGGAAACGATTGAATCAACCTGTGCTGACTATTTACTTTCCTCTGTGTCATTCCAATACATTCCAGGGATAGTAAAATCCTAGATGTCTAGATATCTAGATAAGTCTGTTATTTCCTATGGTCTTTTTCTCAGAAGATGCTTCCCCAGCCTCCACCCCTGCTGACTGGAAAGTCTGGAAAATGTTCTCTCCTGTCCAGATTCAGGCAGTCCTGAGATGGGATTTAGAATGCACATAAGAAAACCCATATATATGGAACCCTAGGTTATTTACTAAAAAGCACAACTGTCTTCTGCTTTGCCTGGTTTTCCACAGCAGTATTTTCATCCTTGCCATCTGTCACTTAAATTGGATTCTTTCTAGAGCTCCATTGAAAACTAATACATGTTGGAGGTGGGATTAATAAACAAAATCACTGATCTATTCACTCTTAAATGACTTCTACTAACTTTATCTTGCCACCATTCAATGTGAAAATGAGCCTTACTGGAAGAACTAATAGCAGAATTTTTGCAGCTGCTGCAACATCCGAACATATATTAATATTGGTTAAGCTGATTTCTGTGCTTCTTGATTTTGCTGGTCTAGATGTGACTTCAGATGCATAAATGGGGTTAAGCAAATTGCTTTAATTCTGGTTTTTAATGCTTTGTTGCTTTATCTTTTAAATGAAAGTCAATGAACCACTGCTACTGAGCAGTACATTTTTTTCCTTTAAATAATGGTAGCAGAATGGCTCAGATGTCCCTACAGAGGATGGTAAGACCATTATTCTAAGTCATCTTCTGGTCTTAACTTACATCCCTAATAGGGAATAACAACTCCAATGATTTGACAGTGATTCGCGATTATTAAGGATGCATATGTGAAACAAACTTGGGCTTTGTTTTCCCACAACACTCACATTTTATCAAACCTCATTTTGAGGTATCTTTTTCTATGGTTCTGTGACACAAGGCATGGAATAGTCATTTAGTGTAACATAAATGTAAGATCTAAGAGGTGCAGTAGATACATTGTCAGCCTCTCTTATAATTTATTATTTACAATCTGTTCTCATTCATTTGCAGTTCAAAAGTACATCACTATATGTTTTAATTTATTAAAGAGTAGACTGTTACCTCTAAGGCCCATACTCCAAGTACAAAAGAAAGCTTTTAAGCAAAAAATTTTTGGTGATTTCTGTGCAAAGTTTGTGCAGTACAAGCAGCTACTCAAAAAAAAAAAAAAAATTAATGTAACTGAAAAGCTGTAAATTGCCCAGATCAGATCTGAAACGAATAATTTTCTTGGGAAAAAAAATGAAAAACGTGAGAATAACTCAAAGGAAATATTTTTTCTTTAGGAAAAATAAAATTTAAAGTTCTTTAGAAAGATGCTCTAGATTAAGAGCTTTTTCAACACAAATATCTACTAAATGAGAAAGACATGAAGAAAGAATTTGTGTGTGTTTCATTTGCCCCTTCCATTCTAAGGTAAGATTGGATTTATTATGCCTTAATAATTTTTATTGGAGTTGCTTTTTTATTTATTTTGGAACAACAGAATTAAATCCATTCTAGACCCTTTTATTTTACCACAAAATATATATTGCCAAAGAAAAGGACTTGAGATGTAATTCTCATTTATAGATAGACCATGCTACTTTGTTCTTGCAGAACAGAAAATGTTAGAGTGAATTCCTTCCAGATTAAAACCTTTCATACATTAGAGAGACAAATGAGAATGACTGACTGCAAATCAGGATAGCAAATGTCTTTGGAGAAACCTTGCTTTCCATTGTGCTGTAGTCACCAATTTACACCACTTCTATTGCCACTTATCCCTAAGCAGAAGAAAGGTAACATAATGATAAATCCAAGGGCTGGACTTACCCAATCATTTACAACTCTCTCTGTATGTGACAACACAAGGAGAAAAGCAAGGGGGGGACTTGAATTCTGTGTGGAGCAAATCTCTAACTTCAACAGTAACAGTATTGAGAAAAGATCTGGAAAGGACAAGTGTCAAAGAGGGACCATCACTGAAATCAATCAGCAGACTGTAATGCCAGAATCCGTAGGAGAAAAAAAAATAAAAGAAACAAACCTAGAAAAAACCAAAAATTCTACCTAGAAGATGTTGACTGGAAGAACAAGGAATAATGATCATAGGACCTGCTTCCTTATCTCACTGAAGAAGCTGTGCTAACATTTTCAAGCTGGATACTCACCTCAACATTGCCACATAGCAATCTAAATAAATGTCCCAATTTTCAGATTTTATGTACTGTTGCAGCTTTTCTATGCTCCAGAAAATATGAATTCTCAGCACCTCAGAAGATCAAGCTGTTTATGTGGGAGGTGATAATAGCAGAAAGTGAAACTGATGTGGCCTAACTTGCACGTGCAGAAACCAGCACGCCTGGGTAATGTTTAGGAATCAATGTCTGTCTGCCTATTATTTTATTAATTTGATTGCCAGTTTGATAACTTCTGAACTTAACCCAGCTCGTTTTCATTCTCTGTTCACTGGCATATCACCTATATGCAACAAAGGATTGGACTCAATTTACAGATTAAGGCTTTTAAACATAATCTCTATTATGGAAAGCTAGTCAGCAGGGTCAGTGAAATCAATAGTGGTTTTCAGCTGATGCAGTGCAAAGCAGACCTGGTGTCTGTTTTGAGAGGAGCAGAAAAATGCTAAACTACAGTCTACTCTAAATTCTTGACACTCCATTCACTGTGCTGAGGAAATCTCATTGACTACCGTGGGAACAGAGACTGCCATCTCATATATAGATGTATATATATTATGTGCAAATACATGCAGACATCTTACATTTAGGCATTTTAAACTGGGAGCTAAAATCCACTCACTATCAATACCATCAGGCATAAAAGTTTTATTTCAGTCTTGAATAGTCTCTTTATACAACCATTGTGAAATAATTGTATTCCTAGATGTTAAAAAAAAAAAAATTCTTATTACATCTGTTCCCACCAATGATCATATGTTAACATGCTCTCAAAACTAGAACATATAGAACAATTTCACAGTAAAAAGCACAGCTTTGGAGCCAAAGAATGGATAGCTTTCCTGTTGTAGTTTTTACCAAGAAAAGAGTTTTCTTTATTTATGCAGGAAGAAAATGCAAAAATGGATCGGCTGTGGAGATAGATTTCCAAATCTCAGTTGTGTCTCAGTGGTACAGCAAAATTGCCTGTCAATGTACGCAAGCTAAATTTGAATTAGTTCTGTCTTGGCTAAGTCTTGGATCCTTTTATGGTCAAGAGAAAAGAAAAAAGAGAATAAGTGAATAAGTATCTTTATTCCTCTTGATTGCTTCAGCTCTGGAAATGATTAGCGATAATAAAATTTGGCATGTAGAGAATTCTCACTGAAAAAAATTCAAATGACAACTCTTGACATTGACTCTGCTTACTAAACTCTTTAATTCTTTTATCTTCTTTGTAGATTTTTTGGTCTTATTTACCTGGGCAATTCACAAATTTTTGTGTCATGACATCAGACATATGCATAACACAGAAGAAAGAAAAAGCTCCAGGCAATGCCTGGCCCATGCGTGCTTTGCTACACTGGACTGTTGTTACAGATAATGGCTGTGACAGGTCATAGGGATTAGATTATCACTCTCTTTATTGTGAAGAGAGCCCCTTACTTCCAGCTCTACAACTTTGGGCACTGGTTAATTTTGCAGATGGGCTGGATTCAGTTCTCTGCATAAAGCTATTCAGGTAGGATTTCCCCTCTTGTCTTTCATGGCCAAGTCTTTAATTTTTCAGTGAGATAATTTTCTATGTCAGGCATAGGTGAGTTGACTTCTATCTCCAGCTATTTCTTACTTATCTATTTGAAGGATACTCTTTATTTTATGGCAGCTTGACATCACTGGCTGAGTTTGATGCACTACATAATCAAGTCAAGCCTAGAAAATAATTTGTTCTAAAGAAAGACACATGTACTTGATTAAGATTATGAATGGTTTGGATTCTATTCCTTTAGGGGACTCTGATTTCCTCTTGTGGATGATGATGGTTGTTTCAGAGAATATGTCTTGACAAGAAAATACTGCAGATTAAAACACTTCAGGAAAAAAATCCTGTGTCCAGCAGGTAGATGTTTGCAAATTCCCCCAGTCTGCTTTGATGACAAACAGATTTCTTCCGTTCTTTGGTGACCCATTCCCATAGCCAGAGTGCTGCATTGTCTCCATGCCTCACCACGCTTTGTTTAAATAGCCTGGCAGCCCACCACACCACCTTTCATGCCCACCACTTTAACTGGCACAGCTGCTGTCTTAGGGTGCTCTACTAAATGGTGCCAAGGCAAAGAAAAACAATCTGCAAATGTGTTCAAGCTTGTCACCACTGTACTTCTTTCTACCTCTGCAGAAACCAAGTCTCTGCTTTCTGTATCAATAACACTCTCATTCAGATTGAGAGTATCCTTTATACTTCCTTGTTGGATCATGAAGGTCAAGGTATCATGCTATCCTTATGTTTTCATCAGTGTGTGCTGTCTACCTGTTTGAAGGATCTTCCAGAGACTTTGTTGCTTCTACTGCTCAGGTCAGTGAAAAAACCACTGCAGTATCTTCTCCTTTCCCAAACAGTTTGATTTCTTCATATCTTTCAAATACAATAAACTGAGACAATAAACTCTGCTGAAGTAGAATTATTTTCTTCCACTTAAACACTTAAAGCATTTTGCTGTCCTTCACTGACACCATTTTTAATTTGGCCACAGAACTGTAACACAAATGCTTTGCCCTTCAGGAACTATAAAAGTTTCACTAGTCAGTCTTCATAGCAATTACACATATCTGAAATTAAATCAAGCAACTACAGATACCAAACCATTGTATCATCTAAACAACTTAGACTAAGCTATTTTAAGTCTTTCTTCTGTCCTAAAACCTGCAATATTTGCTTAGTTCCACAGTTAACTGCTTCTTCAATGCCATTGTCCTTAAGCCCATGAGACATTTCTTGCAGTATATTTATTTTAACTGTACCTGCTTCCTCAATGTTTTTATATTTCTCAAATTACTATGCTCTGCCCTGTACTACATGCTGCTGCACTTTATGAAATTCCTGTTATTGAAGGAAAAGAGGCTCAATCTTCCTTTGAAAGCAGTGCCTCGACCAGGTTTGTTTAAAAATTAATTCCTTCTGCTCTATTACCCATAGTTGTATTTTATTTGAATGACCACAACGATCTCAGATTTCCTACAGTTTATGATCTCTGCAATGACAGATCTGTGTTTCCACAGAGCAAAACACTGAGGAATTAGCCTTGCAATCTAAACAGGGATGCTGCCCAGCTTCCTGCCATACAGCTGCTTGTATATCATGGAGTAGCCAGGGCTCTGCTCTCAAAGTTTTGGTCTGTTGAGGAGGCTCTGTGCTCATTTGCCAACCATTTGGAGTTGGTACCAAGACAGCCCCTAGCAGCACAGCCAGAATAGCCAAGACATGGCTGCAGGCTGAAAAACTCAATCAGCAAAGCCCTCACCACTTTCTAGCTCCTGTCCAGTGCCCTAATAAAGGCAGTCACTGGGTGGGTGCTGCAGGTTAGACAGAGGCAAGTATGGCTACCACAACCTGCTTTGGCAACTTTGCTCCATGTCTGATGGGAGGAATTTGGGGTTAATGGGCTTCCTACATGCAAACCTGCATGGCATCATATGCTGCCCTGCTTGCTGACACTGCACTCTGCCAGGCTGCCTGCACTTAGCTTCTCCCTTGGGGGAAGCAGGGGTGGTACACATCCAAGTGGACTGATATGTGTTTGTGGCCACTGGACCTTATAATTTGCTAGGAAATATGTTCATGCAGTTAAGGCATGCAGGACCATTTCCATTCCTTTGAACATTGCTTAAGTGTTTTACAGACTAATGAATGGATTACATTTTGTCTAATGTGGGACAGTATCTGAGCTGTCTTAATCTGGCTGCTACTTCCAATTTAGTTCTTTTATTCTCCCCTACAAAAATAGATCTACTCTAGGCACAGTTTTTATGTTTTACCAGACCCAACAAGTCAGAGTCCTGACCCTTGAATAAAGCTCCTTTTTCACACTGCTACATCAAAATCAACAAATTGTTCAGTAAAGCAAACTTGGCACCTCCATGTAAAGCCTCTCATGGAGCTTCTAGTCCAAAACAAAGTAACAGGCCAGGGCTTCTGATCCAGATTTCTGACCATTTCATGTATCACTAGATCCACATCACACTCATATCCCATCCACCATCTGGTAAATGCCACATAAAATCTTACTATTCTCTATGGAAACAGTAGGATTCCTTCCACAATGTTCCTGCTGAACATCGGACCTTAGGCCTCTACTGAGCAGGCAGCTCCAGGCTTTTTCTCCCATTCACTTAGCTTGTTCTTTCCCACACAAGCAATGCTGTCATGAGCTGTAGGACAGAGTCAGGCAATTGAGCACAGCGCTCATGCTCATGAAAATATCCACTTGCTTTAGCAAACTGAAATAATCCCAGGCCCTCTGTGTATATTCATCTTTACCCAGGCTACTCAATGAGACATCACCCTACAGGACACCAGTGCATCACCAGTTCAGGGCACAGTTCCCCTAAGCTGCCACAAGAACTCCCTGCAGTTCTTTCACCAGTGTGGAACAACAGGAAAATCCTGATATTTGGTAACTTCTTTTTCTATATATAGAACAATGGACTTGGACAACATTTGCTTGTAAGAATATGGTCTATTCCCCATTTTCTCTCTTCCTTTCTCAGATAAGAAATGTCACCCTTCTAGTCCTGCAGAAATTGGTACTGAGCTGGAACTGGTGGATCAGCATGTCCAAAGTTGTTCTCACACATACTCTTCATTCACTCAGGGCAAGTGCACCTGTATGTTGAATCAAGGGAGACTGACAATCCCTCCTCATTCCCTTTACCACTAGGAAAAAGGTGACATTTCCAAAAAGGCTCAGTACCTTTATCTTTCTCGCTCTTGGTATTTGGGGACTTTTTTCTGATGTTTTCTTTGTGGAATAGTCAAAAAACTCTACTATGAGATATGATGGTTTCATCCTCCCTTTCTCCTCCAGACACTGCCCCTAGAAGAGGAAGATGTAAAGGTGTTCAAAACTAGTTGTCTCCAAGGATAGCAAGAGTCTACAGGTATAAACATTTAGTTTGGGGTACAGCTTGTAGGCAAGATGCCTAAACTGAACTGTGTATGAGCTGAGTATCTAAGCCCATGTGCAATCAATAAGGATTTAGAAGCTCCAAAAAATAGCTTACGCATAGGTAGCTATCATTGTCCTTTTGAGATTCTCTAGGATGTACTGTGTGGTCTCCACCTGCAGCTCCGTGCAGCCTTGGTCTTGCTTAGGTCCAGAATCAGATCATCCATGCCTGAATTTGCAAAATATCCTAGAACATCTCAGATGTCTCTAGATTTCTAAGTTATTTTGGTTGGTTTTTTTTTTTTTTTTTTGTTTTGTTTTGTTTTGTTTTGTTTTGGTTTGGTTTTTTTTGTGGATTTTTGTGGGGTTTTTTGTTTGGTTGGTTTTTTGTATTTTTTTTAATGTTAAGTCAACTCTTTTTTCAAAGGGCTAATCTTTCCATTACTTTGACTTTACATTAAAGAGGAATCCTGAATAAATTTGTGCTCTTGCTCAGGTATTTCTTTGCAGGCCTGCCATGCTTTGGGGACCTTTTCAAGGGCATTAAATTATCAGACAGGCAAGGTGTGTATTTGTTGTCTCAATTGAGATAGGAAATTTCTGCTTCTGTTATAATTCTGATAAACCTTAAAATCATGTTGCCACCATCAGAACGAGCCCCCTTGGGTTTTGGAGCCAGAACTGAACAACGATGAGATGCCACAGAGAAGTTTTACTCTCATTTAAAAAGTCAGCAGTTTCAAGCTATCCTGAGGGACATATATACCAATTACTTGGGTGGGAAGCTGGTAAATAACTTTTTGTTTTCCACAGATCACAGACTGCGCCCAGCTACATATTGTTGGCTTCTGCGGTCAAGGGAAGACAGACACAGACCTCAGATATTTTGGGAATACTCTAGATCAGTTTTATGTTTGTGGAGAGTTGTGACATATGAGCTACCATGAATAGCACAAAGGCTGTTGTGAACTCCCAGCCAGCTGGCTGCAAGGTGGCTGAGCCAGCTTCTCTTCCCTGCAGCCTGTGGAACATCCACACGCCAGGCAGGACAGTGCATTAGCTCAACAGGCAGCACAGCCAAGGTGATAGAACAAGAGACCAAGCCTCCTATTTGCAACAAGCAGTATCACCTCTGTGACCTTTGCCTCACTCTTAATTTTTCTTATATTTAATCTATTGATCTTTGTTTCTTTTTATTTTTACAAACTTGGATGCTCAGAGGTAGGAACTCTTCAAAGTTCTGCAAACTCCATGGGCCGTTTCTCACAATATAACACTTCATTCCTATGTGTAATTCTTAATCTTTGTAAATAGGGTAATGATACATAAATGTAATGTAGATGAGGATCTAGTAACCAAGCATCTCATCTCTATGTACAAATCCAGAATCTTATTGAAATTAAAACTGTTGGAAAAGTTCTCTTTCCTGGTGGGCTTTCTTGGTGTGCTGACCAAATGTCTACTATGAGCATTTCTCCCTGTCGATTAACAACAGATCCTGGCAAGGCAGAAAAGGCACACACACAAACCTCTGCATTTTTCATATTTTAGTCTTACGCTTCCTTGAGCTCCCATGGATTCAGGAAAAAACACCAACATCTGTCCATGTCTAAAAGAATGTGAGTAATATTAGAGATTCCATATATGAAAACAGTGTCCTGGTACTTTGAGTTTGTATTCTGAATATGGAAAAAGTGAATGGTCAAAGAGCAAACCTTTCTTCAAAGAGGTGAAGATGATCATGAAGATATGGATTACTTTGGCTATGAAGGAGAGAGAGAGAGAGACAGAGGAGCAGAAGAGGGAGTGGGAGAGGGAGCAGGAGAGGGAAAGGGAGAGGGAGCTGTTCACTGTCCTGTGTTCCCCCACTTGCTTTCTCTTTCCACCCTCTTCTCAGCAGCTCATATTTTCACTACTACCTCATAGTATTTTCCTTCATTTGTTCATTCTCTCTGTCCTATCTCTCAACATCTTCCAGTATCCAAACAGTCGACAGAGCTTCTGAAGCGGAGAGAGAGAGAACATGGGCATCAACTTCCAGCTCTTCTAGTGCCGCTACTGCCACGCGTGGGTGCAACAGCTCTGGGCTCGGCTGGCGCAGCCCGCCGGCAGATGCCAGGGAGGGCTGGTGAAAGGGCAGCGCTCCCTGGGTGGGCCGATGGAGGGCACGGACTGGCGCTGCTCAGGAGCCGATCCGTCTCCCATGGCCGTGTTGTCAACTCGGCTGTGCAGCAGGTGCTTTGTGGGGCCGCGTTAGCCCTGCCTCTGGGGGTTTGTGGTACTCGGGAACCCCACTCCCGGCCCAGGACTCCACCGCTCATGGCATCATCACACGATGAGACACACGGTGCTTGCCTCTGCTGGGGCAGCCCCCAGATCTCACCAGAACACTCTCTAGGTCTGCTGCCAGCAGGTTGCAGAAAGAAACACCCCTCTCGGGCTGATTTATTCAGTTCGCGACTGCGTTGGTCATTCCCGACCATTGAGACCACGGCACGGCCGAGACGGGCAAAAGCCACACTCGGGGGAGAGGCAGATTTCGGGGGCCAGGGCGCTTCGGGCGCGGGGGGCAGGGGTACGCGCCCGGCGGCCAGCCCCGGGGCAGCCCACCCGTGCTGCCCGCGGGCGGCGCCGGGCCGGGCCGGGCCGCACGTGGCTACGTGACGGCGATCGGGGCCGGCGGGGCTCGGCGGCTCCTCCTCCCCCGGCGCCCGCCGGCGACTGGGCGCCGAGGCTGCGGCGGGCGGCGCGGGGCGGGGGTGCTGCCTCCTGCGCGGCGGAGCGGGCGCAGCGGCACCGGGGCCGGAGGCGAGCGGCCCGCGCGGGCGAGGGCGGGCGGCGTCGCGGGGCGGCGGCGGGGGCTGCGGGGCAGCGGCGGGGGCTGCGGGCGGGGTCCGCGCCCGCGGCCGGCAGCGGTCTCTGCGCCTCAGCCGGGCTTCGCCGGGTGCTGGCGGTGCGCTCTCCCGCCGCGGGGCTGCACAATGGCAGTCGTTCAGTAGGATGGATCCTGCCGTGGCTTTTGTTCTGCAGATCCACCCATCCTCCTAGCAGTCAAGTACCAGGCTATGGTTTTCTCTCTGGGGATCCTTCTTCCGCGTTTTGCCGGTATCTCCGATGAGGTTTTGGCCTCGGCTGGGATTTCACTACCTTACTTTTCGTTTGGCTTCACGCTGAAAAAAGGGATTCCTTATATTTGCTCTGCACGCTTTTGGTTATAATCCACTGTTGGTCTAGGGGGAACAACCGTTCAGCCTGGCTGAAAAAAAAGCATCCGTTGAAAAGTCTCAAAGAAATATACCACGTGAGGAAAAAAAACTGGGAGAAGATCGGAATATAATCGCTTTTTCTATGATAAAACTGGTGCCCCTCTTCAGGAGAACTGATCTCAATTTATTATTATGCAACCACAAGGATCTCTTCTTTCTCAGGGTGTATAAGCTGCTGGATTGCTTTTCGCCCAAATCAATGTGGTTTCTTTGGAACATTTTCAGCAAAGGATCGCATATGCTGCAGTGTCTTTGTGGCAAGAGTCTTAAGAAAAACAAGAACCCAACTGGTAAGCAATCCATTGCAATGCGTTGTTTTTCTTTAATGCTACCCTGTCTGTTGCTCGCCGAGGTAGATCTGCAATCCTGCTGAGGGGAGAAGGGGGGATATATCGAGGCCAGCACGGACATGCATGTGCATACGTGTATGAATAAGCAAGGAGCGGTTTGTATTAGCTTCAGCCCCTGTCACCACCGAAAAGGGGTAAAAAAATAAAATCAAAGGCGACCCTCGCCCAGCCGGCATCTCCTAGTTCCTATGTGCTATTTCCAAGGAGGAAACTTTTACATCAGTACCCTTCTTGTGGGGAAGGCGGTGTAGCCCCCCACTCCCGACTGCGGGAGCCCCCCAGGCAGTTTTGGGAAGAGGAGACTGGCTCTCCTGTGCTGGTGTTAGCCGGCCCTGCTTGCGGTGGATGAGTGTGCCGGGGCTCGGGTCCTGCACAGCACTTTCTGAATAGCTTGCAGTATGTCACCCCACACGCACACACACCCACCCACCGCCTCGCTCGGCTTTCTAAAGTCAAGCCAGACACCCCCTCCCGCGGCCTAGGGGCTCCCCGTTATCACACACCCTCGGCACTCAAGGCCAGGAGGGTGGAAGGTGGTGAGGAAAGGGGATGGACACTTTCTTGGGGCTTGTGCCCAGACGGCAACTCGGCCAGCTATACCGAGTGGCAGCAGCAGCACCGCCGGGTTGGCTGTGCCGCTCCTCCGCCTCTCGCTGCCGGGATGACCCCTCTGTGCCACACACCGGTGTCTCTGCGTCCGTCTCTATGTCTGCCTGGCAGCCGGGATCATGCGCTTCGGTTCAGCCCGGCTCCGAGGGGGAAACTTGCAGTACATTACATAAGAAATGCAAATGCAGGTGCTCTGGGCCGCCTGGTCCCTGGGGGTCACGCTGCTGCTGTTGCATCCCTCTTGCTCGGGGCATCCGTGCGGCCAAGCCCCCGGCTTGGCCAGCAAGGTGGGCGAGAAGGGATGCTCGGCGGGCGTGGGAGCCGGGAGCTTTTGTAGGGAAATACCGGCCCTTCCCGCCGGCCTCTGGTCCCCCACGCCGCTTTGCTCGCTCAGCCCGGCCGGCAGGTTGTCTGCAAGCACTTGCGTGCCTGGGGAGGCGAGAGCCGCCGGAGCCCGGGCTGCGAGGGGAGGGATGCCGTGTGTGCGCGCTGGCGTGTGTGTGCCGGCTGCCCTGCAGTGGCAGCTCCCGAGCAGGAGGCTCCTGACGCTGGCACTGCAGTGTAGTAGATCATAGGCTCTCGTTGCCTGACACCCCAACATCAACAAGCAGCAGCCCTGGCAGCCCGCACCCCTCTCCTTAAAGGCATCGAGGCTGCCGGCTGCTTTGCTCAGCCCAGGTCCGATGCAGAGTCGAGGTGGGCACCTCGGCGGATTTACCCTTCCCCGCCCCCGGCTTCCGTTTGCCAGCTCGTCTCGCCCCTTTCCCCCCCGCCGCTGCCGCAGCAGTGAAAAACAGCCACTTAGCATACCAAAGAGGCTGAAATGCCCCGCCGGAGGCTGCGCTCAGCCTTCCGCAAAGTGCCCTTCGCTTCACTCGTCCCTTAGTACTGCAGCCAGCCGGGGGCCACTTCCCAGCCGTGTGCCCCCCCGGGCGGGATGGGCCAGACAGAGTCAGGACGGCCGACCACCTTCTCGCAGCCTCTGGGAATGCCCCTCTCCGCCCGCCCGGGCCACCCACGCAGGGGCCGTGGGTGAGAGAGCGAGGAGACCACGGGGAGAGAGCAGAGCGGCGGCGTGGCCCTGCCTGCCCTGCCCGCTGCCGTCGCTCCCCAGCCCCTGGAGGTGGCCGGCTCCAGCGCCGTGGTGCCCTGGGCAAGAGGCGATGCTCCTGAGGAGGGGATTTGGAAGGGGCTGGCAGCGGGAGGAAGAGGGCTGGTGGTTTCTAGGCCTTTCAGTTTGCATACCGGGGGGCGAGATGTATGCCCCTGCACACACACACCCCGGTCCACCCCTAAAGATTCGTGTCCTTTCCTTGCGGAGGGCAGGCTGTCAAGACATCGGTCCCTGAAGCCGAGTTGTGTCTCCCGGAGCGCCAGGCAACCGCGGCACAGCTTTCCACCTCCCCGGGGACTTTGCCGCACTTACCTACTCCCTCTGCATGGGACGAGTGGATTTGGCTGGCAGGAGCGGCACCACCCCCCGCACCACCCCTGCCACCCCCTGCGCTGGCCCGAGGGGGGCTGACCCCCTTCTCTGAAGGAGTGGGGGGAGCACGTCTAAGCCAGCGAGGTGGGCGAGGTGGGCGGGGGTGGGAGCGGGCTAGGTGCGCGGAGTGGGGCCCTGGCGGGTGCTACCGCTCTGGCCAGGTCCGCGGTCTCGCTGCTCGCCCCAAGTCTGCGCTGCGCTGCGCTGCTCTGTTCCGACTTGATCCCGTCAGAGCAGCCGGGACGCCGAGCCCGGGCGACCCGCACGGCCCGTCCTGGCGCTCCGCTCCGGGAGCGCCGGACTGCGGCTGTCTGAGGAGGCTAATAATCCGCTTGGCCGGATTAGCTGGTAGCTCGGTCACGGGCGCTGTTGCTCTGACGGCAGATCATCTCCACTCAGGCTGGGGTCGCCCGCGGGAGCGCAGGGAGCCGGTGCTGCGATGCCCATCCTCGCCGGGTGCCCCCGGGCCGTGGGGCTCCCCCTCTGCGGCAGACCCCCATCCCTCTGCGGCACGGGGCGCCGCTACCGCCCCCGGCCCCTTTGTCCGCTAAACTTTTCGGGAGCCGCTGGGTTTTTCAGTCTCAAAAGTCATCAAATGAGCGAGCATCTGCCGCTGATCCAACCGTGCAGAAAATCCAGCAGGTTAGGCAACTAACGCTGACTTTAATTGCAGTTTATTTAGCTATTTTCGGCCTGCTGTACTTTTTTTCTTTTTTTTTTTTTGGTCCCTTCCGAGAGCTGGTCTATTTTCAGAAACGGGACTGGGTGGCTTCTTTCCAAATGTTCTCTGCTTTGCCTTTCCTCCCCACCGCTAGCTGCAGCCCCCCCTCCATGTGCAGACCCCCTCCCGGGCTCCCCTGCCGTCCCCGGGGGCCTCGCCCCACCGGCACCGGTAACCGGCACTGGTTGGAGCTCCAGAGACGGGGGGCAAGTGCGGCAGGGAGGGATGGGGAGTCCGAAGGGCTGTGTGTAATCTCTGGCAGGGTTGCATCAGGAGGCTTTGGTTTTATGATTGGCTGAAACCCCTTGGTTTCAGATTTGATCTCCTCGATAGAGGAGCTGCGTTTGCTGCAATTATTTACCTCTTCACATTTCTTCATGAAGAGAAAAACTTTGTGAATCAATAGGTGTGGCTGTGTTTTCAGCTACTGAATATTTTTAAATGTTCCTCTGTTTAATGGTGCTACAATCAATGAAGCCCCTCATATCTGCAGTGTCCTGTCTCTCATGAAAATGATTGCCTTGTGTCAGGTTCCCTGGGCCTCACCTGCCTTTGCAATTATTTGTGTCTAACTCTGCCCTTCCTGCTTGTCATACACACAGAGAGGACTTTAAAAAGTGCAAGACCAAAGGGACTTTTTCTCACAAATAGTTAAAAACTGCTCCAAACCGTAAGTTCCAAACTAAGGCTTGTTCTAATAAGATACTGTCCTCCTGGCTTTCCCACCACCATCCCCAGCCTCCAAACTGGGTATTTTCAGCTAGGGAATGGCAAAGTCATGGGGAGAATTTGGGGCCTGAGGAGAAGTGGGAAAGGAGATTATCTCTGGTTGCTTTTTGAAGCAAGTCCAGCAAGTGAATAGATTTTTTTTACCTAATGACAACTGTTTGGGTGCCCACGGGAGCTGTGTTGGCTGGAGTACTAGATGCCCCCATGGCGGGAATTGCTATCACATTTCACTCCTGGTGGCAACCCAACAGACAGAGGATGGATCAGGTTTCCTCTCCATTCACTTCCAAGGAGAAGCATCTCCAGCACAGTCAGGGATGTTGACAGGAGAGTAGATGGCAATTGACATTACTATAAATACATTACTGATGGAGGATTTAATTTAGAAAATTAGTATCAATCGCACATCAATCTCAAATACAAAACCTGTTTTAAAAGCAGTAAGTCTGAAATCCAGGTTGCAGCTGAACTGGAATCTTTGCATAGTTCCATGTTAATTTCCTACTCCATAAAATTGCTTGTCTGGTATTTCCTGGTTGCTAATAATTTTGAAAAAGTTTCTAAGCACAGCCATGTGAGGATCTGTTTGAAATGGCAGCTTGTGTCCTGCCCATAAAATACATAGTAGGTATGTGTCTTTATGTGAAATCTGAAAAAATTTGGCCTCCCCACCTCTTTCTTTACTCACAGAAAGCAAACATCCTACCAAAAGACAAAGACAGTAAGAGTTGTGGGATCAGGTCCTTGAAGTTTCTTTCATGTAGGTCCGAAAAGCAGCTTTGACTGCTTAAATACCGTAATTCCTGTAGTGGGAATTGAGGCATGGTCTGTTTCTCTTGCTCAATGTAAAACTGCCTATTTACATGTATTGCACCTATTGAAGTTTTGTCCTCTCTGGAATACATTTCCTGAATTTATACAAATTTAATTATTCTTGATCAAATTAAATTGCATACTCTACTCATTAAGGGGTGAAATTTATGCCTGCTCATGTGTCTCCCTACTGTAATAAAATGTTCAATGTCTGCTAATGACAGGCCATTTATAAATGAATTCAAATATAAAAAGGATGACTTAGGCTTAAGGAAAATACAAAAAAATGTATTTACAGATATCATTGGTTTAAATATTTACGTGTATGCATTTTTCATTTGAGCTTGATGTTTATTCTACTTAATCTTGTTGGATTATATTAAGTATATTAATTTTAGCTAAAATTCCTATTGACTTCAAATCTAAAAAATGAGTGATATAGGCATTCAAAATTTGTCCCTTTGTAAAGATTTTCTGTCCAATAAATGCCTGTAAAAATATAATCTGGAGATGAGGCAATTGCTTGAAATTGGAAACCAGTTTTTCAAGAGGACTTCATAAATCTAAAGAAATGGGAATTGGGCCCTTACACTGGCTCTGAGGGTGCATTTTGCAGCTGGTGGGGTCACTACTGAGATTTTCACAGGAACAGTCAACATTTAGGATAAAATCCTCTGAGTTTGGTTGCAAATGGATAAACGAAGCAGTTTTGTGCAGATTACACTGAGTATTTACAGATGTTTGCCAAACATGCCTCTCAACAGTGAATCCTGCTGGAGCATGTTTCACTCAGTCAAGGAAGATCTCGTTGCTTGGGGAGCAGTGATTTGTTTCTATACTTAGTTCTGGTTTAGATGGCTTTTGTGATTTTGGACACACTAATACTTACCTATGCCTTCCCTTCCTGCTTGTTAGAAGTTGCAGGCAATGTCTGAATGTTGCACAAGTGTGCTGTTGGTCCTTTTGTTTGTTTTTCACATTTCAGTGAAGGATAGCTCTTCAAAGATAAATTACTAGTTTACTGAACAACTCACTGAGTAACAAAACATCGAGCGATCATAAAACTTTACAATCTCTGTTGTGAAAAAAAATTGAGGCGATGTAGCATGTGGCTTGATGTACAACTAATATATCCAAGAGCTACTTGCCACTGTACAGAAAGAGTTTATATGTGCATAGAGTGGCAGAACAGTTTACTTGGGAATAAACTTTGTCAGACAGCACCCCAGTTTAGTTCAGGAAGAGCACCCTTCTTGCACAGTGCGCTTCTATTGTCACAGCCTGGAAGAAAATATTTTCATTGGACACCATATAATAAAGTGCTTAAAACAGTATATTCATCTTCAGACTGGCTATAAAAAAATATATTTATTGTGTTCTTGAAGTGGATCCTTTAAATAGATCCATACAGAAGTACTGAAAATAATAATTCCGAAGGGAACTGATGGTGTTTGGCACTATGATGGACTGATCAAATAGCAAGAAAAATGTAAGTGATGTAATCTTTTTAAAATAATCTGCAGCAAAGAAAAATAGCGTGTGAATAATTAGCAAAGCTGTTATCCAAAACAGAAGCATACTGACTCTGAAGAAGAACTTTTTGAGGCCAAAACCTCAAAAATCATTAAGTGAAATGTATTTAATGGATAAATGGAATGCAGGTTTGGTGTATTTGTAGCATATGTTAGAAGCATTCATGTTAAATAGTAGCAAGGAAAGTAAACAGTTGCTGATGAAACTGCATCGAGAAGTCAGAATAATAATATCTGTAGTAACATTCAGTGCACAAGCCAGATTAATAGCACCTTCTGCAGTAAAATTCAATGATTAATTTAGGTACCATACTGGGGTGACTATAATCAACATTTTAGTAGTTTCTGAGTTAATATTGAATGGTTGTGTGGGTCAAAGTAGCACATAGTTGCTGGCAGAAATTGATAGTCTAATTTTAATATTTGTGTTTTTTCTTTTCACTCTGACACCTGCTTATTTGTCTTTTAACCGAAAACAGCATAAGGAATTGCACTGAACAAGTTTAGCACTTGCATACAGTAGGCACTGTCTTGGAAATTACTTCGCTTAATCTTTTTGTGGCACTAAAATGAACCTGGTCCTATCAGAAGGTAGAATCAAGTTAAGGTTAAATATTTTAATTCCACTGGAATTTTTTGTCTTTTGCTTCAGGACAGTGATACAAATAAACTGTAATCCTCTATGAAAACATTGTTCTATAGAGATTCCCAAAAGGCCTGTATTTTGTGAGCTGAGAGAACAATATACTTCACTTTTCAGTGAAATTTATTGTGTCATCCATGGTTTTTTGTATATGGCTTTGTCATCTATAAAGATAAGAACATAGTAAGGATACAGAATGTGCAGGATTTGTGCCTGAGCTGTTGATCTTGTCCTGTCTCCATCTCTGGGCATTAGGTGGTGTAAGAAAAAATGCAAGACATGGGCAAATCTTTGGATTTGATCCTTCCCCTCATCTGTCCTCTCAGTTTTCAGCTGTCACTGGACTGTGAAGTTGGAGCTTGTATTCAGGTCACTGTGTGTAGTAGCTTCTGAAAGAGCTACGCAACTTCAGTTATCAAACAGCATTTCTATTTTGGGCATCAAAAAACTTTGCATGGCACTGAGCTCTACATAACCACGTGCTGTGTGGAAAGGATGTGGGGGGGTTTGCACTTTCTGTGGGTATTCCTTGGTTGTTCTGTTGAAAAACAGAGAGTAACATTGCTATTTCTGTGCCATATTTGTGATTACTGATAATGGAGGGCTTTTCAGGTGAAGAGCACTTCTTCCATGGTGCCTTTTCCTTCCTTAACTGTCCTGAAATCCTGGACATTTCTATCATCATGGTTACTATACAGTATAACTTGTCTTTGCTGAGGGTATAGGATATCTTTGGCTTAGGAGGACAAAAATAAGGTAGCAGCTGACACATCCTTTGCATGTGCTGGTTTTGTCCAGCTAAAAGAAGTTAATTTCTATGGATTTTCTAGGCCTAAGGGATAAGGAAGTATCTCCTGAAAAGGGCATGTTTTCACAATGTCCTTTCTCTTGAGGGAACAAGTGAAATATTACTATCTTAAAGAAGTTTTTAAAGAATTAAGCTCTAGTGTGACTGAAAACTAGAATTTCATAGCATTGCTGAATGGTTTGAACAGGAGAGACGGCTTGCATATAAAAGCAGACTTCTGTTTATATATAAATCTCTTGCTTCTCACCAATGCTAGCAAAGGAAGTATACAGGAATTTCATTGCCCTTTAATGAAGTCTGAGACTAAAATGCTAATTTAAAGAAGGAAAGTTTGCCCGACTTGTTACTCTTTCAGTAAATGTATTTCTAAGCATGTCCCTCTACAGTCAAACAAAATGTGCAGATTAAACAGTTCCCAGTTCATGCTTCTCATTAAAGAAGTGTACTATAGAGTACTGCAATTGCTCAGTGGTTTCTACACATATCACTCTTTTCTAATAGGTACATTTATTGATGATGAATGAGAGGAAGAGGAACTACCAGTGCAAAACATAGTGGAAAATACATTAAAAAAAAAAAAAAAAAAAAAAAAGATGTGGAAAAATTATAGCTCAGGGAAATGCTTAAAAAAAATCAGGTAAATCATTAATACAGTAGTATCTTGTAGAGTAATCTAGTAATCTATCAGGAATATCTTAATGAGGATTAAATAAATAATAGTCACTATTAATTTGCAGTACTTATGACATAAAGAGCCACTTTACAGTTCTGATTTTCTTTGACCTGGAAATTGCAAGTCAAACCCAGGCAACTAATAGTTCCTGAGAAACTGAACCTAAATGTGATAGGCAGATTATCTCACAAGGAGATGAACCAAAGATCGCAAATGTGAACTACCTTTAGAATGTCTAAAACCCAGGTGCAATTTTGTCGCTTGGACTCTTTCACTAAAATCCATATTTTAAAGTAGCACTAACAGGTGGATTAAAATTTGTAAAGATTTGCACCCCTGAGAGAGTTCTTCCTAGTCACTTGCTGTTTTAAATCCTTTTTTTCTTTGTTTGTGTTTGTCTCTGTGTGAAGGAGACTTTCTGCTTCAAAAAATCTGGTTACACAGAGTTTCATAACCAACATTTGCTAGTCTCCTGGCTTTACTCAGACATTTATTATCTCTATGAATATGACCTTGATCCATCCCAAACTCTGTCATCTCTATTATAGCCTCTCACATGTCTTTGAGTTTTTTCACCTTCTCCTTGTGGAAGCATCTCACCTTTTTACTTTGGATAAGGTCTTTGAGGAAAATTAGCCCTTAATTGTATTTCTTTCAGATATTTTAAGTCCTCTCCACCACTTCAAATAATTAGCTAGTGACCATGAGCAGAACAACTGCACAGGCTTATTTTTGGATGGATGAAGGGTAGGCTGATGGACAAGACTTTTTTTTTTATTGGGCATGAGCTGTATGCATTGTTGTTTTCCCACTTGCTGCTAATTTACAATAACAGAACAATAGTAGAAGTAAAGAAATGCAGAGGTCATAAAGCAACTGTGATTGATTAGGAAAAGACAGTAAAATCAGCAAGAGGATTTAGAAGACCTAATAACAAATGTTATCCATTTAATTTATTTTGAGGATCATTTGAGGATAATACTTGCTTGAGGATAAAATGGTTTGTGTGAGATTTTGCTGTTAAAGCAGAACTCCTCAGCAGCCAGGGAAATTTTTTGAATATTTTTGCTGAGCATTTACTTGTGTTGGTAGGGAGTTGGTTCCAGATCCTGGCTTTGTCTGTTCACTTAGGTGCTATATATCTCCTTGAAGCTTTTGGCCATGGCACAAGCAGAAGAGATCCCAGAGAACTGCGAAACCTGTGTGGATGCAAGGCATGCTCCATATATCCATACCCTCCACAGGGTACAGACAGAGTAAACCTGTGGTTTGGATCTTGCTCCCTTTTGATTCACCTTGTTAACCTTTGAGCTCACTTTTGATAGTCTGGTTTAGAGACATTATTCTATGAGAGGATTGTAACATGCCCCTTCAGTGCTACATGCTCCAGGGTTTCTGCTGACCAGGGACATTAGTAGCAGAGCCAGTGACTATGTGTCACTAAACTCTGTGTTCTGAACTGTTGAGCTCTGGCTATATGCACAAAGTTTTGAAACATGGCACAGATGAGTTCTCCTACCTTTGAAACTTGTGGCATGGTTTCTTCTATGGAACAGGGTATCTGAAAGCAGTATGAGATTATTTTAGAGCAAATAAGTCATTATGTAGTGTATGTATGGAAGAACTACATTTTTTGAAGGTGATCTTACTTTGTTTTCAAACTGGGCCTTAAACTCAGATAATATTTGTAGAAGAGTGAAAATATAGGAGAAAAAAACAAACTGTTGTAGTTTCCTATATAATACATATCTGTGTAAAATAAATAAATTTACTCATAGAGAAATTTCAGAAATATTTTTGGAACAGTGAAAATATAGGAGAAAAAAAACTGTTGTAGTTTCCTATGTAATACATATCTGGGTAAAAGAAATAAGTTTACTCGTGGAGAAATTTGAGGAGAAATTTAAGAAATAGGAAAAATTTGAACCAAAGAAGTGAGAACAGAGGAATTGTGATTTTCTGTTCTACTGTCTTTTCTCATTTTGATTTGTCTTTGCAGTTTATATGAAATTATGTATCTGAAGCATTACTGACTTGAAGTGGAGATGAATCCAGTGATTTTTGTGCCACAGTAAGATGTTCTCTCCTTACTGAAAGTTTTCTGTCAAAGCATGTCTTTGAAGACATCAGCTTTCTTAGCACTTCAACATCATGGATTTTGATTTTGTCCATTTCCATACACCACTGATAAAAACACTCTCTAAGGGGTTCCTCAAGTAGTTACATAAATATGGTGCTCTCATTAAAAAATATATCTTTAAGCAAAATGAGAAAAAAAATTGAACTTAACTATATAAAGGAGAGTAGTTTCAAGTGTAGGGTTATTAAGTTTCTCTTAGATGCTGGATGAGAATAATTTTATTCCAGTTGTGGCCAGCTGCCATTGCACGAAAGTGGAGGTTGAAGTTTTGAACCTTATAATGAAAGTAGAAGTAAGCTGTACATTGTGCAGTCTGGGTTAAAATATTTTTTCAAAAAGTATCAGGAGTAACAGCAAAACAAGAGCTTGTTATGTTTTCTGGAGCTCCTTTTCCTTGGATTTCAGTGGCTGTCTGGAGTAACTATGGTCTTGGGTGGCTGCCAAAAAGAACACCTGCTAATAGATTTAAGACTGAAGATGAGGAGAAGATAAATACTAAGCCCTTGTAGTCATATATGTAGGTTAGGAATTTGGGGGTGGAACTTGCTGAAGTTAGAACAAAAGTAAGCCAGAATGTGATGTTAGTACATTAGATAGCTAGAGTTTTTATCAGGGGCTATGTGGATGATACATGAATAGTGTGGGATGCTCTCTCTCCCACTTATTCTCAGAGGGAGATGAAAAACAAGAATGACAAAAGAAATATAAAGTAAGTAATGAAGGGATTAAAGGAGTCTCTAGTAATTTAGACAGGTTAGTAATAGAGTCCTACAGGCATGCAGAATTTAGAAGTTGTTGAAGCTCTTTATCAATTGAAGAGCAAATAGAGCTGAAATTTAAGGTCTTTTTCATGGAAAACATCTATTTCTAGAAGTGTTTCTTTCCAAGGACATAGAGAGAGTTTTATATTTGAGAGTCTACCTTCACTCAATTTATTCCATTTATAGCTATCTTGCTAAAGGTGAGATATCCTTGTAAACATTACTTTGCTATTATAAATGAAGGTGCTCCCACACTCCCCTGAGTCTACCAGCTGTCATTGCCCAGCTCTGGAAGAGTGGCCTCCAGGATGACCTTAGGCCATGTGTCCAGGGCCTCCTGCCTTCCTGCTGTCAGGTGGATGCCCTGAGAACCTCCTGTCTGGCAGCCCTCGATGCTTTGGACCTGCATGGGCTTGTGGAGTCCTGCGTGTGCTGCAGCTGCCTGGGCTAACACTGCTGGCTCCCCTGCAGGGGAGATGATGGCACAGGAGAGATGATGGCACAGGAGAGATGATGGCATGGGAGTCGGCTATGAGGGTGGCCCTCAAGCTAAACTGAAACAGCCTGTGTAGTTGCCACAGCAACTGCTGGGGAGAGTAAATGTATTATCCCCCTCCAAACTGTTTTACAGCACAACTTTTAAAATGCAGAATATGTACTTCCATGGATCTTATGCTGTGTAAATCTTTGTGCAGGATAGCATGTCCTGGGCAGTGCGAACTATAGAAGAAGGCACTACAGGTTCAGTATGAATTTGCATTTTTCTTCCAATAGTTCATTAAGTTCACAGTCAAACAGGTAAGAATGCTGGGTGCCATTCAATCTTTGAAGATGACCATAAATCTGCATCAAAAAGCCTACACAGGAGATCTTCAAGTAACTTCAAAGGGAAAGCCAGTCTCTTCTTCTGATCAACAGATGGCAAATCAGAATTGTGAGTAAGAACTGTCCACCTTCAGTTTGGCATTGATATCATTCTCCCACCTGAAACTCCTCCTAGTTGTTCAGGAACATAAGACTGAATTTATATTGCTTAATTAAAAGGGCCAGGGATTGATCCAAGTCCAAATGCCTCTGGCTGGCTCATGTCCACACCACTTACAGTTACTACCCTGCCTGGCAGATGAGATTGGAGAGAGCTTGCTGAGGTGGTTCCTGGATCTTAAGGAAGCGTGTGGATGTCTAGGGCTCTAGCACTTCTTTAATTTAACAATATGGACACAGACAAAGAGAATCAGAAAAAGCCTTTCATTCCCAGTAAGGAAAGTGAAAGTAAGCTCTGCTCTGCTTTACTCGTGCCCCCAACTTCAGAGAGAAACTGTACCTGGACTAATAACAGCATAAAACCATCCTGGACCAGCTAAGGGGTTATTAAAGCTTCTCTAAAGTGGGTGAATCTCAGGTTCATCCTTTGAGGAAGGAGTACCTAGAAAGGAGATTCCTATGTTAGGAGTACCTATGAAAGGGGCTTCCTTGGTTAACCTTGTGCAAAGCTGGTGGAGGAAGGAGAGCAGAGTATACCTGCTTCCAAGCAAGTCTGGCAGCTGAGCAGCAGAGACCTGAGTCTGCAGGGGATGAATCATAATGAGTCTCTGAGGAGGATGAACCAGACAGGAAGGAAAGCTCAGTCTTGCTTGGGAAAGGAACATATCTCCTGTTTTTTCCCTCTTTCACAAGAAGGAGTTATAGGGTAAGGAAGAGCTGAAGGACAGGAGATTTTCTCTATTTCTGAATAAAATCTTTTTTCTTCTGCTTCACTGTCTCGTACTTCCTTTCTTTCTTACTGGCCTTATTTGGGATCATCCCTTCATTTGTGTGAGCATGTGCAACAAAACTTGTCAGCACTTTCAGTCATTTCAGTAACCTGTTGTTTTACTGCGCACCCACTTTCTATTTCCTGAGCTACACAGGCATCAACCTGAATTGTTGCTACATGTACTTCTTGATCTTCCTTTAAAGGATATGTATTTCTCCCTACATGGCCACTAGTTGCTCTCTTCCCTTATATAGTTGTGAGGAGATGAGTAAAGAAATAGTTTTTTTCTGATTATTGAAGCTTTAAATATGTTGTCAGACTAAATCTGGTCACAGTCTGTCAGTTTAAAGGGTTTGGCTTATAGTCTGAAATGTGGTCCAGAATATTTCTGTGTTTTTTCTTAAAGTAATGAAATTTGGACATCATAAAGCATTTTGCATTTGGTCTTTTGTTGGGTGGAGTTTTTTTAAAATAGTTTAGGGAAAATCAGTTTGTGGCACTTGGAATCCTTTGATTCTTCTCTGTGAGGATGCATAGGGTATATTTACTCTTGCATTTAATGCTAAATGTGAAAAGAATGAATGTAAGCAGTAAATTTTTCTTTTTTCATCAATCCCTTGAAAACCCCTTAAGGTAACTGTTCCTTTACAAGTTGAATATCTGGAAAGGCCCAAGTATCACTGCTTTTCTGGGGCTAAGAAGGGTGTTGCATTTAACAGAGATTTTTATGTTTCCATTGCTTACAATAAAAGCAGTTATGAAAAGTTCTTATGATGGGACACAATTATGTTTTGCATTAAAATAAGACACAGTGGGGGGCTGTATCCAGCCTGTTGGCTTGTTAGAAAAAGCTGGGATTTCTGCAACTCTTCTAAAAACCCTGAATTTAGAAGTCAAGTCAAGTCTTCTAAGCCAGTGAAGTCTTCACTGGCTTAGAAGAGTAATAAAAGACTTTCAGTATAAACACTTCTCAGTGTATTAGGTATCTTGGAATCAGTTTCTTCAGTTAGTAGAACATTAATGTAGCATGTCTAGGACTTTTCATATGGCTTGGCAATTAAGACAGTTTGGGCCAAACTAACTGCATTGAGATTCTTTACAAGAGTGAAAGTACTTTATTTTCAGTCCTATTTCTAGGCTGGAGAAATTAAGTTTTTTGGTGTCTCTGCATCTATAGTGCTTTTCCCTTTTATCATGCTAATTGAAAGCATCATCTTTAATCCTTCTTCTAGGAAGTTTCTTGCTATTTGCTTTACATGGCAGTGCTCCACTGTCGTATTCAGTTCATCAAAGACTTCCAAAGATGCGTTTTACAGCAGGAAAAAGGAAGCATTCTCTCCATGGCCAGAACATGGGACCATTCTTCTGGTCGTCAATTATCTTTGCTCTCACAAAAAAAAAAAAAAAAAAAAAACCAACCAAACAAATAAAAAAAAGGTATAAAAAAATGAGAGGTTTTTTTGGCCCTGGCACACTGCTTTGGGATTTTAAAATCTAGCTAGATTTAAATACTCAAATCCTTTCTCGCAAATTCACCACTCCATGGCTTTTCTAAGGAAAGGTTCCTGTTTCTGTGGAAGACAAAAATTTTCTTGTACAGAGTAAATAGTTCCATCCTTAATCTGCTATTACTTGAATAATTCTTATGACATTAGCTTCAGTCTGCTCCATCTTCTTGTCATTTTATCTTACAGTGACTAATTTGCAGAACAAGAATACCTTCCCCTGTCTGTGCTCAAGGGCATTAACTAATCTAGTTAACAAACCAATCTAGGTCTAGAGAAAACAAATAGAACAAGCAGCAAATGAACAGCGAGACTGAACAACAATTCCTTTCCACGTGGGCATGGTTCTCTTGGGTTTTCCTCTAGAGGGAACTGAGCTTTTTCTCAGGATCCTAAAGTTCTTGGTTTTGTCATTGCCCAGTTAGGTACAGGCAATAGCGAAAACCAGAACAAACTGGAGGTTACACAAATAAATTTCAGAAATCTTAATGTGTCTTCAATGAAGGACCTCTAAGCAAATTTATTAAATGAAAGGCTGTTTTGGCAGGAAGTTCTAATCCTTTTGAAAAATACTTCTAAAAAAGGAATATCAGAGAATGAAGGTTCAAACTGCCTACATTGCAGTATACAAATTAGTAAGCAAGTCACCTGGTAGTCTCCTTGTCCTGGTAGATGGCACTAATATTTTCTCCTTCAGGGGTATGTACAGTACCCTAAGCCCATGACAGAGTGCTACCATTTTAATTTTTTTTTTTTGTTTGCTTGGTTTTGGTTTTTGGGTTTTGTTTGTTTGTTTGTTTGTTTTTAATTCAGCACAGAAAAATCTGTCTAGTATAGAAATATGTGACATTGGTAGGTCTTAGCTGCACTTTTTGAAGAATAGTTTTTCAAATATTCGTTCTTTTGAGGTTAGATATAGTGGTGAGTATACAGAGCTTCTGAAAGAGTACCAGTGGAAAGGCCAGTATGTAAAATGCTGCCCTGTAAACTGCAATACTCAATAATTATGACACAAAGGTCCATTACTGAAACAAAATATAGCAATTCTTAAGTTCATAGATATTTACCTAGGAGGGCAATTAAGCCAAAAAACTCCATTATCTTAATGTGGTACCCTCTGCAAGTGTGTGCTAAGCCTTTTGAACTGCGAATACACTCAGACATGCAGCTGGGGTAGTGAAACTGTTTTCTGGAGTGTTAATAGGAACCAATTATATGGAATTTGTTTAAATTAGTGGTGAGCAGTTCTACATTAACCATTGTCTTAGTGCTAGTAAGTAGGAGTGTCTGGAATGTGGCACTTTGCATACTCGTTTCTGCACTTTCAACATACCCAGTGCTTTCATAGCAAGAGGATGGAGCTGAATCTCTTCTGCTCAGATACTTTTACAAGCTCTTATTTTTTTTCTGTTTTGTTCTGGGCAAATTGTTACACTCTTTCTACAAGATAATTAATTAGCTGTTGCTCCCGTATTTCCTGTAATAGCCCCATTAAAAGGCACCTTTTCTGTCAGAATATCCCATGGCTAATGACTGGGCAGATTGTTCTTGCCCCTAGATGCAGTTACCTAATTAGAGATTATCCTGTCACACAGCACTTTAAGCTGTATTTCCTTTTCTTAGCCCACAGAGAACATAGAATCACAGAACAGTTTGGGTTGGAAGGGACCTCTGGAGATCATCTAACTCCCCTGCTAAAACAGGGTCTTTTAGAGTGGATTGCACAGAATCATGTCCAGGCAGGTTTTGAATACCTCCAGAGATGGAGACATGAGCATAGGAAAATTATTTTTGCCAGCACCATGATCTCTACTGGAGTCCATCTACTTATTCCTCTCCTTCTGCTTTAGTCTGTCTCCCCATCCTCCTTTCTAACAAATTTATTAGAGAAGGAGTGAAAATCCTGCTTTACAGCAGAGTGGGGATTTTTCCACCTGCGGATGGGATTTATAGCAAAGTTTCCTCACCACTCTCTCTGCTTCTGTGGGTACAGTACAAAGCTCACAGTCAGTTCACATCCTTTGCTGTAGTGCAGAGCCTCAGCAGCACTGTGTATTTCCCTGTATTTTAAACTGTAATGGATTTAAAGAGGCCTGAGAGCTTGGACACTTCTGCTGTGTTCCAGAAGAGAGCTCATGGTTTTGCTCCTGTTTTCCTCCAGTGCTGAGAAGAAGTAACCAGTGGCAGCTTTCAGCACCTTAGTGGCAGTGACCATCTTTTGAGCACAGTGTGTGGCCCCATCACCCGATGAGTGTCAGCATGGAGATGTTTCCTCACAGGAGAAGCCTCTTCCTTAGGAACGAAGAGATTTTGAACTTTGAGTTTATGGTACTCTGCGGCAAATACTGCCCTTCTGAGAGCAAGATCCACTCAAAACAAATTAGGGTGTATTTGAATAACAGATGGGGAGGAAAAAGGCTCCTGAAGTTTCTCTAGAGAGGTCACAAGATCTGCTCAGTGCCTGTGTGCAGAGGGATCTGTGTGAGTGGAGTAGAGGGAGGAAAGAACAAAGCCTGTAAATCCACTGGTAGGCAGATGTTCAGCAAAGGAGCTTCACATTTTGTGGCTGAGAATCAAAATTTCTGGGTCTTATTGCTGGAAGTTCTCTTTTTCGAAGTGTGATAAAAAGAATTTGTTTTTGTTTTATTATAAAGAACCCTTCTCTTCTCTATATTATACTGAGAGTATTCACTGTATATTCCTCTTCCTTCCTGCTCTTCTCTGCTCATGAGACTGTTAATACTTACTAAAGAATATTTTTTTTGGTTCTTTTTCATCATGCAGCAGCCATTTCAGTTGTGTCCACTCAACTTTGCTTCAGTTTTGGCAATACTGTAATGAAGGTTTAAGAAGATAATATCTAAACAGAAGCCAACTAGTCATATTTACGATGGCTGTACAAAGAGCTCTCAGAGAACAATTTTGATATTACTTCCCTGATATTTCATAGTTTGGCATGTATAAAAAAGCTTGGAGACTTTTTCAGTGGATGCTGGTTCAATTAGATCTTGGGGTTTTTGGAGGCAATTTTTATTTCAAAGATTCTAGTGATAATCTGAGAAATAAATAGATTAATACATTATACAAATGCTCATTCTGTTATTAACAGATCTCAAAATGTTCTTAAAGGTATGGTGTAATGGTGGGATAAGGCTCATGGGCTAGTTGGTGTATCAAGGAATATCAAGTGTGTTATAAAAATTTCCATTTGTTTGGGAACTTTCAGCTTCAGACTTTCAGGTCTTTTCAATAAGTGTGAACATTCTCCTTGAATTGGTTGAGTCTTGGGGAGAAAATTTCCCTATGATTATTTAATGAATGGGATCTATTCAGTTAGCAAGAATATGAAATAGAAGATGCAACTTGCCTATTTTGTTTTTATGGTTTGTATTACCATTCAGTTTCTTAACCAGCCTTTCCCAACTGTATAGTTTTATCAGTGCTTTTCAGTATGTTGAGAGTTTAATGATGAGTTCAGTCATTCAAATATATTGTCAATAATAGCAGGCTCAAGGCCTGTCTGAGTCTCAAACTTTAGCTAATGAATATGCTAACTACAAATTCACTATTTTTGAGATTAATTGTTCCTGCGAATAATCCAGTTATTTGATTATTAATTATTAATCCAGTTATTGATTATTTATTATTATTATTGATTGATAAAGTTATTTTATCCTTGGGAAACAGAAAAATTATTGTATCTGTGCTAATTCTATTCTATTCTATTCTATTCTATTTAATTTATTTCTATTTTCACCTACCATTTTTTACTTACATAAACAAGAAAATACCTCAGTAGGAGATAAGGAAAGTATTTCATCTTAGCAAAGTCTTTTAAAAGCTAGAAATTACTCACTATTTACTCTAGCTAACCTTGATCTTATGTAAATTTCTATGTTATTTTTCATCAGTCTTTGTAAATGTTCCAGAGATAACAGGAAGGTAATTCTTCATTTGTCTTATCAGTGGCTTGTTCTCTCTTATAAACTAAGTAGGTCACAATACCTATAGGAGTGGAGGGACTAGAGTTGTGGTCATATATCTCTTCACTTTTAGAACCAAAACTGAAAACCTGTCTTGCTTAGAATACTTTTTCTGGGACAAAAATGATTTAGAAAAATGTCATTATACAATTAAAATAGAGTTTTAGATGGTCACTTCATCTGAGCACCCCACAGTACTTACTGCTTTCAGTCCAAATTCAGGTTCTCCCAAATGCAGTGACAAAGGGTAAGATTTTATTATTGAGTCTGCTGCTTTGGCAGAGTGTTGCCATGGTCATGAAAAAAAAGCACAAAAATTACATGCTGACTGTGCCAGATACATCCGAAGAAAATCCCTGTACAATAATGTGCACTCATTCAAGTTGTGCTATTCATATGGTAAAGCTGAGATTATACTTTATTTCTGCACTTGGCATGCCAAGGACAAAGTAGTGCTTAGCTCATTTTCTACCTCATCTTCCTGCAGAGGAGCTGGCACAAACTTATTTCTTCTATTCCGGGCATAGAGAGATGTCCAGGAGGTTGATTTTTGACAAGGTGGGAAAAGCCATGTCTCTGCTGCCTCTGCAGCAGCCAGAAGGCTAGAGGCAGAGTCATGGGCTGCAGGATGTAGAATAATACTGCAGTTCTTCCAGTTAGAACAAATCCATCTCTGGTGTCACATGGAGTGCTGCAATTCTGCTGATTAAAAAAGCACCTAATTCACAGATTCCTAATGGCATGTGGGACACAACTGCAAAGCCAGTACTCTCCTTTAATATGGATAGCAATTAAAGTTGACAACTCAGCCTAATTTTTTGTAGTATTTTTCAAAGTGTTATTAGACACTTTCTGCTCCTCATTCATTTGTCCCTGTGCTGTAATGACGAGTTCTACTTAAATGGTAAATAAAGTTTCCTGTTTCCCTCATTTCCTCTGCTCAGTTGACAATGTACACTACTGTCAAATGTTGCAGAAATTAAAATAACAAGTTACAGGATGTTGTTTAAAATATTTGATAACTAGTGACTTCCAATGGCCCCTGCTTGTGGGTTTAAGCAGGTAAATGAATGGTGAATGATTTTAGCATCTTTCAGAATTTGGGCTGTAATTCATATGGAGTTGCTAACATACAATATTTACACAAGTGAAAGCAATATTACCTGTCCTACTGCACTCTGAGCATCTGTTCAAAGATGGATGTGGTTGATATCCGAATGACTTGAACACAGCATGTGCAATGTAGACAGAAAGACCGGCAGGTGTTTTCAGCTGTTTATGCTGAGTGAGGGCAACTTCGGAAATCAACAAAGTGGGGAAACAAGGAACCACCTCCTCCCTGTTGCAGAGTTGAGATCACTCATTTTTCTAGTATTTCTGGTATTTTTTTTTCAGATCTTGAAAAAAAGATTCCTTGACTATGGCTATGGCACAAAGCTAATGCATAGGCATATGATGTAAATAAACATCTTCACTGCAGACATGCATGCATTCCTTGTCTGGATGGCTGAAATGGCAGTGGGAGAACAAAGAAAAGAAGTCATGCCCCAGTTCCTTTGGCTGCAACCTTCCCTCTATGAGCATATGAAATAAAATTGCCCAGGAGTCATAAATGTTTGTTTTTATGTCCCCATCTGATGTGGGGACAATGTTGACAATTCTCCTATGTTTAAGCTCCTGGATCTGCAGCAAGACATCAACAGCCTCAGGAGAAAAATTAGCCACATCCTCACCATAGAGAGTGTCTCCGTTGATGAAAAGTGAAAGGGTTTCTTTCACATCAGTGATGCTGTGGAGATTTCCTTCTGTCACAACAGCACTTACTTCCTAGAAGGACTGCCACATAATATAATATCTGAAACAAGTGCATTGCCTTTTTTTTTTCTGTATGAATAGAAGTAATCAAAAGAACTCAGGAATATTTTGCAACTGTAGTGATTTTAAGGAGAAAAGGGTAGAAGGTTTTAGCAGGTTTCATTGATAATTCCAAGCATTTTGATATTTTGGAGAGGGGAAAAAGTGTAAAGGTAATTAGTGCTATGGAAACTATAAGATGCATAGTAGTTTTACTTTTTTACCACCCTTTAAAATTAGGTCTATTTAAATGCATTCATTAAGTGGTGTGCTGAAGCCTCTGAGAGGACAGGGCATGCACCAGGAGCTTTGTATTCCTTTGGTTGCTGTGTAGTATACAGAAATTTCAGTTTGCAACATGCAGGGTTTTTTTTAGTTGCACTGTAGAAAATACAGCCAATAAAAATTAATTGCTTTAATTTGTTGTATCCATCCCTGATCATAAATTATTATGCAGGTGCTATTTATTATGTCCAAAATTTCTGTGGACTAAAGTAGTCTTACTAACTTCTATGTCAAAATAAGAAAAGAAGGACTAGCAAAGCATAATGATTTAACATTTTTGTGTAATACTCTTTCTAAGAACACAAACTTATTTCTCAATGGCTTAACCTTAAAACCATTCATTGCTCACTGGCATTCAGATATCTGAAAAAAAATGTAAACAGCTCCCAGTGATATGAGGCAAGTTAAACCTGATGCATGTAGGCATAGTGCTTGTTTTCAGCTTGATTTTGTTGCTGTTTGATGATATTTGTCAATACATCATTAAAAAAAACAAATAAATTAAAATTCATTAAAAGGAGCTGCAAAATCAAGCATTCAAATGTTAGGTCTAATTGACTTTGGAAAGCTGTAATGCTTTAACTGCGTCAGCAGGATTAAATCCTGTAGTTTTGAAGGGCATTGTATCAGGGAGGAGTAAGAGGCCTGGGTATAAAGCAACCTCAGGTGTGTAGAGTGGTTAACTTTTCTTAACTAACCTCCATTAAATGTGTTAGTTTTGTTCTAGTAGAGCTTTAATTGCTTGATTGCCTATTGGCTGTTTTCTTTATCTTCACTGCCTGAGCATAGAGCTTTGCCTGAGCTCTGGAGCCACACAGTAGGGAGTACCTCACAAGCAGCTTGGGAAAGGGGTTAGGAGCAGCAACCAGAGAGAAAATCCTTCTTACTCACCAATCAAAATCCTGGGCTGAAGCATGCACAGCACAGCCAGAGATTTTAGCTGCTAAATTCTAGTAAGTCTATTAGAGAAACACAGTCTGAGGTTTTCTGTGGTGCTTTTACAGGCATCTGGATGCACTAGACCTTTTTTCGAGGATTGACTGAGAGTTTTTTTAAATATGGGCAAGTTGTTTCTAGACAGCTCAAGCTGAGAATAATAAGTCTCAGGAGGACTTATTAGCTCAGGTGTGATTAGAAATCAAGCTGTCTCTGTGTACTTGTGCTGCACCGTGGCCAAGTGAATAATGTTTCCTATTACATAGTATACTGAAGAGTGCAATACATAAACATCCAAGTGGCTACCACCAAAGCTGTCTAGACCTTCTGAAACTGGTGCTCATCTGGAGCTAAAAAACTCCTGATGAATGGAAACTGATGCCATCTTTTCACTGCTGAGATAACTTTCCACATGCAGAAAGTAGTTAATGGAGGTGCCATTTCATTATCAGGATTTCAGTGTTCAAGCCCTTTTCAGGGTTGAGGACTGCCACCTCCTTAACTACAGAGGCTCTGAGGGCTTTGACAAGAGAAATAGTTGCAGTTGAATTTATAGCTACTGTTTTAAAGTTATACAAGTATACATAGTTAATTTCTTCCCAGATTTTCTTTATTTTTCAGTTGTTTCCTGCTTTATCACTCATTTGTCAACATTAGCAGGCACAGTATTAGTGGCAAAACTTTATGCTCTGTTTTTATGAACTAAAGCATAAAGTTTCACCGCAAAGAAAATGAACTATGGTGACCACACTATTTAAAGCTATAAGAGGATAATAAAAAATGAAAGGTCCTGTTTCGCTGCAGAAGCAAATGGATTTATTTATGACACTGGGAATGGATTATTAGTTTGTGCTTTCTACCCCCTAATAGGAAGTCTTTATGGAAGGCTTATTTTTATCATAGAATCATAGAATATGCTGAGTTGGAAGGGATCCTTCAGGATCAAGTCCAACTGCTGGGCCTGCACAGCACCATCCCCAAGGGACACACCATGTGCCTGAGAGCATTGTCCAAACACCTTTTGAGTGCTGATGCTCTGACCACTTCCCTGAGGAGCCTGTTCCAGTGCCCCATCACTCTCTGGGTGAAAAAGCTCTCTCTGATATCAAACCTAAACTTTCCCTGACTCAGCTTCATGCCATTTGGTTGAGTCCTGTCCCTGGCTAGGATAGTAAAGAGATCTGTACCTACCCCTCTGCTTCCCTTTTTGAGGAAGTTGTGGACTGCAGGTCTCCCCTCCCCTCGTCTCCTCCTGGCTGAACAAGTGAAGAGACCTCAGCTGTTCCTTGTAAGGCATCTTCTCCAGACCCTTTGCCATCCCTGTGGCCCTGCTTTGGACACTAATAGCTTAGTATCTAATCGCTTAGTGTTTGTCAAATGTGCAAAAGCATCTATGTATCAAAGTACTGGGAAAAAAATCAGTGTAACCACAGCAGTGTTTCCCTTTGTGCACTTTCTGAAATGAAGACTGGTTTTTCCTCTCTCGGTCTTTTCAGAAGTATTACACAAGCATACCCGGGACATTATATGGAAGTCCTGAAATTAAATCTGATTTTTTTTAAACTACTGCTTTTAAAAAATGGATTCAGTCCTCAGATATTTCATTTTGAGCAAAATACAGCATTTAAAATTCTGCCTGAATTATTGTAAAGAAAATGTAACCAATGTGATACAGCTTTTTTCATGGCAGTGTTTGGCAGTTTGCACAATGTACATTTATGGAAGAAAGAATACATGCCTCTGGAACCACAGGAGAAGGGAAAAGAGAGGTTTTAGTTTTGCCTCACACATGAATATATATTCATATATATATATAATATATATATATATATTTTATATATATATATATATATATATATATATATATATATAATATATATATATATATTGTGTTGCTTCCCTATTGTTTTTTATTCTTTGTCTTCACTGTCTGAGCACTGAGCTTTGCCTGAGTGCCAGAGCTGTGCATTGGGGACATGTGCTAATGAGTTTGCTCCTTGAGCTGTGGGTGCCAGGAAGACACTGAGGAAGGTGTAGGGAAGGTGAGATGAAGGCAGGTGGTTTGATCTTGGAAACCAGGTGGTTTTGTCTTTTGCTGGAAGTTTCTGATAGTTGTGAGGGCTCAGTGACTGCGAAGATGGCTCAAGTGGGCTGACTCATGCTTGACTGGGAAGAAAGCTCTGATGCAGGTTTGAGAAGGGGATGGTAGGTTGGAAAGGCATTGTCTTGGCAGGTAAAAATGCAGACTGGGTCCTTCCTCTCATGTTGAAAGTGTTTGTTCTTACTCTGAATTCACTGGGGAGAAGGGATGGGTTGGGGTGGTCTCATGTGGCTGCTGGGTGAAAGGGGCCAAGCTGTGAGCTGAGACTGCCACATGAAATGGACATTTGGCAGACCCAGTCACAGTCTGAAACACAGCATTTGTCATTCAAGCTCAAGGTTCATTTGTTTCACAGGTAAAGGTGAAACAACAGCATGTGAGAACCAAATTCTTCTCCAGGGTCAGAAAATGTGACCTCAACTCTCCTACTTCAGTCTTCCTGCAATGCCCAGTTTCCAGTGTCAGAAAATATGAACCAGCCAGATTTTTAAACGTGAAAATCTTGTTTGAGTTCACTGTAGCTCTTACACTCTAGCCTGGATGGCAATTACATTTTTGGCCTTGTGACACCAGCTGTGTAGGTGAGCCAGAGCAGGTCTCCCATCTGTGCCTAGATCTGTAACATCCTGGCTCCCTTCCTCTATCGTCAGCTCAGTAGTTTGAACTCAGGCTAAGGGCATGTAGGGGATATATAAAACTGCCCCTGAGAATGACTTCCATAAGCTTTGATTAACCAGTTTGGAGCCTTATTTTCTAGATATTTTCTGGGGAAGTGGGTGGAAGAAGAGGACTAGCAGTGGGGAAGTGTTCTATTTCATTCTCTGGCTGCTTAAATAAAGATGAAGCTGGCAAATTCTTTTTTCACTCCTATTACTGTTTTTCTCTTTTTGCTCAAAACTCCCAAGCAATGTGAAATAAAATGTTACTGTTTCAAAGGAAAATTGGATTATACTCACTTGGAGGGAGGGAAGGAAGAAGAAAACAGGCTTTATATTTTGACAGAAATCAATCCAGACTTTAAAAAAATAAAATGAATAATTTTGCAATATTTTGTAAGACTGTGTTTTCTAAAGAGACAGCTAATCAGATATGCATGCAAATTTAACATGGGTTGCCAACTCTCATGAATTTTTTCTTTTCTTTTTTTTTTTTTTTTTTTTGCTACAATTATGCGGCGTAAAAATTGGCCTCTTGTGAGAAGTTGCTGACAGCTCAGCAGTTCTGCTTCAGTGCTGGCTGCAGAGGGTGGGATGGCTGCCAGTGCAGGAAAGTGGAAGATGGCTTTGGACTGGCATGCAGGATGCTTCCAGTGGAGGCAGGTGTTGCACAGCCTGCACCAGTTTCTGCTGTCCCAGGAGTGACAACCTGTGTGGCAAACCAAGAAGCCTGCTGCATCTCCTCACCCGTCCTTCCCCTTTACATAGGGTGAAGTGAGGGAAAGAAAAGCAAAGGAGAAAGTGTAGTAGGTGCCCAGAATCTCTGTATTTCCCCATTTGACCCTCTATTTGCATGGAATCAGATCCCAGAGGGAAAAAGCTGAGGTGAGGAAAGGGGTAAGAACAGTTTGGAAATAAAATTTGTAATAATATTAATTTTGTTTGTGGGTTATAATCTTGGCAAAGCTTTGTGCGTGTATAGATATAGACGCCTTGTATAATTTGATAAAATTTGCAACTTCAAAGAAAATGGGAGGCAATAAAGAGTATTTTTTCATTACTATGATATTTAAGTGCTGAAGAGGAAGCTATACTTTTATTAATTTGGTCCCTATTTATTTGAATCTTGTACAAAATACCCAATTACCACTTCTAAATATCAGTCTATTGATATTGAAAATCTTATGCACAAGTTTATTGCATTTAGAAGAGAGATATGGTGTAGTTCATTTTTCTGTTATATTCTGACATATGCTCTTGTTTATTTCAAGACAGGAACAAATCTTAGTTATCCAGTATTATTACCTGTAGTAAGTTCTGATGAATGGGTATGTAAGCCAACAAAGTCGGTACAGAGATTTGGTGAATACAGTGGTTTGGTTTGTGCCAATGGCTGGAAGACAGACCTTCATGGCCTCACTTGTCTAATTACAGGGTTCCACTTGGCTCCGTGGTCAGACTGGGAAATTCAAATATGAAGACTGTAATGAGATTCTATGTGCCATCATCTGTGCATATGTAGAGCTTTATGGCAGGAGGTAGTTTCTATGGTGCTCTACAGCTTGCTTATGCACTAGTGACTTTGAACACAATACCTATACGTGGTTTGACACATCAAGAGTGCAATTAAAAGGTGAGCTTTCAGATTAGCTGTTCATAAGAATTGAAAAAGGAGGGTGAGCCTTATTGAATTTACATTTATAAGTGTACAACATGTTAGACAACTAGCTGAAATGAAAAATCTCGTTGATTTTTACCAGTCTGCAAATAAAGGAGAGTGAGAGCTAGGTGCTAAGCAACCTGGAGTAATGAGTGCTAGGGTGACTCCTTTACTGCTGTGCACAGTTTCAGGCCTCCTGCAGTTGTGCAAAGCACAAATACCAAATCTGATCTGTCTGCCTTTTGCACAGTTGTGAATTGCACGAGTCATGGGATGAGGACTGGCAACTGAAACAATGTGTGGGCTGGGCATGTGCCACAGGACCTGAAGCAGATTTGCTTTATTGCCATGCGGCAGTGTCACCTTCAACACGGTGACGAGTCCATTCCCCAGGTCCGTGGGATGGAGGCTGGATGTGCAGTACGGTGTCTGTGGCACTGTGCTCCAGCTCCAGGCTCAGAGCCCACGTTACGCCCAACCTGGAGCTGCTGTGCCTCCTGAGTCTCTGCCTACCAGGGAACATCCCATTATGTGAAGCTTTTTGGGTGTTGCAGGGGAGCGTTGTCACATGTTGTAACTGAAATGGTGAGATTTGTTGCTCGAGCTATAATTCCCAAAGTGTGAATGTTTTGAAGCACTAATTTTAACTAAAAGACCAAAGATTTGAAGACTATTTTTAACTTAAAGACTTGATTCTCTGTGCTAGGAAACTAAAGATGGATATAGTCAAAGGATGTAATAAATACAGTGTGCCTTTTCTAACTCCTCGCTCTCTATTTTGATCACATAATGAGTATTCAACCTGAGTGATTTGTATTGTAAGGGAATGTTGACTTCTTTCGCAAGTTATAATTGAAATTAAAAGCAAAGAGATGTAAAACCTCAACTTTGTAGTAGATGAGTGGTTATATTATGGCTTGGAAAAGATAATGGTCCAAAAATCGTGTCTGGTACTGCAGCCTTTGTACATATTTTAGAGGGATCTTTGAGGCCAGACAGCATATCAAAGCTGATGAATACAAAATGGACCACTTATGTATTTGCTATGAAATCATTAATGTTTGACAGTAAGTGTGTGTCATGTCAAGACAGTAGCTCGTATTTTTCCTTTACACATACAAAAGACAAGTAGAATTATTTTAAGTTCATGTCAAACACCATATTTTTCAACTTTAGAACTTTATAGTCTGATTTCATTTGTATATAGCCATTTGCATTTGTGCTCAAGGACAGAACAGAGCTCAGTGAAGCTGTTTTATCTCCTGCTGTAGGTAGCTTGAATCTTTTCAGAACATGGTTACTTGTAGAAGTAGTTAAAAAAACCTATTGTTTTTAATGATTATTAGGGAATAATAATGAAAAATAAATATGGAATTTAGACTCATGAATGGACATACTGCTGATCAGGTGAGCTATGCTTGTGTAATCAGCGAAAGGCATTCAGTTTAAGCTCTGTCAAATTAACTTTAATTTTGAATTGTGAGTATTCAACTTCTGATATATTCTTGCAATGAGCAGCTTATTAAATATCTGTAGGAGAGGATGCAAATGCATAAAACATGCTTAAAAGAATTTTGAACAATGAATGCATTTATGGAAAACATGTTCTGTTCCTAGGCAATTCTTGTTGAGTAATAAGTGCTAAATTTGACTTAATTGCTGGCTATTATTATTCCTTACTGTTTCATGTGGTAAAACCATTGAAAATGACCCAGTTTTGTGAATTGAGGATTAAATGAAAAGACAGTGAAATAGCAAGGATGATTTATTTCATTTTGTTCAGAGAAAAGTTTTCTAATCCACTGTGTAAAAATGAGGTGAATTCAAAATATCTTGGTAAGACTTTTCTGAAGAGCAGAAACTGTAATATATTGTATGAGATTGTATATAAAGGTATGTATATAAACTGTATATAATGGTATGAGATTAGATGGAGCAGTGCAGTCAGTATGTGCAACCAGCAGTGAGAGGGTGACTCTTGCTCTGGGTTTTTACCCAGGACACCTCATTTGATCCAGCTCTAGCTGGGCAGTGATCATTAGGTCTAACTACGATTAGTCTGGCTGGATAGGCATGGTAAAAAAATGAGGCTGTATTTAGGTAGTGAGTACATCTCCCACTGCTTTGCTAGTTCTTTGGTCTGTGGTCATGGGCATGCACAAGAGACAGAAAAGTTGTAGTTGCAACTGCAGCTACCAATACAACTGCAGCTACCAATACACAGGTATTGCATGCAACTACAGCATACAATATTGTTGCTGTGTTGTATGCTGTAGTTGCATACAATACCTGTGGCTCATTTATATGTTCCTCCCATAGAAAAATAACATTTATCAGTTATTGTACTGCAAAGCACTGCATTTGTGGACTAAGGAAAGGTGACTGACCACAATCTTACCTTTCATTGTTGCTCTTTCCAACATGAAATGCATTCAAGATTATTAATGTTTAATGTGACATCTTAATAAACAAATGTGTTAATAATATAATTATGACATATAACATTATAAACTATACATTACAATTATAATATTAGCCATGTCATCTTTTTTTCTAAAATACGAATTTTATATTGCTCAGCTATCTGTTATGATTTCTCAGAAACAGGCATATGGGTTGCTAGAGAAGATGGAAAGAAATGTGACTTGAAGTGGAAGGTGAACCCCATCTCTGGTGTTGACGCAATTCACTGAGAAGAACTTTGCTGTAGAATATTCTGTCAGAAGGATCAAATTATTTGCCAAATCCTTGCAATATCCAAACTATGAGATATCTTGGTGTTCAGTCATTGACATCTTTAAAAATAGGGATTAGGGCCTTGAACATGATATTGCATGGAAAATGCATGTAATCCAAAACCAAATATGATCATTAAGATGGGTATGGAGATGTGCTGCATTAAGCTGTCTCACCTGCTATTCACTCTATTCACTCTTCTGTAGAGATTAAGTTGCTGATCTGCAGCTGAGTGGTGATGGAAGTGCAAACATTCTAGGGAAGTGCAGGCCTCACTGGCTGAGAAGTAAATGAATCAGTTTCATTGTAGTGAGGGAAATCAAGTGAAGTCTACTGTCATCATTTCTCCAGACAGACTGATATGCAGTCCTTTGTGCTGCTGGTCTGTGTGTTTGTGTCCACACAGGCTCACCCACATGTAAAGATATACATGTATTTATATGTGCATCATCTCTTCACAGCCAGGCTGGAAAGCAATATGAAGAATGTAATGAGATTCTATGTGCCATCACCTGTGCATATGTAGAGCTTTATGGCAGGAGGTAGTTTTTATGGTGCTCTACAGCTTGATTATGCACTGGTGCCTTTGAACACAATACCTGTACATGGTTTGACATGTCAAGAGGTGCAATTAAAAGGTGAGCTTTCAGATTAGCTGTTCATAAGAATTGAAAAAGGAGGGTGAGACTTATTAAATTTACATTTATAAATGTGTACAACTGCAGATTTGATAGAAATGAATTTAGTTATAATTAAAATGGTCTTTCTATAATATTTTCTGTTCATGCAATTAGAAAAAGAAGGCTAACCTTTGTGTGAGTCTTTCTTGAAGAATGGCTTCCTTAGGGAGAAACTGAAATCCCTATTTTAACTCCCCAGCTTAATTACAGTTGCATGTAGCCTACATGGCAGACTTTTCCTTTTTGTCTGCCTTTCATTTTGCATTAATTGTTGGAAAAGATGTCTTCTTTATATGCCTAGGTGAAAAGTCATAGAACAGAGAAGCATCCCTCTGTAGCTGAGACAATTATAGAAAACAAATGAATAGGATTACAATATACAGTTATCAAAAAGGTTGAAGCTCTAATTTTGAGGTTCAAAAGCATCAATTTTTTTTAAATGTAGGGATCTTGATGGGCAGTGTGCCAAGAATTTGACTTTGATTTAATATAATCTGGAATAAATAGTCTAAATCAGAGAGGAGTCACGACTGTTAGAGCGACATGCAGCTGACATAAGCAAAGAGACCTTTCAGACCGTGGGTTGGAACCCTTAACCACAGATGAAATGATTTCTCTGCTAATGCCTTAACCTTATGTCCCTTAAATGATTCGTATAAAAATATGTAGCATGCTAATATTTTAGATGCATTATGAAAATGCAATATTGTGTATTTCCTTTGCTTTATTCGTTAGAAAACATTGTTATGTAGTCAAGTTCACAACAAGTCCTGTTTGCTTTTATATTAACAGCAGCTTTTATGGATTATTTTGTAAATAAGGAATCTGCCATTGTCTCTTGCTGATTTAATTCTCTGAGAGATGGTGAAAATAACGAGTTCCTGAGAGAGTGAAACCTAAAGAGCCACACCTACACATGTGAAATCATCCATGGAAGCTGCTTTAAAAGTTGCTCACTGGAGGACAGGCTCAAAGACATGATTAATATTGATTTCAGGCTTTTTTTAGTATATGAATGTGTAACTCAGGTATGTTCAAGATATCCCTTTCTCCTGAAGTTACAGCTAATAGGGTACTTCTGTCAGAAGGCAGTTCTGGTGCTGCAGAAGAGCTGCATTTACTACATCTGAGGGGGAGGTGAGATTCATAAGCTGTGATTCATGGTGTGACTCTTGGGGATGGTGCTGTGCAGGGCCAGGAGCTGGACTCGATGATCCTTGTGGGTGCCTTCCAACTCAGCTTATTCTGTGATCCTGTGATTCTGTGATTACTGACTGGCACAGTGTGGAGGGGGCAGGACAAGGCCAATTAATTTTTTTTTTTTTTGAGGACTCCAAGTGCATGTGATGTGTATGTGGGCAATGAAGCTCAGGCCAGTTGCTGGTTGTAGGTACTCACTGTGTGCTGAGCTCACAGGCTGCCCCTGGAGGTTATGCAGGCTCCATCCTCGGAGGTATTCTAAATATAGCTGGACAATGCTCTGAGAAACCTGGCCTGATCTTGGAGCTGAGCCTGCTGTGTGGGGAAAGTTAGACCAGAAACCTTCTGAGGTGCCTTCCAGTCCGAATTGTGCTATGCTCCTGTTTAGTGAGCAGCAGCTGATTGCTGCTCAGCTGTCCTGGGGCAGGGGCACAGTCTCCTCCCTGTGGGCTGGACCCTGTGTTCCCACAGTCTGAGGGGTTCTCCAGTGATATCCTGGCACACTGCTTCAGCCATGGGACTGCTGGGAGTGTGGAGCACACCACCAATCCAATGGGAATTTCAACTTAAATACAGCCTCTTCCTTATACTAAATGGTTGGTGTTGGCACTATGCTGCTGAGAAATGAGCTGTATCTTAGCAAGAGTTGGACAAATCTCAGGATTTTCCAAAATGCTGCCAGAGCGTCATAGATCTGACAGGTCATTTTTCCCAATAAACAGTGCTGGAATGTTATTTTTTACTTTTTTTTTTTTCTTTTTTTTTTTTTTTATCCCATTCTTAATAATTGGAAACAGTAGGACACAATTTGTTCTATATTTCAACTAGAAAACTCTCACATTGGTTATTACTGCATTATGTTAATCAAATCTAACTGGTTGCACTGAAACTATTTTTTTAACTATCAGGCATAGATATTGTTCCCCATTGAGTTAATTTAAATTGTATTTTGTTTGAAATAAATATTCAAGGGTGGTTTTTCCACTTGGCTCTCAGATGAATATAAATATGGTTCTGTTGCAAAGTGTTCTTTGCCTCAGGCTCTGTTTTTTATAATATTACACTTACAATATAAATAATTCAACAGGTAGACATATCAATAGTTGCTGACAGTTTTGGCCATCAGGCACAAAGCAAATAAAAACATTATTTATTTAAATAAGGCACTGCCAAACATAGGTCATTTTTTAAATTTACATTTAGGGATCAGGTGGCATTCGGGTGATAAGATTCTCTTCCTTTCATGAAGCCCACTGAAGTTTCCCTTTTTCACTTTACAGAGAATTCCTAAGTTCAGTTAAATTGTGCAAGAAGTATTTTGCCTTAATTTGCTTTAAAACATCGTCTACATATCAGATTCTATGAAGTAGCTACATTGCCATCACCACTTTTTTTTTTAAATGGCATGATGTTGTAGGTAATAGAATGAAAGCACTTTCTTACTTGAATACCAACAATTTTGTATGAAAGTCTTTCTTTTTTAGCACATAATAGTATTCTTCTGTGCTTAAATTTTTATAAATACAAATTTCCTTTTTGTTTCTCAGCACAGTAGTTTGTTTCAAATAAGTGAGATATCCAGCCTCATACAGACAGGTTCAATGCATACCTATAAGCAGAAATCTTCCAGGCTGGTATTTAGATGATATGGATGCAGATAGCAACAGTTTAAGGCACACCATGTACTGATGGTGTGCTCATTGGAAAATCAGATGTATTTGAAAATATAACATTAAATTGTTTAAAAGTATTGGGAAGTATAGATAACAGTAACTTTGCATTTATGTCCACTTCAGTATAGCTGAAGTATAAGGGGAGAGATCCTAAAGGACAAAGGGTATTGCAAACTTGGTGACATCTTCACATCACAAGAAGGTGATCTGCAGAAGGTTCATTCTGTGCAGCACCACGTACAAAGTCTGCTAGCATTTATAACAGATCCTTAAAATTTCTCTGGATTTCACTTCAAGCTTGTGAACCATAAGTAATACACTAGATCTGGGGATTTGCATGTTGAATTTCAGGTCTGTAATCTGCTAATAGCTTTCACTTTATGGTTGGCAAAATATTTACAGAAATTGCCAATGTCTGCAAGAACACTTTGATACTTTGCCATGGAAATATACTTAATGCAGCATGTTAGATTGTTTTGTTTGTTTTCATGGATTATTTGTTCACAGAAGATAGGGAATATCAGCCCAGTTTTGTAAGAAACTGAACTCTTACTGACATTCATAGGAGTAAAAGTCACTCAGTACTTCATAACACTCAGTATCTTGCAATATCACAGTTTATGTTGTTGGAATAAAATATGACAGGATAAGTTGAAGAGGATTTAAACAGTGTATGCCATTACCAGTTCTTGAGTTGGAAAGAGGAGTGGTGAGCAAAGATTAATGCAATGAAGCCAAAGCTTGGTTTCAAGCACAGCTGTTAGTAGTTCTGATGATAAAGTTGTCCAAAGAATGGCAATTCTCACTGGCAAATACTTTCCTTCTTGTCAGATACTTACTGCTTGACTAAGTTGTCTAGCAGTCTTCATGACCAGGCTGAAAAATATTAGACTTGGGATCATCACTGCATATGTTTCCTTTAGAGATTGAAGGATTTAAATTTAAAGGACTAGTACGGTGTTGTCACAGAAGTTAATCAGGATAAGAAAGTCAGGGTTGGGAATACAGTATGTAGAAGTCCGTGGTCTTAATTAGGTATAATTGCAGTGTGATGTACTGTGTACTACAACTGGTACATGACATTCTCAAACAATAGGCAATATTTACAGTATCCTTTTGGGATGCATATTTACTAGCTTCTTGAAGCTTGTGGATATTTCCCAATATAAGTATTCTGTAGTGTTGTAATAGCAAAATACTCATTTAACACCTTAACTAATAGAACTTACATTTTATTTTAAAATTTGAAACACTCCATAAGTCATACCATAATTTTGTAAATGTCTTTATCTGAATTGTGCGAGCCAAATATAGATCAAATACTATAATTCTTAGTGTTGCAGAGTGGAGTATTTTGGTGTTTGATATTTGTGAAGTTTTGTTATTGTGTTGAATTATACATTCGAATCAAAATAATAAAAAATAAATTCAAACTACAACTAGCCCCCCAAAAGCCGCTTTCTGATAACTCTGAGGCCTAACCTGCGTGCACAGACAAAAAAAAAAAAATTCAGAGATTAGGGGAACACAGTATTTTCTGTACTGAAGTGTACAGTACATCCAGCTGTTCAGAAAATCCTTGTAAAAAAGCAGACAAAAAGGTGAATTACCACCAATCCAATACTGTTAGTGTGGATTGCTATATGGTTTGTACAAAATTTTCTAATTTAAACATCAGAAATCATGCTGGATGTAACATGAAGGATGGTATCTAGCACAGCAGAGATAAAGTGTTTTTCTCTTCTGTAGATTTTCTGGAGAGTTGGGATAAACAAAGCATCTCTCTTAAAGCTTCCACAACAATATGAGGAGGACACCTTTCTACCTCAGAGTGATATTAAAAGGATAAATATGTGGTGGATGATGTGCTCAGAAGTGTTGCAACATTTTGCTGTTTTTATACCGTGACTTTTGCAAAGTCTTTTGCTTTTGACTTGGGTAGGATAGTGCCATTCTAACACAGACAAATGCTAATAATTTATTGAAGTACATGAGTTTGGGTACAGTTTTTTGAGGACTTCAGCTTCTTGCCTTCACACCAGAGTGTGCATATTAAAAAAAAATATTGCCACAGCTGTGAAATAACTTGTGGTTGGGAGCCACATTGATTGCTTGACAAGCAGGAACAATGCCTCAGGGGTTTCTGTGCATCACATGTGTGTTTTGTGAAATCTGTTTCTGGAACTACTGCTGTGCTATATTTCTGTGACTAAAGAAGTGTACAAAGAAAACATGACAGAAGTTAGCACTGCTATTGGAAACCCACTGGAGTGTAAAAGATCAGAGTATTGTATGGATATCCCTATACCAATATCACGTTATGAGTTATGGATCTCATTTTGGTGTAAAATGTGCCTACGCGGGTCATTTAGCAACCTTAATCTCATTTTATAAAAGAGTAATTTATAAATGTCACAATCTCTGAAGAAATGAAATGGCATTGTATACACTTGTATACAGGGTTCACTCACAGCCAAAGCATTACATGTGTTATAATTTATTAGTGTTATGTTCATCATTCTCTCTAATTTAAACCTCATAACTGAACATTGCCAACAGTCTTTACAGGGATAAGAAGGAAAGTCTGAAAATGGTATATATATAAATATATTTTTTCCAATGCCTTCTTCCAGTTGTTTCAGGCTCTGAATGTCTCTGAATGTTTCTTAGTGCCCATGCCATCTTAAAATTTATTGACAGGTACAGCAGATTTCAGGTGCATTGCAGGTACTTTGCCTGCATTTCCTTAAGATCATGCAAAGCTGTAAACATCAGAATTTATTTGATTACATATATTCCATTTATGTTTAAAGATTCTTCCTTATAATCTATTTCAGTGGCATTAACCAAATGCTCATGATTCTAAATGTGTAATTCCTAGCATTCTATGACATATTCAAAACTCATGGAAGGCATATAATACCCACTCTTCTTTAAAGTGGCATAATGCTTAGTAAACTGTTATTTCTTTTCAGCTATTTAAAGGCTTCCACCATTAAATGTGTTTCTTATTATTGCTGTTTAACATATATATTCAGTAACCAACATTTTACAATTACTAGGAGTTTTTTGTTTCTAACTGACATATATTTTTCTAAATACTTATACAATTTAAATTCTTATTTTTAGCTCATTCCTTTCCGTTGCTTTGTTAACGTTTGGAGTAATGCTAAATATTGGATCCTTACGCAGGGTTGAACAATGCAAAGGAACTCTTTAAGTTAATAATTCCATGCTGCTGAAGCAGTGACTTACACAGCAGGCCACCGAACAAAGCATGTGTATTACTCTGCTTATTTAGTTTCAGTCACAATTTCCTTTCTGGAAGACAATGTATTTCTGATTTTCATCTTTCCTATTGCCGTAGGTGCTACTGTTCCTTTTTAAAATATTATCATTTGTATTGGGATGTCTGGTCAAAGTCAGGCTTTGTTGCTAGCAATCTTTTACAACTGTATACTTAAACAGTATTCCTCACTCGTTCATTAGTTTATTATCCATGAAAAATTGCAGCCTCTTTTCTTTATCCACTTGTTGCTGTGTCTATCATTCATCCCCATTCTTTTGAAAAAGGCTGAAAACTAGGTGTGTTTCCATCTTCCCCAGTGACTGGAGAGAAAGATCAAACAAGTATCTGCTGTTGGGTGAATGCTGCTTGCTTTTGAGGAAATGACCAGCAATTAGCAGGTGCACGAGCATTGATTTTGGTGGGGCCACACAGGTGGAATGTAGAGCTGAAGATCTTCAGTGGGCTCAAAGCTAGCATAGCTCAGGCTGCTGTATCACCTCTACATATGGAAACCTGAATGTATTTCTCTAAAGGGTGACAGGAGTGCCAAGAAGTGTTTGGAAACATGCAGGTAACATAATACCTGGTTTATGAGGCCTGGAAGCCCCTTCTCTGTTCTCACAGACTTCCCACACTCAGGCTTTTAAAATATTTTTTTCAGAGAGGAGGCGAATATATCCGGTAAACCAAAAAATGTGTTTTTGTCCATGTGGGTGTATATAAAATCTTGAATCTGTCATTTGTTTCCAAAGAAGAAAAGAATTTTCCATAGAAACCCTGATAGTAATACGACTGAAGATTGTGATGTCTTCACGGAAAGTTATAGAACTATGGAGGCATAAATCTGTGTTAAAGATTAAAAAGACCGTTTTGGAGTCTGCAACTGCAATAGCAATGGTTGCTTTGGATCAAAACAATTCTAAATTAAAGGGGCCTTTTGGTGGCTTTTAGGAAACTGCTTTTTTGTGTAACAGCTTCATTTCTACAGCTATAATTTCTAAAAAAAAAAAAAAAAAAAGAGAGAAAACTCATAGCTATTTTCCTGATTTGGACTCTGACAAGAAATATGACGACACATGTGATTTGTACCTTGCACAGCAGGGAAAAGAGAAACAAAGAAATCACAAAAGTAACTTGAGCTTAATAACTGGCTTTGGTTTGTGTGTCCATTGGTGAGGATCAATAATGCCAAGAGGATTTTTTCTGTCTTCCTGCTTTTTGCCTATCTCAGCATTCATAGGCATCAATTTATGAGCTTCCTTCTTCCCTTGTAGGTAATCAGAACAAGTAATGTAATGTAATTATGCTTTGATCTGTAGAGCCAGAGCGCTCAGAAAGAAGAGCAAAGGTGGATCTTTCTCTGCCTATGGCTTCATTTCAGTATTACTCAGGTACATTCACTGTCGTGGTTTGACACGGAAAAATAATTTTTTTCAGAAGGAAGAGGTCAATCCAGTCAGGGCTCAGTTTTGGATACTGACACTTGGGGTGACCAATTGAAGGTGGACACGACTCTGAGACTACAGCGGGGTTAAAAGCAGAACTCCCAGGAGAACTCGCTCTCTTTGGTTCCGGTCATCGGAGGGTGCAGACCTCCCCTGCCCAGCCTGGGATGGGTGCAGGAGGACATCAATGTGGCCTGGGGAGGTAGGCCAGGGGGTGAAGGATTGGGAACTGAACTGGGCCAGTTCCTGCGGATGGAAGGGTGGAGAACGTCTGAAATGTCTTTGTTCCCCCACCACAACCTAGAGGGAAAAGAGATAGAGAGCCTGTAGACACCTGGGAGTTTGCCAGCAGAGGAGAAGGAGGAGGGGGGGTAAGATGGAAGATGCCCAGTGTGGGAGTTGGGAGACTGGGAGACGGAGTCCTGGGCCGAGATTTCAGCCGTCCAGGGAGTCTGGGAATTTTAACCGTTTCCTGGGAAATGAAGACTTTGTGAAATATTACTCCTCCTCAATTTGAAGGAAAGAGAGACAGCCTGGGACCTCAGGTGTTATGGAAAGAAGGTTGGGGGGAGATGATGGAGTGGCTTTTGGCTGGACTTTTTTTATCAGCCATAGACTGAACCAATCCTTCCTCCAAGAGAGACTGCATTTTAGGGGGATGCAGTGGTGAGCCAAGAGACTCCTTCAGCAACTGCCAGTTCAGGAATGAACAGAGGTCAGCGGAGGAGGGTGTGAGGATGCCCTCCATCTTCAGAGAAGAAAAGAAAGCGATCTCTGTTCTTGGACCCTCAGCCCCAGGGGAAAATGGGGGGACTGTGGTCCCAAAATGAGACACTGGACTGTTGTTCCTGATGGTCCTTGGCAAGGCATCCTTAAAGGGGCCCTATAAGCAGTCTCTGTCCATGCACGGTGGTGAGAGCACTGTGACATGGAGAGGAGAGTGTCACACTGGCCGGTGTGTCTGGGCGGTGCCATGTGTGACATGGAAACACAAGAGGTGTCTCGCTGTGTTTCGTGGGGGTCTATGGTGCAAGGGAGACTCCTCTCTCCCCTGATGGACTCAGTATTGATTATGTGGAAGGGTGAAGACTTGATTAAGGGTCCAGTGTTTGTGGTTTGTTGGAGTTGGGTGGTGGAAGGAGGAATGTTTTGAAAAGTTTTCATTTTGAATTTTGTGTGTGGTTTTTTTCCTCTTCTTTTTTTCTTTTATAGTAGTAGTAGTAGTGAAATAAAGTTTTTCCCTTGTTATTAAGTTTGGCCTGCTTTGCTCTGTTCTCAATTGCATTTCAGCATTCAATTGATAGGTTGCATTTTCATGGGGGCGCTGGCATGGTGCCAGTGTCAAACCATGACAATCACACAACATAAAAAGTGCATGTCAGTGACAATGACTGTCTCTACCTTCTAAATAGTAACAGACCTATACAATTCTTTTGATTTCCTTGGGGACAGTAGCTTTTACAATTTTCTGTGAAGGTTGATAATTTTTTTTTCTCTTCTAGGAGTTAGTTCCAGCCCTGAGTGTGATATCAATAAAGAGTTCTAATGCTTTTATGAATTTCACTGCACAAAATGGCAGCCCTGTTGCTGTAGTGGGATACAGGTGTTCTGGAGGATCACATGAAGTCTATTTCATGACACTCAGCTTTTAAAGAGAAGAGATTTTGATACTATGGAATCTAACTCATCATTTAACAGGGCAGGCAGGTAGTGATACACTTAATCACATGCTATTGATTTCTCTGTTCTGACTGAATTAGTTCCTTTAAATATTAGAAGCATCATAAATAGACAGGTGGATTTTAAAGGCTACTGAAAACTATAGCTGTGTGAATAACTGGGGGCTTTACATTTGAGGGCATTAGAGCTCAGCTTTCATTTGACGAGATTAAGAAGTCCAACCTTCTTTAAATCCAGGAAAGTGGAAGGTGTTTTTCTCGTAGTGGTTCCAGTTAGATTTTCAGAAGCAGACATAAATTCAAGTCACCAGCCCAGTTACTGAAGGTCTTAATGATCTCAGGGCAGATACTCATTGTGAAGAGTGCTATTATCGAAGAATTTGTGCACTTCCATCTGCTTTTCTCCTTGCTAGCATAATTTTAATCTTCCTAAGATTCAGTTCTTCAGAAGACTAAACTAGCAGTTCAAAGTATATTGACCAGGATACAATTTTTTGCAGGTTTCTGTAAACCATGCTAGGCTTTATTCATGTGTATGTTTTGGAGACAATGTTTCATAATCAGGAAGGCTGGTTGCCTCAGCCTGGCAAATGCAAGAGTTTCCAGTAGGAATGGAGACATTGCAATCATGGATAATTTTGCAGTGCAGCATCCTCTTTCTAGGTTTTCATGTGGATGAACTAAAAGAGAGGCAAGTAATACTCCATTAGGAGGCTTATATTTATTGTATTATTCTTGACAGGAGAATGCATTTTGGTTTAGTGAGGGACCTGAAGGGAGTTTATCTCTCCCACTCAATTAATGATAGCCCCTGAGCTGTAATAAAGTGCTTACTGTAGATCTCCTACTCTGGCAAACTCCTGGCATGCCACTGAAGGCTGAAGACAGACTAGTGCAGAAGCTATTTGCACCAAATCCATGGTTACTGTTCAACTCCCCTGTTAAATGTTGCTTCATTCCGTATGCGTACTGCCAAAGAAGCACGAAATTCTTGAATGCAGAGTGAAGAATTTAAGCAATGCTGTGGATGCGTTTCATATGTACTGAGGGCATATGCAAAATAATCATAAGCATGACAAGGTTGGCTGAATTAAGAATTCTGAATTAATTTATCATCTGTCTGATTCTTCTTACAGCCTTGGAATGTTTGCTTTCTCATAACAAATAATTGTAGCAGCCACAGCTTTGCTGTTTTATTTTCAATCCACCATGGCTAGTCAGAAAAAAAAACATCACATTCTTTCCCTTTTATTGTTTATGTCTATGTCTTTGGATCAGAGAGTATGTTGCAACAAAGAACTTCACTGAGTCACAGCAACATGATGGTTACCTCATGACAATGTGACACAACATTTTGTAAAAGCACAGGTGGTATGGTACCTTCTTATTTTGAATACCACCTGGCTAAGAATCCATTTCTGGCATTTTGCTTATTGCAACCCAGTGTTTCATACTGGAATAAGAACAAAGTGCAACCTAGTGCAGAGGGTGTCCAAGGAGTCACCATCAACAGCAGGAGAAAAATCAAAGGCTAAGTATGGAAAGCAATAAGTTAAGCATCAGGAGCCAGTTAAAAATGTGCACATTTTTTGTGCTTCAAAATATGTCCCTATTCTAGACCATGGTTGGTTTAGTAACATACAGGTTTTGTGTCTTGTATTTATTTCTTAAAATAAAAAAAAAAGAACTAGACATTTGTTAGGCCTTGCCCCTGGCAATATGCTGAAGATGTGGATGGCTTGAACGAATGTCAGAAACCTGGACTTCTCTCTTGGACTCACAAACCTTTATGATTTTACTGCTCTAAGGGCATCCTCTGGCCATGAGCTGCTTCTAAAAAAAATGTCTATTATCTATTCATTGACCAGCAACTGTACACATGCATTTACAAACCCCTCCTGCTTGCCAAGGCACAGACCTCCTGTGGGAGGGATTTGAATGGCACGCATAGTGGCTTTTTAACTCTTTTTCAAGAACACGTAATCTATTCTAGGATTTTTACTTGGTATTACTGTTAAGAATGTGTCAGAATTTTCACTGCAGAGACATTTCATGTTTTGATGGCAAATAATTTTCATCTGTCTGAAATTTGGTGTGCTAGCTCAGCTCAGCCCTTATTTAGACATCTAAATAAACAGATTGGCTTTATCAAAATAGTCATCATACTATATTCAGCACACTAGAAAAGTAGAAGCCATTGCCCCAGGACTTAGTTTTCATCACTTTTGGAAATATAGCACTTAATTTGATTTAGGAAGGTGACTCTGAACATCACATTTTAAATATTGGAACTTTAGTGTGTAATAATGTGTAATTCAGAGCTCCTGTGTCAAGAAGACAACATCTTAAGATAATCTACTCTACCAGCAAGCATGTATTTGTCTATGGCTCTTTTTTTGTTGCAATGGCCTGTCTTTTTTGTTGTTGTTGTTGTTTTTTTGTTTTTTTTTTTTGTTTTGTTTTTAAACATTAAGAAACTGGATGCTCCTACACTTGAAATAGATTTTCTTCTACCTCTTTCCAAGCTGTGTCAAATGTTCTACATTACAACCTGCTCTGTCAAAACATCATCAGTGTCTTGACACAGTTTTAAAATGGGAAGTCTCAGCAGCTGAATGCAGATTGGCAATGAAAGTAATGCTATCTGGGGACAAAGAAGTTAAAGAGAGAGGTTGAGAAATTTCAGTAACACAATTCTGAGCTGGGTTCAAGATAAAAATGAGGAAGTTTACTAATTTTCTAGATGCTGATACATGCTAATTTGCTTGGATCAAGGGGTCTTCGAATAGTTGTCAGCAGATCTCAGGAAGCCTTAGAGGCTACATTAAATGCTACAAAGCTGTCCTGTGGAAGCAATCAGATTTGTCTTTGCTGACATCTCCACTGGCTCTAATATAGCACAGCAGACAATTTAGGTCTTAAGTGGTACCCCGAAGCCTCAAACTCTGTTGTGCTGCTGGCTGAAATGAAACAAACATGGAGTAAGTCATAGAGGCAAGAAAGACAAAGAGTAAGATCAAAATATGCTTAAAAGAGTCTGGCAATGACTTTTGGAGACTTCTCATAGCACTCTGTGAAAGCTGCTGGTTTTTTGCATTTCAATAGGATGGAACAGAAAGAGATATCAAGGGAAGAAAAGTCAAATTAAATAGTCACAGGTACAAAGTGGTAGAATAACTTTATGCTTTCACAAGTCTCACAAGCTAGCAAATAAGATCATCATTCAGGGAACCACAGGCTGTAAAAATGAGATTTCAGCTTAGACCATATCTACCTGGAAACACAGTGACATTCTAATTACAACAACATATCATAATTATGGTAAAACAGCTTAATTTTCATGATTAGGTGTTAAAATATGGGCTTTGTCCTTCAGCAGTGTTCTTCTGGCAATGACTCACCCTCAGTTCCCAGATGCAGGCACAAAGGACACCGTCTTCATCCCAGAAGTGGCATCTTTAGAGAAGCTAAGGAAGGTTTAACACGAAGAGAGCTGACTGCTTGCTAAAGTTTATTGACATCTTTCAGCTTGTATAAATGCTACCCTTTTGATAAGTTAATAAATTTAGACATCTCATGTCTTTCCTTCAGTGCTTGCATTACATGACTTTGGTTTATTTGCCCTATTCTGCAATTAATGTTTTAGGTAATAGTTTTCTTGGATTGCTTCATTTAATTCCAGAACTCATTTGATGAATAGTTTTACTTTGCTCTCATTTGAGAGTCATCACTTCTCTTCTGCCTATAACTCAGTGTGTCTCTCCTCCCTCACTCTTCTCAGTGGTTCAGGAGAAATGTCAAGGTTTCACAGCAATTCTTTTGCCCAGACTGGTTAGGAACTGCTAGTTAGACTTAAAAAAAAGTTTTTTCATAGCCTTCTTAAGCTCCTTCTCTGCAAGTGCTAGCTATTCAGGTTTGTAGTGCTGAAGCAGGTCAAAGGGCTGTGCCAAGTGTATGTAGGAAGGTGTGGGAACATTGCTTTAGAAATATTGAGTCAGGCAGAGTAGTGAAAGCTGACAGAATATGCCAGAAGTAAAGGCAAGGTAACTCAACATGAAAAGTCCATCTGCTTAATGTGATTGCTGACTGTTGGACTTGGTTTGCTGTGGCTGAGGAAATGAGCCTAACAAGCACATAGTGGTTGAATGTGCTTAAGAGAAGGACATTATATGGTTAATTTCTGCCTGAAGTAGTGCTTCAAAGTCTTTAATTATTTCTACTCTTAGAAACTAAAAATTAGAAAGTCATCCTGTACAAGCATTTTGAAGAAGTAAAGGAAACAAGAGGAGCATGCTTGTGCTTATTTTATTCAAATTTTTAAGGGGGATCCTGTCCATATGTAAGGAATTGTATATATAAGAGTTTGACCTGCCATGTAATGTTGTATCGCGGCATGCGCTCCCCTCGCCGCGATACCCGAGCGGAAGCGTGCCAGGCGAGAGGGAAGAGAACGGGTGGCCGCTCCCCCTGAGAAGCTCTGCTGTCCCAGTTGGTGGTGCGGGGACAGACGAAGGCGACACGGGACTTGGGGGTGAACAGGATGGTTTATTCAGTGAGCCCCAAGACCCCCTTGGCAGGGGGAGCAGAGCTTTTATACAAGAATTCAGAGAGACGGGTGTAGGAACAGCAACCAATGAGGGAACAGCAGGGGAGGAGTTTAGGGCAGAATTAACCCATCACAAACCTATCGGGGGAAGCAGGGGAGTGGAATAACACAAAATAAGCAATAGGATTTCGAGCCTCACTAAATAGACAGGGAATGTTCTAGAAGCAGAGGAGAGGGCTAGGAGAAATGACAGGGAAGGTTCCAGGGAAAGGGGCAAGGAAAGGGAGGATTGACAATTTGGAGATGAGGGGATTAGGGAAGAGCTAGGGAAGACTGACAACTGGGGAGAGGTGGAGATTAGGGATGGTGGGGGGAACAGATATTGAACAAATATCAAATTAAAGAAAAGACACACCAGCGCAATGTAAGATGCTATGGAGATTGCTGGTTCAACTTCCCTTTAAGGCCTGACTCCTTTTGTTTTTCATATAAATGACCAAAATGAAGTGTCAGTTAAATTGAATAGATATGTCAAATTTTAGTGGTTTTCCTTTTCTTGAGGGAAAAAAAGGAGAAATCCTTGGATGTTTTACTTGTTTTATCATTTTAGCAGCTGGGATTGCTTAATCACACAGCCCTACTTTACTAGAGTCTCCATATGGCATATGAATGTAGGAAAAGCAAACTATACATCACATGCTTTCTTCTCTGTAATTTATAGACTAGAATATAATAGAGAGGGTCAAAAGGATCAGTGGAATAGGCTATTTCAGTTGAAAGAGACCTACAGCCACCATCTATGTAGTCCTGCTGCCTGACCAATTTGGGGTAATCAAAAGCTGAAGCATGTTGTCAAGTGCATTCAAATGTCTCTTAAATGCTGAGAGTCTTGGGGCATCAACCACCTCTCTGGGAGTCCCGTTCCAGAGTCTGAGCACCTTGTCAGTAAAGAACTGCTTCCTAGTGTCCAGTCCAAACTTCCACATGTGCAGCTGGGAACCATTCCCACATGTCCTGTTACTGAGTGCCAGGGAGAAGAGATCAACACCTCCCACTCCATTTCCCTTCAACGGGAAACTGTAGTGAGCAATGAAGTCTTCCTTCAGCCTCCTTTTCTCCAAAGTAGACCAGCTTATGAGGGCTTTCGCCTTCCAGCCCTGTTTCTCCAGCTTTATTGTCCTCCCTTGGAAGCATTCTGTGGCCTTCACATCCTTCTTAATTTGTGGGACGCTAGGCTTGGCTTTGATTGATTTTCTTTTCTCAAAGGTTGCATCTTTCTGTTTCTTTCCTTTCATCGCCTTTCCTTCACTGTTCTGTTCTCTCCTTGTTCTAACTTTTTAATTTTCTTGTGTAGACCTGGCTACACTCATTTTTACACAGTAGCTGTTGATCTAATGGTGTTACTGGAAGGTGAGAAGCTGAAACAATGAGCAGCAGGCGTCACTGGTAGCTTTGACCTCATTTCTTTTTAATTCTTTTCTTATAGTCTGAGTAAAAAATCACTCAGAGGAGTTTGAAGAGGACACACCTGTGCACTTTCTCAACCTATTTGCACATGTGAAGGTGGCTGAGAAAGTCTCTGGACTTGGCTTCCAATTCCCACCTTCCCACCTCAGCTTGTGGTTGTTCGGGTACTCTTAGTCTGTGGATCCATTCTGCACACTAAGGCTGGGAAATATTCTGTGTTAAAGATAATTTTTCAGAAAAGGTGCACAACTGATGCATCTAAGATCTGTGGCAGATATACAGGGACATAAAGCCAAAGTAGGCTTTGGCATTTCTTAAAATGACTTTGCATCTGTGAACAAGTGTTTGTGAAACTATGTCCTGACGGAAAGATACACTCACAAGCACACATGAATGCCCCCCATGTGGTAATGCAGGGACTGTACATTTCCCTACCACCCCTTCTACTGTGCTCCCCAAAGCATAGTATTTGGGGGGACCTCCCTTTGGCAGGTAGGACCAGCCCTTCTGCTCTGCACATCCAAACTGCACTTGCCTGAGCAGCATGGTTTTCCCCCACACATCCTTCTTTGAGGCTTTCTAGCGAGCTTCAAAGTGTTCCACTTTGTGGAAAGTGGAAACCAGTGTTTTTAAAGAGAATGTGGGGTGGTAGGAAGTAGTAGGACTTAATGCTGCTACCCAGGGAAAGAAAAATCTTTGGCAAAATGTTCCTATAATTTTTTTTTCATAATAATGTAAAACATTTGTTTAATAAGAACTTTTCCCATCTCTGATCATATTTTTTTTCTTCTGTTTGGACTTGCGCTTCAATATCTGTCCTTGAGACCTTTCCATTCATTGTTTCCTTTAAAGTAGGACTTTGTATTCTGGAACTACTAATGTCAAAATAGGTCAAAATAATATTAATCATCTTCCGAGATACTATTACAGTGACATATACATAGTTTTTTAAGAATAGCTTCCTGGATGAAGGAAGTGAAAAAGCTGAGATAACCTTTTCTATATTGCTGTTTGTTTTTCTCTGGGGATTGTTGAATATTTATAGCAGCATTGTCTGGTTTCTAAAACAGTTCCTTCATGTGTAAAATTTAACCTCTATTTTTGCCTATTTTTTCCTTAAAAGAGAATGAATAAAACATCTCATATATTAAGACAAAATTAAATTGTATTTGTGGTAGAATCATTAATAATAGGAACACAGCATCTGTATTTCACCATAAAAAGAAGGAGAAGAAATGCAAAGACATTCAGCTTTTAGACATTGTTTTCTGCTCTGTATTCTCAGATCAGATGCAGACTTATAGCAGATTTTTGTGCAGGCTGATGGCAAGAGATCACTAGGCAAAAGTAATATATCACCCTCATATTTTGTTTTGGTCACCTGAAGCATGTGTTGATAGAGAGAATGGTAAAATTAATTCCCCTCTGTGGTTTTCCTTCCTTGCATTTACTTTTTATCAATTTCACAGATAGAAAATAATGTCCCATTTGAAATCCTTACAATTTCTTAAAAATCTGCCTCAAAACCTCCCTACTGACTGTGTTAATGGAAAAGAAATATCTATCTTAGTTGTTAATAAAGTGTTTTTTAAAAGTGTTTCTCACTGTGATATCTAGATGCTGATACTTGATTAGAAAAATTACCAAGATCCATTGTCATCTGGAAAGTGAAAACAATGGTTTTAAATACTGTGAGATAGCATGATTTCATGAGATTTACAGAGAGTCACAAATGTAAGTCACTTGAGAAACAATTCTGAATGGAATTGTTTCTGATCATTTGATATCAAGCTACTCATGTTTGTAGATTTTTTCTGATTAGCTGAACTTAAATCCCCAATATATGAAATACTGAAGATGTGATATTTTTAGTTTATAACAGTGAACAAAGCAAATATGGAAAAAACCCAAACTGACAGTAGTACTATGAAATTTTGACTATTAGCTCTTCTCTCCACTCTGTGCTCCTAGTCTGTGTGAACAAAGATTGGCTGTGGGCTTCAGAACAGCAGGGCCTTTCTGGCACTTTAGAGGAGGTCCTTCATTTGCTGCTCAACAAAGAGAGAGTAAAAACACTGCATGCAATATTTAATATGTTTTTCTGATTAGCCTTGCAAATTTAATTAATTTCTTTGTAATGATTAATTAAGTTTAAATAATCTTTAGATTTTGAGAGAATATTTTTTCTGTTTCTTGTATCTATCAATGTTCAGGCCAGGTAAATATTTTTAAGATCAAGTTATGGTGTCAGAGAGACACAAAGCAGTACTTTAAGTCTGGGGTTTCATTAGTATGCTTGCCAGAGGTTAAGCTTTCCAACTGCATATTATTTTCAAATTTAAAGCCACATTTGAATATAGATTCTAGTGACAGAAGTGACTGTGTATAGTGGACACACATACACATCTATTTAAACTCACATAAATGTAGTTTAAGTGATGAAGAGACTTCCTGTTCTTCTTTGTTATCTACAGTTCTGTCCTTGCATCACTGGTACATAGTCTTTTATATTGTCAGAGATGAGTAAGTCTACTAGAAATGGTTAATACCAGAAGAGGCTCTTAAAATAAGTGTTTTACGAGATTTATTGCACTGTGTATTGTGTGCTTTTTTGGTTTCAAAGGGGATGCCTCATGTTAAAATGCAGTAATTGTGTACACATGTCTTTGGAAATGGGATAACTTAGGGGTTGGGAGCTAAATATATTATAGAAAAGGCAACTGTCGATAGAAGACAATTTTGCAGGAAAAAAGAAATCTTTGTTAGCCCTGAATTTGTGCATTGCCTGTTAGTACAAATTTTCATGAAGTATTTAAAATTATTTGATGTACTAGAGATAGCAAGTTCGGTTTTGGGATTTTTTTTTCCCCCCAAATGCAGGCAACCTGGCCATGTAAACAACTTCACAGTCAGGAAATGAATGGACTCAACACGTTGTGATGTCTTTGTTTGTTTCATGCAAATGTGTTTTATATCTTCTGCATCTTTGAAGGAAATTTTCAAACTTTTTCAGTCCATCTTTATGTAGTTGGGTTTTTCCCCCTCTCAGGTTCTCTCTTGTTTTGTCAGGGAAATTAAGGTTTATACCAAGATACAGTATAAATGAATCTTATTTTATTTACAATGAAATCTCTGATTTCTCATGCATTATTCATCTATGGTTTTGCTTCTGTTAGTTTAAATGGAAATAGAAATGGGACTCAGCTATTCAAGTTTTTACTCATTGGGAGATGATAGATACAGTGATTATCATCTTGCTTCACCATTATGTTTTGTTTTTCAGGGGTGTAAGCAATATAATAAAATTCTAGCTATGGACATTTTCTAATATTTGTAATAAGGTATCGAAATTTATATGATGTTACACATAATGAAGTTTCGGTCCTAGAAGAAACTTCATAACGTTTACTGGAAACAATTAAAAGTTAATCCCGTAAGCAATAAACAAATTTTTGCAATGAAGTCTAAATTAAATCATAATAAAATAAAATAAAATAATATGTGACATTCTTGATGACTTTCCAAAGCACTTACCTGAAAAGGAAGGGGAGAGAGACTTTTTTTTTTAATAAAATATAAGTTATGTGAGGAAATGTTGTTCTCAAGCAATTACAGAATTAATCTAGAAATTCCATACCAAAATTTCAGTTCCTTAAAAGAGAAATAAATGAAACAGGACATTTGACTCTGGCATTGATATTTCAGGCATTTTTTTAAAGGCTGTCTGATGCCTATAATTCTTTCTCTTCAGGAATTAACTCCCACTGCTCTCACTCCAGGTGGAATGAAACCTTTCTTCATTAGAAGATTGTTGGTTGTCACACTATCATAGTCTGCACATACCGAGGACTGTGAAAATCCAACAATGCCAAATCATGGCTGCCACCCCCTGGCTGCACTAACACTGCTTTACCAGGAGTTTCTCTAAGTAGGAAGGTTTTCTCCAAAAAGCAAACATGCAATGTATTTATAAATTAGTTTGGACTTCAGCAGGAAAGTATGTTAATGTTCAAAATTGAAATCAGTTTAAGAATTAATCTAGTGTTAAATAGTTGAATAGCTGATTTTTTTAGTGCCCAACTATGAACAAAAGAAGCAGCCAGCAATTGTTTATTTGGCAAAGACTTTAGAGGTGTACTAAAATCAAAATAAGAAAACTATTTTTAATGCCATTTTGTAAGTCTTGCCTTTGAACAGGGGTGTGATGGGAAAACAGCTATTAACTGCCAAAAGGCAAGGGCCACTAGAATAATATTTGGGGAGTGAGAACAGGAGTTTGAGGCATTGATGTGATTGAAGAGGGTACATTTATAAGCTCAGTTTTTCACCTCCCATCATCTTACCAGCAGCCTTCAGCTGACTGCCTGGCTGATGGCTGATGTCTAGGCCAGTAGAGTAATCTTGAGAAAATCTGCCTTTTCTCTGTCTTGGCTGCATAGAGCTGTGTGGAAAGCAGAAGAATTTGCATTGCTGTTTGTCCAGTGTCTGCCAAAAATATTTCTTGCTCCCAGTGGCCATCTGAAAGGCTGTGAATTATTAATGAAGTTTATCCAGACCTTCTTCCCTCCTATTATTTGCGTTGCTTCAGGAGATACACAAGAAACATGGAGGAGATATTTTTTCCCTGAAGTAAAGAGGATTTCCTGGTACAGCATGTAAAACAATGATGGAACATGTGGAAACCCAGAGCACAGGGAATATTTCTCTGTCTGCTCTGAGGGGTTCTGACCCCCAGAGAAGCACTGACTTTGACCCTCATTCCTGGTGAAAGCTTTCAAAACTTCAAGAGAAACTAGAGACCACAAAAGTGTGAAATAGATTATAAAGAGTAATATAGTATGTCACTTGGGTGAGAAATTTAGGTTTTAGGATTTTTAGTATGTTGTAGATGGGAACAAGATGGAGGGTATAGGGTGTTGTCTCTAGTTCCTTTTTTTAACCTTTTTCTTCCTTTTTCTTCCTTTTTTCCTTTTTCTTCCTTTTGTTTTCCCTTTTTCTTCCTTCTTCATGGATTTGGGTGGTATCTTTAGTTGGATAGAAAAATCTGCATTGTAGGTCTTGAGGGGTCAGTTATTGGGTTAAAAGGAAAAATAATCTAGGTGTCATTTCTCAATTGGGCAACTTGCTTTTTGATTGAAGACTGAAAAAGTCCTGCACATCTCCTTTTCCTGACACAGAACTGCTCCAGGAGGTTTTCCCCCATCAGGGGAGCCCCCAGGGAGTAGCCCAAATTGGGACCATAGGAAAGCCATAGGAACAGTGTGGGGAAACTGGTTTTTCCACAAAAGGACTGGGGCTGAGCCAGCAGCACAGCACTACAGATTGGTCTTGTGGCCATGCAGCTTGTTCTGCTTTCAATGCAGGTTTTTATAATCTATCACCACTCTGAAGGTTTTTTTTTCCCTACTTATGCCTTTTTTTATGGAGGCAAGGGAAGGGAAGAATAAATTGGGTTGTATCTCTTTTGACTTAATTTCTGGTAGTAAAAAGATTCCACAGAATGTCCTGGGAATAATAAACATATACACCTTAGGAGTGTAAGTACAGTTTATATCAGCAAAGCAAAGGGATATTTTGAATACAACAGAATAGAATAGAATAGAATAGAATAGAATAGAATAGAATAGAATAGAATGTTTCAGTTGGAAGGGACCTACAGCAATCATCTAGTTCAACTGCTTGGCCGATTCAGAGATGACCAAAAGTTAAAGGGCGTTACTAAGGGCATTGTCCAAATGTCTCTTACACTGACAGACACTGGGAATCAACCACCTCTACAGGAAGTTGTTTCAATTTTCAACCACCCTGTTGGCAAAGAAATGCTTTTTAATTTTGCCATTTGAACTGGGGTGTTGGGCTTCCACGGGAGATGGGCTGGTGCATCTGTGACACAGGTTGTTGTGAGGCAGGTCCTCAGTTCAGAGCTGGGCTGTCTTGCTCTGCTCCTATGAAAATGTATTGGAGCTCAAGCCTTGATTCAAGAGGTTCTGGGCTCCATGAGCTGGCTCATCTGAGGACTACACTATACACTACTTGAATTCTAAGTAAGGTGATACAAATGAAGTGTTTTTTGTTTAAAAACATGTTTTGTAGAAGCTGACTTGAAAGTGACTGAAATGAGACCTTTTTGTATATTGTCAGATGACAAGAAAAGGATAAATTAATGCAGCATGCATTTTTTTAGGAGAAATATGCATCAGGGTGTGGGCATAAGAAGGTGGGATCCAATCTTGGTATTTGGTTTTGGAAATTTCAAAGGCTTTGGAGCCAAAAATTTTATTCAGTGTCAGGACATCCTACAAAGATCTGCAAGGGGTAAGCAGATGGATGTTCAGTGTGCTCCTTTTCCCACTCCCTTGCTGAGTTTGGACCAGTTCTATGACAATTATCATGCACCCAGAATAACAAGCTTTAAAAAGCTGATGGGAAGGAAGAAGTTTAAGCGTATGTTAGAATATTCTGGGTAGACATATAGAAACAAGAAGGAGGTTTTCTCTTTTCTTGGTCTAGACATGATAGAATTAAACCTCTAAATTTGGTTTGGTAGTCCTAATTTAGTTTCATAGCTGATGGAGGGAAATGGGCAATTTCAGAAACTGTTTCATTTGGCCATTTTTAGACACATTGTTTGGGCTGAGCTGGATTCCTCTTTGCAAATGCTGGTTTATTTCCATTGGATAAGGAGTGATCACGCTGATTTGCTCAGACCTTGATGTGTAATATCATATTTCTATGTTAGACCGTGTGAATTTCACCTGGATTGTAGGGGGTAGGAAAGCTGATCAATGTCTTGATCAAGAAATGTGTTTTATCATGATAATTTCATTCTACTTTATCTGCAGTGACTGTGTGACTCAACACAAGAAGGACCAGTCAATATTTTCCTGCCTCATTCTCAAAGGCAGACTGTTTCCAAGGGAAAAAAAAAAAAAAAAAAAAAAAGGGCAAAAAAAAGCAGATTTAAAAGAAAAAGACAAAAAGAGAGACAATCACTAAAAAGGAAACATTGTTTCCATTCAGTCCATCAGGAAATGTGAGATCTCATTCTCTAAAGTGGTTATTTCTCAACAGATCCTCATTAATGAGTTGAGGCAGAATAGTACCAACTTAGTGAGCAATTTTGGTTCACGTGCAGCACTATGACAGGCTGCCACACAGGACTACTGGAGGCTGGGCAGAGTTTTCCTGTGCCACATTCTCAGACTTACCTGTTTCCTACACACAGCTTTATGAGCACACTTTGTGGCACCATGGGCTGTTTCCTCTGAAGAGTAATTAAATTCATACCTGGAGTCTTGGCCCCTGGGAAACAGGTTTTCATGAGAAACTAGGATATCTAATGCAGAGGGACATCTAAGGAATACTGCACAGTGTTCAATGTTATACCTGCACCAAAACTTAAATCCTAACACTCTGGAAGCAGCAGAAGACTTTTCCCATATATACATATATATATATGTATATATATTATATATATATATATTATATATATATATGCATTTTATATATATATATATATATATATATATATATATAAAATGCAGCTATCAAATTCCAGTTTTTACCTGAAATGTTAGGTTTTTTGCTGAGATTTAAACATGTTTAATGAATTGTCAATGGAATATATTGTAGAGAGGATACATTGTCCCACAACACAAAGTTATGTGTTCTGATTGTATATTGCAATTATTTGGGCACAGTGTGACCTTGATGATCTTATTTGCTGTTTTGTCTCTTGAGGCTTTCTCCTTCTCATTCACCTGTATTTGTAGCTCCCTCTGGGAAGTGTGGGGAAGACAAGAGGGAGGCCTTGCAGAGTACATGCATGCATTTACCTGCCACAAAGTTATTTTTCTAATAACTTTTTTAATATCTTTTTTTTTTTTTCTGATTTGGTCTGTATTCCTGGACTCTTCATCTCTCTGTGGCATCCTTTACCTTCCTGCACAAAGCTCTGCACTATCTGTTATTTACTGCTAAGACCCAGTTGGCCCAGAATGCTCAACTATATCTTCTATTTTCTAATTATTAAACAAGCATTTTTGACTGTGCCCCTTATTCTAGGAATTACTACTGCATAAACTTTTTCAAAACTCTTTATGAACCTTTATGAGTACAATTGAAGTCCTCTCTAAAAAAGTACTTTTTGTCTGTACCTATAAATTCTAGCCTCTACATCTGAAGAGTGAACTATGGATTTATACAACATTTAATTCAAAGTTTTCTTTTAATTTTATGGCTATTCAGTATTTTTTATCACCCTTTATCACTATGAATAGAAAAGTGGATATAAGATTTGCTTTCTCATGCATTCTCTCACTTTTAAATATTTGTTTAGCATTTTTTGTTTGTTTTTTTTTTTTGTCTACCTCATTGAAGTATCTCCCACTTTTATGTTAATATCTTTATTCACCATATATTTTTGGATTTTCTATTGCTCTAAAGACATGGGGGGTGAATTACCTTCACTCTCTGTTGGTCTTCTTCCCTTTCAGAGAACAAGACATTGTGTTCCAATTAAGGCCGTACTGGTTCATGCACAAGCTTTATAATCAAATCCAAAATTACTTTTTGTTCAGATTGTACCCCAGCATTGCTTGTTTCTTTTGATTTGCAGGGTGAGCAGGTGTCTTCACTGAACTCTTCTGCAGGAAGATGTCCATGTTCTTCTCTCATGAATGTTTTATCTGCAATAATTTCTTCTTATTCATTACTTATTTCTATTGTCTAAAATTAAGTACCTATTCTCTAAAGCATAGAAATGCTCACTCCTTTCCCATTTCTCTTTTCTTTCTCCTTTGATACTATTTAAAGATTTAAATATTGGCATTTTACCACCTAAACTATTTAAGAATCCCGAGTTGTCTTCATACTGTGGTTATTAGTGTATTCACTCTTCTTCTATGTCTTTTTTTATTAATTTCTTCACTTTTGTTTTTAAAAAATACTCTGCTGAGAAGACTGGTGCAACAATGTCCTTTTATGCTATGATTATTCTATGGAGGAAATTAAACTTAATTGTTTCTTGTCACTGTTACTTAATGACTTGTAGTTATTTCTTAAACTGATTTCAGCGTCTTTAAGAGGAGAAACCTGAGAATAGCTCCAGGTCCTGCATACTGTGAAAGAAGCTTTTCAGAAGAGAATTATGTAATCTCTAATAATTTTAGAGATTAAGCGTATGTCACATATCTTGCATATGTAGCTGAAATATCTTACAAACACTTGATATTTGAAGCTTTTTCTTTTATATCCCTTAACTTTATGAAATTAAGTACCTTCTCTTGGTCACTGGCTCTTGGAATGTGAGTACTAAAAGTGAACGAGGACTGCTGGTAAATGATGGAAAATGGCTTGGTGAGCCCTTCCACCAGCTCCCTTAGTACCCTGCAATGAATCTCATCTGTCCTCATAGGATTGTGTGTTTCTAAGTGGTGGGGCATTTATTTTCCATGTAATAGATCAAGAACTAAAGAAATGGTGGCAAAAATGTCAATCCAACATGGAATGAAAAACATAAAATTGTTATCATAATTCAGGAAAAATAGATTGTTCAAAGGATATTGAGACCTGAGAAGTTTCTTGTTTTGTTTTCATAAACTTCCAAGATTAAACGTGAAAGTTACTGTTGATTTAATACAAACAAAAATAAACAGGTCACGTAGGGAGAGCTGCGCCTTCTGGGAAGCATGGTCACAGGGCATGACTTAGATTGTTTGGAAGATCTGTCTGTTAGAGCAAATATACACTGGGACATAGGATGGAGACCATATTTGCAAAAAGGAGGACTCTGCAGGAAGGCAGGTCTTCAAAAGCAGCATGGGCAGCAGGGCAAGGGTGGGGATTCTGCCCCTCTGCTCTGCTCTGGTGAGACCCCACCTGCGGTGCTGTGCCCAGGTCTGGGCTTCCCAGCACGGGAAGGACATGGAGCTGCTGGAGAAAGTCCAGAGGAGGCCACCAAGATGATTAGAGGGATGGAACCTCTCTCCCATAAGGAAAGGTTGAAAGGATTTGGATTGTTCATCCTGGAAAAGATTTTGAAGTGACCTAATTGCAACCTTCCAGTACCTGAAGGGAGCCTGCAAGACAGATGGAGAGGAACTTTTTCCAAGGGTATGTGGTGATAGAACAATGAGAATGGTTTTAAACTGAAAGGCAGTAGATCAGATATTAGGGAAAAAATCTTTCCTGTGAGAGTAGTAAGACACTGAAACAGGTTGTCCAGAGAAATTTTGGATGCTGAATCTTTGAAGTGTTCAAGGCCAGGTTGAGCAAACTGGTCTAGCAGAAGGTATCCCTGTCAGTGAGGTTGGGACTAGATGAACTTTGTCAACCCAATCCCTTCCAACCCAAACAATTCTATGATTTTTTGCTATGATTCAAAGTAATATCTGTTGGCTGAAGCTGGACAAGGTCCAAAGTAGGTATCATTTTGTTAATGGACAAAATGCCTGATAGATGGAACAAATTATCAAGTACTCTATTTTCTGCTTCCTTATGTCTTCAGATCTAGACACAGTATCTTTCTGGAAAATATGCATAGGATAAAACCAAATTACTTAACGCGGTAACTTTTTGAAAGTGGAATACTTCTTGGGTCACCAGACACATCTTAAAGCACAGAAAAAGGATTGTTTTATCTTTGTCCACACTAGGCAGAGGGTCTCTATGTTTTTTATTTTTCCCTAGGCTGGTACCCTACCATAAGAATTTATACATTGCCATAGCTTTAGTAATTGAAAGGAAGGAATTGATACTAGTTACAGAGGAATTTTCCTCTCGTATAGCCTACCTCCGCTTCTGTAATTCCCCTTTTCCTTTTGGACATCAGTAACCTCAGAATTTACCCTACATTCTGATTTGGAAATGCAGATTTCCCAAAATTAGCTTTATTTAAATTCAAAGCTTTGCTTCAATTATATTTTTGAATTAGAAGCTATGAGAGTGATTTGATTTTTCTTTATGTTTTTGTCTTTTTTTTCCCCAGCGCTGATATATGGCTGATATTTCTGCCCACACACATAACAGAAAACCCACCCTGGAAGCTGAAGTAGGCTTTTTGGCCTCAAAGATTAGGCACATTAAAATTAAACACATTTGTTGCCTTTCATCTTGTTTAATGTATCATACATGCTATGTGACATTTCCCTGTAAGCTCTTCAACAGACGCTCATATTTCTTCTGACCTCACTTCTAGAATATATCCTTATTTAATTTTGGGGTCTTTGTGATTTCCTGTATAAGAAAGTTGATAAAGGACTTGTCAGAAAACCATTCCTTTGCAGACATTTCTAGGGAAAATAAACCCATCTTGGTTCCTTTCATGTTTATCAGCTGGGTAGATGAGCTCATCACTTTAGTGCTGTCATCACTTTAGACTACAACACTCACATCCAGGAAGCTTTTTGTCTCAATCATTAAAACAGGTTTTGACTGTGTTATCACCTCTAATTAAAAACACAACATGAAATTTGTGTTAACAAATTTTGCTTTTGGGTGTTTTAATGCATTAGAGTACCAGAGGGGGGCTGTACCTGTGCTTTGTACTTTTCTTGGTGGATTATCTGTTATATAAGTATTTTTTTCCCACTTTTACCCAAAACTACTAGAAGGAAACAAATGTCTTAGTAGGCAACTTCTATTTTCTTCTCCCCTAAATGCCTTCATTTTGGTAGGGAGGAACCATCTGCACAGTACTGTAATTTCTTCCCACTAATGTATGCTCTGATGAGAAACATAGAGGAGAAATCAGTCCTTGTTATAGACAGATTTAGGGGGTGGCATTTGCTTGACTAAAAGCCTCCTTACTTCACTTTTTTAAAACTTCATAGTAATAGTGTTTGCCATAGGTGTCTCCTGTATCTAGGTGGCCTTGCCAGTTGCATGAAAAGTAATTAATGTCAACTCTTACTATTTGCATTTTGCATTTTGCATGTAGGCTCATGTTGCAATGGCTTATGCAAATTCTTTCTGGCTGTAACCAATGAATGTTTAGACAGGCCTGGTCACATTAAAATCTAATGCCTTAATTTCTTTGAGTCTTGGCATAGTTTTTTAGATTTCTCTTTGAATATGAAATTCATAATTCTGAATTAGCCTTATTTAGTCTTAGGTTTTAAAAACTCAGTTCTCCTTTCTCCTTTACAAATGAATACCAGATCTATTTTTCTTTCAAGTAATCTTTTAGCCATTAGGGATTCTCATCTTTTCTGTCTCCATACTTAAAAGATGTCTCAGTTTAGCAAAGGCTTCTGTGAGTTCAAGCTTTGCTGAGTTGATATCGCATGAAAGATGGTCAGATGTTTAAATGCTTCCAATGGGAATTACAAAACAAACTCATACAGACAATAAGAAGATATTATTTTGAAATTTAAGAAAGATTGAGATTGTCCAAATCTGAAAACAAGGAGTATTTTTTCAATAGCTCCTTCTCATTATAAATTTACAGATCTCCTGTTTTCCTGTGAGCAAGTGGTAGGATCAAGGAACAAAAAACACTTGCATTTGAGTATTTCCTAATCACAGTGGCCTTGCCGGATTTATAGACTCTGTGTCTTTGATTTGAGTCCATGGCTTCTATAAGGTCCCTATGTACACTGATACTTGATTCCTTTTAGGGAGAAAGTCTGAGGCAGACTTGCCTTTCAATACATCCAAAATTAAGCATTTAAGATACAGAGTCATGGGGTAATTTAGGTTTGATGGGGCCTCTGGAATTCATTTGGTTCAATTCCTGCTCAAAGTGGGTCTGACCAGATAACGTTCCTCAGGGTCAATGTTGAATATTCTCAAGGATGCCAATAATCTCTCTGGGCCATCTGGTTCAACATTTGAACTCCTTTTATATATTAGCAGACAAATGAAGATGTTTAATGGAAAAGTTTTTCTTTTGCACAAATTGGCATTGCAGAGCATCTTTTTCTGAGGACATCTTTAACCTCAGTGAATCAAAGGAATTTACCACCTTTCTTTTCCACTATCAGGGCAATGTGCTCCTGTTTTTTTCATGGATAAACCATATACTAGAGTAGCAGAGGTCCAGGTGATGCCTCGCTTTACCTCCTTCCTCTCAGCTGACTTATCTATACACAGACAGAGTAGACCCATTAAAGTTTTGTCTGTCATTTTGTAAGGCCCAGTATTGTATGTTGTCTGTGATCATCTGAAAGGATTTTTAGCTGTCTTATTTTTAGTTTGGATAATGTCTGATCAAAGGAAACAGGGTTAAAGCTGGTGCAGAAGAAACACTCCTTTAGGTAATTCTGGATTACTCAGGAGAGCATCACTTCAGAAATATGTTAGAGTATAAGGAAAATGAGGTGTGCTTGGCAAATTAGAGTTTTAAAATAATTGGTGCAACAGCAGCACAGCCACAGATTCTTAAATATGCCCTGGAATAAGCTAATGGGGAATTATACAGATACAAAATGGAATTATATAGGTACAAGATGGAATTACACATACAAGCACATGACAAACAGGATAGAAGTCACTTGAAAAAAGGAAGGAAGGAAGTCAGGAAGGAAGTCAGGAAGGAAGGAAGGAAGGAAGGAAGGAAGGAAGGAAGAGCGGGCTTTGGAAAGGGCAGTGTATGGCACAGAAAGATCTTTTCTTTCAGTGGGCTATGCTGAGGAAATGGCATGCTGTTTGTTTATTAATAACAACAGAAAGGGCAAATATTGTTCCTTTTGCTGTCAGCACTATGTTCTGTTTGCTGCTGTCCCTAGAAAATTCCTGGGGCATTAAGGGAATAAAGTTCATGTTGTAAGTTCACATCAAAAAGATGATGCTTCAAGATGTTACTTAGGAAATTATAGGCGGAATGAGTACATCTTGTAATTTGATAATAGGTGATGTGTGTCATGGATCACAAGGTCAAAGGCATTGGAGTGAATTCCTTCCAATTTTAACACATTTGGTTAGTATTTTTATTTTAACATTTATAAGTAAAATGCAAAGGCTGCAGTTTGTGTAGCATGCATGCAACAAAGTTGAAACTTCTCAGTCAGCTGGTGCCACACAGAGGTGTACAAAGGTCCCATACTTTCTCTGTGCATTTCCATTTCAGGCCAGCTTCCTTATGTGGAGCCTCAAAGAGGGGGTATGTGGTATGTGGGACCTTGTTGCATGTGGGGCAAATCAGTGAAGCCTTTTTTTTTCTTTCTCCCTGGGAACAATGTGGAGAAGTCATAAAGGGAGAAAAATTATTTAAAAGATTGTTACCACTCAGTTCAGAAAGGATATGGAGATTAAAGAATGCAAAGGGATGAAAAAGGTAAATTGAAATCTCTGATTAGTCAGAGATGCAGGGCCAAGCAAACTAAAGGACAACTAAAAGAAAAGCAAATTAAATATTTGTCCTGCGAAAAACTCCTGTAGATCAACAATTCAAATGGATATCAGTAGTGAAATAAATTAGGGTTAAAAGGTTTATACAAACTATAAAGCAATCAGACAATCAGCAGATATTAGAAAGAAACACCAATAACTGGGCTGGTACCTCAGCCATGGCCTTCAGTGCTGTGACAGTAGCCTACATGCTGGGAATCCACCTCTGTGACTGGAAAATTCCATATCTCAACACTTGGAGGCATAAGCCAAACTGTAATTATTGCTGAGGGATTAGAAAAAAATTATTTTTTCCACATAAGACTAATTTAATAATTGCCTATTTCATGATATCTTTTGTCATTAACTGAAGAGTTCTGCGGGTGCTGCTGTAGGAGACGTTCCTGGAATAGTCACACCACCAGACAGGCCTATGTTACTGTTTCTGGGCTGTGCTGGAGCACAAGCTCTGTGTGTTTAAAATGGAGCTCAAACCTATTTAGTGCAGTGTGATAATTACAGTGTCACCATGATGCTCCTGAAATAGGATTTAAAATTCTGCAAACTCTCACAGCAGCTTTTATAGGACCAGATGCTTCAGCTCAATCTGTGTTGACTCAGCTCAAGTGAAAACTGCTTGAAGTTTTTGCAGTTGACAAGGAAGAAGTTGCTGTCTCCAAAAAAGAAAAAGAAAAAGGTTATTTTTAACCTTCTTTTACAGATTTAAGAAATGGCATTTTTATTTTATGAAAAGTCTTTTTGAAAAGACTTAGGCTAATCTGTGTGAACCTTGAACTGGCTTTATAATCACTAAAATGGACCAAAAAAGGTGTTTTCTTTTACAGATTTAGACATTCTTTTCAGTTATGTAAATATTTATCAAACACACATGACCGGATTTCAGTTGCAGAATCATATAAAACAGGTTAAATACCTCTTCTAGTTTCTAGATCTATCAGAAAGCTCAGTATACCTCTCTCTCACTCATGTAGCTCCTTTCAGCTGGAGTGTAGCTTGTCAGACACAAAGCAAAAATGACAAGCAAAAATAATCACGTGACTTTAATCATTCAGGCTTTCCGTCATTTCATGTGTGACGTTATCTGAGTGCAAAATGTAAGAAGATACTTGTTACCATAAGTTCATTAGTTAAAGTTATGGATACTTTCAGAATTTCATACACTGCTTTTTGGGGGGAGATTTGTTTGAAAGAAGGGATCATGACTTCCCTGTCAAGTGTCGTTAAGATGTAAATCATTGATTCCTTAGAAAGGACAAACGTGATTTAGTCAGTGATGATTCACTCTGAACTATATATGACCAATATTCTTGAAAGGCTTCTCTTTTTTCCCATTTTGCTTCTGTTTTGAGCTGGTAAAAATTGGAATAATTTTTATACAATAAGTCATCACAGCTTCCTGACAGTTCAGATAATTTTTGTAGCCTTCTGTCATCCGAATGACTTGATGCATTTGGTATGAATAGAGATGGGAACATTTTGTAAGTTATAACTGCAAGATAATTTATTCATACAGAGAAGGCATTGTGTTTGATAACTGATAAATTTCATTCTGTTTTCATGATAAAAGCAAAAATGGGTGTGTGGCTTGCAGCTGCTCGCTTAATAGTGTTAGTGATGACTAAGGAGTGAATGGATCTTTCTGTGGGTTATATAATCAGTTTAAAAGCTCTCCACACTCTCCCTATAACACTTTATTTAAAAAAATAAACTAAACAAGATCTCATGGAAGAGAGATGTGTTTCTTTTTAAAACACCTCTTTTATAATAGCTAGATAAAGATCCGGCATGAACAGTATCTCTAGAAATAATTTAAAAAGTAAGCACTGAATCTCATCTTCATTTAAATGAAACTAAGTATTATGTTTATTTAGACTAAGAGATTCTCATTTAGGAAACTGTGAAGGGAAGGGTTGAATATTTAGCTCACACTAATTAGGAGCTTGCTTGGAATTATGATAATTATTAACAAGTGAAGGAAGTAGCAAGACAGAACCTTTTCTCCATACACTAGGGGTTAGTGCTTCCTAAAATTGAGCTTTGACTGAAACAGTAATAGCCTACATAAACACACAGTCCTCCGGGCATTTGAGTTGTTTCTTACCCTGGTACTGACTATTAGCTCAGCAAAATTCTAAATGTATGCTTATCCTCTGTCTCACTGATGATGTCTTGTATACATTACATTTATACCTACTCTTTAAATGGAGTAGCAGAAAGAGCCCAGAAAGAAGAAAAAGAAGCGGGGTGAATCCATAAAGATAATCTCCACCAACTGCCCTAAAACTCAAACCAAAAAAAGAGATGTTTCAAAAAATGTGGGCTTGGATATTTTGGGCTTGGGTGGGTTTTTATTTTGTTTTGTTTTGTGTTTTTTTTTTTTTTTTGGGGGGGGTGGTGGTTTTTTTTTTGTGTGTGTGTTTGTATTTTTTTTTTAAAGCAAACACAATCTCAGAGTAGAAGAAAAACCTTTTATCACATAAGCCCAGAGGTTTCTTATTATCTCCAGAGAAGATGAGGTTGTGTTTGCATCACTGGTTTTCCTCCCTAGACCCAAGAGAAGGTAAATGCAAGGAACAGACATTGGCATTAAGGTGGTAATGGGAGATTTCTGCTTTTATTCCCTTGCATGGGAACAAAGTCTGTCACAAGTTTACCTAAATCCAGAAAATAAACCAACAAAGAAACAAAATAACTGGTTATGACGGGGAACAATTTTAAAAGTGGTAGGTGGAAAAGAATCCTACCACAACAAAAATATTCCCACTCCTTCCTCAGACCCTGAGCTTCATCCTGTGACCAGGCACATAACACCACAGACAGCCTGCATATCTCCTAGTATCCACATTTTTCTTCACTCTTTGTTTTATCATAATACTTTAATACCTTGGCTACCTGAGGTGTAGGATGGAAGAATTATTCCTAACATCTGGTAAAGCATATTATCTGGTCAAATAAAAGTGTCAGAACTGTATTGTTGAATATTTCTATTGGGTTATTTTCTACATGGAATTTTATTTTTCTTTATGTTTTCTTATCATTTTACCTTTATTTCTTCACAGGATGTTTTAACATTTCAAGGTCCTTTTGTATTTTCCATAATGTGGGAACTCAAAATGTCTCTCAGACATTTTTAGAGGTTCCAGGCCTTGGTCAGAAGCATTCTAGACCCTGGCAGACAGCTGAAAAACAACTGTGATTCTGAGTTTGAGCCATGGAATGAATTACCAACTTTGGAGGTGGAACAAGCAATCACAAAAGGTTAGATAGTATAGTATAAGTAGTCACAAAGTAGAGGGGAAATTTTTTTAGTATTGTACAGGGGGGTTTTAACACATGTACAGGGGGGTTTTCACTTTGTACATGGGGGTCAGAAGTTCTAAGATGGAGGAAAGTGGGCTGAACCCATCCTTCTTCCTTCTTCTTCCTTGCCTCCATGTTCTTGGTGATGTTGGCACTCACAGATTGGTTTAGAGTAGAAAAACACTTGGCAACGTAGGTAGTAGGTATTGGGGAATAATTGTAAACATGTTATACGTAATATATCTTATAAAAGATAGCAGCAACCCTGGGCGGAGGGAGAGACGAAGAAGACAGCAGATAGAGAGGATGTCAGGGTGTGTGTGTGCCTCTACCCAGGCCACTGATCAAATAGCTGCAGTCCAAGAACATAATCTGTTAGATAACTAGCAATAAACTGCCTTGAGACCGAACAGCTAAGCCTGCGGAGTTTTTCTTTGGAAGCACGGGTTGGAGGAGGAATTTCACCACCACATGTGGCCCCAAAACAAGGCTGGGGTTCCCACACATAATACTTGAATGGCTTCACAATCTTACAAAAATAATATTTCTTTGGTGTTAAAATGTATATTGAAGAAACCAAATGTTAAATACAATGGGATGTACTAGCTTCTGAAAGATCAGGCTTGTACAAGAATTGGTTGTCATGGTTTGACACGGGAAAAGAATTTTCTCGGAAGGAAGAGGTCAATCCAGTCAGGGCTCAGGTTTGGATACTGACACTTGGGGTGACTATTTGAAGGTGGACACGCCTCTGAGACTACAGAGAGGTTAAAAGCAGAACTCCCAGGAGAACTCGCTCTCTTTGGTTCCGGTCATCGGAGGGTGCAGACCTCCCCTGCCCAGCCTGGGATGGGTGCGGGAGGACATCAATGTGGCCTGGGGAGGTAGGCCAGGGGTGAAGGATTGGGAACTGAACTGGGCCAGTTCCTGCGGATGGAAGGGTGGAGAACGTCTGAAATGTCTTTGTTTCCCCCCCCCCCCCCCCCCCCAACCTAGAGGGAAAAGAGATAGAGAGCCTGCAGACACCTGGGAAGCAGAGAAGGAGAAGGGAGTGGGGGGAAGATGCCCAGTGTGGAAGACTGGGAGACGGAGTCCTGGGCCGAGATTTCAGCCGTCCGGGGAGTCTGGGAATTTTAACCCTTTCCTGGGAAATGAAGGCTTTGTGAAATATTACTCCTCCTCAATTTGAAGGAAAGAGAGACAGCCTGGGACCTCAGGTGTTACGGAAAGAAGGTTGGGGGGAGATGATGGAGTGGCTTTTGGCTGGACTTTTTTTATCAGCCATAGACTGAACCAATCCTTCCTCCAAGAGAGACTGCATTTTAGGGGGATGCAGTGGTGAGCCAAGAGACTCCTTCAGCAACTGCCAGTTCAGGAATGAACAGAGGTCAGCGGAGGAGGGTGTGAGGATGCCCTCCATCTTCAGAGAAGAAGAGAAGGCGATCTCTGTTCTTAGACCCTCAGCCCCAGGGGAAAATGGGGGGGACTGTGGTCCCAAAATGAGACACTGGACTGTTGTTCCTGTTGGTCCTTGGCAAGGCATCCTTAAAGGGGCCCTATAAACAGTCTCTGTCCATGCACAGTGGTGAGAGCACTGTGACATGGAGAGGAGAGTGTCACACTGGCCGGTGTGTCTGGGCGGTGCCATGTGTGACATGGAAACACAAGAGGTGTCTCGCTGTGTTTCATGGGGGTCTATGATGCAAGGGAGACTCCTCTCTCCCCTGATGGACTCAGTACTGATTATGTGGAAGGGTGAAGACTTGATTAAGGGTCCAAATGTGTCTCGGTGTGATTTTGTTGGAGTTGGGTGGTGGGAGGAGGAATGTTTTGAAAAGTTTTCATTTTGAATTTTGTGTGTGGTTTTTTTCCTCTTCTTTTTTTCTTTTATAGTAGTAGTAGTAGTGAAATAAAGTTTTTCCCTTGTTATTAAGTTTGGCCTGCTTTGCTCTGTTCTCAATTGCATTTCAGCATTCAATTGATAGGTTGCATTTTCATGGGGGCGCTGGCATGGTGCCAGTGTCAAACCATGACATTGGTGCAGACTGGCTGAGCTGTACAGTTTTATGTATGTGAGACGGTGATGTGTAAATGGTAGGGAGAAAGGAGACACAATGGATTTATAATAATAATTTTGTGACACTTTGACAGAAGGCATTTAAAAGAGTAGAAAAAAGAATTGGTGATGTGAAAGTGGTTCTGTCCATTTCCAAATCCTTTTGTACCCATTTGTTTTCTTATATAATGTGATACTGGAAGCATTCACTTACCTCTGGGAAAAATGGACAGGTCTGGAAGCAAAGGAAGTTTGGAAATAAATTGATTCTGGGAAAATGCCTACCTGTACATTCAGGTAATGTTTCTCATCTTGTTCTTCCACATGATTTTCATCATCTCAGAAGATATTTTGAAGGATTCCAAATCTGGCAATGCAACAAGGCTGGTAGCAGTGCTGACAGCAATCAACACAGTAATTCTGTGACAGTGGAGGGCCTTAAATACTCCTGGAGAGATAACTCCAGAAAATGTTACTAGAAACCATAGTGCAAACTGAAAGTTTAGCACCGTTTAGCAAGCAAATTGTTGAAGCAAAAGCTTCCAGCAATCCTATTTCAATGCACTTGAAAGCTTAGTTTTGTTTGGTTCTGCCTACCAAGCACAGGGAAAGTCCTGCTGTGTTGTTGACTTCCGTGCTTGGCGCATCTGCTCCGCTGACCGTGCGCGATGAGTCCTACAGCCGAGTCCTCTCCTCTGTTTTGTAAGGGAGCAGCTCAGATATTTGTTCATGCACTCCAAAGCACCATGAGGCCACCAGAGCTATCCTTTCCATCTGTTGACTTCTATGTAAATAAATAAGTATAGAGGTTTAAAATGTTTGCTGTGGTTGCCTAACAAAAAGTCATTTTGTAATTATGGAAAAGGTACACTGAACTACTTGATCTTTATGCCAAAACACTTTGGACTTACAGGGAAAGAAGGAAAAGATAACTTTTTACTGGCCCTTTCTGCGTCTATGATCTGCAGATAACACTAAGATTACAGTTATGAACAGAGCAGCTTTTCAGAAATACTAATTTTTTTCACATTAATCTCTGTTGAAACTGTTAGAAGCTTAGTGTTTTTGTCAAGTAAATAATTGAATGGATACCATATAATTTATCATCTTCTGAGATAACTGAGGCATATATATGAAGTTTGAAGACTCTATTAGCTCATATATTGCAATATTGTGTTGACTGACAAGAGATTAACAGACAAATAATAGTCATGATCACTCAGTTGACCTCATTCCATGTCATAAAGTTATGGGAGACTGTACCTAGGTAACCTGTGCAATGATAATTGCATTGTTCAATAAAAAAGACTGCAAAGAGGCATGTTTACCTCCTGATTGTTAAGGTAGGGCATTGCCTACCATGGTCTTCCTGTGCTTCCTTGTGCTGTGTGGATGTGAAACCACAACAAAGCCATTCCTTACAAAAGCCATGTGTTTAGGTGTCCCCAAGTAGGTCTGGCATAGAAGGAAGCAATAAACACTGTAATTTCAGGTACCAGAATTTCTGGAAGAAGTGTAAAGGTGAGAAAAGTATGACTTGCACCAATCTCTGGTATTTCTGCCTTTGTCAAACAGCATAGGTAGGAGGAGACGGTCCCATCACACAGAATAGCATTCTACTGTGGCTGAAGGATGGGAGCCTCTATCACACTTGCCTCCTGGAAACAAAAGATCATTTGCTTTATTTCCATAGGGAATTACTTTATTATTATTATATTAATGAAATAACAGTGATTTTTATTTTCAAACCCTAAGAAAAAGAGTGTTTTACTTTTTCTCCTGCCAGACTACTTTATACTTGGGTGCAGGGTGCTTTATCTGAAAAGATATGTACATGTGCTTATTCCTGATTTAATCTGAACATTTAATTTAAATTTTTTTCATTGTGTCTTAAATCAACTCTTTTCCCAAAAATGGCTTTAGTAGGACACTGACGTACTCTCCAAGAGAAGCAGCTATTTTATAGTGAATGCATCTAACCCTTTTTCACTCTAAACCACTTTGTGCTCCCTCTTATCCTCTTGATCTGATTTAGCTTTGCTCTTTAGGTAACATGTTGCCACTAATTGAATCTGATGATTCAAAGGTAGTTACATTCAAGTGCTAAAGCAAGACACTCGCCAATTGCTAAAGAATGTGTTTCAAAAGCATACGAAGTGATTCAGTCATCAAGAAAACCCTGAAAGGAATCATCTTTTACTTTACTAACTTTAAGTTCAGAGTCAGTAAACAACTTTATTTTTTTATGCTCTTCAAAATTCAGGAGAGGCTGAGTTGAAAGTTACATACACCTTTCATTTCTGCAGTAAGCTTGCAAGATTGTTTATATCTCCTTTCTTTTAATACCCCTACTAAAAGTTCAAATGTTATGTTTTTTTTTTTCCTACAGATAATTTGCAAATTTATTTTTATGGAATGTCACTCTCTGATGAGGTGCAACAACACTAAAGATATAGCAAATTCCATATTGTTTAAAATTTTTAATTTTTAAAAAATAAACAATGTTTTGGAATAGTTTCTTGCTTTTATCTATTAATTCACAAGCTCCTAAGTGCTGCATGTATCTTATGTAAATCCTCAGTATTTCAATTTTTTTTTTCTCTATCTGATACTTAGTTTGGAAGAATGTAGTTAAAATTAGAAAATATGTATTTTGGATCTGAATCAGGAGTGATTTTTGCCTAGTATTTTCACTAGCTCCACAGCAGATTTTATCACCAGAACAAGATTGCAAAGGGTACTGTATGGGAGTCCTAGAGCAAAAACTCCATGGTCCTTTCTTCCTCTTCCTGGTGGAAAGGATAAGATCCTCAGCATTATAAACAGCAGAAGTAATGCTGTGGCTTAAAACAGCATAAAATTATGTCAAGGTCCATTTTTGCACTGCAGAGAACTGAAAATATAGAGGTGCCATAAATTCAAGAGCATATGCTAGTCCTTTGCAGAATGAGCCTGTTTAATCTGGGATAACAGTAACTATGTATATGCCATTTAGTTGATCTGGGCATGAGTAGAATGTCAGATACTCAAAAAATACATCAATTTTGCCACATCCCAAAGCAAACAGCCTGTTCAGTACATAGACAGGCATCTCAGGAAGGAAAGACTAGGCTTGTGCACTGTGGGTCTGATCTATATTTATGTAATGGACATTTGCCTATGGTTTACTGAACATGTTTCAATGCGGACAGGGCTTCTGCTACTGTACTGACCAACCTGGGAAACACTCAGACTCCTCTCATTTGGCTCTTGTATTACTGTAAAGTCTAGGTAGAAAGAGAGGTGTATGCAGAGCAGATGTACTCTGTGATATTTGTTTTGTGTCTTGCAGGACAGTGCTTGAGGTGAGCCAGACAGAAAATTGCCAGTTTTGTTTAGCATCTGGACAGGGAGCAACAGTGCTGAAACTGCCATTCTTATGGTGGGTCAGAAAGTGAACAGCTTCCTGCAAATAAGTAGGAGATTTTTAGACTTGGTACAACTCTGTTTTGATGATATCAAAACTTTAAAATTAACTAATTCACTCTGAAAATCTGATGTTTTTAAGAACTCAGTTGCACCAGAGTTATTTTGTTTCCCCTAGTTAGTCAATCCTGAATTTTTAAACTTGGACCCTAATTGGTACTCTTTGGTTATAGATGTATAAAACTCTGCATCTGCTCTCACATGCTGAGGCCAAGGATAAGACTGATGTGGTGAGTGAGTGAGTTTGTTCTCAGAAATATTTTATCTGAGCCATTGGTGAGATAGATTATCAGTGCTTCTGGGGAGGTTTTCACATTTCTGCCTATAATGTATCACATGTACTGGTGTATCTGTTCTTGCTGTAGTGATAGAATCACTTCTTCAAACAAGAACTTGATTTTTTCTAAGACTTGCTTTTTTTTCTAAAATAAAAAATAGTCATTATTCTAGCTCTAAGAAAGAAGAGTCTCTGTTCCAGTTAGTTATTCAAAGCCTGTTTATGTCTGTATTCAATAGCAAATAGATACGATGGGGCCAGTTCCTAAATTTTTCATGCCCTTGGTTCCCAGATGAGCTGGGTATTTTAGATTTACATGTACAAGAGAACACTAAATAAGTACATTTAAGTAAATATACATATAACTTCTTGTGGGGTATATAAAATATTTCATTATTTTCTTTGTGTAAACTGAAAACTTTGCAAGAATATAAAAATGTTATCAAAAAATTACTTCAAATAATCCTATGAGGGTTGTAAAAATGAAACTTATCAGGTGTTGCATAAAAACTGAACTCCAGGGGAGTTTGCTTTTTTGTGGTTTTCCTTGTATTTTACCAAAATGCTGAGAAAATTCAGTGTTTATTGGTTTCCTGAAGAATCCTATCCATAGAAGGGCATCATTCAAAATTGGTAAAAAATCCTGAAAATATTTTTTTCCGTTGGTATAACAATAGTAAGGGAGACACTTGAGATGTTTATTTTGCTCTTGTGCCTTTTAGTATCCTAAATTCCAATGTAGACAAGCTGAAATTTGGTGAAGCAAAGGGGAAGTGTTTTTGTTACCTGGGTTTGTTCTGCAGCTTGAAGAAAACATAAGCCCTATGAGTGGAATCCCTTTTTCTTGATTTTTGAAATCTGTAATGCTGAATGTGAAATATTTCTCCTAAGCCATTTTAAGTCACTAAAGAGAAAAAGACAACTCTAGAAGGTGGTACTTGCCATACCAAAAACTATGTTTTGCCAAATGAATAATTAATATTTGATGCAAGAATATGAATGCTTTCATTTTAAACACCTAAGCTAAGTTAGATGTATTTTAACCTAAGTCAGGAAACTGTACTTCTAGTTCAGTAGCACCCATGTGAAGTGTTCAATAGCATTTTGCCTTCAGTGGGTAAAGTTCAAAACTGACCCTTTAACTGATAAAGTTTGTTTATCTTTGTGCAGTTTGTTGCTGAGGCAGTGCATCAGGCAGGGGTTTGCAAGGTCAGGATGCACTATAGTTTTTTAAAGAGTGTAATTTTACTGTGGAAAGTTGTATTTTGTTGTTGTTACCTAAAAAATCAAAAAACAGTTTCAAGGAAATACAAATTCAAATTAAGAATGTTGTAACAAATACATAATGCCTGAGAAACGTTCCGTTTGGAATCCCTGCCTGCCAAAGTTAAACCTAAGCTAAAGTTAGTGTTTGACATAGGCAGATCTTTGCTTAGAGTCTGACATACAGTTTGATTTTCATAAGGTATTAGTGCCTGGCATGTGGATAAAGGAAATTCTTTTGTAGTATCCATTTAAAATTAAACTGTTTGCGCATTTGATTGTCTCCTATTTTCCTATAAAACTAATGGTAAGAAAATGTTAAAACATTTTTAACTCATGCCATGGAGTCTTTGTAATCTTATTATAGGAAAGAAATAGCCTTAAGTGCTGATAGAGAAAAATCTGACTTTCCAGATTGCATGGTCCTTAAAGGGTTCAGGTGCGTGCAGCGGCTCTTTGCTGTGCAGGTCTGACTTGCTTTGCAGATCCAGAGAGAAAGAAATGAATGCCTACAAAGGAAATGGTGACATAATGAAGAGAAATGTGAACTTGTCTAAATTAGCCCTTCATTACTACTGGAATATAAATCAACATTTAATCTGAGGGTTTCTTTTCATTACCAGTGTGTCTGTGTCCCCAGAGCTCCTGTACTGCCACTGGCTCTTCCAGTCTGTGTTGGGCAGGAGGACTGGGGAGGGCAGTGCAAAAGACTATGTTGCCTTGGATTGACCTGAGCTTGCATCAACTATTCAGAATTTTAAATGGTGCCAAAGCAGGAGTGGGGAGGGGAAAAGAAAACACATATGCACCCTCTGTACAGCAAGATGAGGAGAAGGCAACAGCAGTACCTTCCCCATACAGCTCTGAAGGGAAGGCTGTGTTTGGTTGCACACCCAACAACATTGCTGCCCAATCTCTGCCCCTTTGGGCCAGCACAGAAATTAGTCTAGTGCAGGAGCTGAAGTGGTCTGCCTGCCAGAGCCCAGGGACATGGCTTAGGGCACCTTTTAAATCAGATGAGGCAGCAAAGAGAAGAGCTGCGAAGTGTCTCTGTAGTTTAAGAGCTTCAATATGCAGTTACAGTAAAAATGAATGATCTGGCCAAATCAAAGTACAAATGAGATTACTGGATTGTTAAATTATGCTACTTGATTTATCTTTGTAATATATTTACTTGGAGGCTGCAATAGAACACTACCTTTAAGGGAGTATCTGACCAGAGATTTTACACAAAGACAGTGTGCCTTGTCTGTTGCTTTTAAGATATATTTTGTAAAAAGGACGTTATTAAAAAATAAGTAATACAGTGAGAAATTTTATAGTTTGTGTATTAGGCTTTATGAAGAGAGTGAATTTTTTCATACTAGTGGCAGTGGTCATAGTTGGCATCTGAACATCACATGAAAGATGGTGCTCCAAAGGAAACCAGGAGGGATCAGTCACCCTCTATGATCAGTCAACTTATTCCTGCCTTACAGTCAGAATAAATCAGCTTTCTTCTCATTGATTCCACTGCTCTGTAGTTTTAAGTTGTCCCAAGGCTTAGTTTATTCAAATGTATGTTGTGTGACACTGGACATCTGATGTGACTCCTTAGCACTGTGGGTTCTCACCCTGCAGGCAGGATTCAGAGAGGATTACAAACTGAGTCTTATGCAATGTTATCTTCAAGGGAAAAATACTTCAAATTTTTTGCTTTCTAATGAAAAAATTGTTTTGAGGAACATTTGCTGAAAATGTTTTTGAACCAGTGAAAATGTTTATCTAAGTTGCCTGCCAGGTTTGTCTGCAGAAATGCTAATGCTATTTTATGAGGTAATTTTGAGCTTTGCAGTGAGTTGACATGGACTGCTATCATGTGTTGCATTTCTTCAGTCTTCACAGGAGCCTGATACAATTCCATACCATTGCAGAGGTGTCTACAAGTTGCTGTAATGCCAATTCCTAAAAGTTAAGGTTTCCTTTTCTTTTCTTGGATTCAAGTTGATGACTCATAGTAATTTTTTTTCAGTGTTTTAGATGCTTACTGTTATAATTGCATGACTTTGTATGGCTTTCGTTCCCTTCTCACATTTTCAGAAATCTAGACAAATTTTCCTCTGGCATTAAAATGAATTTTACATTAAGAGGGACTAAGAAGAAGAAGAGGTCTCATCACTCTATACTGTTCTGATATACATATATAGACTAGATAAATTCAAGGAAATATAGTGCTAAGGAAATCAAACATGTATTCATCCTCACCACTCAAATTTATCATGGAGTTAGCTGATTTCACTGTTCTTAAGGCCTGTGCAAAGTGCCAAATATTGCTGACAAATTAGGTAGCCTTGAGGTGGTTATTTATCTCTGAGCTAACATCAGATGCTCATGACTCCTCAGAATACAACAAAGTGGCATTTCTGACATTTATCCCTTTCTTCCATCTTTCTGTCCTTCATGCATTGAGTTTGTTATCTTATCTTACTGTCTTTTCCCCATCATAGAGGGAAGAATTTCCTATTATTAAAGTAAACTTAAACACAAACACAGGCAGCAGACATGAACACTGTTTATGTGGAAGTTAGGTGAGTGTTTTGTGAGCATCCAGCAGCTGTGGAGCTGATAAGGTAGGATTCAAGGGAAGCAGATGAATTGTACTTAAACACTGTTGAATGTTCACTAATATGTTCCTGTCAGGGACATCAGTTTTCTTAACCCCCCAGCTGCTTCAGGTGGCTGACCTTGAATAAAATACACACTGCTACAAATAATTTGCTTGCTTCTGGCAATTTTTGGTACTTCAGTACAAAACATGCAGCCACCCACTGCATTTTCAAGTGATGTGCAAATTCCATGAGTGAGTGTAAAATATTTGGTCCTACAGCAGTAAAGGTTTTGTTTATAATTCTGAAAGGTCTTAGACACATGCATAGCAAATATTACCTAATTAGAAGCCTGCTATCAGAAATATAGTACATGTAAAAGCTGTGACATTTTTATAAGTGAATTTTTCTATGTGTGACTATATAGGGCTGTAGAAAATAACAGGCTCCAGTACAGTGTAGGTGGATAGAGGCAAGAGGTCTCTGAAGTTTGCTCTTGGGGAATGAGGTTTATTGGGGATGCAGAAGTGTCCTGCCTCGTGCTCCCAGATGCAGCACGTGGCAGGGCTTGAGAGGGTGGAAGAGGGGAGAGACAAAAGGATGCTCAAGGAGAGGGGAAGCTCCAAGAGAGAGGAAGAGATTCCAAGAGGAGGGAGGAGGTTCCAAGAGACCGTGCGGGCCCTCGAAGTCTCCTTTTCAAGGAGCTTCAAGGTGGGCTGGAACAAGGCATGGCCAATGGGGTTACAGGCACTTGATGTTTTTAGGGGAGGGTACAGGTGCTGGGTGAGCCATGCATCTTTTGGGGGTGAGATGGAACAGTCCACTTGACCCCAGGACACATCTGTAGGCAGGGGCATTGTCCGGCTAGCTGGGAGAACTGTTCTCATCCTTGCTGTGTTATTTATGGATAATCATATTTACCTATCTTCCGCGACATAGGGCTACCTCTCAATATTATGCATTTGAAATTATTTTGACAGAAGGAGCTTCTTTAAAAAAAACATGTCATAAACACAGTTTAGAAATAAACACAGTAATTTTAGAAATGCTTACACAAACTATTAAATGCATCTAATTTTCAGAAATTAATGGAAGAAAGCTCAATAACAATAGCTGTCTCCAAGCAAACATACCCAATCTAGTAGAATGATAAAAACACATCTTATAAAGCTAAGGCAATATAACAATTTATAAAGGAACAAAACAACTGAGTCCCTATTGTTTAATATTTATTGTCTCTATTTTATACTCAAATGCTTTTCTAGTTAACCAGAAAATTTGAAGAACTAAGTGAATGCAGGACAATGAGGAACCCCTCTGTGTGTGTGTGCATGTAGAAAGATAAAAAAGTGGTAAATTGCTACATGGAAAAGTGATGTAATTTTGATTTACTTGTAATATTTTCAATTTACAGGCTGCTTGAGATGGTTTGTAAGCTGCCTCTTAAACAGGAGATAACACAATAACACTTGCCTAGACTTTGACTTCTTGAAAAGTTGAAAAATTCTTTGACAGACTTTCTATCAAAAGGGCAAGGATGAACTATTTTTTTATTTAATATTCTTGGGTTTGCTCTTTCCAGTGGCATGAGAATGTCTTATTCGAGAGTTTCATAACTTCCCGTGCTGTGTTTCCACCATATGACAACACATCCTGGAAATATAACCCCACAGATGTCATAAAACAGTAAAAGATAGGATGACATGCATAGCACTGCTGCTGTAATAGCAGTGACTGCTTAATGATACAAGGGATGCTCACTTCGGAGTAATGTCAACCCAACCCAGATATTCAGAAAAGAGCAGTGAACCCACGTGCACCCTTCACCCTCGTGTGTGAGACTAAAAGCTCACCTGTGGCCTCTGACTGACTCTCAGGTGAGAGATAAAATGCACTGCCTGTTCCCAGAGTGGTTCTCTGGGAACTGAGTGGTTCTCACATGGTGTGGAAGTGTAGCTGCTCCTGCCTTTGGGCTGGGAACAGGGCTGGATGCTTCCTCACATTTCCTTTTTAGAGAGCCCTCCAGCACTGAGCTCCTCTGAACATGAGCTTTCATCTCACTCATACTCACTAGAACCGTGGCAGCTTCTGAGCCACTAAGGCATTTTTGAGAAAGGCTCAGTTCCCTGATCCTGTCAGTGAGCACTGTTTCTGTTCTGCCATTAGGGTGAGCTGTGCAGGAAGCACTTTGCATTACCTTGTCTACTTGTGCTCCTTTATAGCCTGTGTACCTGTAAGAGGCTCACTGAGATTTAGCAGGAGCCATTAAGGCACTTTTACATCCATCCCAGTTTACTTGCTCTTTTTGCTAAAATCCTCCGCTTTGGAGCCAGATGAAGATTATACATATCGTTGTTGTAATGAGTAAAACATTTACAGGATCAGAATTTGATCCCTATACAAGCATGAGGCTCAGAGATATAAACACCATTCAGTGAATCTGCCTTGCTTTGACTGAATAGCATGAGAAAAGAACAGATAAGGTACTTTAAGAAACAGATCTTCTCTAATCTAATCTACTCTGTGTATAATTTGATTTTATTCAGACTCAGAGGAAAGGTAATTTTTTTTTTTTTGACTTCTTTACAGAAGCCAGATCAGCAGCCTTTCCATCCTGAGCACTGTGTATTTTAATCAGTTTAATAGCCTAAAGGCTGCAAATGTAAGTCCCTTGATGTGAAAGATGAGGAGTCAGGCAAAGGAGCTGTCACAAAGAATGTCCATACATAGCCTACAGGGTAGTAGTCACCAACTTCTGAGGATCCTGTTGGGAATACTCCACCCTTCTAAGGGTTTTAGAGACTCCCTTACTGAGGCTCATCAAAACTACTGTAGCATATTTAGGCCTCCAAGCAGCTGACTCAGCAGGACCCCTAATTAACTTCTATCCAGACCTGCCCAGCTTGGTTATAAAGTCCATCAAATAAGCAAAATGAGACCTAAGCATAGAGAAACCTTTTCCAGGAAATAACATCTTCTAGCTTGTAAGTTTCTCAATCCTCCTACATAATTTGGCAACAGAATTCAAGGACTTTCAATTCATTTTTGGGGGTGCCCCTTTGTTATAGGTCAAAACCCTCTGCTTCTCTGTATTTCCTTCTGCATCAAGGGTCTATATCCTCAAAGTGCTGTCTCCAAGACTTTCTATACCTTTTTTTTTTTAGACATTAAGGCTACATCTACTGCTAAATAAAAGAACACCGAGGATCTTGATAAGCACTTTTTTAGGATTAGCTTCTCCAGAGCTGGCTGGCTGGCTGGTAACAGCATGATACCTGTTATTGGTTTTTCTCTGGGCCCTGTGTGGAAATGTGTGGCTGCCTTTCAGAGCAGCATTTTGATGTGTGATACTCAGGCTGCTGCAATCCCTGCCTAAGGAGCGTGTGCTTAACCCTGCAGAACTTGGGACATAGTTGGAGCACACCACATGGTCTTTGTTTCCACTGCCATTTGCCACAGTTTGTACTTTATAAAATGTCCACAGAAGAGTAACTAGGGGTTTTTAGAGAGGATAGTAAATCCAGGATTCAATTGTGTGATGAAATATCAAATAAGTGATAGGAAAACTTCTGTTTAGGTGTGCCATAACAATCTGGCAAGTTGCGATACAACGTTCAAAGGCTCCCTTTGAGCTGTGTGGTTGAGGTGGCGATGTGGGCTCTTGAGATTTTTAAATTTTGTTGCATGAAAAGTATCTGGGAGAAGTTCACATTAACATGACTGTACTGCTTCTTAAATCCAAACGATGCCACATAGACATGCCTGTTTGGTTACTGTTGCTGGGGTAGTCTTTGCCAAGGCCCCTTCTTGCTGCCCTAAGCACCATCACAACTTCCTACAAGTCATAACCTGTAGTACTTATGGCTTGTTCTTCCCTTGACCATTTTCCCACTCTGGGGCTTTCATCTAGTCTTTTGAATAGCCTGTCTCTGTCTGTGCCTCCTGTATATGTTGCATCCCCACTTGGGATGATGTGCAGTATATACTTCCTACTGTTTACCTTCAGTCCTAGGCTTTTCTTATTTGTGCAACCTTTCAAACTTTGTTATGATGAAGAAGAAAGTCAAATCAGGATATCCAAGCAGTTTGAGAAAGTTTAATTTTGTCTTTCACTTATCTCTCTGGATTTTGAGTCCCTTGCAAACTTTATCTCGGTAAGAATAAGTAGATGATATGTAACTGTTACAGCCAAGGGCTTTCCAGCCATGTATAGTGATTTCTGATGTCTAAAATTCTTACAGTGAGCTTTGAGCCTTGTTACACTACAGTCTCTGACTTCCACTGACCTTTAAGAGAGACTTGTAAAACAGTCATTACAATTTTTCTGCCGGGACAGCTTTTCTTTTGCTTTCTGCCATAATATATAGAATGTGAAATGAAAAAATAAAGTTGTTTTTGTTGCTATCCCTCAGAAAGTGGAAATGTGTGGAAAATTCTGGGTTTATACATTAAGAGATATCCTGCTCTTAACATACATCTCTCTTGTTTTCTTTCAAGGGTAGAAGGTGATTTCTCGAGGTTCTTGATGTCTTTTCCTAATTTCCCATTCACAGCTACTAGAATTGATAATGGGTGAAATATAAACCTTAATTGTGTATGTAGATTAAAATATACTAAGGCTGTAACCCTTTCAAAGGAATCAGAGTACACAATCAATACTGAGAAGAGGCTCTCTTGGTCCCTGTTATCAAGGCATCTGAAAGGCTTCTTAAAGAAAAGGTTCAGCTGGCTTATGACCACTCTGCCCAGTATTTATTTGCTTCCTAAGATGAGTCAAATGCTGTAGAATGAACAATAGTTTTGACAATTATAGTTTAGCAACTTATTCTGTCTGAAAGAAATGGTTCAGTAGAAGAATAAAGATTAATTATTTGATGGACAAACTTTGTAGTATAAAATAGAAAGCTTCAAGAAATTTTAGCTTTCCTGTTAATTTGTCATCTTAAAATGAACCAAAAAAAGGCTGTTGCAGCAAGATCAGTGTGTAAGGGGTGTCTACTAATTGCTCTCATCCTGAGCTATAGTTCATTCTTCCATATACTTAATCAGGATTTTGTAGTCTTCATCTTTAGACAAACTGTGGAGCAATAATAAAGCTTGAAGATGATTGTCCAGCTTGATTAGGAATGGGAATAGAGAGAATATTTTCAAATTAATGTAATGGTATATCATGCTCCAGTATAACAGGAGCTTCATAATCAGTCCAGAACTACTAGGGATTTATGTTTGAGGGGTTTATGTTTGAATTGGCTTGTTTGTTTGATTTTAACATTCTTGTAAGCCCACAAAGCACCCTTTTCCAGCACCCCCCTCCCTTCCCCCCAAGGGATATTGTATCCTCTGATAACCTCAAATCTGCCACATAGTTTGTGGCTAAACAACCTTTCACTGTAGTCTGATCTGGGAAGGCAGAATTTTCTAAGCCACTTTCTCTCTAAAGGGAGTTTTTCTCATGCAATTTTGCCAATCTCAATCTTTCATTCTTGATCTTCTGAAAAACAGCAAGGGGATTTCACTAGCTAGCTTGATGTCTTGATCTGGACATTGAGAAGTGCGCCCAAGGGAAGCTCATGAAGTTTAACAAGACCAAGGGCAAGGTTCTGCACGTGGGCTGGGGCAACCCCGGTACTGACACAGGCTGGGGGATGGACAGCTGGGGTGCTGGTGGGTGAGAGCCTGGCTATGACCTGGCCATGTGCATTCACAGCCCAGGAAACCAATCATATCCTGGATGGCACCAAAAGCACTGAGACCTGCAGGTCAAGGTAGGTGATTTTGCGCCTCTACTCCAGTCTGTTGAGACTCCACCTGTAGGGCTGCATCCAGCTCTGGTGGCCCCAGCACAGGAAGGATATTGTTGGAGCCAGTCCAAAGGAGGACTTGGTGGAGGACACCAAGATGAATACAGGCATGAAGCACCTCTACTGTGAGGAATGGCTGAGGGAATTTGGATTATTCAGCCTGGAGAAAAGAAGAATTTGGGGCAAGCTAATGGCTGCCTTCCAGTACTCGAAGGGAGCCTACAAGAAGGATGGAGAGGAGCTTTTTATGAAGGCATGTAGTGACAAGACAAGGGGAATGTGGCTTCAAAGTAAAAGAGGGTAAGTTTAGATATTAGGAAGAAGTTCTTTACTGTGAGGGTGGTGAGGCACTGAAACAGGTTGCCCAGAGCAATTCTGGATGCCCTATCTCTGGAAATGTTTAAGATCAGGTTGGATGGGGCTTTGAGCAACCTGGTCTAGTGCTTTATATTCTATAATTCTAGGAAATCTTTCAGGCAGTGCTGCTGCAGCTAAATTGCTCTCCCCACCCCCACTTCTTCCAAAAGCTCAGTAGTCACCACTGAGTCCTTACAGATGCCTTTCCTGACATGATTCTGTCAGCTCTTCCAGGTTGCATATATGACCCCTAGTCAGGTAGTTTTGGTCAGAGGTTTGGATTTTAGAGGTCAAGTATTTTCCAAGATTGTCTTCCTTCCAGAGTGAATGGTCCAGCAGGTATCAAAGGGTGCCCCTCATGGTCTCCTGCAAAGTATCTCTGCAGTCACTGAGTTAAGCAACCACTTTAAATGTTTCAATTCTTCAGACAGACCCTGTTAGGTAATGAGGAAACTATGGTTCCTGGCAATGAATTCACTTGGTAGCATACTCAGGGGGTTTTGTGCTCCTAATGGAAATTACAGAACAGTAAATGACTATTTGACCATCTGATATGGACTTTTTACTTTAATGTGGATTATTCCATCCACATTGTCTAACTTGACATCCAAGGCAGTGTCAGGTAGCAGAGAAGTCCAAAGTATAGATGTCAATTCTCAACTTATATAGATTTAGTATTTCATTTACCAGACATCATAAATAGCATTGTCCTTGCCAGCTGCCTGTCCAAATGAGAATGGTGCATTCAATCAACAAGAGGACTCGGGGTGAACCTTTACAAATAGTAGAACAGTACAAAAAGGTTCATAGATGTAATACTGGATCTGGCTGACTCATATTGAGGATCTGTTCATTTGTGTGTTTCTTTTCTCCCAGTATTATGCTGACACTCTATCAAGTGTCTGCCCTAAATGCTTAGGAGAATTGGGAGAAAAAAATACATAAGTGAAATATTAGAATTTACTATTGCCTTTGAGGAAAGAGTGAGTTTGACTTGTTCCTTACAGATATAATTTATTGAGATGAAATTATTCATTACTTAGGCTATGCTTTTTGCTGAAATTTTTTTGTTCCTTTCACAGTGGATCTCTGTTTCTTTTCTTTCTTTTTCTTTAAGGGCTTGATTTAATGAAAAGACAAATTGGTTCTCTCCTGCATGTTTCAAACCTCAAATAATGCAGGATACACTAAGACATATGGAAGAGATATATTTTGATATGCTGGGAATATCAGAGTTTATACACATGATTTACAATATAGCTGGAATTTCTAGAGCTAAGAGAGGGGATGAGGATGACAGATATGCTGAATAATAAAATGTATTTCATGTCAAATGAATACAGAAGTGACAACTGCTCATGCATCTTATTTCCTTGTGTGTGGTTTGCTGCAATCTCTCAATTAAGAGCTAGATAAAAGTAAATTAATTACCAGGACACGTTCTTCATGTAGGACATTGTATTCCAAAACAACAGCCATCAATAACAAAAGAGGGTAAATATAAAATTGAACCCCTTCACAATGCATCCCTAGTTAATATAGTGATCATAAATAGTGTTGCAGAGGGATGTTTTTCTGCCATATGGTACTCTGCAAACAAAACCACACTTTCCTTAAATTTCTTTTAATTTGGGAACACTCCAGTTCTGGCATTCTTTCTTGTTTTGTCTTTGAAAACAAAAAATGGTGTGTGGTCTCTTAATGACTTCAGCATGACCCTGTAGTTTGGGCTGTCTAATGAGCAGGGTGAGCTGGGGTCCTGTGAGTGCACAGTTGGGCCAAAGTGGTACCCTGCAGGGGCCTGGGTTTTCCTGTGGCTTCCTGAGATGCTGGAGACACCCAGCACCCCCTTTTCAGGAAGTCCAAACTTTCATTTAGTACAAAAAGCTGTAGACCCAGGATCTGGTTTACTGCTGTGTGTGCTGAAATCTCCTCCTTCCTCTAACCAGAGATAGAAGAGAGTCTATCTGTAAAAAATTCAACTCTTTTCTAGTTTAGTTCAGTAGGAGATCTTGATAGCTGGATGATGTTCCTTGTCTCATAATGATTTACTTTTTATTTTTAAACTACCTAGCTTCACTTTCCTGACCTAAACATCTTATTGGATGGTTTCTTATTAAACAGAAGATTTTCAATATTCAAGAATATCCATTACTTAGTGATGACAACACTGCCTTAGATTTCATATATAAATGGAAGTAAAAATAATAATAGATATGTCAGATTATTATAAAAATTAAAATTTAAGCAGTCATTTAACAAAGGTATACACGGGGAGTTCATAAAATCAGACTTGTTTTCACACCTTCATAATATAGTGCTCATATGACCTCACAGTAATTATATTTTATAAACTCCACCACATCAAACTGTGAACATGTCTTAAATTTCTGGATATTCTATTACCACCTACAGCTTTTCAAACAGAGAAACCTAATAAATTATCAGCAGAGGGATTCAGGCAGTTACAGAAAGAGAGCAACTGTGGTATTCATAAAGTCTAGTAAAAATGATTTTGCCAATAACCTGTGTTAAAACAGGGAATTTCCTGAGGTTCAGCCATTGTACAGCAAGTGTTTACTGCAGAGGATGACCAGTCCATTGACAGGTCTGAACAAGCTCAAATTAATATGATTTCAGTCCCTGGGTACAGCTGGAATTCATATAGAGGCTCCCTTTGCCTCAGGCACTTTTGTGTGCAGTCTGGCCTTGTCTTTTTAAATGCTGTATGAGGATGATATGTAGGCTCCAAAATTACCTACTGTCACTGAAAGTATTGCCCTTTACTTCCAGTGACCTTTTTCAGCTGTAAGAAGCCATGGATTTTGGACTTTTATTTTTTTGTTTTTTACCAGTCTGAGCCCTCATGTTGCCAGTACCAGAGTAACCAGATAGACAAGCAAAACAGCTCCGTGCTTTGGTACAACTGACTTTGGTTCCAGCTGAAATCAATTCCACTGGTTCGAAGAATGTCTTTTTTTGTTGACACCAGAAGATATGCTGTTGAAGCCAAAAAACCCAGCAGATCAAAAGTCCCAGACAGGACAGGAATGCTGTGCAATTATCAGTGTAGAGGAATAAATATTTTTCCTCACAATGTAACCCTTGCACTCTGAGCATCTGATTCAGGATCACAGGATGTTGATATTACGGAGGTTGTTTAATTAGTCACAAATAACATGGAAGAAGAATGAAACTTTATGCCTATGTGCTGTTAATTATAAATATTTTTATTTCCATTTATATTTGCACCATATTTTATTTGTTTGCCAAACAACATTTACAAATGCAAGTTTAGAAGGCAGTAGCTGGCCACAGGAAGGTATTAAATTTGTCTATGTAAAAAGGGTCAACCTGGTAAATCTCACTTGGGGATTTTTAAAAGCACTTACTCCATTGAATGTATCAGCCTCTTTGACACTTCAGTTGTGAAGCTTTAGCAGTGCTTTAAAGCATAGGTGCAAGTTAGAGAGACCAGATTCCTGCCTCCTGCTTGCTTTTCACAACATGCATATAGCTTTGATAATTGTTAAATAAGAAAAATATTATCAGAGCAGGTTCAGATATTCCTAAACTAGTGTTCACGTGAATGTGACTGGGAGCTGCAGAAGCACAGATACACAGCTACAATCTTGTTACCAACAACAGTCTTATTACTGTACTTGAGCATTATCAGCACCTGAGCTTGACTTCTGCCTGTGTTGTACAGATTTGGCCAGAGAAAGTGCAGTATACAGACACTTAAACTGTCCCTGGAAACAGCCATTATTGGCTGACCAAATTACCACTATTTGTGCAGTTGGTTCTCATTAGCCATAATGCAAACACACAGATCTCTCGACTCAGGCTCAGTAATCCCGCTCCCTCCTGTGTGCGAATTTTTGTGCTATTCTTGGCAAAAGTTGTGCATTCATTTCCAAGTCTCTTCAGAAGAAACTTCAACGTGTACATGAGAGGCATGAGAAGAAGATGATGGGACCGTGACAGTAATGAGATATTTTAAAGTTAATTTTCTTTCCTTTACTTCCCTCCAGCCTTTCACATCTCCTCTTTAAACTCCCTGCTTTAAGGAGCTCAGAAGTCATAACACAATTATCACCCCATAACCCCTCTTAGCAACTACTCTTAGGAAAGGAAAAGTGTTTTGTATCATCATTCTGCCTCACCTTTAGGCAGAGCAGCTGTCCTTTGCAATCACTTATACAGAAAGGAAAATAGTTTTCTTGGCTTTGTGTTATGCAGTTAAAGCATGATGATTACACAGATATTGTACAATTGTTACTGGTTGTGTCATTTTTATAGGCTGAACAATTCTGTTTCTCCTACTGTGAGGTGACTTGCATTAAAGGTAGAGGGTAAGGCTGTCATCTCTTGTGACTTTTTGGCACAGAGGAATGAAGATTATTCCTCTGGAGGAAGTTGTTTCTCAGTATTAGTCTTTCCTTTGTTATCTGTCTGTATAGTAGGCAGTAATGTGAGATCTAATGCAGATGCCTTTTTCTGTATCTTACAAGATTGAGCAAAGTCAGATGGCTACTGTATAGAGAATATGATCTGATTATAATCTCCATCATTTGGTCTGTTGTGGTGCCTTGAGATGTCAAGAACTTTAACTTCATAACAGAAATATTTGAACTGAATGTTGTAAGACAGAAACACGGGGTTTTGATGTTGACTTTGATGCTGTTGTGGTAATAAAAATAGTAATACTCAGCAGACCATCAATATTAAATATTTTCCCTTGACAACATGTAGCATTATCTGTAGTGGAAAACCACCTTGCCTTTTGGCTTGTCGTATTACAAGGACCTACTTTATATTTGGCGAGTTTCTGGTTTACATTTCTCCTGTCCTTACTCTTGGTGTCAGTCTTCAGCAGATGCTGGAAATGTGAAGACTAATACAGAACTATGGGAAATCCTCACAGCTGTCTGCAGCTTCAGAGTGGATCCACTCTCCAGTCCCTTTGAATAGAATTTGCTGAGGCAGAACATAGAGGCTGCCATTCTAAAAAGCTATAAAAAGAATATGACTACATATATGCATAGAGGTGGTATTAATAGCTACTTGCATTGCATTTTTGGTTTCATGTTTAGGACAGTTTGCTATTCAGAAAATCCTTAATTTTCCGATTTCCTCCCTTTCCTTTAAAATATAGAAAACATGCACAAAGCTTTAGTGTTGTAACAAGCTTATTATTTCAGCTGCACTCCCAAAACATAGATATTTTAGTCAAAATTAGTGTGATGCCTTGAGATAAAGCAGCACTAAGGTATGAACTATGTATAAAAGTTATGCACTGATTCTTGGTAATACCTGTGTGGCATTGGCTTTTAGTCCTCTAAGTCTGCCTTGAAAGTGGATGATTGCAGTGGAATCTGTGGGCTGTGTTCCTCTCTGTCATTCCAAGCAGCCAAAATTCTGAAAACAAAGGGAAGTTTAACTCTTGTTTGGTTTGCCTTGGCACCTTGAAAGATTATGTCATTAACCTTGATGGAACGTTTAATGACAGTTCACAGTCAAAAACGTCTGGAGCATTTTGGGACAGGACGCGTTTGGGCAGACTTTGAGCTTCACAATCAAGTGTAAGCATCCTATTAATGCTCATTGTTCTCTGAGAAGATTGATAGTGCTCGCTGACCTCACCAGCCATTTTACAAGGAGGAGAATGTTGAAACAACTGGCCTCCATGAGACAACCTGACAAGTTCTTTGTAGCCTGTCAGGTTGCCTTGCTTTGGAAAAGGATTGAGCATGAATTATTTTCTCTCTGAGTCTAATTCTTATGGAAAGATTGGCAATTTATACTGCAACATTAATGTAACATTTAAGAATATTTTGAAAGAAGAATATGAGAGACTGTAAGAATTTCTTGTTAGCCTTTATTTCCTAACAGAAATCCCTATATTTCAAGATCCTTTTGAATCCTGTATACTTTCTTTATCTCACCCTGTTGCACTGTATCATAATAGGTAGCAACTCCTGTTGCTGCTTTCGCCTCTGTAAAGTGACTTCTGTTGCCTGTCTCCCTTGTTATTGCAAAGGAGAAAGCCAGGCTTGTGCTGGCATCTGTGCAAGAGTGAGGAATGTATAACAGTATTATATCTGGCAAGTCATATGGATGCCTTGTTTGATCACATCAATCATTGGCTTTGTGGCTGAGGCTTTTTAATGATAGTACCAAGCACATTCCAGGAATCTGACTGAAACAGAAAAGTCTGGACCCAAAAGGATTTTCTGAGAATCTAAATGTGTCTCACGCAGAATTCAGCAGTCAGTGCACAAAGTTGTGATGTGGAAAACTACTGTTCCTCTGCTCCCTACCCTAGGAAGGGCAGTATGAGTTCTACTGTCTTGGACTTCAGAATTTCTTGGTAAAGGCTCTATGAATCTTGATATGATCAAATATCTTGCACTTAAGCATCATTTGGATCCAAAGCTGCTTTTCCTTTACCCTCTGGAGCACTGCTAATCTGATCTGAACACACTGAGCCACTCAGGCAGCAAGGAGCAAATGTTGGTTCATTTTCCTACTGAGCCAAACCTTCCAGCTCCCAGGAAATTGCCAGTACCACTTAGTAGGAATAGCTCTGTAAGGAGAAGGATGCTTCTCTTCCTTCTGACTTCCTGTCTCCATGGAAGCTCACTACCATTTGAGAAGGAACTACTGTGGTCCCAGACTGAACTGAGAAATGTTCATCTAAAATTAAAATTAAATCATTAAAATTAATCTTTGGAGCAGGATCTGGCATTTTCACTCTTTCTGGTGTGTATTGCATCTATAAAATACTGTGTTTCTAGGTTTTAGGTGTCATTGCCTGGTATGAGGTAGAATAACTGACATAGATGAAAAAATGGATTGAACTGTGAATGCCATGAGGGGGCAGATAAGAGGATGCACTCGTGTGTGGGTGAGTGTCTCAAGCTGAGCCACTGAACTCTCAAGCAGAAACCTGCTACTTGCTGGCTGTAACCACTGTAAGTTGCTTGTAAACTTTGGTAACATCTGGACTAAGCAAAAGTGTCTTTCCTCAGTTCTTCAGCTAAGAGAAACATGAGCCATAAACAATAATTAGGTGTCTGATCACACACTTCTGCATGTAGACTAGATCAGGAAAACTCAAGTCTTGGAGTGCTGCAAAGAAGAGGTGATGTCAATAAATGTTTCTGAAAAGAAACACATCTCTGAAATAAGAAAGGAGCCTGGAAAGGTAAAGGGAAGAACCTGGTAGGAAGAAAGATCATGGAAGCGATCCCAAAGACCAAAGATTTTGCAAAGACCCAACTGGAAATGGATGCCAGGGGACACCCAGGTACCTTGTCTTGTAGCAGCCAGCATGGATCATGGTGAGCAGTGACATGGTAGGAACTAACTTGACTTCCTGCCTGACTGTCCTGAACCAGCAACAATATTCCTGTTGGAAACAGATAGCAAGGTCTAGTATCCATGGCAGTGGGGGCAATGGGGGCAGTGGAGGTATCAGTGCCTCATAGTCAAGTAGAGTAAAATTCTTGTCTCACTGGATGTTAACTAAACCTCAGCATCCAAATCCTCAGGGGATGCGGAGGATGCTGATCTGTCATTGCACTCTGAGTCATGGATCCCCATGTCTCGGGGTCCCGGTGACTTGGAGCAATCTTACAATTTCAACTCTACCTTCCCTTAGGAAGCAGGAATTTCTAAAGCTGGAAGGATTTTTGACCACAACCATTTTGCCTCTGTCATGCATGAGCGAAGCCTACAGCTATTTCAGGCCAGAAACTCATATGAAGTTAGCATTTTCTACTAAAACTGGGTCTTTGGAAGGGCTTATAATTATCTAACTCAATGATGCGACCTGAACTTTTGTAAGACAGATGGTTTTAAATATAAAAATACACTTCCTGTAGATAATATATTTTTGACTTATTTCTCCTCTCCTATGTGAGTGACAAGTATTTAAGACTTGCAGATACCTCAGTACAACTACAGCATGGCATTCTCATTTTCTTCATCTTTCTTTCCTTTACTCTTACTTTTATTTCTTGCATTTCTCTGGTTTGTAATCCCCCCCCTATTCTTTTTCACTGTTCTACCATATCTTCAGGTATCCTCTTTCCCTAAGTGCTAGAAGTACTTTTATGAGTACAAATTCATTGTCATGGCATAGTCTGTGAAATACTTCCAATGTCTATGTATATTCTTCATCAAAGATTTATAAGCAGAAAAATTCAGAGTTCTGTCAAAGGAGAAAAAGAATTTATTTTCTTTAGTTATGGAAAATCACTAGCAATAAGTCTGGCTTATGTATAATAATGCCATTGGTGCTCTGCAGGTTATTCAATTTTATTTGTTTAGATTTCCTGATAGAAGTCTGGTAGAAGTCACAGAACCAGTAAAACCACTGGATTGATGGTGGTGTATAAGTAATGAGCAGTGTTTTGGTATCAAAAGGAGAGCAGAAATAGGCCATATGGGACACTGCTAGTAACACCACTGGAGGTACTTCTGGCATGAGAAGTGTACATGTGCTGGAATTAGGTCATGTGCCTTGTCCAGCTTCTAGCACAAAATTATCTGACCCTGGCACTTACCCCAGTGCACCTGAGGGAGAGCGATCTGGCCTGGCATCTGTCCTCAGTTTTAAATCTTAAAATGGAGATTTGTGATAGTCTGTGGAAAAATCAGTGCCTCAAGCAGTTCTGCTGTGGTCTGCATTACCTTTCCTGAGGGTGTCTGTTATTCCTGACAGAGTCTTTGTTAGTAAGGAAAACAGGAAACCAGAGGGCATTTATTTGAAAGAAAAAAAAAAAAGTCTTACAGTCTTCCTCTAAGTAGAAATTATGAGAAGCTATATCCCTATAAAGACTCAGAGTGCACAAGCTGACTATCCCAGCTTTGAGAAGCATAGACCTTGGGGATTCTGCAGCACAGACCACAGGTCAGCAGCTGAAATAATCTTGGTTCTTCTAACTGACTGGCTACTTGCCATCGCAAAAGTATTAAAATCTCCTGTTCTCTACATATAGCAAGTGACTTCTCAGCCTCTTTGTACATTGAACTTCTTATGTCTTTACTGGTAAATAAAATGAACAAGGAGATGGCCTCTGGCCATGAAGCCAGCTTGTACAGCTTGCCTTGCATCCTTTGGGTGATGCTCTTCCTTTTTAAAACAAGGCTACACACACCTAGCTAAAAACTTGTAAGAAATAGCTTTAATATTTTAATACTCTGAAAGATTATTTAAGAAAGATTTATTTAACCAAAGATTTATTTATTTAACCAAAGTCTCTGGACCTTTCCTAGTGGTGTTCATTAGCCAGCTAACATGCAAAATGTATCTGACGAGATCTGTTTGTTCTGTATTAAGGATTTGGAGAATGCTAATATAAACATAAGGACAAATGGACAGATAAAAGGTGTAATAACCCACAGGTGCAATGTAGGGTGTGTATGTGGTATAGGAATAGACCTCCTTGATATCTTACATCCTTTGGAAGTATTTTGAATTGGGATTTGAATATTAGATGCTGGGATTAGCATGGCTGATAAAATTTAAGCTGGTGGGGGTGGCAAATGTTACATGTTTATTCAGTAAAGAAGCTTCTCTGTGAGTTATGTTACTAAAGTTCTTGTAGAATTAATCAGATTTCTATGTTTTAACTGCACAAAGGTTGATATATGTATTATTAATATTTCAACACTTTTTTCTTTTGTTCCTGCAGAGTAACATGACATTTATACTATTTATTGTCCAAGTGGTCCTACACCTTGTAAAACTGCGTGATCCTCTATAATAGAAAGTCCTTGTGGGCCTAATGTCAATGATACAGGTGAAGAAATTGTCTTTTTGCTCACAAAAGGAAGCTTCTGTGCAGTGGAAAACCACAATTGGTTTGGATTTTTCTTCTGCATATCACATAATGTTGAATATATAACAATGAATGAATAACACAGCAAAATATTACACCCTTTTAAGATGATTAAATTAATGTCTTCTCTGACTGACGAGCAGCTTAATGCTAGAAATAACTTAGGAGGCTTTTTTATGTCAGCCTGCTTGTAGAGAGTGTGGCAGTGTTTTAAGTAGTGCAGTATGTTCTGTGAGTTTGGTGCAGTGCAGCAAGCTTGTATAATATTAGCATCATCTTGATGTTACATTTGGATCTTAACTTAGAGAAATGGAAAGCATCCAGTGTTTTGCCTTTCTTTTCTGTTTCTCTACCCCATGTCTTCTTTTCTTAAAAATAAAATTGTAGCTTAACAAATGAGTTCCAGTACAATGCTGCTACCAGCAAGCCCACCATTTGCTGGGGTTTGATTTTTGTCAAGAGGGTTAGAGAGTTTTTAGTAAACTTTGGGATAACCCTGGGAAATCATGTGTCTAAGTCCTGTTTCAGTCCTGTATAAGTAAGGAATAGACAGTGGGATGCTTCTGTGCTTCTCTCAGTTTGATATTCTTAAAAAAAAAAACAGTTTTAGGGTCAGATCCATTCATTGTCAAGAATTATCAAAATCCCCAGAGCTGGTAGTTCTTGCAGTACTAATATGTATACTTTGCTTTATCTAAAATCTTTGGAAACATACATGTAACACATTTTCCTTTTGCTATCAGGTCTGATATTTTCTCACTTGCATTTGTTTTAGTGTAATAGGACTCCACAACCAAATTTTTGAATTTTGGAATCTGAAGTTCTTAAAAGAGTAGAAGTCTTTAGCTTTGAGATTTTTTTCTTCTTTGAGATTTTTTTCTGTAGTAATGATGTATTTTTCCAGGCCTTTATCTGTAGATCTGCTTAGTCTTATAGTAATCTTTTCTGCTTACTCATAAAGGGGCAATCTAATTTAGATGGCTGCTTCTCCTGAAAGATATTTTTTTTATCTGCCAATTCTACCCTTATTTTTTTGGAATGAAGTCATCTTTTTCATAACTGAGGATTAAAAATGATGAATTATTTCATTTAAAATTTTTTGTACAGGCAGAATAAAGTTTTGTTTTTTGTTTTAGGTTTTTTTTTTTTTTGTATCAGGTTTATTTCAGAATTAATGCACCTAAATCACAGTCAGCAGTCACCTTTCTTATTTCCTTCAGTTCTTGCTATGATCATTAATGAAACTGCATCTTTTAAATGTAAATATACTGCAACAAAATAAAAGTGCTTTATGACAATAAATCTCATGGATCTTGTTGCTAGGCTGTTTATGCACACTGTGATTATTCTGCAGCTCTTAGGAGGGTAACAGTGATGCAGTAATTTATTAGCTCAAAAAATACAATTTACCAATCATAAGATTCAAATACCTTTCAATAACAAAATTTTAGGTCTGCCAGTATTTTATGATGTCAAATGATTGGCAGGAGAAAGAGAAATGGGTCAGGTAGGATCTTTCTGGTGTGTTGAATATATCGCTATATGGTATTTTATATATGCCGTTACATATTTTCAATCACTTTGTCAGCCTCCTCTCTTCTTTTTTTCAATTTCCTTCTCTCTTAAAAAAAAAAAAATCCATTTATTATTTCAAATCGTAATCTGCTTCTTTCAGTTTCCTAACTGCAAGAGCAGCAATTTCTGATTCAGTTCATTGTTACGTAGTTTATACTAAAGGAAGCTCATTCTTAAATGATTCCTGTAAATTAGTTTTCCAGCAGAAAATGAGTCTTGATGTTAGATGCTGCACCAAAATCTGATGATGCAAAGACATCTGGGCTAAGGCAGAAAGATTTAAAGCTGACTTTTTTCTTCTGAACTCATTCTGCTCTCCCACACACATACATGCACAATTTCTCTCCTCTGCCTCCTAGTACATTTGCCACCTCCTTTCTTTCTTACTTTTTTTTCCTCCCCCAATAAACGTCTGAAAACTGGAATTAGAGACTAGTTACAGTCATGTTGCATTCATTGTAAAAAGAAGCTTTGACTGCCCTGTACAGAGAGCAAAAATCAGCATTTCTCAAAGGACATGGCAGGCAGTGGCAATGAAGAAAAAACCATTGAAATTCCTCTCCAACCTCTAATCTCTATTTTTGATAGTTTCTTATTCTCAAAGTTTTCATTGAAACTTTTTTTTTTTTTTTAATGGACATGCCTTATATTTCTAGCAATTTTAACACTGTGTGTAAAGGATAATGAATTTAAGGTAAGTCTCTGCTCCGTTAGAAAAGTACTTTTTTCTCAACTGTACTTGGATATGTTCACCACAGGATGAAGGCTGCATGCTTTCTTTAGCTAAGATACTGCAGAGCCCTAGTGAACATGAGGGGGTTTTATACCTCCCAGATAGAATACAGATCAAAGGATAGATTAGGGTGGAGCCTGGAAGTCATAAATATTTTTAAAACTACTGGAGTCTAGTCTTCACCAGCACTTCATCTCAGAGGTAGTTACCAGAAAAATACAGGTGGGTTTGTGCTGAAAAAAGGCTGTGTGAAATAAATAGAATCTGTCTGATATTCAGAAAACTTCTAAATGTTATCAGCCTTAAATACAAAGGCTTGGGAAGAGCTGCTAATTATTCAAATGGCTCCTTGCTTGGAATGCCACCTTTGAAGGTATTATGCTTGTTAGTTCCAGAGGAAGGACCCAGCTGATGCAGCCACAACCCCCAAAAGTGTGAGCTAAGTGCACTTACATCACACTGCCATTCAGAAAAGTGATGCTAGATGTTTAGAAAGAAAACTCTCAGCTTCTCTAAGATCTCTTCCCAATTGCTTGTAATTTCTAAAGGTTGAATTCACATGTTTCTCAACCTCTGCATTTCTCAGTAGCAGTATTATATATCTTTTTCCTTCTCAAGCTCTCTTAAGGAATTTTGTCATCCTCTGAAGAAATAGCAATTTTTTTTCCTGTGTCTCTTAAAGGAATTAATTTTAGGAAGACTTTTGCATTACTAAATATCTTCTTTGTTCCCTTTGAGGTTTTCAAGGTTTAAATGTTTGGCATCTGATGGCCCTTTTTTGTGGTTGTCTTTTTTTGTAGCACACAGCAAAGACTTAATATTAATTAGGTCATGGCAGACAGACTGATATGATGGTTAAGAAGAAAAAACCCTTTACTATTAACTAAGAAATTGAGATGTGTCGTATGAAAACTAGATGACTCCTCCACTGTCTGATCTTGGCCAAACTTCCAGCAGTATTTTGGTGAGAGTAAGGCTTCAGGTCTCTGAGACACAGTTCATCTTTGCTTTTGTTCAGTGTCAGCTAAACATGGCTAAAGATTTGGGGACTTTCAGAGAATATACCTCTGGTATGTTATGATAGCAATTCTTCAATTTATTTCTGAGAGAGAAATGCTTCTCTAATTAGAGTGGTCAGAGATTTTCTTATTCATTTGTCCTATGACCGTTTGGAAGACTCAGTCTATCAAACCTTTGTAGGACAACATGAAGCAGTTCAAGCATTGAATGAATCTTCTCTTCAAGGTAAAATGCAGCCTGAGAGGAATGTTTTGGATAAAAATCAGCTACAAATTTTTAATGAAGAGAGGCTCTCCTCCCTCATTTTGCTCTGAAATGTGACAGAACTGTGAAACAAAGGGAATGAACAACTCTGTCTAGTAAAATCTGTATTTTTCTTCCTTCATTAGCACTCTCAAGAAATTTTCATCCAGTCTCAGCAGGCCATGTGCAGGAGTATGGGAAAATAATTTGTACTCTGGTGCTGCGTTTTTCTTAGTTACTAAGAAGATGCTGGAATGAAGGTGCCAAATCAGTAAGCAAAATGGGCACCCCAATGGGTATGGGCTGAATTTCAGTTTTGTAGCAGAACTGAGGTGAAAGACTGCTACTAAACATCTCCCTTACTTCTAAAAATGGGACTACAGTTTGGATGCTGAATAACCTAACAAAAAAAAGATAGTAAATTCTGAAGAAACCACAGATGTTTGTGCCCCAAATTTGAATTAGGATTTATATTTTTATTTTGGACAGCCTTTCTTTCTTTTCCCCAAAATACCCTGCTATTCAAAGTTGAGCAGTGTATATTTAATTTGAAATAAATATGGTATTGGGTATTGTATAATTAGATCTATATAGGAATTTTAAAATACCCTAAAACAGCTTAAATTTCTTCTTCAGATTTATGAGCAGATTACTTAAATATTAAAAGATAAATAAAAATTAAACATATTCAGTTTTAAAGGCAGGTAGATTACAGAGGTGAATGCAACATTTTCAGGGTGCAGAATCTCAAGTCTGTTGAACGTGAGGGATGAAAGAAAGAACATCCAAAATTATTAAAGTCTACATTTTGATATTACAAAAATATTCTTAGTCAATCTGTTCATATTTATATTCAGTGCTACCATGGTGGTAACATCACACTGGTGAGTCAAAGTACAAAAAGAGAAGCTTTACTTTTTCAGAAGTGAGTAGGAGAGCAGTTTTCATGCATCTGCAGAGATAGCAGTATGACTTGCTGGAGTTTGTGCAGAATAAATTTCTCAATCGCTTACGAATGACTGTCAGATGTAGGGCAGCATAAAACAAGCAGATCACAAACCCAACCCCAACATAGCTCAAGAACAGAATTCTTGAAACTTTTGCAGTAATAACATTATAAAATAATAAAATACAGTATGTAATAAAGAAGATTCTGGAGTAAGCATATTGGTTCACTACATATTATGCGTAATTATTCATAATTCAGTAGATGAATTAACTATGGTAAAAAATAAAGTACTGCTGTTTGCCACACAGTAGGATAGAATTTTATGAATAGTCAATAATGTAACATTTCTTGAAATTAATTACTTGTTTGAAAGGATATATTTTTCTCTGTGACCACTGATGCCTCAGACCAAGGAAATACCAAAATGTTTTTAAAATATTTGTTATTTCATAATCTCAGTGAAAAGAGTCTGTTGTTTCCTTGGTTATATTTTAAAAGAATTAGGAATATCTTAAAATATAAGAATGCATACTGTATAAACTGCTTTCAGTTTTGACAGGGTATCTTCATCTGCAGCTAAGAATACTTCTATTTGTAGGCACTATCTTGTCTAGAGATAAATGAAATTTAGGATGAGCATTTATTTCCATGTACTTACCAGCTTTTCTGCTGCAGCATTCAGCAAAGCCAAATATCATCAATTGAAAGCTGTGTAGTAAAAATTTTTATTTCCTTCTTGTTATCAACTCAAAAAGAGTCAGACCTGTTAATATTCAATTAAATTTCCTCTGGCCTCTGTCACACTCTTCAGCCCACAGTCAAAAGTATATCAAAATATTTTCCAAGTAGTTTAAGTTGCTTTCTACTTTGTGTAAAGACAGCAGTTTTAAAGTTCTTAATGAAAGACAGAGATGAAGAGATGCTGCCAATGACAAAATACTAATTTCTATTTCTGCCATGGTATATTTAAAGTTTTTATGAAAGAATTTGAAAGCTAGATAAAACACCCCTATTTTATACGTTACAAAGTTTCTGACATAATATAGTTACCCAAAGAGTCAGTGATAGTAAGTCCTTCCTGAAGAAAAAATTCTGGTTATTATTTTTTCAGTATATACTCTTGTGAAGCAGCAATACAAAGAGACTTCAATTCTGCAGTGTATCAGCACATAAACATCTGCCTCCAAACTGTAATTTCAACAAGAAAATTTACCTTAACTTGATTTGCTGTTGTCTTGATTTTAGTCATTCTGAAATCGTGATGTTCAGTCTTGCCTCAAACACAGCAGTGGAAAGTTATCTAAAGAGATCTGGACAGATTGCACAACCTGCTGAATATTAATTCTGTTAATCCTGAGCTCCCAATTAAAGTTCAGTTTTTCATACTGAGAGTTCTGTGAATGAAGAAAGATGTATGAAAAAAATTTAAAATGATAAGTGCTACTTTAAGTAATAAAATTATTTATTTTTAATTATTGAACTCTTTGTTTGAAAGGTTTAGAAGTGTACATTTCAGGAAAAATACATGTTATATGGCATTTCTTGGACAGATTGTCTTTTTTCTATCCAAGGAATATTTTGCCTCCAGTCTGACCTTATCAAAATAAGACTTAGTGGTAAATTATTATACTGGGTAAAATCCAGTAATCAGTAGGAAAATCTTCCTCAGGCTTGACTAGCTGCAATAAACATCTTCTGGCAATGATAGAAACTGATATTTAAAAGCAAAATACGTTAAGGTTTTGGGTTTTTTTCTCCAATAAAAACAAAATTAAACCATGGACTAAAGGAACTCATCAGATATACAGCATGCAAAATGCAGATATACAGCATTAAGATGGTAAAAGGAAATAAATTATTAATTTTAATGATAAATTCTCATTTATTTCATAGCAACTTAAAAACAAAATGTAAAATGTAAATGTTGGCTGTAGAAATAAAAGACTTCTTTGAAAGAATGTATCCTTGGGATGACATCATGCTGGAATGCATCACTTCTTTGTAAGCTGATTCATTTGACTTCTATTATTTTATTAACTGATTATTTATGCCTTTATGAAATTTTCTTCTAAAGAGGTTTGGTGCTAATTTGTTTCTTGTAGCATTGCTGTTTTATGAGGCAATCAACTTTGTGTCTACCTGCTGGTGGAAAAAAAAAGAAATGACAGGCTTACACAATGTGTTAATTTAAAACTGCAAAATATCAACATGAACTAAAAACCCCAAATGGGCTTAAAATACAGCTGAGGATTGTTAATGGTGAGATTTTTGTGTTAGCACAGCTTCCTTGCTAGGGTATAACCCATGTTTTCTTGTGTAGACTATAACAGAAATTTTTCAAATAAAGCATTATTTAACTCAGTAATCCTTCTGAGACTTGTAAAATCCCTGAAAATCTCATGTTTAAGTTTAGCCAGATTTTTCTTCCTTTACTCAAGTAATGTCTCTTATCCTTTAAAATTCTCACTGTAATCCCTGAGATCACTTACAGGATAAAGTGATGCCTATTCTCCCAAGAATGTGAGAATTCTAAACATAATGTCCTTTGGAAGATGCAGCACATAAAATCAGCAAATTTCTTCAAAGGAGATGAGCTTAAACATGTCTGCAGCATACCATCCATTTAGGGATTTCTGGGACAACGTATTGAGTCAATTCCCAAGTTATGGATCAATTTTAAAAAGAAAAAATGTCCTGGTAGCATTTCTTTTTTTCTGTACTGAAAAACCTGAAAAAACATCAGCGAGAGTAATTATCTTCAAAACCTCAAAATGCAGTCCAGAGTAACTCATTTTGGTTACACAATGGGGAAGAAAACAAGGCTACCGAACATTTCCAAGCCCTGGCTCTGAAATTGTTTTATGCCTCTTTCCACCTGCAAAGTAAGTGGAATCTTACCTATAAAGAGTTTAAAGGATGGAAAATTTATAAGCAATGAAAAGGCACCCAAGCCCTCTTTTATATATTTCCTTAAAAAAGTATAAAATACCTCTCAAATATATGTATTATCTTGCAGTGAAAATAATTTTTTTTGATAACTTCTTTTTACCCCTTTTTCCTGTGGCATTTTCAAGCTTTTCATCATGAACATGAAGACTACACATTCATTATAATTTTTTTAATAAAAAGCTTTCATTGTAATGTACTCTTCTAATTTCAAAATTTAAAGGAAAAAAAACTCCAAAGTACGGCAAGAATTTTTATAAAGTAAGGAACAATTGTGCTCCTTTATTACTGGTTTGCAATGGCATTTCTGGCTTCAGGAGCTGCCACTGTTTGTCGTAGTAGAGGAGTAAAGAGCTTTCTCTGTTCTGGCATCTAACTTACTTTTTCAATTAAGGATTAAAAATCAAAATCTATTGTTTAAAAACATAATTTATACAATTAATCATCCGACTGAAATGGGATCTTTCATTCTTCTTTTGTCTTCAGTAATCTTTGTCAGCTTTGCAAAGCTTGAATCTTCTCACAATATGTTTCAGTTATTGGCCTGATTAACATACAGCTTTACATGATTGAGTGATCTGTGCAAATTAGATACCAACGGGGGCCATTGACCTAATGTGCAGACAATCCCCAAACTAGATCCTCAAAATTTTTAATGACTTCAGAGTGTGGAGTTAGCACTATGTAGCACTATGTGGCTGAGCCCTGGGGTTAAAAATAGTTGTCCTGCAGTTAAGAACAGTAGAGAGGACTTGAGTGTGCCCAGAGCACTTCACGGTGTCTCACTCCTATCTATGAATGCATCAGCAGAAATAAGATGAAAAGCGACCTCAGTCATTATTGTTTACCATTGCAAAAGTTAAAATGACATTTTTGAAGTGAACCGTTCCTTTCTCTGGGGAATCTCAGCCTCTTTACGATACTTATTTTACTGGAAAGGGGAGAGGGGAGGTAACATTAAATTTGTTTATTTGTAGCATATGAAAAAGTGTTTATCCTTCTGATGGAAAAAAAATTCTCTGAGCATCTGTAGTTATTTGGTAGACTATTACCTTAAAACTGTTCACGGGTATAGATGACTAGTATTCTTCAGGGGGCACAGCCCAGGTATTTGCAAAGCTAAAGCCAAATGAATCTCTTGGCTCTGCTTAATTATTTTCTAGGACTTATTTAGGGAAATACAAGGCCTGATAACATTGGATTGAGGTCAGGAGCATTTCTGTTACTAAAATTTGGGGAGGAGGGATAGGAAAACACTTTTTAAAATGCATGCAAGAATGCCAGTTTGGTTTTTGTCTGTGACATCTGCCTGTGATGGTCTATTTTAAGAATAGCTAGGCTGTGTACTATGTAAAATTGTGGTTTGCCTTGTTAGAAACTTTACATTTTAAGCAGTTGTTTGAGCTGCTTACTTTACAGCCTTACAATAGTTGTGCAGAACCATCTTCCCTGACTTCCCAGCTACCTCCATGACAAGCTAGACCTGTCACCCACAGATGACAAGTGGTGCAGTCCACCAAGCCTACCCTTACCCAGGAAATATCTGGACCACCAAGTCCAGGTGGAGTTTTTGCTGGTGTCTGAAAGCATGAATGACATCAGGGTTGTTTTGTTCCCTGATGTTACCTGACAGATTGAATCAAGTCCCATTTGTTAAAAGGTTTTCTTGGCATCTGAAGCCAAAATATTCTTTGTAGCACTTCACAGTGAATAAGTGTGCACTTCAAAACACAGACATAGGGTTGTCTTTCATTTTTTTTTGCCCCTGTGTACAGCTTTACAAAGTGAAACAAAGGGAGATTTATTGAAAGAAGCTTCTCATGGTTTCCATTTATTTATTTATTCATTTGTTCATCTATTCATTCACATATTTTGAAAAGACTCCATTCATTTCATTTATGCATAGCAGATAAAATTAATTACTGCACTGCAGATAACAGCACATAAAGGTCATCCTCCGAATTGTGTTTCACTTTGGTGTCTTTATCATGCTTTGAAGATAATGGTTTGATGTTGTTTGTACACTGTGGAGTGCACTTCTATCCCTTGGGAAGCATACTGAGAAAACAAATAATAGTAACAGAAAGGTACAGCATAGCTGTTCTGTGGTGTTTGTCCCTGCTTTAAAAGTCTCAGCTGCTTAAAGCAGTGCCTGATGACAGTGCAGAGTTCCTCAGTCCGGAAGCATGAGGGTATTGATCCGAAGACAATGAAATGGATGTATGTGAGAAAAGGGATGTGGTATTCTGGCAGCTGGTAAATTATTCGTAATGATTTGGTGTTGTGGTCCCTTTCCTGTGCAGCCTCCTCTCACCGAGTGCTGGATTAGTCAGTTTTCAATGGGTCTAGGATCATAGAAGGGTGTTTTGTTTATCAAATGTTTCTCCCCATACCCAGTGCAGTAGCATAAATGAGGTTTCTTGGGAGAAAATGTTAGATTTCATGAGTATTCCCACAGAATTTTTCCTGCGGACAAGTGCTATGGGTTTACTAATGGTCACAGAGCATGTGGTTCAGCTTCCCCACACTGAACTGGGTGACAAATGAGGCACATAGTCAATGAAGATGCAGAGAGCAAGCAGCATGTGTTCAGGGCCTGCTTTGGGAGATATTTCATTTTTTCTTTTCATATCTGTGAGCAGGTCCAACTTTAATTGTCACATAATGGAGTTAGCTGGGTCTCATCAAGATTTTTGGTTTGACACGACGTGCTCCTGGGCCAGAGCAGGTGTGTACATGTGCCCATGCACATGTAATCCCAACCCTGGCTGTGGAGTGGCTCTGATGCTTCTCCCTGTGGGCTGCCAGGACTGTGGCAGGGAAGGGAGATGATGAGGAACAAGGAACGATATGAGGAACTTGGGGGTTGGATCTTGATAAGAGCTTAAACTCCCTTTTTCTTCTTTTTGAAAAGTAGCCTCTGAAGTTTGTTAGAGGTATGTTCTTGCTAAGAGGTGGTGGTCTTAGGAAAGCATTTTTTGGATGCATGTAAAGAAGATGGGAGACAGGAAAGTGGTTCAATTTAAGCTTATCCTCTCATAAGCAGTCTGTAGAGTTCAAGTAATTTCTGACCTGTGAAATAGCAAAAAATCTTAATTTTAAATACGCTCTTTTTCAAGTAAAATCAAGAGTATACATTTTAAGTCATCTGGGAGGCTTGGTAGTTTGTTAGGAATAGTAATGATGTTTGAAAACTTCTTGTACATGCTGCCCAATTCAGGACATTTAATGCTGTCCAAAAATCTAAGTAATTTATCCAACATCTTAGTGAAACTGTGTTAATTTGTATGCAGCTTTCACTAGAAAGATGCCTACTTACTTTTTCATTAATTAACAATTAATGTTCAAAGTATGATTTAGAGAAAGAACTGGCGTCCTAAAAGTAGTCATGACTACATCATGTTGGTGGACTACTGCAAAGGGCATCTGTTTATGGCTGTGCAGTTGTGGGGAATATGACAATCATTTTCTCAAGGTCACAGTCATTCCTCAGAGAAACAGATAACTCTCAGTACTTGCAAAGAAACTCCATGGATATAATGTGCTTGCAAAGAAACTCCATGGATAGAAATTTAAAGAGAAGAAAACACCATCTAGTGCTTAACTTCAGCTGCTGTGGGTGATGGGATAGGTTCTTTCTAGGAATATATAAGCTTTTAATGTGTTTTAAGCCCAGCTGGCAACTAAGCACCATCAGCCACTAACTCAACATCCTTCTCTTCACCCCTTGCCCTGATAGACAGGGGAGGAGAATCAAAGATAAAACTTGAGGATTTAGGTAAGAATAGTTTAATGATTGAAAGCAAAGTAAAATAAAATAATAATAGTAAATAATTTTAATAAAGGTAATAAAAAGTGAAAGGGAAAATCCAAATGCGTGATGCACAATACAATTGCTCATGAACTACTGGCTGATGCACGCCCTATTTCTGAACCCAGATTAGCCCCTCTTCCATGTAACTCTGCCAGTTAATATACTGGGCATGGTGTTACATGGTGTGGACCCTTGGCCAGCTCAGGTCACCTGTCCTAGCTATGATCCCTCTTATTGAGTTTTTGGTTTTTTTTTTTCCTGTGGACTTCCTCAATGCCAGAGCAGGAGAGCCAAAAAGAAAAAGTCCTCAGTTTACTATGAACTCAACTTATAAAAACCAAAGGTATCAGAGTGTTATCATTGTCATTCTCATTCTGTATCCAAAAACACAGCACTGGGAAGAAATTAACTCTATCCTAGATGAAACCAGGACAGCCATAAAACAGGTGTCCCACTTTGCATTATAAGCAAATGTTGTACAGGTCAGAGGTGTTAAATTTGAAGCATTTAGGGCACATCTGGGTCATCTGCAACCAGGAAAGGATGCAATATATCCAAAGTACTTGTAATAGGCTACAAAATAGTTTGAATTACCTCTGATGCCTTTGGTAATTACAATGTGATCCTTGGCTATTGATAGAAGTATTTCAAAGGAGACATAGCACTGAGTCTCGAGGACGTTGTTAGTGCTGATGAGATTGCTCATAATCAGTAAGTGGCTCATCATGCTCTTAAAAGCCAGTTGGGAAAGCCAGTAATACAGAAAAAAAGCCTCAAAGGAATGGTGTCACTGTGTGTCACATTACTCATATCATTAGATGGATTCTTGTAATAGCTTTTTGTCTGGAAATAATTCTTCATGACAAGCAATATTTGTGTCATTAAATGTTTGTGCCATGTAATAGGACCCGGGCCTGAATAGTGTAAGAGAAAAATTGGTGAGATATTTTGAAGCTCAGATTCATGCTCCAACTTTTTTCAGTGTAAGAACCATAAGATAAAGATAAACATGCAATTAGAAAAAATGAGAAAAAAAATTCCATGAGTAAACTACTTTTTTCCCCCCCATCCTTAATTTCCTACATTTATTTAGAACAGGCCCATTGTGTTTTGACAGTGGTTGCCCTGCCAATATATTATTGCTGTCCAAAAAGGAAAAGCAATTCTGCTGTTAGTGCCCCTTCAATTTTGAGAAGTAGCTCTTACACACTGGTTATTAAAACTGATCTGGTAATAAAAGCCGCTGTAATTCTGACATCCTTTCAAAGATTTTAAGAGGTTCAACTGTTCTGAAGCAATGAAACTTAGCTGTTCAGGTTGGTATGTTCAAGTTTATTCAGGTTATTAGGTTTTTTCCCTGTAAATAACTGTACAGAGTGGTTCTTCCAGGGCTCGTTTATGCTCAGTAGCTACTCAATGCCTGGAGAATTTGTAGGGTGCTTTCTTTTTCACCAAAAGAAATTTCATAAAAAGAAATTGGCAAATTAAAAGCAGTGTAAAAAAGAAATTATTTTAAAATTCAGAATAACTAAATAAACGATCAGTGATCAGCTGGTTGTTCTCTTTGTTGCTGAGTCACAGGCTGAACCCCAAAAAGGTTGTTTGTGAGTGAAGGCCCAGCATTGGTTTAAATGAAAGCTGCGCACTCAGCTATCTATAATCTGAGCCTTGTTGTGGAGCAGGAGAAAGGATAAATCCCTTTAAAGTGGTGTCTTTCAGGTACTGTGCATCTCTTGAAGGTGTGCCAAAGACTGTTATCTCATTTAGCGAGATTATTTGATCTGGATTTTTTTCTTATGACAATAGATAAAGGTGCACTTCCTCCTGCAAATCTGCACAGCAGACTTCATTTGGGAAAAATTTCATTGTTCCATACCCAATAATTCTCAAGTCTAAAGAGAGACAGTAGGAACACAGTAGGTTCAGACCTATTCAACAACGCAGGAAGCTGAACTGCTTCCAGAGAGCCTTCTTTGTCTCCTGGCAGCCTCCCTGAGACAGGATATTATGGGAAGACACCTCTGTCCCTCCTCCGCCGCCCATCTCCAGCCCTTTATGTAAGAGCTGCTGCACTCTTGTTTTTGCAGCAGAGGTGGCTCTGTGGAGCCCCTGGGTGCTGGGGCCCACGTTCACAGCTGTGTCCCCCAGCAGGGCGTGCAGGAGGGGTGAGTATTAAACACAAGGTGACGCCCACTTGCCCCAAAGCAAGGGGCCTGGGGCTTTCACGGATGGCCTGTGGCTCTTCATCTATCCAAGAACAAAGCTCCCCGCAAAGCAACATCACACAGGGTGGTCCCATGAGGGGCAGTAGGCAGCACATGCTCATCCCTCCAACCCTGCCAGGGGACTGGAATTAGGTCCCAAACCCCAAATGAAATTCTGGGCTGTGCTTTCTCCAGGGCGAGCGCAGGCACCATAAGCTTTTGATGTGCTTCCTGCCGAACCAGGCAGTAGGTCTTGCTCATCACCTTGTTTGATCCTCTCATTGCAGGAGACTAAGGGTCAAGGCTGGGAGGATTTTCTTTGCATCGGCACGAGATAGGCAGCTGTGGTAGTAAGAGAAATTGTGTGAAGCATGCCTAATCTCTCCTAGTCACACATATCTGCTGATGCCTTAGAAAGGCATCTGGCTTTTAGATACCAAAACACTTTATCCAACATCCTGGGCAATATATCTCTTACTGCTCTGAGCTCTGCTCTGCCACCAGAGCACAAGAAATGCTGAAATCCAGATGCTGAAGCAGTCAGCCTGTTCTTGAGGTGATCACAAATAGAAACAAGCATATTTCTGTTATTTCCAGCCACCCATAATTTGAGTCAGAACTCTTTTCAGTCTGACCTGAAATGGCAGTATCACTTTCTATCCTCAGTACTGTCTTTTCCTTGTTTCTGAATGTGACAGTTGTTCCCACTCATGTGGAGGAAAGGAGTACATTTGAACCCCAACATGCCATGGTAAGAGCAGAGGACTCATAAATTCCTAATTTCCTATAGGGCTCATAAGGCTGATGATAAGCCTTTCTCCAAACCCATGAGACAATATCACCTAATCTAGCACAACAGCTTTTGTCACTGCCATGGCATCAACTAACTCCAGGCTTCATCTTCAGTTTTAACTTTGGAAGATTTACATCTCAGTGAAGTCTTGGATGTGCCAGTTTTCTTCCTAAAAGCTTCTGTCTCTACTAGATGAGGCAATGCTGAATATTTTAGACCCTGTGAGCCTTTTGTGGCTTTGCAGCTAGATTGGTCCAAAAAAACTGATGAATTTGTGCTGATAGTACAGTTTAAGAATTTATTCTGCTTATTCTGGTGAAATCATTACAGCTGTGCTACCACAGATCAGTTGTTACGAGGGAGGCCTTGCCTACAGAAATGCTCTAAAATGGCCACTATTTCTGTACCAGAAAGATTTCATAGTTAGATTTGGACCACTTCTGATAGTTGAGATCTGCAGACAGCTGCTCTCTTTTGGAGCAGAGCTCAGTGCTCAACCTCAGGAGGCATGTTTGGATTACTGCCCAAATTTGGTCGATTAGAAGGTCATTAGGAAACTCTTTTTATCAAAACTTTGGAGGTATGGGAAGTTCTTTGGTAAACACCTCGACATATTGAAGAAAAAACTGAGAGTTTCTTAACAGTACCTGGAATTTGATAGGAAACACCCTCCCTTCATTGCTACCTGTATTCCTGTTTTCTTGCTACAGTCCTCTGGTTTTGCAAATAACAAGGCTATAAAAAATTGAAATTACTTCCTGTCTATCATGGATTTTTAGACCCATGACTGAATAGATGTTACAGTGAGTTTTTAGATGTTTCCGTTAGCACAACTCTTCTGTTTACACTGCAGGTGTTCACCCAGAAGGGATGCTAGTTGGCCTCCTGTTTGATGCTGCAATCTGCAGTTGCAGCGAGTTGCTGGATGCCTGGCAATGCTGCACAGCAGTTTCTGCCACTTTACACCATGGAACAGATAATCACCACATTTCCTCCCAAATACTGTCATGCTCAAACCATCTCTCTTTAACCTTGAAAAATCAGGATCACACAGACTAGTACATTCTACTGCATAACTCATAAAGGAATCTAAGAAATGTATTAGCATTTTCTTCACTTTCTTTCACTGGAGTACTTCACAAGAAAACTTTGCTTATAAACCTTCCAGTGAGCTTGGTGGCAAAGTAATATCAAACTGGACATATAGTTGAGACCCCTTTGAAGGGGGAACTCTATTTAAATTTGGTGATGGAAGGTTTCTAAACTTAATAAGCATCTGAAATGGACTTTACATTTTGTGCAATTGGAGTGCTTAGTGATTATTAGATAGCTGTTAGGCAGAGAATTGAGGCTTAATGTAGACTTCAATGTGTTTGATTTGATGGAGGCCATGCAATTTTTGTGTAACACAGTAACATTTATAAGCTGATTCAAGCACTTCATGCAAGCGTGCTGTCCAAGTTTTCTTATTACAATAATGCATAATAACAATACAGTTATATGAAAATGATAGCAGTACTTGGGTAATCACAGTACTGGGACCATTTCCCTTTTATTCTGAAGAGCAGAGAAGTGGAAAAGTGCTGGATGTGGAGAAAGGAAATTAATGTTTGCCCTTGAAGAACAATCTTCTTTCACTGGGTTTGCATACAACTCATCATAAATTTTCTGCATCTCAGTTATGCTTCTGTCCAGTTCAGCAGGAGAACTGTTTCTGTTTGACGTTGGGGAAGAGGTTGGAACTTAAAAAATTAGTTTTGGTTATTCTTGTGGGAGGGTGTACATAAGCATGTAATGGTTTTCTCTGATTGTCCCACTCTCTTCATATTCAAGTACTGCTTAGCAATGGTCTGACTAGTAGGAAGATGCAAGCTGGCTGTAGACCTGCTACCTTCCAGATAAGCAGTATTGTCTGTAGTGGCTTTATTCTCATGCTGAAGGTCTCTTCTGTGGCCCTGGGCATTAGGAGGTGTGCCCATCCCACAGCTCCTTCCATGCCTCTGCAAAAGATCCTAAGCAAAGTTGCCCATGGAGTACATGGTTGCTCAGCACCATAAAGCACACAGGGCAACAAAAATGCTCACTTAAGTTTCAAGACTGACTTTTAACCTATGTGACTTGGACAGGCTCCTCTTCTAACCTTTTACCCTGCCCAAGTATGCTCTAGATGCTAAGTAAGGGACCCTTATTGGTGATCAAAAATTTTGCCCACCCATTCAAATTCTTCCTGGTGAAACCCAAAGCATGACTTGTTGACTCCTCATCTGTAGCTTCTTCTGGACTTCTTTTCTGGGCTTCCTTTCTTCCTTTTAGTGAAGTCCTTCTTCAGTGAAATTGTACTAAAAATAGATGTTGGCTTATGCTCCAGCACCTCTTTGTGTAACTGCCGGTGCTGGGTACTGAGGCAAGGCTGTCTGAACTTCTCCTTCCAAAAAAGCTGCTTAGACCTCCAAAAATAATACTTAAATAATACTGAACATGGAAACCTATGTAATTTTTCACCTGCTTTAATACTAACCTTGTATACTTGCCTGTTACTGCATTTAACAAAAAATACAACACAGTTCTGAATTTTATGCATCATGATTAATTTTTGGCTAGCTTATACTGTTTTTTGAGACTTTATGTACCTTAGCAGATGGTGTTAAAGTTTCTGTGAATAGTTTAATTTCATTTCTTCCCACCTTCTTAGCATTACCCTTTGCTTTTAATTATTTGCTTGCAAACTAGCTGACACAAATTAGTTGAACACAGTGATGACAATGGATGGTAGTAAAAAATATAAATTTTAAGATGTCAAGATTTAAGCATTTGACTGTTTTTAAGGAAAAACTTTCAATAATGTGTCATCCTCTTTATTACAGGTTACTATAAAAATAATAATAATTTAAAAATCCGTTATAGTGTTATAGGATAGATATTCCTAAAATTTGACTGCATATTTCCTTGGATACAGTTACACTAAAAGGGAGAAACACAAAGTTTATCTTTGTCATATTCTAGTTCTGCAAAAGCATCTTTTTGTGTGGGATCCAGAGAGCTGGGGCCTTTGTCAACAAAAATGCTGGTAACAGATTTTTACTCAATTATGTCATAATCTCATTTTCAGACATATATATATATATAGCATTTTCCAAGGTGTGCAGTAAGTGCTATTAATACGGTTCAGACATATCTGTAGGCATTTAATTCTGAAAGTTAATTATTTCAGACAGGAACAATATAGGTGTGAAGTGCCATTACCATTAAATGTACTGCTGGCTAATATAAAGGAAGGCTTTTAGGAAACTCTCTGGAGTGCTGGTTAGACAGGACACTTCATGGTGCTCAGAGTTGTGCTGTGTGTCTCAGACAGTGAATCCAGAATCTGACACAATGGGAGCTTTTAAAGATTGACCACTTTTGAAGTCACGTACATATCAAAGCACATACATTGCATCAAATCATATTAATTTAATTTTAGACAGTAAAATTTTTTTTCTACATACTAAAGTACTGGCAAAAACAAATAAACCAAGATATTAAAAATTGTCAATACTAAAAATACTATTCTTGCTGCTCTGTTATTAATGGCAATCTCCACACCTTACAATCTTGTATTTCCTGCATCATTTGCTGCAGTATAGAATGTCATGCTTTTAACAAACTGCATCTGTCAATGTATGGAATAGTTTTACAAGGTCTTTTTGACAACAGTGGTGTGCGAGTTAAAAATATAGGTTAAGAATCTGAAGTTTCAGGTGATTTTTTGGGTTAACTTACCTGGAGCCCAAACTTCAATCCAATTGAATTTTAATAAAGTAAATAAATAAAAAGAAATTAATGCATTCCAGATAATTACAAAAACATATTCCTTCTCTCATGATTGTAAAATATCCTCATTTTTCTCTCTTTTTAGAACTTTCTGTGTCTTCAGCAGCTACCTTTTACACTCTTGCAACCTACAACTTTTCAATCTGCTTTTCCACAACACTCTTCTACTTCTTCTTAGTTCCATTAAAAAGCATGTTCTTAGTTCAGCAGTGAAGCATTAACTTCTTTTACCTGGCACCAGCATCATTTGCCATCAAATAAAAAAAATTGGTCCAACTACTTTGATAGCATTGCACAGGTTTTGGGTTTTATAAAAACGGAAAAGCTATATTTAGCTAGAGTTACATTTACTGAACTGCAGCCTGAAGCTGAAACCAGTTTTCATTTTGAAGTTCTATTCTTCCTCAGCTATAGTACTGGCTTGCAATACTGGCTTGACATAAAAAAGACCAAATTCATGCTGGAAGCAGACATTAGTGTCTTCTGAAAATTTCAAAATGAAAAGAAACTCATCTTTGTGCCATCCTTCTCTGAAGTTCATACTTTAATCTGTCCATCTCCACTGCTCAAAATAGCCCTTTATTGATATGCCAGAATAATTCTCCTTGCACACCTCTATGCTAACTACACTATAGGAACATCAGTTGTATCAGAGCAAGGCTCTAAGAGGTTCTGCAGTCTCCAGTGTGTGGTTCAGTTCTTACCTCACCAGTGGGAGTTTTTTCCCCTGCTTCAGAAGCACGAGAACATTATTCTAAGTGTGCTCATGGAAATAGACAGGGAAAGCTATAAATATGAACATATTAAATAAATGCTTATATGCTTTGACATTTAAAGACACTCAGTAGCAGTCAAAGCTTATATGGCTGTGAACAAGGTCTATTGTAAGTTTTTCCTTCTATTTACCAGGACTGTTGTCCATCTCTTCTGAGCATGCATTTTTCTTTAAAGTTGCTATCAAAGGTAAATTAAAAACATTTTTTGCTCCTTTCTGTATGAATTTATAGAGATAAGATGGGATTTGTGTTGGTATTTTGACTTGTCCATGGTGTTTTGGTATTTTTTTTAATTTTGCTTGGAGAAGAAATAGGGGCATGTCTTAAGTCCTTGCAAACATAGTTTTAGTAGAGTCTTCTCATTTAAAGAGCTTCAGATATCTTTTTCAAGACCAGGGTGTAGAAAAAAAAATCACAATTTATCTAAGTAGAAAAAAACCAACCCTAAACAAACCAAAAAAAGAACAAATAACAAAGCTTAAATACATAATAAAATCCTTTGTATTACCTAGGAAATACATGTAGTGGAAGCATTCAGTTACAAAATCTCTTGTGCTTTAGCATTTTAAAAATGTTAATAAAATGTTATTGGGACATTACTGGCATTTTATATCCACATGTATCTTTTACTGGTACTGCTGTACCTGTTTTACCCTTCATACTTGGTCTAATAAAAGACCATGAGTACTTATAATGAATAATGCATTTGAAAAATGCTATCCTTCTTTTCCTGTCTAAGGCAGTTGCATGATCTTAGTTTTCCAGCACTTACTTGCCTGTGGCTTTTCCAAGACAGTTGCACAGTATGATGGGCTTCATCCAAAGTAGCGTTCCTTCTTTGGTCTCCATCTTCTCAGTAGTTTTTATTGCAATGTCGTCTCTGCTTTATTTATTCAGACATTTTTTATTTATATTCCTAAAGGTGCATTTGGAAAGAGATGCCAGAATCACAATTGTTATTGAAATAATTAATTTAATCTCTCTTTTAATTTACTAATATCTTAATTTTTTTTTTAGTTTGTCAGTTTAACATTTACAAAAGCTCCTGTTCCTCTTAACCTCTGTGGAATGAGAAAAGAATACCATAAAAACATACACTATAACTCATGTATTTTTTCTTGTCTTTCTCTTTTTTTCTGCTGATTTTCATTCAGGTTTACTGGTCCATTAGTGCGAGACTCTCGTCACCAGGTTTCTCATGAATACCAGAATACTTCTGTCTAAATTTTCTGCTCAACTGTGCATCCATAACTGAATGCATTAACATCACAGAACTCCATAAATATTTAATTAATAGCAGTATATGAGATTGAGGTGTCAGAATTTGTTGCAAATAGGTGTTGTCACCAAACAGAGCTTAATAGAGAGGACTTTTACCTAACATTATCTTCAATTTTAGGTTACTGATTCCCTTAATTTAATCTGCTAAACTATTTTCATAGAAATACAAGTGAAAAGAGTTGGATACCCTAGAAGTATACAACATTTTGCTGTAAGCTGTGTGTTTTTCTTAGACTGATGTGTTATTCTTCTGCAGGCATTTCCTGTTCTTCATTTGCAATATGAGGAACTTTATTATTTCCTTAGTTAATGGCTTCACCACCTAAAGTTTGAGTGTAAATTATCTGCTGGAGTCTGGCAGATTGTGCCAACAAGGCTCAAGACAGGCACAAATCTTGCTTAAGAGCAGTGTCATTTTCTTTGCAAAATGGATGTGAAGTTGTTCTGTAGGTTGCCCAAGATTTGTGCTCAGCTCCAGCTCAGCCTACACTGTCTCTTCCATGGTTTAAGAATTGTACATGGCCCAAGCACCTGTGTTGAGAAAGCAGAGCAGACTGCCCTATGAAGTCATTGGGTGAGGAATTAAATTTCCTTGTCAGAGAGCAAATGGGATTTTCTTTGTTTTCACTTGAATTTCAGAGCCTTTTTTTTTTTTTTTTTTTTTTTACAGCTTGGCTAAGCTAAATGCATATTTAAAGAGTGGTACAAGAGATAATATTTAAGTGTGGAAAACTGTGAAGACAATTTAAACAAGTCTTTCAGTTAAGCTTGAAAATTGCTTTCTGGCATGTATCCAAAGAAGAAAAGCCTGCCATTTTATAGCCAGTCCATTACTTTTGGAATAACAGCTGAAAGAATAAAACTCTAACTGGAGATGCATGCACATGTGCTTTCACATGTGTTCACAGTAGCAGGTACAATCTTTTACCCTTCTGCAACTGTTTATCTCCAGTGTTTGTCAACTGTGTATTGACATGTTGGTCAGAAGAACTTTTGCTTAAATGAGAAATGTCAATTATTGTTGCAAGTAGTTACCACCAGAAAATAACACTCTTGATTCTGAGCTGCTGTTTCATGATCAACAAATATTTGCTCTGCAGAGATTAATTTCAATGTAAATTAAGCTTAATGCATTTTTTGTTTAATTATCTTGTTTTGTAAATGCCAGGTAAAAAGCCTCTTGGGTTATGGTACACAGTGAAAGAACTTCTCTAGATAGACTTAAAAGGACTATGCTGCTCATAGGCATTGAATCTAGCACTGATTAGGAAAATTTTATTAAGGTTCTAGTTCTTAAAGCAGTATAAAATCAGAAATTCACTTAAAGTATTTAGTATATTCTTACCTCTAGGGCCTGCAAGAGAAAAGTAAGGAAATTATTCAAGCGTGCTGTTTAAATGTTCAAAAAACAAAAAGCACCCAAATTCTCCCACCTAAACTCTTCCTAAAAGTATGGGGGGGCGGGGGGAACTGGTTCAAGAATTATGGAACCAGGAATAATGTGAATATTGTGGGAGATTCTTGGGCTTTCAGAAATAAAGAAAACTGTACCACAGGGGTGGGGCAGCTGCTGATATTGGGTAGGTAACTGAGACTATAATGCTATAGAAAGAATGAAAAAGCTCCACTGCTTTTTCAGTGGGATAAATTAAAAGGAGAAACAAAAATAAAAAGTAGTGAAGGAACTATCATTGGTCCTAGGGCTTTCTGCATAGTGGTGCCATAGTGGCATTGGAGAGAAATGTATTGGCTAGAAATCTTTAATACCTGCCCCAATTCCCAAACCCATTCATAATCAATAGGGAAAATTAAAAATAATTTTTAATTGTTGAATTTTTTTTACTCTGCTCTTGCTGGTTGATATTTCATACTGAGATTGACTGGAGATTTCATACTCTTAGTATAGCTTCAGAATGAGGAGATGAAGCACAGAAATAGTTATTTAAGTTACTTGATTGTGTTGATTCTTGCACATGTGAACAAACAGACTTGAGAAACTCATGGAGAAATCTGAGAGAGATGATCATTCACAGCAATATATATATAATAACTAATGTACATTTCTATTCCTGACAGTTAAGACCAAAGAATATTAACCAAAAGTACTGGCTAAAAAGGTTGAAGGAAGATAACTTGATTTCTTTAACAAGGTAGTACTTGAGAAGACAATCAAAATAGACTCGGAAAATCATTGCTTTTATTCCTTCTGGGCAAATTTTGTGCAGCTAAACCCCACACAGCCACTCACTCACTGTCCCTGCGTCAGGATGTGGGAGAGAATTGGAAGAGTAAAAGTGAGAAAACTCACAGGGCGAGATAAAGGCAGTTCAGTAGGGAAAACAAAATCCATGCACACAAGCAAAGCAAGGAATTCATTCACTGCTTCCCATGGATAGGCAAGTGTTTCTATTTCCAGGAAATCTGGCTTCCATCATGCCTCATGGTGTTTTAGGAAGACAAACACCATAATTCCAAACCTCTTCTTCCTTCTTTCCCCAGCTTTATATGCTGACCATGACACCATAGGGTTTGGGACATCCCTCTGATGAGCTGTCCTGGCTGAGTCCCCTCCCAGCTCCTTGTGCACCTGCTTGCTGGTGGGATGAGAGGCAGAAAAGCTCTGTACAAGCCCTGCTCAGCAACAGCTGAAACATCCTTGAGTTATCAACTGTTTGCAGAACAAATCCAAAACACAGCTCCATACCAGCTACTGTGAAGAAAACTAACTCTCCCACAGTCAGAACCAGCATAGCAGATGACTTTAGCAGATAGCTAGAGACAGGATAACAGTATTGGCACCTGGCCATTGGAGGGCACTTAACAGTATCAGTTTGCTCCAAGTCCTGTTAGTTGCATGCTGATACAAAGATGCCGTTTGTTTTATTTCCCAAAGATGCATTTGGCCAACTTAGAACAGCTGCAATCTCATATTTTTCTTTCTGTTGGCTGCATGAACCATAAATAGATTTTATTGTTATAGATGTCAATCTCCTCAACAAATCTCATCTAAGCAATCTCTTGCAAAATAATATCCTTCCAGTTCATTCTTTATTCAATTCCCCACTTAACAAAACAAGGCTGTCCTGCAAACTCAAAAATCTAGTAGAAATGAATTATCTACTCAGAAATTTTTGGCAATTTCAAACTTTTTTTTCCTTCATGGCTTGACTGATCTCCAGGCCGGTCCTATTCCACCAGATTGCAAAAGAAGATGCTGACTGTGACACAGAGTTATTGTATTATAGCATGAGTGATAGTAGATACTTCTCCTGATGGATAAATTTGATTAATGTAAGATGTCTGTTGGAAGTCCTTTTACTTTTTGTTTTTCAGTGAGAGACCCTGAGTTACACCAGCTTAAAAATGTCTTAACAGTCAGGTTTTTAGAAGTGGTGTGAAGTTGAGTTTCAATTTAATTTTTCTAGAGGCAGCCACTCTATGAAAGGTAAAAACAGTGCCTAGTACCTATCCTTTAAGTTCAGGAAGTCAAATGTCTTTCCCTCTGGTTTTCTTACCTAAACAAAGGGCAGAGATTTGAAGCAGCCCCAGTATGCCAATAACAGGTTTTTAATGAAGTCTTTTAATGTTTGTTTTGGACACATTTCTTTTTATTGATCATTGAAATGACTGGCAGCACTAATGTTCTTTAGTGCTGAATAATAAAACTATACAGAGACTGTTAAGTTAAAAAAAAAATTTCACCATGGAGCCACACTGAAGCATTCTTACTCCATTGAAATTATTGTTCCATTCACGTATCTGACACTTTCTTCTCCTTCATCAAGAAAAGAAAAAGAATGTTAGACCAAATGATAATAATTTTTGCTACCTTATATTCATACTTTTATGTCTCCTTTGAACAACACAAAAATGATAAAATGATAGGAAAATTCATTGGAGTTGTAGATTTTGAAATATACTTAGCCATGAAATAGGCTGTAAGCAAGCATGCATGTAACTGAATGTAAATGAATAGTTCCATTTAATTCAGTAATACTTTTCATGTACATAAAATTAAAATAACATCTTTTTTTTCATAGATGTACAAACTGGAATGGTTTGGGTTGGAAGGGATCTTAAAGTTCAACTAGTTCCAACCCCTTTGCCATGGGCAGAGGCCCTTCCATCAGAGCAGGTTGTTCAGAGCCCCATCGAGGTCATTGAACTCTTCCAGAGGATTTCCATTTTGTATGGTTAAAATTGAGGACTACTATGTGCTTTTGTTTTTCCTCAGGCCTGGATGAGTTAATGACTTGGAATTGGAAAAATAAGGCTTAAAAATGGAAAAAACAATCATATTTTAAAATCATATTTTATTCTGTTTATTGTATGCTTTTCAGTCTTTTTTATGGTAGCTACTGTTTAGGCACTATGGAAAACTTCACAGAGATTAGGATTTCATGCAGTATTTTTAATATTTATAGTTTTATTTTTACCTTCATTTCTTGTTCTTTCAGCCACACATAGTGAAACTTAAAATATGTATTTTCAGATCAAAAGGAAAGTGATTAGATACTCTTCCTTTCCCTAAATTTCCTTGTTCTTCAGAATAATTTATTCCTTTACAGATTGTAGGAGTGTGTTCATTCCTTAATGAATTAAGAATTCACGAAACACTGTCTTTATCTCTTTTTTTTTTTTTTTTTCTTGTGGTGTTGTCTGCTGCTGCTGCTGTTTTGTATTGGTGCATGGTACTGTAACCTCTAACTTGTGAAACACTAATGGCATTTTTTCTTGCCTGAAGTGTGTAGACTGTGGTTGCTCTTGGAAGGAAAAAAGATGCAATTTCTTCATTCATGTAACTTCCTTCTGTAAACTTGCATGCTTCATTTAAATTATGGTTGAACTATAGAATCACCATTACTATGTTGCTGTAATATTTTCAGTATTACAGCAGGGTTCTAGAAGACTAGAATATTTTTTGAGGGGGAATAACCCCACAAATTTATTCTTGTTTCAAAAGTAGCCAGAAGTGTTAAATCTTTATGTTACATTTTGTCACTTCTCCAGATCATTTCCTCCAACACAACAAGCTAACATGCTTTTCAGTGTGCACAGTACAGATAAATATCTGAAGTCGTGGTGTGGGGTAGGGTTTACAAGCTCTTTCAAGCAGAGAAATGGTTAACATAAGCACTGGCAAGACAGCAGATCGGATGATGAAATGCAGCTGCAAGGGATAAATGCACTCAGGAGAAGTCTGCAGAGGAGGAGAAGTGCCTAAGGAAGTAGGGAGAGCACTTAGAGGAGGGCTGGTAGAAGGGCAAGCTGTGAGGCTCAAGGTGACACGAGCCTCTGAAATTAGGGAACAGGAAAACAGCTATGTGGAGGGGGAAAAAATAAAGATGCACTTTTGGGAACCTTTTTTTCCCTAGCAAGGCTGTGCCTGGCAGGGATGAGTCCCAGTAGTCAACCTGTTTGTAAGAACAGTTCAGCTCCCCAAACTTCAAAAGTGTTTTATGTGACACAAGTTTGCATTTGAGCTTGTTGGTGTTGGCCGAATGTCCTTGGGTGACTTTATGATGCTTGTATCCCCAGTTGTCTGTTCTATTTATGCTGGATATTAAGTTCTGCACCTTCAAGACTGATTCAAAGAGCAAAGGAGAGGAAAAAGAAGCACACAGTTTGTTTTCAGAAACTGCATTCACTCCTCTGCATTCCTTCTTACAGACTGTACTGTCTGCTGCACAGACAGCAGAAGAAAGTTCTCCTTTGCTTGTAATTAGCTTTTAGCTAGCTAAGGCAGAAAAGTTCCCTTTTTTTTTTTTTTTTCTTTTTTTTTTTTTTCTTTTTTTTTTGTTAGAGCTATTCAAACCTGTTCTAAACTAAAAACCCGAAAGAACACTGGGAACTCATGCCTTTGGCCCACTGGGGCCTGGGATGCATTTTCCAGCACAGGAGGGACTGATAAGAAACTGAGCAAGCCAAGTAACACCCCACAACAAGGACTTTCTGAATATGTCACCTCTTCAGAACAGTGAGAAGTTTTATTGTTTAATATTAATTTTCTATGCTTCTGGATACTTTGCTTGTTAAATAAACAGGTTTTTCCACTTTTCTCCAAAAAAATTGGTTCCCAAACCAGTTAGGAGAAAAAACATTTAAATCTGCTTTTCTAGAAAAACCCCTTTTAGAATTTCCACTCAAATTTGCCCTAAACCAAGACACCTCTTCACTGTCAATGGAAAGAAACAGATGCTTTTAGGGCATGATTCATCTGACCTATTTTGAACACCTGCCTTAGGAGGAGTTGAATCATACCCTAGAACTGTTTCTGTCTATTGATTAAAAAGAGAGCCTAGGGCAACTAACTGAGATTTAAATGCCTATATAATATATATCTTGGCTTGGAGAGATATAAATGGTCCCAAAGAATACTGTGTAAATTCAGAAGCTAATGTTTGGATGTCATCATTGTGACAGCTGTAGAGCATGAGCACTACAGAAGTTTCTCAGGATTTACCTTAAACTCCACTGCTTTGTTTCTATACAGGATATGGGCAGTGGGAGTTGGTGACACAGCCATCTTTTGCCACTGGATGTATGCTGAGTTCTGATGGCTGCTGCAGAAACTATGGCTCTGCCAATTGCCCCAAAGCTCTGCTGATTTGTAGGAATTGCTTAACTTATATCTTTGGGGAGAAATCACAAAGAAGAGAGAGAGAGAGGGAAAAAACACAAAACACCCCAGGTCCTTCCTAACTGAAATTTGTCAAGCCTACCAGGTTTTTCTATGTGCGAGACTATCTCACAGCACCATTTTTAGTGCTCCTGCACTGCACTAATTAGGAGGAAGATTGTGAAATTTTGCTATGGAAGGGACAAGGTTATCTTGAAGTGAGATTTTTTACATGGGAAAGATAAGGTCATCATCTATTTTTCCCACTAAGATATGCTCAGTTCTGTCTGAATGGCAAGCTTCCATGTACCTCAGTTTGCCTAAATTTGACTTGGTATTTGTGGACATGTCCCACATGATGTCACTGTATCAGATTTCTAGCTGGGAAATCAAGATTGCTACTCTAACCCTCACTTGCAAAGATGAATTGTCCTGAAACATTTGTTTAGTGTATATTATGTCAGCCCTCAAAAAAACCCATGAGGAAATTAGTGATAGTTCTTTCAAACTAGGGTTTTAATAATTTTTAATAAATAAGACATTGGGCTAAGCATCCAACATTAATTAAATGTGTCATAAATGTTCATCAAAAGTTCATCAAATTTACACCATTAAGCTGACGTATTTACAAAGGCATTGTGGAAAAAACATTTTGAAGAATGGGCTCTCCTAAGTCTAGCATATCCTAAAGAATGGGCCCTCCTAATTCTTCAGCATTTCCTAAAGGCTGAATGAATAAGTGACTTTGTAACCATAATAATGTTATTTGATGAAAGCTCCCTGGATGGATGAGGGGTAGCAGTGGACATTGTCTCCTTGAGTTCAGCAAGGATTTCGACACTGTCTCTCACAAGATCCTCATAGGCAAACTCAGGAAGTGTGGACTGGATGAGTGGACAGTGAGGTGGGTTAAAAACTAGCTGAACTGCAGATCCCAGAGGGTTGTATTCAGAGGCACAGGGTGTTGTTGGAGGCCTGTCACTATCAGTTCCCCTCCAAGGTTCAGTACTGGGCCCAGGGTTGTTTACCTTGTTCATCAATGGCTTGGATGAAGGGACAGATACTTTCTCAGCCAGTCCACGGATGACACAAGACTGGGAGGTGTGGCCAATACTCCAGAGAACTGTGCAGCCCTTCAGAATGGCCTCAACAGGTTTGAGACATGGGCAAAAAGAACAATCTGAAATTCAACAGAGGCAAATGCAGAGTCCTGAACCTGCAGAAGAATAACCCCAGGCACCAGGGCAGGCTGGGGGTCAGCTTGCTGGAAGGCAGCTCTGCAGAGAATGACCTGGGAGTCGTGGTGGGCAACAAGATGCTTATGAACCAGCAGGGCTCTTCAGGAAGAGCATTGCCATGAAGTTGAGGGAGGTGATCCTTCCCATCTGCTCAGCCCTGGTGAGGCCAGATCTGGAGTGCTGTGTCCAGGCCTCTCAGTACAGGAAAGACAGGAGCTCCTGGATTGGGTCCACTGGAGGGTGACAAAGATGATGATGAAGGGACGGGACCATCTCTTTTATGGGTAAAGGCTGAGGAAGATGCACCTGTTCAGCCTTGAGAAAGGGGGACCTCATCAATGTCTGTAAGCATTGAAGGGTGGAGCCAGGCTCTGCTTGTTTCTGCCAAGCAATAGGACTGAAGACAATGGGCAGAGACTGATGCACAGGAAGTTCCACCTGAATGTGAGGATGAACTTTACTTTGTGAGTGATTGTGCAATGGAAGAGGTTGTCCAGAGAGGTTGTGAAGCTTCCCTCACTGGAGATTGAAGAACCTCCTGGACACAATCTTGTGCCGTGTACTCTGCAATGACCCTGCTTGAGCAGCAAGGTTGGACTAGATGACCCACTGTGGTCCCTTCCAACCCTACCCATTGGGTGATTCTGTGATTCTTTAAATTAAAAATGTATGTGAATTATCAAAATACCCTAAAAATAAGGTTTTTTAAGTTCTTAGTAATTATAGTGTGTATATATAATCTCTAGAAACAGAAGCTGGAGGCTGTGATTCTGTTTATAATATTTGTGTTAAGAAGGGAAATACCTTCTGTTTTGATCAAGCACAAGCTTAAAATTATTGCAATTTCTCTTTAAGCCCATCACACACCAAGTTTGGCATATCTCCTTTTTCTACAGCTTGGATATTTATCAACACAATAGACTTGGCTAGAGGAAGTAAATTTAGGTTAAAATACATATCTGTAGTCTATATTTATTCTTTACATTTACAGTGAGATTATATCATCAGTGACTTTAAAAATGGCAATATTTGAATTTAAAAATTAATGGGATTAATTCTTAATTATTTTATAGTTTAGAAAAAGTTCTGCCTATTTTTCATATTAATTATCCAATTATTTTATACCCAAAGTACAGAAAAATAACTTTTCAATATCATCATTTTTCATTAAACCTCATCTTTAACAAACTTTAGCACAAATAAGCAAGTCCTTCATCTTTCCATATTCTTTGGTTTTCAGTCTGTATTTTGCACATTTTAAGGTACTGTGCTTTTCCTTCATAGGCAATTCAAATGACTCAAGGAGAATTAAGTCTTTGCTTAATGAGAAGTACACAAGCATGTTTTAAGAATTTGCCTTAAGAAATGAATTCAAATCAGGAAATATTTTTGTCAACACACTATGCATTCTCCTGGAATTTAAAAGAACATTGTCCTTAATGGCAGATTTAGATTATCATCTTACTTGCATTTTCCTGTGTATATTTTATGCTCTCTGAGTGCTTCAAGTTTGACTATATGGTCTTTAATGAACCTTCTAGTCCTATGTTTGATGATACTCACACATAAGGGGAGAAGAGAACGGAAGTGGCACAAATGAGGTCTCTTTTCTTACTATAATTCTGTGGATGCTGAAGCTTTCTTACAGCTAAAAGGGTATACATCCAACGTCCTATTCTAGTAACAGAAGTGGAGGAAAACCTGACAAGAAAATTTTAGGATGATCCAAAAGTAAATTAATTGCTGATTGCATTTGCCATACATATACATTTCTCTTTACATTCCAATATTGAATGAAAGCCCCTGAAGTTTAGCTTTAAAAAGAAAGGAATATTAGGATAGTATGTATTTTTTATAAATAAAATATGAAAATTCCCAAATTACAAGGCATGTGTCTCTACAGAAGCCAGGTAAAACAGATGAGTTTATTTGATGAAAAGGTTCATGGAAAGGAGAGCTCTCAAGTAGTTTAGCAAGGCTGCCTAAAGCTTCAGTTAAAACTGTCTCAGATTGTTTAATTTATTTCTCTTTTGCATGAATAAAAGGTAAAGCCAGGAGTGCTGCTAAGAAAGCTAACAGTGCCTTTTTAAGGCATCTACATTTATATATACACTCTGAGTTGTTAACCACATTTGATATATTGGTTTAAAATCTATTATTTGAAGGGTTGGTTTAAAAGAAGAATATCAAAGATATGTGGATGAGCCTTTTTGAAAGAAAAATATCAGCTTGTTCTTTGTTAATAGAGGTTTCTGACTCTCTAGCTGCACACATTGTACTTGTGTATTTTTACTGTTACTAAATACTATTCATCGATAATACTGTTTCTGACTAAATTAAAGAAATATCTGAGGCAGACTAATTTTTTGCTAATTTTTTACTATATGATTTGAATGTGTAAAATAGGGGAAATGACAATTTCCCATGAATTTGTTGGAACAAATAGTTGTAATTCAATCCTAGTGAACTGTCTGCATTAAGAAATGTGGATGTAAATAAACCTATATACATACTTACATAATAATTTTTTTTCGACATGAAACTTTTGGTCACTGTTAATACTTCTTTAATTTTCAATATCAAATTTGTATTTCCCCTTGCTGGGATTTTGCAAAGCTGTATCAGAAAAGGGTCTTCATCTTTGGTATCTAGTGAACTTAGTCCACACAGATGACTTCTTGCAATTGCCAATTAGCTTTTTCCCAGAAGGAAGCAGTAGCATATGTCTGCCCTGTATTTGATAAACAGGACTGACATAAACTCTTAAACACTAACTTGAGAAATATATTCTGAGTGTTTCATGATCACAACAGCTGCATAAGACTTAGGAAGCTGAGGGAGTAGAAAAACTTCAAGGAGAGAGAAAAAATAAAGTAATACCTAAAACTCTTGAAAGTTTGGAGATAGTCTTAATAATTTGCATTCTAGTCTGCCAAAGCCTTTATAAACTCTCTTGTTATTTTTTTTAGTGCGGCAATTTTCATATCACTAAGGACAGGCAAAACAGCTTAAGTCAGTCACTGTCCACCTTCAGGCTGTTCACCTGAAGTCCAATCACAACTAATTTTTTTTGTGATTTCATTGCCAATTAAATATAGAGTATAAGGGCATTTTTGTATGGTAAACATCCACTCTCCCTTCTGCAGTTCCAGCCAGATAAATGCATTTTTTTTGATGCTTAAAAAGTACTTGAGGTGCTTGTGGTGGTCAAGAACAAACTACTTATATATTCAGCATGGTGAGTTTGGTGAGTTGGAAGGCAGTTCAAGTTTTAACTCTCTCTGGAAGCCAGCAGCTGTACCCATCACTTGTCCTTGTGACCTGGGAGCACAGGAGGAGTAACTGTGATAATAAGTACTGGTGATCATGCAGATTGTAATCAGTGATCTGACTTGGCACTGATAGGTGGCCAGGCCTCTTTTTTTCCATTGTAAATGGCCAAACTGAGAACTGAATTAATAAAATATACATTACTTTAGCAAGTTATGAAAAAAAGCCTAAGTCTTAGAAAAAAAGCCTAAGACTTAAATGCCTTTTTGTGATGTGTTGGGATAGTTCCATTCTTTATCTTTTTCTTTTTCTTTTTTGTTTCTTAGTTGCTTGAAAATGTTTCCCTTTTTGGTTGTGAGAGGAAGCACTATCATCACTGTAGTGCAATAAGTGTATAATAATAGTTTTATAGGTGTAAAAGTCAGAATGCTATTAGTGCTGAGAGGTATTGTTTTAGCAACTGGATCTTGTGTCTAAGAAACTAATTTTTAATAATGTAATTTGCTTAATGTTATGTATTCACAAAGTTAATAGTCAATGAAATTTCTCATGCACCTTTTCTTGAACAGAAATACTTTTTCCTGTTAGGTGCTTTGTTATTAAAGAACATTAGTTAAATTAAAATGGGCACCTAGGCTGAGAGTGCTCACAACACTTAATGAACTTTTTGCAGTTTGCTTCCAAGTACTTGTCTACTAACAAGATTACAGGCATATTAAGATGAGTGTATTTGGGGGCAGGAAATTGTGTGCTTAAGAAATAAAGACACTTTCAGCTGCATGTCTTTTGAGACATAAATTTATCACAGAGATGGTGAAGCAAAGTAATCATCTCTCCTGCCATCACTGCTGTAGTCCAGCAAGGCCCTGAGCTGTAGCAAAGGGGAATTAAGATAAGTGACTGTCCCACATACTCTGAAATAAAAGGCTTAAATAGCAGTGAGGCCTGAGCCTGTCCTGCAAGAAGGGTGGTGTGTCCTCGGTGGCAGGCTGGTGACAGGCAGTAGCTGTAAACATCTGGAAGTAGAAATGTGGAGAATCACTCTCAGGAGTAGAAATGTGGAGAAATCAGCTCCCCTCCTTCCCACCCCATCTTTATGCCACAATATTTTCTTACAGTTCCGTAATAACCTACATTTAGTGAGAGCTTTGTTACACATTTATGGTCTTGTGCAATTTGATAACTCCTCCAGACAGCAGAGTAACTTTCCACAAGACAAGCATATTATTTCTGAAAATTGTCGGGGTCTCAGGGGACTTCATCAGTATTTATAAAATGTCTTTAGATGTTTCTATGAGAGGTGTTTTATACTGTGATAGGTGTTTTATCTGTGATAGGTGTTGTGGAATAGACCCTCCTCCCTCTATCCTATACCCAAAACAAACATCTCTACAGTGGTAATGAGAAATTTCTATGGCACTGAGACAATTTTTTTCATCAAAGGGTCGTGCCATGTGCTTTATGGGATTCTCTATTCAAATCTTCATGTGGTACCATGGCAGAGCTAATTGTATCCATTCAACACTCTAAACTGTGCCCAAATTAAAAGTACCTGATTGACTCCAAGTCATACAGTTGTCTTGTCCCACTCTAGTCTCATCCTAAACTGAATTTCTTTTTGTAGCCTCCAGTACACGGTACCAGCAGAGAGAACACACAAAAGAAGCAGTTTGAATTGCTGCCTTGCTCATGAGACTGCCTCAGTGTTCCTTACCTTCACGTTGTTCAGCTGAACATCTGGATGGTTTTGGGTGGTTTCTCTTTTAATTGCTGTGCCAGCCTTTGCCATGCCACACATTCCTTGCTTCATACAAGCAGCACCCAGATTCATTATCTTCTGTTTGTTCCAGTTGTCTTGTTCTGGATGGGTCACTGAATTGTTTTCTAGACTACATCTCCTGTTACTTGCATTGAATGGAAAGTGTGGGGAGTTAAGAGGCACAGAGAACTGGCACCTATAGCTGTTTTGATTTGCATCTTTCAAAGAGAAAGAATTGACATTGCACTTTTCAGCTTCAATGTGGAAATAAATAAACCCTTTCTAAAAGTGTCATGTTAGGTTAAAATCAATGGGAACAACGCAGAGGGAGTTTACGAGAGTACAAATTATCCAAATCCAAATTAGAAATCCTACTCTGAACAATCAAAAGATAGAAAGAAATATTTTTAGTTCTGCATATTTGATCACAAACTTGTGTAACAATAATATTATACAGATAACACTCTTCCATTAATTGACAAAGCATCCTTTTATGGTGGGATTTCTCCAATTTATACTTATTCCTACAGAATAAGTCTCATTTTATTTCCTTCTTTCAAATACATAGATTTTAATATGCTCCTAGCCAAGTAGTTCCCAAAGATGTCAGAATTTTTGAATAATAATTTTTGAATAATCGGAAAGAAGTTTTTATTAAGGAACAGAGAAACATAGAAATTACATTTCAATCTTTTATAACCAGAAGACTAAACCTTATTTTGATAAAGTCTGCAGAGATTAACCCCATGTACATAAGCTAATTCAGAGATTTTAAAAATGACCAAACTTGATCTGATTTTTTTAAAGGAGTGTGTGCATAATGTCTCTAACCTGAACCTGTATGACACTATTTGCATAATTTTCAGCATTCAGTGAACTGCAGCCATCTACAAATTAATAACAAAGGGAAATAGATATTTCCTAACTGTAAGAAAACTGAAAATATTTCTGTTTGGGGAAGATTAGCCTTTACATTGTTGAAACAGGACAACCAGTGGGAGCATTTAATTGCTAGAAATGCATGATTCACATATGCATGTGCAGCATCATCACCAAAGGAACTTTAGGCAGCCAGGTCACCCTTGGCTATATTGGTTCCAGGAAATAGAAGCAGTACTGTTATTAACAGGTATTGTAAATCAGTGTCAAAATGAAAAATCTTGAACAATTAGAAAGTAATAATATTGTACTTTTGAGAAAAAATACTAAGATCTCAGCAATAAATTTCCTTGAGTGGAAGATCCATATGTCCTCAAATAAAATTAAAAGACTCATAAGCTTTCATTTCAGTTAAAGATTTATAACTCATTACCATGAGAGCAAGACTGAACCATAAATTCTGGAGGAAATTTAGAGACTAGCCAGCGGGAATTTCTTTTTTGTGTGTGTGTATACAGATTGAATTATAAAGCTGGTCTCATAACATTATTTTTAAACTTGCTGGTCATGTTTATGTTTTCTAATTTCAGCTTGTTTTGAGGATTTACTGATTTTTTTCCCCGTAAATTACACTTTAGAAGATTTCTTCTGATTTAAAGAAAAACAACTTCTTGTCTTTAGTAATGAATCCTACCTATGAGTTACAACATTTATTAGGAGGGAATCCATGTTTTCACTTTGGGGTATTTGGGATTTTTTGGGAGTGGAAGGCATACTTGGAGAGATTTGGTAACAAGCAAATCTATACAATGTGTCATCTTCCACAGTATCATGTCTGTGATGGTCAGCTGCAGCAGCTGCTGGAGACAGGACAAGCATACTATGAACTTTCTTTTCATTAACTATCCCAAATTTAAATAGTCAAAATTTAGGAGTCTTTCCTTTCATACTTTCAAAGTGACAAAGCAATTGCTAAGGGTCAGAACAGAATACACCCTGAAAACTTGAAAGAAAATAGATTTTCTCCTAGGCAACAGAAACTGCTTCTTAACATTCCTAAGTTCAGCATCTGGGAATAAACAGTCCTGGAGACTAGTGTTATACTAGCATTTATGTGTTGTTCCAATATCTAGTGCCTTAAAAAATAGTTTATTGTTTCTTTAATTATTTTCCAAAAAAGATTAATATACAAATACAACAGTATTTGTTGTGTCTCAGGAAAATTAGAATGAGATATGTTTTTCAATTTCACTGCTGTATTCTCAGGGCTGTAAGTTTTTCTGCATATGCTATTTTCAGTTGATAAATTGTTTTCTCTGTCTTATTATATGCAGACTTATATATAGCATATGGTTACTTTCCCCACTCATATATAAATAATTTCTTCCATACAAATGTAAATTTTAACACAATTTTCAAAATCAGGCAGAGTGAACATGCATTAACCAGGAAGGTAATGCACAAAGACAGCAGGCTTCTTCTTTGTTTTTCTTTCTTTTTCTTTCTTTTTCTTTCTTCTTCTTTCTTTTTCATTATTTTTCCTTGATATCCAGCCAGCTTTATACATATTCCAAACTCAAGGCAAGGAGTTAAAAATGGCTAGTGAGGTCAACAGGTAACTATGGGTAGTAGGCAAGGTAAACTTGTCTATTTTGAAGGGAATGTTTTCATATAAGGACATCAAGATGGCCTCCAGCTTGCTTTCAGAGCAGGTTTTTACTAGACAGCAGATAAGTACTCTTGAAGAATCCGCATTTCACAGAAGCTGTTTCACCTTTCTTCAACAGTGCTGTCATGATATTTCAGGTGAATATGAAAAAAGGCTGAGTGGTTGTTCATCTCTGCTTGCCCTCTTCATACCCTGGCTTCTGGGTGATTAGGAGGCAGAGCTGTGCTAAATTATCCCTCTTCCATGAAGCAATTTCTGTGCTTTTCATATTCCTGACTGGCTTTTTGGGCCACATTCAGGTATGACCCCAGTAAAGATGCGGCTCATTACCAGGAGGGAACATCCTCCTGTTCCTCTCATGTTAAAGCCCTTTTGCTCCTTATTTTTGAGAACACCACTAAAGTTTTTTACCTATTTCTGCTGTTGTCTGCAATAATTTGTGCCTGTGTCAGCAATAGTATGACCAGCAGGATTGGGTCCGTGATCCATTCCCCCAGCTCAGCATTAGTGAGGCTGCACCTTAAATCCTGAGTTCAGTTTTGGGTCCCTCATGGCAAGAAGGACATCGACACGGTGGAGCGTGTCCAGAGAAGGGCTGGTGAAGCTGCTGAAGGTTCTGGAGCACAAGTCCTGTGAAGAGCTGCTGAGGGAGCTCGGGGTGTTTACCCTGGACAAGAAGACACTCAGGAGACTTTATCACTTCCTACAGCTATGAGGCAGGAAGGGGAGACATGGTCTCTTCTCCCAACAAGTAATAGGACAAAGGGGAATGGCCTCAGGTTGCACCAAGTGAGGTTTGGATTGAATGTTAGGAAAAGTTTTTCACGGAGAGGGTTGTCAAGCATTGGAACAGGCTGCCCAGGGGAGTGTTTGGGTCAACATTTCTGCAAGTATTAAAAGATGTGTAGATACAGCACTTGGAGACATGGTTTAGTGGTTAACTTGGCACTACTATGTTAACATTTGGGCTTGATGACTGTAAAGGTCTTTTACAACCTAAAAACCCATGTGGCTCTATCATTCTGTGATTCTGTATAATTCTTATTTGTATTTTCATTATGCTCCACTAACCTATATAGTCATATAGTTGCTATTTACATTTTGTTAATGGAGTTACAAGATGCAGGAAAATTACAAAGGTTTTTCATCCTGACAGAAGTTCTTGAAGTGCAAGTCCATAGCCTTTACCTGAAGATCACACTTCTCCTTCAGATTTATTGTGTTGAGAAGTCTAATCTGAAGTTTAAGTTTCAAATACATATACAAAGGATTTCATGTTAGTATTTGACAAGTGATTATACAAATCTAATGTATAACATAAACAATATTCTTTATAAAATTAAATTTAATTTTAAAATGCCATTTAGTTTCTGAAAATCAGATATAGTCATGGTCACTGTAGAAAGATAAAGACAAACATGTAATAAGTAGCATTGTATAAGAGGATGAGAAGAATATTTACATAATATGAATGGAAAAAAAACAGAGTTACCATATACAAATTAAAAAAAAAATCTGTGAGTTGAATATTTGGCAGCTTGTTCTTTTCAATGGCATGCTTACCTAAATCTCCCCTTGTAAATACTTAGATAATAATTGGTATGAAAGCTGTCATAATTTTCCTACAAATGCAGGCTGCTGATTATTCCAATATATTTTAATTTATTGCAGTGCTAAAAGCAGTGTAGCTGGCCTGTGTATTCTACCTACACTACTGAAGTAAAAGCTGAAGAGAAAAACAAATATAGTTAATATATTTTTTCTTGTGATATATATGAGAAAATAAATATATTAGTTATTAGATATCTATCACTTTTATAACCTAATTACACTTTTAATAGTTTTTAGTGTGTTGGAGTAGAAAAAGGTAATGAAAGTACTAGAGTTAATTTTAAATTGAGAAGACCCCACTAGAAGAAAACTTAGAGGGTGACAGTCAGACTGCATCTGGGAAGAATGTTTGGTGGGAAACGACAGGATCAGCTGGCATTTCACTAATTAGTGAGAATCCAGATGGAACAGCTATCTGCTGTTGTGTTCAGAAATGCTGTGGTGTACAGAGGGAAAAAAAAAGGGATCAATCACCTTACCCAAAATTAGTAAATTAATTTTCCTACAAGAAGCTGAAGCGGTTTTTGGATATCTGCCATTGCATTCACAAAATGCAACTCATCAGCTTAATCTGAGCATAAGAGATTTTGCTGAGTACAAATCAATTAAATTTATAGGAAATGGTTAATTTTCAGTAATGAAACTTCTCTGCTCTGAACGAATTTATTGCTGAAGTTGGTCTCTTATTTCTAGTAGGGCATTCGGTTTTAATGGATGAATGAAAGACTTGTATGGGTAATCATACACAGCCAGACAATACTGAGGTTGTAAAGAAACACCAGGATCAAGTGCGGATCTGTAGCATTTTAACAAAGCCTTTTTTCCACCTACCACACCCTTCAAAGAAGTAAGCTGTATAGCAGCAATAATGAATACAGATTTTGGGTTCCTTGTACTGCTGGGAAAGTTTCCTGGGTTTTATTCCACATTTATATGCCCAGAACTCTAGAGCCCAGTGTAGGCAATACATCTTGTACAGGCCACATGTTAATGTTACCTGAGTTATAAAATTGGTGTGGGGAAGAACCAAGTGTTTTGTATCTGTGCTGCAATGAAGCACAGGAAGATCTGTCATTTGGCTACATATTGCAAATACCCTGGAGCTTCAATATTAGTGATAGAATAAGGTAGAAACATACAATCATCACAGAACAGTTTGGCTTGTAAGGGATCTTACCAATCATCTAGTGGCAACCTCTGTGCCATGGGCAGGAAAGCTTCCTTGCCATGAAAACCTTGCTCAAAACCTTTCCCAACCTGGCCTTGAACACTTCCAGGGATGGGGCGTTCACAGCTTCTGTGGGCAACCTGTTCCAGTGCCTCACTACACACATGATTTCTTCTTTTTATCTAATCTTAACTTCCCCTTCTTCACTTCAAAGCCATTCCCCTTTGTCCTATCACTACATGCCTTTGTAAAAAGTGCCCTTCCAGCTGCTTGTAGGCCCCCTTTGGGTACTGGAATGCTGCTGAAAGGTCTCCCAGAGCGTTCTCAAGGCTGAACAACCTCAATCATCTCAGACTGTCTTCATAGCAGAGGTATTCCAGCCCTCTGATCATCTTCATAGCCCTCTTCTGGACTTGCTCTGACAAGGTCATGCCCTTTTTATGCTGCATCCCCCAGAGCTGAATGCAGGAGTCCACTTGGGGTCTCACAAGGCAGAATCATCTCCCTGGACTGTTTTCTGCTCTTTGCATACACTTGGCATCCTGGCTGCAAGTGCACATTGTCAGCTCATTTTGAGCTTCTTGTCAGCTGACACACTCAGATCTTTCTTATCAGGGCTGCATCAAGTAGCCTCAGCTGGAGCTGTGGAGCCCTGCTTTCCACTAAGGTTTTTTGAGTTTAGGTTTAAGGCTGAAGGAAATGTGTGACAGCTCCATCACAGATTAGTTTGAGTTGTCATCAGATCATACCTGGAGTTAATTCATTTAGCCTTGAAGTCCTTCCATTTTTGTCTGGACCTGACTTTGCTACTCCTCTGCTTTTCTTGGTAAAGTATCTGCATAGAAACAAATTTATTTTTGAGTTTGGACAAGTTGCACCGAGTCTGTAACACAGAGAAATTACCATGAAATGTGCTATAATGGAGTAAGATGTAATTCCCATCAGTTTAAGTGTTTCTAAATCACACTGCTGCCAAAGGCACTGTGTTGACACGACCACCCCACCTGCCAGCATCTCCTGGCATGGGCACAGCGCTTGTGTCTTCGAGATATGAGCATTTCAGCTGCCACAAAACAGCTGTAAATTCAGCCTTATCAGCACACTTTTGTAGACAAGACTTCCAGCTTGATACAACACCTATTTTTATTTTATTTTATTTTTTTTTGTGAGTGGGCAGAACAATGCATGCTTTAGTTTTGTAAGTTTACACCTCAAAAGGCTTTTGGATCCTGGATGAAAAGTAAATATTAAATCCACAAAAAATCTTGTTGATTATAAAACTGAAAATTCGAGGAAGGTGGGAATTGATGTGAGAATTGACTGTTACTCCAATAAGAGTTATTACAATTTACAGATTTTTATTATTTGTAAAGTCAAATCCTTGTTAATATTGAAGTTATTTGTAAAGAGTAATGCCCTAATTCACTTGGGTTTCCACCTCCATCGAGTATACATGATCTTTAAACTGGCAGGCAGGTGGGGTGAATGCAAGCTCTAGTGATTATCACTTGCTTGGTGAACTCACCTTATGGCTCTTTCTTTCAAATCTCAGGCTCTGTTTCTTTCATGATGTTTAATATTTTAAAAAGTGTCAGTTGCAACAATATGTAAAGGGAACTGACAGGAATAAAAAAGACATGCTATCCTTTTCTTTTTGTGACCCCATGGGTGGTTGCTGGTATGGAGATTCAAGCTCTTTCTTAGGATGAGGCATAAAGCTTTGTAGAATAGCACCACCTGGGAGTATCTGTTTTGTCAGCTGCAGGCTGATGTTTTCACCTACTATTTAATTGCATTAAACAAAATTGTATTACTTTCCTTCTGCTATAACTATTGTTTTCTTCTTTCCCAAGCCTGCATTTTAAATGGTTTGCCTGTTAATTTGATATTTGCATCAAGAGTCATAGGATTTCTTGTCATAGGTGAAGACAATACAAAATAATAGATTTTCCCTGATTGATTTCATCTGTACATTTACTTGTACTTAAATTTTGTTCACATTGATAGGATGATGGGTTAGTAAGGTTTTGGTGCAATAATTTTTTTTTTTTTTTTTGACAAGGTGATAATCTGAAAAGGGAAATTTTCCTGATTTGTAAGTACAGTACTGATGAACACATGTAAAGTCATAATGAATCTGAGAAATATCACATGAAAAAAAAGAACAAATGAAGGAAGATTAAACTCTTCATGAAAATCATCCCCTAATTTTTTTTTTTTCTCATTCCAGTGTTTTTCATAGTGTCAATCAGGGTAAACAATTTGATTTGCCAAAATAGGAAACCAATTACAAATAAGATGCTAAGCAAACCTTTTTGGGGGGAAGAGATTTAAAAAGTTTTTAAAGGAGAAAATGACTAATTTTTAATTCTACTTTATTTTCATTTTAGATTGAGATTTCAAGAAAGGTGTTCAAATCATGCTCCTCCTCCACAGTATCTCTGTATGGGGATTGCATAGTGCAGATATTACACCTCCATATGAAGGTCCAGTTGCAAGGAAACCTTGAGCTCTCGGGTGTCACCTCACTGTTCCTTTAATAGGAGATTGAATGTCCTAAGAAAGGAACAAATTTTAGTCACCAAATAATATTTTCGTATTTGGCCAAGCTGAGAAAGGTTTTGGGTTTTATATTCATTTATTGAATAATAATGCTTAAACTATTTTTTTTGATTGAAACATGAAGTAAAAAGTTGTTAAAATAGAGATTCTCTAAAGAAAAACAAAGAATTTTTATCCTGATATAAACATTTTGACAGGCTGGGAGGATATTAATGTCTTAGTGAATTGAGGTTTAGTATGATGCTATACTTATCAAATCTGTGTCTAATAACTCAGAAGGTAAAATGTACCTCTTGCACCTCTTACTTTTTCTAGAACTGATTTTATTAGTTGTGTGTCAGTTTAATTATTTCTGCCATGAACACAAGGTTGATGAAGAAATGTACCTTGCTTTTTCACCCATTTTTCAATACCTGGAAGCTACTTAGGGTGCTGGCATTTCTCACACCTACCTTGAATCCCTGTCTCAGTGCTCAAGGATTACTGAGAGGCAGCAATGCATGTTATTCCACCAAAACAACACCACAATTCCTTGAGCCCCAGGCCAAAATGAATTGAAACCTGTGCTGGAACAGCTGTTTTGCACTTTGTGTGAAACAGTTCTACCAATAATAATTATATAGAAAGCACTATCCTTCAGGAGAAGGGGTCAGACCTGGTCTGTGACCCTTCTGCACCTACCAAGTGTGACCAAAGGGGTTGCCGAAAATTCAGTCTGAGTGACATCTTTTAAAAGTGTGCTTTGTGTCCTCTTAGGGTCTAGGTTTTGAGTTAGATGCTTCCTTCTTGCTGTTAGTCAATAAAACATTAAATTTTTTAGCTCAAGATTTCAACTTATCTAAACCTGAAATTATTCTTATATCACTTTGTTTAAGAGTTGAATTCTCAACACGAAGTAGTGACAATAGTAGTAAGAAAAACCTAACAGCCAAGAATTGCTTAGTGTAGTGGTGTCCAGGAATGCACAAATCTAGTGATTCTGATAGTGTGTTCTCATGTAGCCCTTAGATTTCTTTCTGTACTCATCTAAATAAAAGAAGCCAGCAGATCTTCAGGGCATTACCTGGTAGTAGGGCTTGCAACAGGGCTGTTCTGCTCATGGAGGTCTCCCTGAGTGCTTCACCCACTGCTTTCTAAGGTCTGCATAAATCAGCAAGGCTGACCCAAGGCTTGCCCTTGCATTGATGTGGTTGTACGTTGTCTGAGTGTTTTTATAGTGACCACTGTGTACTCAGAGACTAGGCACACATTTGTAAGGTGGAGTTCTTTGGCTGCTTCTTGTCAAACAAAATGTTGTCCTTAGCAAAATAAGTTTCACATCATAAAAATTCAGCCATGTACATGAATCACCTCCAAGGAGGTTTATCATTGTCTAGAAGAGGAAAATAACTGTATTTGAAGAAGAAGGAACTCAGATGGGATTGATTCATCTGACCTGACATGCAGGCAGGTGTTTACAAAGCACATAGTTGATCAGAGTATTACTCAACTATGAAAAATACATACTCTATATTTGTCCCATTTCTTTGTAAATTCTCAGCTAAAAAATGATTTCTTTTTGAATTAATGTGTATCATGCTTTGTTTGTTTGGAACATTTTTTTTTGTTTTACAGATCACACTCTTCTACAAACTGTTTTGCTCAAATCAATATTTGCTACATTTATTCTCCAGGGTGTGAAGTGATCCTATGACATTCTCATATCTTGAAAGAGCTGCTGACATTCTTTTCTGTTTACAATACTGAGTATTTTGCAGCATTGAACTCTGATTACCCTTTTACTCTCTTTGATCTCTGCATCTGTCTGCTTGAAGAATCTCTAATTTCTTAACATTATTCTTTTTGGCTTGTGTACTGTTTAGTGCAAGTTTAAAATGTGCATGTAAAGGATTAGTCTGTTATAGACTCCCTTTCACAGCAGTCAGTAAAACTGCCTACACTGTTCCTTTATATTAACTCTTTTTTCCAGAGGACAACTAAGGAATAAATTGTCCCCTATTCCCTTTTTACCATACAGGTGTTTATTGATTGCAGTGAAGATAGACATATGCAAAGTAACATACAACATTTGTTCTAACAGAGAATTCAGATTAAATTTATGCTAGTTGAAATGATTGTTGAATTCAGACACAGTCTGAGCATATAAGAAAGGATTTACTTGAAATATAATTTTTTGTTTTGACTTCCCAAATCCTGTGCTTAGTGTTTAAGGATAGATATATATATAAAAGTATATTACAGAATTAATTAATAATAGCTTCAGAGGACTTAACCACAGAGATATTGTGCCTACAGGGAGGGAACTGAGGAATTTGAGCTGGTCTCTGAGGCAGTGGCCACAGACAGAAAAATGGGAAAAGTGACATCCTGTTATAGGGGTGTATCCTATGTCCTTCTCAGGAGGCCACTTGGGCAGTGGGACAGGACAGGCCCATAGAGATTGTGTAGCATCATTCTTGCAGGGTTTCAATATATAATATAGTAAAGCCCTAAGTGACCTGTTGTACCTCAGAGTTCACTCTCATATGAGCAGGATGTTGGACTACAAGCCTTCTGATGTCTCTTCCAACCTGAGTGATTCCATGAATGAACAGAAGTACAATTATATTTAGCTTTCACAGAATGTAAGGTAATATATTGATTTTTGTGTGTTCAGACAAGATTTTTAAATTGGGAAGTGAGAGACTGAACTGACTTAATCTGTAAAGTGTGGTCTTTCCAGAGTTTCAGCATCAGTATTAAGTACTGGGTATGCAGAGGCAGAATAGAGGAAAAGAGAGAGATTTATCTTCTGAATTCGTCGTGTCTTCATTTCAATCATAAGCAAGTATTTTACTTAAGAGCTGGAGCCCATACACTTCAATTTCTTGAAGATAAACTGTTTCCAGTGTGATTATTTACTGGATGTATTCCATCGAGTATAGTGTTTAATGTTTCTCTGATTGTTCTGACAGAAATTCCTTATGTACTCATATAAAAATAAAAAGGCAGGCAGGGAGCTTGAGTTAGCAGCCTTCCAAACAACAAAATCATAAATCCACTACTGGGTTGCTTTTCTTCCCTTAAGCCTGACATCAATTCATTTTGAGTGAATTTATATCTTTTGAAGGATGAAGAAAAAAATTTACAAATTTGTGTTTTGCAAATACAAGAACCTGTGAACTAGAATAAATTACCAGCTATTGACTTGATTCTGAAACTTGAATTCAAGCACATGGTTGGTTAGTCATACAAGTATTCCTCAAGTAAGTCAGCACCTTATTCTCAGGTGTTATGTTTAGCTATGATGTAATGAACAATTTAAGATATATCAAGTTGATTTAAATATTCCAGTTGTAATTATACATAGTTTAGCTCTTTGAGTGTTTTGAAAGCATGGACTGTTTTTTTGTATAGGAAAGGTACATGCTACTAAAATATGTAGTAGTTATAAAGACTATATAAGCATCATGATGAACATTCCCCTTCTCTTTAGTCTCTACTAAAATAGACACAATTTTTAAAGACCAAGGGCCTAATCTGGTGTATTTGTTACTGCCTTAGATCTGCCCACAGCTGTCCCTTGAGGCATGCAGAAAGATTTGATAAGCAAACGTTACCAGATGGCTAATGCTTGAAGGGAACGTTTTCCTACAAACATTGCGAAGTACAGAAATGCTGAAGCGTAGCAGCATTCTACAGGCGTAGGACTGCTCTGTGCTTCGAAGGACATGCTCACATATCTCATCTCCTGGAGCAGGGCCAGAGGCTCAATCACCTTTTCAAGTACCCTTGGCACAGCTTACATTAGCATGCACGTTTGTGGTCTTGACTGAATTAAAGAATGAATACACTGTAGGGAATTAAGGTGCCTCTAATGTGCGTGTGTCTTGACATCCTACAGGTGAGGGTATGGGCAAGGAGAAAGAAGGCATAAAAAGGAAAGGAAATGCTGGAAAAGCTGTTAGCCTTGAGTTGACACTGTGCTAGACACACAATGAGTGAGGACAAGAGCTTGTAAGTGCCAGCTGGTGGGTGTTGAGGCATGTGCTACCTCCTCTGTCCCCATCCCTGCCCTTGTATACAGCTGATGCAGCCAATCAAGAGTCTGTTGAGTACAAGAAATGGTCTTTTGGGCATTAGGTTTTGAGAAGGTATCATCAAAATAAGCTTTTTGCTGTACCGAATGTCTAGAGAGGAATATCACATCTTGTGACATAGTTGTTCTATCATCTCCTACACAGATGAATGAGGAGAAAATAAATTCAGGTCATTATTGTGTATTTGTAATTTCTTCTTTTAGAAATTGTGTTTGGGAATGAATAAACTAAAAAGAATGGGATTTGGTATACATAATAACTATATATTACTAGTTTTTCTTTTCCTATAATATAATTTCTATTAGATTTTGGACAGTTGTAAATAAATGAGCCTGATTTTAAAATGTAAGGATCAAGTCTTTAGTTGTAACTTCAGTTGAGCCATTGAGTCTAGAAGTGAAAGCAACTAGTGCATCCATCTATGCTTTACATCTGCAAGGTCTTGCCTCATGTTCAGCATGGATTTTGACAAAGTGGAGGGAAAGCAAGGACTCCTACAAATATTCAGGTCTATGGTTCTTGGGGGAACTCTACTCAACCTATAGTATAAGATTGTGGTCTGAGATGATGTTAGCATCCCTTCCAAATTCGCAAACTTCTACCTTAATTTGCTTTTTTCACCTCAAAGTAGCTTAACATTCAGTTCTCAACTTCAGAATTACTATAGACAACACCAAATCTTAGACAGCTGAATGCATTCAGTGGTCTTGGAGATCTCTTCTAACCTTAATGATTCTATGATTCTATTATTCTAAGTTTTACATCCTTTTCTGAGCAGGAGAAGTAACAGTGAAAACTGAGCTGTTGTATACCACTTGTTGGCAAACAAACACTTTTTTGTGTAACAGATTTTCTAACCTTGAGATGTTGGAAATGAATTAAAACACCAAAGCAAAGCAATAACTTTGGATGGTTGTGTTACTGGAAGTCATCCCATAATTGCTTCTTACAACACTTAATCACAAAATTCTTTGCTTCCCAGACTTTATGTAAGCAACAGATCATAGGTCTGCTGACAAAAGAAACCTCAATAAATTCCAGAGAAGTTTTATTGTTGTAACCTATGGAGCATCTCTTCCCTTACTGTTCATCAGGATGACCTTCTTAAAAAGTCTAAAATTTGTTTTCTTCAAGGTATGAAAATTATTAACATAGACATTTATAGGACACAAGTGTTTTCATCACCTTCGAACAGCAGCACATTTGTGCTGTTAATAGATGCTGTCTGAAGATATCATGTTGCAAGGAAATTTTTCTTGTTGGTTGTGAATCACACCTGAAATGAGTGAGTAATCACTGATAATTTGACAGGCAAGCATTAAGTTACAGAAAAATGTCTCTAAATTTACTGCAACATTAAAATGCTTGTAAAGCCAAATTCAAAGCATATTGCCCTAAATGTTAAAACAAATTTTCTGCTACACTTGCAAAAGCAGTGACCCTCTTTATTCACATGAAAACCTATCTTCTTATAATATGAAGTAAAATCCAAAATTAGTAGTCTATTAGGACTACGTGCCATGTTTCAAATGTTAGCAGTTTTTACCGTAGTCTTTCTTTAAAGGAATAAAAAAATGGGTTAAAATATCAGCCTAGAACATTATTTTTCACTGTTTGACTTTTGAAGGCAAAGGAAAATATACTGTAAGAGTACCTACAGAGCTACCAATTAGTGCCTGGTAAAGCACTGCATAGTGGAAATTACTTGCAGGATGAGGGAGCCAAATACTAGTACAGATCATATTGATAAATAATGTACCTCAGCAGCTTCCTGTGGTGTATAATCTTAGCTGTTTCAAAATGTTTTCCATAACTGTATGAATAAACCACTTATTACATGCAGCAAAGACTATTCCATTATTTTCTTCCCTGCATTTTTTATGGTGGATCATGTAGCACACTTCACCTCTAGAAGAGATGGAAAGCCAGCAATGCATGCCAGTCACTCTTCCCTAAGAGGTGAAGGATATGATGAGGTGGTACAAATTTAAACAGCATTGTAAGTCTCTTACAGAAACAGGAGTGGACACAAGAGTGGACCAGTGAGATTTCTGTACCTCCATACAGAAGATGCTTCTGTATTTCAAAGGGAGCCTCAGCTGAGGCCACAGAGCCCCACACACTTCCACAAGATCTTGAAGAGTATTCACAGGCATCAGAACTGTTTCAGGTAGGATCTTTCTACACAAGGCAGGCAGACACTTTTAAAAGATTATTTAAATGAAAATTACAGAGAATGGCTTGGGTTGGAAAGGACCCTAAAGATCATATAGTTCAACCCCTCCTGCCAAAACAGGGACACCTTTCACTAGACCAGGTTATTCAGAGCCCTGTCCAGCCTGATCTTGAACACTGCCAGGGATGGGGCATCCACAACTTCTCCTGGAAACCTTTTCCAGTGCCTCACCACCCTCACAGTAAAGAATTTCTTCCTAAATATAAATCTACTCTCTCAGTTTGAATCTATTCCCCTATGTCATCTCACTACATATTATTGAAAATATCCTCTCCCCATCTTTCTGGTAGGTGGCGCATTGCAAGCCACACTTCAAGTTATTATTTTATGATTTTTGTATTTTTAGGAGATACCAAGTAAGGATTTCTTTTCTTATCTTTGTTTTTGCATTGGAAGGTGCCATTTTCAGTTGTTTAAAAGTTTAGCAAATTTAAATATAGAAGTGAAACTATCAATAATGAGTCCTTACCTCAGAATATCTTGTTTGCTTAGATTTTTTTTTTTCAAACCAGAAGGATGTATGTTGAAGGGAAGCAAAAGACATAAAATTCTGAGGAATTTCAAATTATATGATCCATAGCTGAATGTGAGTCATCCTAGAGCTGGAATGGTGTAATGTTTTAACCCATCAGGTGGCTAAACACCACACAGTTGCTCTCTCACTCACCACCCAAGTGGAATGAGTGAGAAACAAAAAGTAAAACTCTTGAACTTAGATAGAGACAATTTAATAGTCTAGAAATGGTTCTTGTTCACCCCTAGACTGCTCACTGATGGGATGGTTTGAGAGGCAGAAAAGGCCTTGTCTTTATGTAGAAACTTCTTAGCAACAGCTAAAGCATCAGTATGTTATCAACATTATTCTCATCCTAAATCCAAAACAGAGCACTGTACCACCTACTAGAAAAAAACCCCAAAAACTCCCTTCCAGCTGAAACCATGACAATAATTCTGTACCATTTCCATCATGGCCAGGTCCCAATATTTCCAACACATTCTTTCCTGTCTTTTGATCTATACATGCACATATAATTTCCTTAGTCTATGGGCAATTCCTCTGAAGTGTCCACTGAGATACTTTAGTCCATGACTTTGAGCTGTATCCGTCACAGCAGTCCTTCATGGCAGGAAGTTGTTTCTTGTATTGGATTGCTGCATGCTGAAGTGAGTTCTGGTTCCATCATTTCTGTGTTTTTCCAGGTCTATCATTATTATACTCTGCCCAGATTCATCAAAATTCATTCTTCACTAACCTGGACAATTATTCCTGTCATATCATTGGCATGAACTTATAGGAACTGTTGTAGTGGGACATACAATATTATATAGCAGTTAACATAATGTAATTCAAATCACTGGCTATTACCTGAAATCAAATCTCACTGAGGTGCAGGTCAGACTTCCCCATCCTTCCTCACTACCTACCAAGTGCATCCAGGTCCTTGAGAAAATCTGTCTCACAAATGTGTTTGCCATTTCCTGAAGCAGAGGTAATCTAAACTGTCTTCTGCAGCATATTTTTTATGTGCACTACAGTGACTTTATCCTCTTCCAGTGTATATTAAGGTTTTGACTCAGCAAGGCCCCTCAATTGGCAGATTCCTTAGAGTTAACTTACCAGGTGGCTTTTTCTTAATGTATACCACAGTATTTGAAGGTTCCACCACCCATTTCTCTCAGTGTTGTCTTTAAAGTCCATTGTAAGTTTCAATTTCCCCAGAGACTGATGCATGATGGGGGATGTGATTTACCCACTCAGTGCCATCCTCTTTGGTCCAGGTGTCTATGAGGTTGTTTTGGAATTGAGTACCCTTGTCTGAATCAATCCTTTTTGGGATGCTGTGTCACCATATAACTTGCTTTTTAAGGCCCAAGATAGTGTCCTTGGTGGTGGTGTGGGGCACCAGCCATCTGGTGATTTCTTCCATCATTTGTAAGCGCATGCTGCTTGTCTGGAAGGGTTTGAGGAAGTGTGATGTAGTCAATCTGCCAGACCTCCCCATGTTTTTATTTCAGCCATCCTCATCCATACCAGAGAGGTTTTGAGTGCTTGGCCTGCTTGATTGCAGCACATTTCACATTGATGAATAGCCTGTGCAATAGTGTCAGTGGTTCAGTCCAAACCATATATAGGCTCATCTATATGTTGCAACTCTTCCTTGATGGCCTGAGGTGTCATGAGCCCATTGGGCTCTAATTAATCCCTTGCCAGCTCAGATTTGATCGAGCCACTTCAATCACAGCAGCCTGACCCACCTGCTGATTTTCAGTGGCCAGCTCTTGGGTGGCCCAGCTCTTGGGTATGGAAGCATCTACATGATATATTTTACTATCAAAAGCAGCCATAATTCAGCCACACATGCTGTCAGTTGCCCTGCTTCCATTCCTGTAGCCACTCTCACAGGACATTTGCCACTGTCCATGACTCATTATAAAGTATTGGCCATTTTTATCATTCAGCAGTGTCTACAGCCAGATTGATGGCTTTCAACTCTACAAACTGAATCAATTCACCTTGTCCTTCATCAGTTTTTGTGACTTGTCATGTGTACTCCACACAATAGCTTTCTACCTTTAATATCCTCCTACAATATAACACATCAGTGAATTGGGCATATTGCTTTTTATTTCATGGTAATTCATGATACAGTGGGGGCCCTTCAGCACAGTGTCCAAAAACCCACAATGCCTTAGAAAGCTTGTGTTGCCTTTTTGCTTGTTTGTGGAGACATTGCTGTTATCTTGTTAGTTTCATCCACTGGGATGTGGTGACCTCCATCTTGCCATTTTATTCCGAAAAACTGAATGCCTTGTTCAAGTCGATTGATCTTTGTTTTGTGATCAAATTAGCTTTGAGAAAGATTTGGACTATGGTCTTCCCCTTCTCAAAAACTTGTTTTGATGTGTTGCCCCACACAATAAGAACATCCACGTAATGCATGAATTTCAGAGCTTCACCCTATTCCATTAAATTCTGGATTCAGCCCATGACAGATGATAAGGCTGTATTTCCACCCCTGGAACAGTCAGTTACAGGTGCACTGGGCACCCATCCAAATTAAAGACAATTTTGTCCTGCGTTCTGCTACCAAGGGGATCGAGAAAAATGTTAGCCTGCTTGGCTAACTTAACCTCTAAATCCAGGTTACTGGCACCATTATCCCAACATCATGGCAACCAGGTGACAATGTGCTCACTTGGACAACACTGCAATTCTTTCACATAACTCAAATCTCACACAGGAATAGGGGTTGGGTAGTTACTGGCTTATGTGTTCTACATCTTCCTTTTTTCGCCTGTCTTCCTCCTCCTGTTCTTGTGATGCCCCTACATGGGAGTAGCACAGGGTGGGTTTTCTTCCCAGCCTTTTTTTTTAAAATAATTTTTCTAATAGTAAGTACCAATTTCAATGTGTGGAAATTAAATTGCAATTAATGACTGATATATTTTGCCTGCCAAGAAAACACTGAATTGTGATTTTATAGACAAGTTTCCTTTTGGAATACTCTCACTTTCAAATATTTGTTATTTGAGACTTTAGCATACCTATATAATGTTTTTTTTTAAGATTTGGGCGGATCTTTGTTTTATACTGTAGATTGGTTACAAATGTATAGTGCAGATTGAGAGAGCATAAAACCAGATCTCCCTCTAGAGACAGTTTTGGTTTGTATTTCTTGAACTTTAGGCAAAACAACATGAAAGCTTGGAAGAAACCTAACTTATTTTAGTAAGAAAAATTCCACACCAGTGATGGCAAGCCTGGAGAGAGGTGATTTCCAAGTGGGTTCTAGTTCCATGTAAAGATTGGTCATGAAAATTTTGTTTACCCAGCTGGCCATTTCTTCCTTCTGCTGTATTTTTTTGAAAATTAATTTATTCTTTCACTTTTGCCATTTTCTCCTGAATGTTAAAGTTGACTTAGAAGTCTGAATCTTCAATTCCACTGAAATATGGAGGCCCAAAACAAGCAAGGTATGGCATGTTTGCAAAGGTATACTGATTGCAGTAGCTGGCTTTGCCAGTTACAAAATGCCCATTGACACAAACACCTTAATTTAAATTCCTCTTTAATTGTTTTCTATATATATTAAAGAATGGGATTTTTTTTTGAAACACATTAATATTTTGGAATGCACCAATGGAAAATGAAATAAAAGTGTGTACCCAGCAAACATGGAAGTGAAACACTGATCCAGGAACAAAGTGTAGGCAAAGATATCTTGAAGAAGAAGCTACAGTCAGATTCCACCCCAACAAAACAGCTGATGTGTGAGCTTTTGCTAAGCAGAAGTAGTTGAGCATCAGTGTCTTCTCTGAATATACTGTAATAATGAGAAGGCCTATATAGGATTATAAATATTACTTCATTACCTTGGCAATTTCACTGATCAAATGGATAACTCTGAAATCCATATAATGTTTGGTGTTACTAATAACACTGTAACACTTTCTTACATAGGGGAAGAAACAGCATTACATTGTGTTTCTATAAATAAGCATAGAGAATTAAAGGCATTTAAAGTGCCTTTCTCATTGTTGGTAAGGAATTCAAAGAACATTTCCAGTTTTGAATAACTGAGAGAGCACCTATATCAGTTTTTTAGTGGATGTCAAGTCCCTAAAGGTGGCTTCTCTGTTCTGCAGATCTGTTCTTATTACAGGGGGATACATGCTACTGTAGATGTCAATGGGTACTGTGGGCTTCTTTCATATTAGCACATCTTCATCTGTGTAGGACAGATGAGAAAGAGGGGGACAGGTAAAGACAAGCAATGGGAGTGTTGAACAGAAACTGACTCAATTTTTGTGGTTTTGTGCTCCTTTTAAACTTACTTTTATTTTTTCTAGAAATATGTGGTTTGATTTTGTTGTGTTCTGGATTTGGTTTTTGCTGTTGTTTTTAATGGGTAAAAGTCCTGCTTGAGTACCTTTTACTCTATTTAGAACTAATGACCATTTGACCATTCCCTTAGGTACTGGGGAAGGGATGGAGGAGAAAAGGTTAGTTGAGATGGACTGGTGGTCTAAAGTTTTTCTTTTCCTTAAGACAAAATGTACTAGAAGAAAGCAGCAAAAATAGAAAAAGCCATTCTTGTCTCAGGTGCTGGAAAGATGTAGGCAGAACACATGGTCTCATCAGCTGCTCTGTGATGTGGTGAACCTGTAGCAGCATTGGGCTGTTGAGACTATTATTGAGTTACCTCATTTGTCACAAGTTCACAAAAATGTTGTCTTGTAAAAGAGATGGCCTTGCATGAGACTCCCAGATAGGAGAGAAACAGGCAGCAGTACAAACCAGGTATCTTCCAGGACTTGCTCAGGATTTGGCCAAAGGTCATGTGTGTGGTAGTAAATCTACATTCCACCTCTCTGCCAAGTCTTACTGGGACAGCACTCAAAAAGTAGGAGATTCCTCACTGTCCTAATGGGTCTGTGGCTCTGGGAAAGGATGAAGGGGGTAGTAGTGAAGAGTGTTAGTTTACTTTCTTCCATAGTTTTCCTTCCCATGTAATCTTCTTCCACCTCTCCTCTGAACCTCAAACCAGTGATAAATTAGTCAAAAATATGATAAAATTTATTTTATTTTGGATCCTTTATTGTTGTTCCTTTACTCACCTGTCACAATTTTTATTCTTTTTGTCAAAGGAAATATTTTTTTTCGGATTAGATCTGCTGTCCTGTTCCACTTTTGTGCCTTAATCTAGTAACATCAGGATGTTGGGATGCATTATGAGTCTTCACACAGTTTTCAAGAGTGCAATCTGAATAATACATACTCTTATATAATATGGTGTTGCTTATATTAACTAGGTGTCTTGTAAAGTTTTAGTGGCCAGTCCTTTGAAATAGTATTTTTAACTTTAAGGATGTGAATATCTCAGCTGGGATAGCCAGGTCACCTAGTTATAGGGATACATATGGGGAAACACTACAGCTTTTTGGGCAGCAAAGATGAACCCTGAATGTGGAGGATTTCTGAATTATCCTTGAATTAATAAAAAGCACAACAAAATGACATATTCATAGTGAGGCACTTAGAATCTCAAAGCTAGTTGGTATAATCATTTCTTTCCAAACTCCAGTCTGTCAACTGCTCTCACTTCTCCTGCCTCTCTCCTCAAGGGAAGGTCAACCATCAGTATTGACATGATTTGAACATGACACTGTGTTCCCAAGCCTCATTTTTTTCTCTACTTGCTCTTTCCCACTCCACTTCTGCCCTCCTGTCCCATTGGGTTCTTTCTGTTGCTTTATTTGATATGATACAATGAAGAATGGTCTCTGGAAAGAAAGCTCTGGGCAATAAAGCCTCTTTTTAAAAAAATGTGTATAAAGTAAAAATAACAAAAACCGTCAAAAGAAGCTGTTAGTGTGAATGTATTTATTTTATCTTTGGTGGGAAAGCTTAACTCAACTCCAGGACTTCAGGAGTACAATAGTCAGTAATTTCTATATGAGTAGAACATCTATTTCTCTTTTGAAATATGGGACAATCTGAACCCTAGGTTGTCAGCTGCTTTTACAAGTTTCGGGAAAAAAAAAAAAAAAAAAAATGAAAAAGATAGACCAGCTATTTTTGAACCATATATCAGTTGATAATCCAAGTCCCTTTCAGGAATGGGGTTAAAGCATACCTGCAGTATAAGTGAATACAGTGACAACTGCAACAGCTTTCTGGGTGGTGCCAATAAAATGTGGGTTAGAAACTTTGACTTAGAACCATGTCCTTGGAGGTAAGAGGAGTAGTGGGGTCATTTCAGAAGTAAGGAGAAACAGCATGGGAAGGAAAAAGACTTTTCAGCAGGTACTGTGGTAGTTCTTGTAAGTTTACGACTTTCCACTGCTTGGGACTGGGCTCCCCTGGCATCCCTGGTGCTGTGCAGCCCCGGTGCCCAGCTGTACCCACCCAGCCAGTGCCGAGCTGTGCACACACCACAGGTGGTCGCCCACATCCGCTGGGGTGGGAGAATTGCTCACATGACTGAAATCAGGAGCTGATCTGTGGGCTGATTCTTCTGTTTGGAGACTGGCTGGGAGGAGCAGAGATGCTACGGAGATGTGATTCATTCCTGATAACGAGTGGGTGAAACTCAGCCAGGCAGAAAAGCTGAGATTCAATGAACCTCCTGTACAAAGAGAGGACAGGAAGAGAGCAACCAGCAAGGATGCTTTGAGAATGAGCTAGTGTGTACCATTTAAAAAACTGTACCATTGTGTCCCCTTGATAGAATTTTTTTGGAGGCAGTCACAGCTCTTTATAATACCCAAACGTTAAAATAAGAATGTGCTCCTTAGTGCATTAAGACATTTCTCCCTATAATTTCCTTGATTTGCTAGATAATGGATTTATTGAAGCATCATAAGAAAAATTACAGACTAAAAATAAATCTATCACCTCATTAAAAAGTATATAGAAACATTTTTCAAAATTTGATCAGAATGATATTTTCTCTACTGCAGTAAATTCACTATTGTAAACCTGTAGGGGGAAGAAATGAGCAGAGAGAAATTGTACAGCATGCTGCCAACTTCATAGATCCTAGGTGGGATGAATCAGATGGAGAAATGAAACCCAGAGCCGAAGGCCTATTCATCATCTTAGAAAAAATGATGATGAAGAAGGAAAAGAAAAAAATAGGCATTATAAATAAATAAATAAAAAATTAAACACCTGAACTTATTTGCTTGCATTTCTCCCACCCTGACATTTTTTTATCTGTAGCTTTTCTTTTAATGAACCAAGTCTTTTTCAGTTTCATGAGCAGAAGCAATAGACTATGCAGAGTTTTATGGATAATTCAGGGGGTTGGCAATGACCAAAGAGCTGTACTTATGAATTTCAGTGCAGCATCAAACTGCCAAAGGGTGTACTCTCTAGGGCAGAGATTATTAGCCCTTCATTTTTGCTTTGCTGAGCCTACTTTAGATATTGTGCCTGGGCAGACAAGGGCTCTGTTCTGTGGTTGCAAGGCCCTGGTGACAGGGCGCTGACACTGCGGCACTGCTGCGTGATTACACTCTTGTGCTGCCACATTCCAAGGAGTGCTGATAAGAGTCAAGCATGGACTTCATTTCCTCCACTTGAGAGTGAGATGTGGGTCAAAAGAGCTTTGTCGTGGCATTTTCAATCACTGTGTTTCTAGCCCTCACCTTATAACACTATGTATATATTGGTTTTCAGTGATGTGAATTAATTTGTTGCTAACTGGGTTGTCATTTCAAGATAACAAATAAATTTTAGGACAATAATTTAAGAGGTAGCTCTGTGGAACTCATATCCAGAAATCAAGATTAACATTAACATTAACATGTCCATGCATAATATTAGTTTATATTTGGACAAAATCATTAGGCATTTCTTAAAGTACTAAATACCTATAAAGTAATTATTCATTTGCTCACTTCTAGACAAGTGTTCTGACCTTTCCTCCAAGTTCTTGGAAAGCAGTAGTGGTAGAAAGTATACATCATGAAGGAAAATTGAGAGGTCAGATGAAACTGTAAAACACTGCCTTGTGGGCAGTATCCCACTATTCCAAGACACAGCTGTTAACTTGAGAAAGAAATTTCCCACATATACTTCAGTAAAGACAAGCAGATGCAGCAGATTATTATATTATCATGGGGAAAATTATATGATGTCCAAATATTTTGGCAGCTTGGAAGACTTCTGCTTTCTCTTATTTATAACCATATCCTTGTCTCAAAGGAAAACAGAAATATGGGGAGACTGTTTCTCTCACCTAGCAATATTGATCAGTAAAGCTACTGTTTTCAATAATTTATTTAGAACTTTCTTTCATTTCTGGAAAAGCTTCCTTTTTTTGAAAAAAAAAAAAGTATATATATGTAAAATTGATAAAACCTTATATCCTAATTTATCCTATAAAACCTTATATCCTAATTTAAAAGCCTGGAAGTTTGTAGGTGCTCTAAGTAGGTTGAGAAAATCCTGATGGAAGGGTCCAAGGCTTGTATTCATGAAATAAAAGTTTTTATTTAGGAAAGAGTAGCTATTAAAAGGCTTCATTTTCATTTGAAAATAAATGTTAAGCTCTAATTATAACTACACCATTAAATTCCAGTAGATCTGTGATGCTTAGTATTACTTTGTATGTTTGGGAAGTCTTTCAGTGAGGTTTCTGAGCATATTAGCCCATGCTGAGAATTCACCTTCTTCTGAGCATTTTGGAAAAAAACCCTTTCTTTAAAAAGCATTGAAAAGCACACTGATATTGCACTTGGAGCACTGGTTTTAGTGTCAATACTGTAAATGTAAATGATTGTGCTGTAAGTCATGACCCATTTGCAGAATCCTTCTGACCTTAGCAATCTGTACTTCATGGCCTTTTTTGTCTACATTCGGTAATGCTTTCTATTTTAATCAGAACATTTATGGTGGCAGACTGCACACTTGGGCTTGGGATGTGGAACTGTTTTGTCAAGGCATCCTGTTCTCACATTCGAAGTAGAAACTCAGTGCAAGCACTGCTAAAAACACATGAGGAAGCTGATTTGAGTGTTCTCAATTCAGGGCATGAAAGTGTCAGAAAGAACTTTCTGCAGAGCATGGAGAAATAAAGTCTGTGACAAAGGTTCAAGGGGAAATTGTGAGGAGCAGCCAGGAGTGAAGGTTGCATGGTGGCTCTTTCCATGGCAAAGTCCTGAGTACTTTGGCAGGAGTGCAGTGACTCACTGCTGCCCCAGCAGCAGCCTGCATGGCAGGCATGCTCTTCATGTGCAAAGAAGCCCATGGGAGGCTGACAAAGGCTCTGATTAGACAGGGAGTCTGGTTGTGATCAGCCATTGTTCCTGGCACACAGGATGTCCCCAAACTGCTGTGCATTAATAAGGGCTTAGGTGTCTTCACACTAGAGTTAGCAGCTGTAGGCAGGGTTGAACATTAACACAGCTCGCCACTGGTGCAGGTGCAGTAATTCCACAGCAGTATCTTGTTCCTGTACATTCTGGTTGTTCTTTCTGTTCACTTTATTGGTTTGCACACAGGTCTCCTAAAACTGGACTCTGTTTCATTCACTTCAGCAAGGGCTGGTATTATTTGAAGAGTGAGAATCCAAATTCAGGTTTCCTGGTTCTTGTAGTCCCTTTTGGACCCCACTGTGTTACCTCTGACTGAAGGATAAGTGTATGAGGTGCCTACTCCCTCTGGACTGTCTTAGGGAACCCAGTATCTGCAGCTTGCCCAGGTGCAAGTGTGGTGGCTTGAGCAAATCTTCAGTTTCAGGAGTTTGCTTAGCTGCCCAGTTATTTCAAAACCAGCAAAACTGGTTCTGCTTTTAATTTCTTGGCTTTGTCATCTTATTTTAGTACTTTCCAGAAATATGCTATTTTGCTGTGGTTTATAGAAATAAATCTATTTATGCTTTTGTATTTTCTCCATGGAACTTGATTCCCATTTTCAGAGAGAGTAGCGGTCTCACAGGATAATCCAGTCCTGAAGCAAAACCTAGCTACTGATGCCAACAAGAATCCAATGCTACAGAAGGTAAGAAGAGCAGTGCTTGAGGGAAGTGCAGTGAAGGCATTTTTGTCATTTGGAAAGCTCAGAAACTAATGACTCACTTCTTTCAAATAGAAGTGTTCCCCAAAGGAAACTACTAGGGCAACTAGCTAGTGTTTGTAGTTTTATACACCTCATTTAAAGGAATCATTGTCTTGATTTTGAAAAGGTCAGATGGAAGAAGAGAAAATGGTGCTGATTGAAAGCAAAGTTTTTGGTTGGACATGTTTGTTTGTTTGTTTGTTTGTTTGTTTCTTTCTTTCTTTCTTTCTTTCTTTCTTTCTATCTTTTCTTTCTTTCTTTCTTTCTTTCTTTCTTTCTTTCTTTCTTTCTTTCTTTCTTTCTTTCTTTCTTTCTTTCTTTCTTTCTTTCTTTCTTTCTTTCTTTCTTTCTTTCTTTCTTTCTTTCTTTCTTTCTTTCTTTCTTTCTTTCTTTCTTTTTCTTTCGCCTTGCCCATAGTGATGCCATTCAAATTTCACAGGCAGTCCTTGTCCCTCTGGGCAGAGGTATTGCAATGCACATATCTTCAAATGTACCAGCAGTGTAAGTGGAGAGGTTCAGTAAACGTTGGATCCTGTTTTTATTCTCCAGCTCAGGGGTCAGGAGGGACAGTAAAACTTTTAAAAAATATTTAAATCCATGACTATTCAGATGAACATTGTGCCTGACAGTAATTTGCTCAAGTTTTTGTCACCTGTCTTTTATATAGATGATGCTTGCTTCTAAGAAATTTATTTTAATTTTTAAAATATTTTTCCTGTCTTGACAGTATTGAACATTTCTTATTTTTCAAGCCAAAATAAACTGGTCAAGCCATGACTTTTCCTTTGAAAACAAAAATTTCAAAAATCTTAGGACATATTTGCTAAGATTTTCAATAGTAATTTAGTCCAAAATTTCAAAAGAAAGGATGAAATAACAGAGATAAAGGAGATGGAAGCAAGTATCTTTGTAAAGGGTATAAGAGAAAAAAAACAGACAATCTCAGTGTGTTCAGTTGAACATGGTTTTTCTTGTTTTTACTTTGTCGTTTTTTCCTTATGAACCAAGTATCTCAGTCTTATCTCACACAATTAATCCTTCCATTTATGACATTACTCAGTGTTTAAGGATTACAGCCCACCAAAAATCTAGCAGAATCAATGAATTGAAGAACAGACTCTTCAATATCATGTCTCTCACTAGAAATATCTGTGGGGATTTTTTGCAGATAAATGATAGATTTAAAGTGGGCATTGCATCAGTGTGGAGTAACTCTGTTGTGAATATTTCTGAACTTTGCAGGGTTCTGAAACACACCTCTTTTCTAAGGACATCTTGTCTAAGACTGAATTATAGCCAGCTCCAGGCAAGGAACAGGTAATACTTATATTTCCTCTAGAACAGCCCAAAAGTGAAATGAACTCTCATGCTCAAAGACTCTTGGCTATTATATTGTAATGGTGGAGGTGTGCTTTCTCCAGTCATCCACCTATTCCAGCCCTTGAACAGTTCTTCACAAGTTATTGAAAGACACTTCTGAAAGATAATCCCATAGCCTGTATCATTCACAATGAAAGGCTTCCTTCCTAGGCTGTATATGTATATTCATGGATTTGGATAGCTCTTCCTTCCAAAACCTCACGAATATGGCATTTTTGTGGATTTTTTTCTTTCTTTTTTATTTTTTCAGCTCTGACTGCATCATTCACCTGTGTTATTTCATGAAAGAGATAATCACTTAAATCTTTCTATTAGGTAGTTTTCAAATCAGATGGATAAATAATGTGTTACTGAAGAATGTTAACTTTTGACTTAATAGTTTACAGTCTCCACAGTTCCTCTAAGAAATTAGAATTCAGAAGCAAGGGATAGTTTGTGACTGATTAATTTCTTGATTCCCTTAGAGTGTGATGCATGGATCGCTCATCAATTTTATGGGGTAATGTATCATGCCACTTATAAATATCTCATTATCTTCTTTATGCAAACACGTGTATCAGAAATACAGCAGTTGAATGCATGCAGGATTTATATTTCCCTAGAGAAAATTAAAACTTCAGACTCATTATAGCATGCCTAGACCCAGCTGGTTGGCATACCAAGCATCACTTGGTTTGCTGAGTGTTTCTTATAGGTTCAGGGTCGCAGTAAATGTATCCTAATCTGGGTGCTAGGCAAGTATTTGGCTTGGTCATAGAGAAAGAAATGTTTTCCTTATTTTTTATGAGAATTTCTTGCCTTTCTCCCTTTTACTGTGTAATAAAAGTTGAATTAATTCATGAGGGAAAGAAAAGTAACGCTTTACTTGTAGGTCTTGTTTACCCAAGCAAAATACATGCAAATGGTTTTAACATTTTTGTTATTTTCAGCCTTTTACTAAGACTAATTTTCATCCCAAATATTCAGTATGTTTAATCAAAACCAGAGGTATAGAAAGATAGGTATAGAAAATGGGCAATTTTAGCAAAGAAGACTGGAAAAACTGCTCTGTTTTGGAAAACCAATAATTTCACAGAGGCATTATTGATTATGACAGTTATTTTTATAGACCTACTATCTCAGTAACAACCAGAAAGAATCAAGTCCTAGGAATTTATAAGAAAATAACAGAAAACTATAAAAGAACAAAGTGTATATTTGCTGGTCTGTGGTTCATCCATATCTTGAAGACAGTATTTTTCATATTCTATCTTCTCAAAATGGTCATGTTGCAGAAAAGGAAATATTCAGGAAAAACCAACGAACAATCAAAGGCAGGGAACAGCTTCTACACAAGCTGTGACTTGAAGGGCTGTCCCTATGTATTGGGCTCCCACTGCAAAGTTTTGGTAGCAGGGTGTACTGCAGAGGAGCTTCCCCTGTGTCTGATGAAACCAATTTCACCTGGCTCCAAGACAGACCTTCCACTGGAGGCCAAGCCCTCTTGTGATGATGGTAGTGTTTCTGGGATAATGTATTTCAGAAAGGGCCAAAACTACTGGGAAACAGAGTCTGGGAGAGAACTGTGAAAATATGGGAGAGAAGCAGCTGTGAATACATGAAGAATGTGAGGAAGGAAGTGCTGCAGGCACCAGAGCAAAGACTCCCCTGCAGCCCATGGTGAGCCCCTAGACTCCAGGGAGGTCCATGGTGGAGCAGATATCTGGATGACCCCATGCCAGAGCAGGGAGGACACCCAAAGGAGACTATGACTCTTGGGAAGATCATGCTAGAGCAGGGTCCTGGCAGGGTCCCTCACTGGGGCAGCCTGTTCCTGAAGGACTGCACCCAGTGGAAGGGGTTTGCTAAGAACTGCAGCCTGTGGGGAGCAGTTCATGAAGGACTGTATACTGTGAGAGTGATCCCATGCTTGAAGAGTGTGAGGAGGAAGGAGCAACAGTGAAAATGCACAAGGAGTTGACTGAAATCCTCATTCCTCATCCTCCTATTCTGCTCACAGGGAAAAAGGTAGAGATTTCTGGAGGCAAGCTAAGCCTGGGAAGAAAAGGGAGAGGGGGAGAAGAAGTTTTTAGATTTTATCTTATTTCTCTCTATCTTACTGTGTTTAATTGTCAATAAATTAAATTAATTTCCCTAAGTCAAGTTTCTTCCACAAGAAAAACTGAAGTGTGATCTCTCCCTGTCCTTATTTATACCCATAAGCTTTTTTTTTTCTTTTTCCAATTTTGTCCCCTGTCCTTTTTACAGAGTGGGAAATGATAGAGCAGCTTGGCAAGCACCCAACAGCCAGCCAAGGTTAACCCACAACAGATGACACAAATAGATGACATAGAGATGATGGACATGGAGGAGATAGGCATATAATAATTCTAAAATCAAGAATACCATGGCAAAAGGAGACACTGCATGCTGCCTCTTCAAATAGAAGAACTAGGGATATGTAATTAATCTGAGAAGCCCATTACAAAACAGAAAAAACTGATTTTTTTTTCATGGGATTGGAATCAGAACTGAGGAGCTTGCTGATAAGCAATGTTGTGAGTAATTGAAGGTTACATGGTCTCTAGGAGGAAATGGATAAGTGCTTGGAAGAAGCTTCTGTTGGGGTTAGTAACCCAGAAATCACACCAGTCTCCATAAATTATCCCAGTGGAAAACATCTGGAAGCTAGGAAGGTGCTCAGAAGAGTCTTGTTCAGGTAAGGTTATAGATGGGGCTCTGAGCAACCTGATCTAGTGATCTAGTGAAAGCTGTCCCTGCCCATGACAGAGTTTTATTAGATGGTATATAAAGGTTCCTTCCAACCCACACTATTCTTATGGTTCTATGTGGCTGTCCCTGTTTTCAGTCTCATCAAGTGGGCTTCGAGGGGCCAGATGCCCTCTTGGAACTCCCCCTCCTCTTAGAACTTCCCCGCTCTTGGATCTTCCACCCTCTTAGAACCTCCACCCCTTCCTAGAGCATCCTCTTGTCTCTCCCTTCCCCCATCCCCTCAAGCCTCACCGCATGCTGCATCTGGCAGCTCGAAGCAGGACCTTTCTGCATCCCTAATAAACCTGATATCCCAAGAGCAGCCTTCAGAGATCTCTCGTCTCCATTCACCCAAACCGTCCTGGAGCACAGCACTCCCTACACTTTACCACCTCTGTTGTTTTTCTTTTGGTATGCAAATCTAATTATCACCCAACCAGCTTTGAAAAACTCATTTTGCATTTACCTTTTCCAAGTATTTTGACAGCTTTGTATGGAAAGGTTACTCACTACTGCTGGTAAATACTGATTTCATCCCTGATTTCTCTTTGAACTGCTTCTTGTATGCTAGAGGGTTTTTGCAGTTTACTACTCATTGCTTTAAAGTAACTGTAAAATACAACAGAATTCAGAGGTAACCTTTACAGAGTCCACCCAAAATAAGAATTTCAGCATGAAATTCTGCCCAGTTTTTGGGTTTTTTTTGTTGTTGTTTTTTTTTTTTTTTTACATGGATATAATACAAAGAATTTACTTTATTTTTTGTAATTCTGTCCTTTGTCATGTTGCTCTTGAGTACTTTGATCAACTATTTGCCTTACAGACTTCGACAAACTTCTTGCTACTGATGTGCTTAAAGAAAGATTTTATATTTAGTTTCCTTCCTTTTCACAGTTGCTCTTCAATCCCTATTTTGGCCCTTCTTGGTTATGTTTTTATAGTTAATCTGCCAGGGTTCCTGATAACTTCATTTTTCTTAGGTTTGACACAGCTTTATCAAATTAGAAACTTCTTGTTTCTAATTACCTCCCTAACCTGCTGTTCAGTCATCATGAGTTTTTTACCCTTTCTAAAAATACTTTCAAAAAAATCGGTGGTATGCATTCATCAGTGTTGCTCCTTCAACAATCTCCACACTGACTGTCAGGTTTTAATTCCCTTAGCTGCTCATTTTAAACAAGTTTCTTTGTCCTTGTGTGGCTCTACCTCCTGAAACAGAGCAAAAGTGTTGTGTTTCCCTTTGTCTTTTGTTGCTCCTGTAAGGGCTGAGTTTATCTATCTTGATTCACATGTGCAGCTTTGAGCCAAGTCACATGTGATAGTAAGGACAAGGTTAAGAGAAATGTCCCGGTCTGTGGGCTGCTTTCACAGCTGCTTCCGGATGTGCTTATCAATGGCCTTGTAAAAATGTGATCTCTGTGTGGCATACCAATGTGAATCTTCATAAGGATAATTACTGTTCTTTCATTTTCTGTCCTTTCTGCTTCCAACCTCCCATGGGTAGCTGTTAGTGCTGCCATCATATCTATGTGGTCACTAAAGTCTTATGTTCTTCCTATTTAGTCCTTGAATTTTGGTCTCTACGGACATCAAAGCACTTGATCGGTAGATAGTTTGTCAGTTTTGATTTTTATCAAATTGTGCTTCTCCAATCCAGTGACTGGGGAGGATGAATGTAAACATGAGAATGTGAGACAGGAAGGCAGCAGCAACAGAGTTTAGGGAAAGGGGTTGTTGCTCCAGTAACATGCCCAGATTTTCTCTACAGTCAGAGACACAAGAGGAGCTCTTCTAAAGAACATTTAGTCTTACGTTCTTTAAAATAAGAGTAGCAAATTTATTCTTAAACTTAGATTGGCTGCTTCTTAGTCATTTTTCCAATGGCAAAATATACATTTGATATCTTGCTAATGAGGGATTTAAGTGCCTAAGGTATGTTTTCAGGGAATAGAGGTCTGTGATGTAGACTGATTGGTTTGCTCTCCTTTCTCCTGCTGAAAGTGGTCCAATTAAATCTTGTAATTGTTGAGGACAGAGGTCCTTAGCTGGTAGGGCTCACAAGGGGAGGGCAACAAGTGGGATACATTGGTTCTCATGCTTGGTCTAAGGATCTATTTTTATATAAAGTAATTAATGAGTAATTGAAACCCTTGGAATAAAGATTGTCTGTCAGTAAATTAACTTTGCTTCTCATCTCTCTCAGTCTTACACCAGTACTGCTTAAACTTAGAAGCACAGTTCCAGGTGCTTGAAGGGTTTTGAAATCTAGATTTTGAGGGCTTAAAGTTTTATTGTTTTCAGGGATAACGGAACACTTCTTTACATAAAGAGAGGGAGATAGGAGATACGTGAGGATGGGAAAATAGAATGAAAGTTGTAGTTTTATGCCTTGTGTTTATAAAAGGACTTAATTCCCCTTAAGTAGCTCAGAAGAGTTAGTAATTTAAGAAGTACATACCAGTTATATGGATTCAGCAACAGAAATAACTGGGTTCATATAACTGGGTTTATTTAAGCATATAAGCATGTTATATGCTTAAAAAGATATTAATTCAAAACTCTTTCTGTGAGACAGTGAGCTTTGTGTGCCACTCCATTTGGAAGCGTGCAGGCACTAAACCATCTCTGGTTTGAAGGTAAGGAAAATCATGGTAGCCCATGATAGATGATGAACAGCCTATGAACAGTACATAAAGGATGCTGTGACGTAGCAAATTTAAAATCAACTTTCTTGTGCATTAAAAGTTGAAAGTACAAATATTTTTTTTAATGTTCCAAATAATACATGTCTTTGCAAGTTTTGGTCAATTTCAAATTTAGTAGACATTCCTCAGGGTATTAGTAGTACTGCCTCAATTGTTTTATGCTAGGCTAGAAGTAGCTCCTTGTGGGCTTCATAAGAACAGAGTGTGCTGTTTTGTTCTGGATCTTTTTTATGACCGTACTCAGAGGAAGCACTTAATGGGTGGCAATTCACAAATTTGAAGTCAGTTTTCAGTGTACATGACTCTGTGGACATTTCAAAAGCAACATCAAGGGATTTAAATTATTACCTTTAAAGATAGGAAAAGTAGAAAGTTTTATACTACTTTTACTTAGCAAAAATATTAAGCTTCCACTGGTAGATGTGTTTCTGTTTGAAAACCTGGTGACACTGCTTAAACTGATAACTTGCACTACAGCTAGAATTATTCTCATCTGCAATCTCATATATCAAGGCATTTATATTCTTTTGTTCCATTTCATATCATGTAAATTTTCATTCTGAAATGTCTGGGCAGCTTTCTGGAGTTCAGAAAGTATTGTGACTAGCATCCATCATATCTATTCTTGTATCTATTACTTATGGGAAAAATGAAAATAGTGGAAATGTTTTGAGTTTATAAATGAAATCAAAGCTGAAAATAGCTTTTGCACATTGAGATGCCCTTTTGTTATTCAGGAAATGTGTTCCAAACAGTTAGCCCTGGAGAAAATGATGTCTCTAGTGCAGATGAGCTTTATCCTCACTGTAGAAAATTCCAGCATATCAGAGTAGCACTGCTTTTGACAACATTGCTAATGTTGGCCTTTCACTTATCCTTGCTTGAAACAATGATGTACTTGAAGACAATAACTGGGTCCTTGCAAAAGAATAAATACTTTACAGAGAGCTAGTTCAGGAAGCAGAGGGCAGTTTTGCTTCCAAACAGTAGAAAATGATGTTTGAAGGTGGTGCTATAGGATTTTGCGCTTCCTAGTGTTTTCTAAGTGCTGAAGGCTATGAAACCAAATCTGCACTGTTACCTCACTCAGCTCTGAATTCTTCATGAGATAATATGGTCACTGCCCACTGGCATGAAATGGAGGACTTCATGTCACTGAAGGAGGGCAATGCAGCTGACAGACTGATGTCACTACTGGCTGCCTCCAGCAAAAAGGATTATTTCAGGCTGACTTCTAGGTCTGTCCTGAGAGAACACCAGCTCTAATGCCGTCCTTTGGCTAAATAGAAATATTAACTAGCTAAGAAATAAAATCTAGCTGTTTCCTGGCTGGAGGAATTGCTTTTCTGGTATGAGTAACTCACAGCAGCCTGGCCATTAAAAAATAGCTTAAGGATTAGCCTGTCACCTTCTGATATCCTGCACTTGATCTAAATAAACAAATAAATGACATCCCTCCAAGTATCTAAGAATTACCTTCCAGCAGAGATTTTTCTCCTTAGCTGTGCATGTGTTAGTCCTAACCCTGTGAGAGTTGCTTTTCTGTAACCATGGATGGAATTTGGCCCTTAATAGTGACTGAGTCTTCATTCTGTAATGTAGGTCAAGAGAAGAAATTAAATGATGACATTGTGCTTGCTTGCTGTGGCATCCCCCAGGAGTTGGTATGGTCCCTACTGATTGCCTTGAATCATTAATCAAAGGGAAACTGCATTGCACAGCCTACAATATATTCTCAGCAGGCACATGCATTGATGATGCTGCACCATGAAAAAGACTTAATTGCATTGACAGTACATTTTTTTCACAGTTTAGAGTGTTTATCAAAATTGTGCTTGTAGCATCTAAAAATAGTGTAATTAATGCAACTTTTGGCCTCTTCACACACTGTTTTCTTTTTAGTTTCTTCTGTTAAAGAAGGCAGCTGTTTGCTAGGAAAACAAATTCATCTCTTTTCCTTCTCTCTCTCGCCTCCTGTTTTGTATTTGAGTGCATCAGTAGGAGGCTCACAGTTTGTTGTAAATGTTCATTCACAGTTTCTGCAGATTCCTACATTCATATTCACAAAGGCAGAATATTTCAAGATGTCCTTCATATCAAGTTACTGCTACTTCACATCAGACATGAGGAATACAAAATATGGGCTTTGCTCCAGAGGCAAAACAATGCAAACCAAAAAAAAAAAAAAAAAAAAAAAAAAAGGAAAAAAAAAAACCCAACTAAAAAACTAAACCCCCAAAACAAACAAACAAACAAACTGAAACAATAAGGTACAGAACCCACTGTCCTTAAGGAGAATGTGACAATTTGACAATTTGGATCAGTCATTTCTTCATTTTTAAATTGTTTCCATACTTCATTGTTAGATTGTTTCTTTTCATTGCTGATCTAAGGGTGGCTTGTGAGTATTAACTTGTAGAGTATATTACAGAACAAAGAGAGCAGACCTTCTTTGCTTCTTTGATAAGATAAAGCATCTGAAAGAGAAAGGGAGGGAGATCTGGTGAGGTGGCTTGTGACACCACTAGGCAGCTGTTCCTTGGCTCCTGGTGGACCAGGACAGTGTTTTCATTTTTCCTCTTAAATATTCGGGCTGTGAGAGCAGGAAAGGACAAAAAAGCATGACACATGGTTTGGGTCAACACCATAAGCTGTTGCTTCTATGCTGGGCAACCTGTGTGCATGTGGAGACCTGCAAACCCATAAGAAACCCAGAGAGAGCAGAGTGCAGAGAGCAGCAAGAACAAAGGGAATTTGTACTGGAAAGAGATCTGGGTTAAAGAATAAACTGGGAAAAAATATCTGTTTGAGCATTAAGAAAAAAGAGACTGAACATCTCTTTTGTCCACACCTCTGCAGAAAACTCATATTATCATGACTCATTTTTGTCATCCATCTGCTACCATTAACTATTGTAAAGTGCTCTGTTGCCTCAAACATCCTCATCGGGTTTTAAAATGTTTCAGTTCTATATATTGCCTCCTAAATCTTGTGTTACAGTGAAGAAGACTGTGTTTGTGGCAGAGCTTTGCAAGGCTGCAATTTCACTGAAATTACTATTATTACCTTATAGACTGCAATGGTAAAGCTCAAGTGGTGAAGTATATAAATCCTAAGTTTAAATAATGGATTTTGCCATAACATTACACTGGACTTTATACTTCTGCTGCTGGTGTGGGACTTGAACTTCTATTAAAACAGGAACCTATTGAACATCTTTATCATTGTCTGACATAAAAGCTTACATTGTGCACACGCACAATATGAAGATTCAAGATCAGAGACTAAGTGGAAGTATCTTGAGTTTATCAAATGCTTTCTACTCTGTGAATGAAGATATCTGGAGCTGCCCTTACACTGCTAGTTGGTGATGCATTTGAGAATGGGATTCACAACTGATATGGTCCTGTGATGAAGCCTGCACTTAAACCTATAAGCACCACAAAGTGAATTAATCAGGACAGCATATGAAGCAATAGAAAAAAATTGAATATAATTAAGAATAAGCATTAATAATAGTTAACAGAGAAAATTAATGACAATTCACAAAAATTAAATGTATTTTAAGTAATTAAGATTTTAATGAAAGTTCATTTAAACCATTTTTTCTCCTTCAGTACCTTAAAGCAGTATTTTGAATGGGATGGAAGAGCTTGAAAATTTCTGGATTGTAGACTTCAAGGATATTTATTGAGCAGACAGATTGTTTAGGCTCATGGTTGCTATAATCTTCCACAGTGGTTTGCGTTTAATGTATTTGGAAAAGATTAGGCTGCTTTCTTTTCCAGTATAAACTTTGTTCTTGGAAGTGCTGTTTTACAGATTAGATTAAACTTAATGCATTTAAAAATTGAGTTCTAAAACCACTGAAGAAACAAGGTGTCCCTAGAATAGAAGATGCAGATTTTGCTGGCAATTCTTTTCATTTCTTTCATCACCAAGACAGCATTAAAGTTCAGTGTCTTTGTCATTGCTATTAAAATTACATGAGGGGTGAAGAAACACTGGCCCAACATTCTGTACCTCATCACAGATCAACTGTTGAAATTACCAGTGGCCTTTACATTGTAAGATAAATTTTTCCATGTATAATGTGGAGAATATTAAGTCTATCTTATTAATTTCCCTTTGTCTATGATTTGGAAAAACACAGAAAAAATATTTTGTAACTGAAAAGTATTTTCAGCTTTCACAAAGCATGGTACTGTAAAGTGTTGGGTGAATAGGAAAGAATCCTCACTTGGCATCAAGCCGCTGTCAAAGAGACTTTCAAAGAGGCTGCTGTCATTAAGGATAAGAATACTGACATTTGAAAGCCCTCTTACCTGCTGCTGCAGGGTAGTGCAGAGAGTGACCTCTCTTCCCCAGCCATACCCAGCTTCCTTCACTTCTTAGCAGCGACACCCTTGTCTTTCAGCTTAGCATGGAAAGAAAAATGGCATAAAGGGAAAAACCTTGGTCGCTAAAGTTTACCCTAAATATGCATGTGCTTTTTTGAATAAGCAGCTTTTTAGCTAGTTGTCTGCCATCCTCCCGTTTCACTGTGTCCCCCAGGCTGGGGCAGTGAGGCAAGCCCAGGGCAGCACAGGGGCTTTCAGAAAGCTGCCCACAGCCCATGAGGTTGTGCTGTGCTGGGGGCAAAGACTCTGCTTGCAGCCCAGTGTCCAGCTCCTGCAAGAGCCCCGAGCCCCAGCATGGGCACCCGTGTCTCTCCTCTTCTGCCCAGCCTGCACGGGGCAAACATCATCCATGGCGCAGCCACGGGGATGCTGTGGTGCCATCTCACTGCAGCTGTGTATTCCTGGCTCTGTTATGGCTCTCTTAAAGAAGTCAGTGTCAAAGTCATCTGTAAAAGAGCAGGAAATAATGGGTGGGGTCAGCCCAAAGGAGAAGCTGCAGCTGGCAGCTGGTTGGTCACCGTTTGTTCAACACAGGATCATCTTTACACAGGCAGGCTCAGCTTTTCACTGCTGTCCTTGTACCTTCTGTGGTCCAGCATTTTACAGAGCCTTTGAGGAAGATTATCAATTTTAATGAAAATACAGGGGGAAACCAGCAATTTAAGTTCAACTGACACTCTAATATTACTACTAGCTTGCCTCATTTAAGCTGGCTTTTTTTCTGTGCTATTTTAAAAACTCTTAGTATCTTCAAATGCTAAATTTCAGGTGCTATTACTGATTTTTTAAGCTGTTCAGTTACAGTAACATTGCAATTCTTAAAATATTCTAGTCTAATTTTACCATTGAGATGAAGTTTGGATTGTAACTCCACAAGAATCAGTCCTGGAAAAGCAGAAACCAGGGTAGGTTGAAAGCAGTTCCTATCAAGCAGCCATTCACATAACTGCAGTATCAACTGCTTTACAAAAAAACCAAATTGTTATTTTCAATAACTAACTCCTGCAGACTATGTTACCTTGTTGCAACATCGAGTAATAAAAAGTCATCCAAGGCTGATGATCTTTATACTAAAAAAATATATGGAAAGATGGATTTCTTTTTCATGGTGTATGTACTTTGAGGAAATTAGTTTTAAAGAATTTACTGTATAAAATTTTCTTCCTGCTCTTATAAACAGAAGAGTTTTTTGAGAGATATTTCAGATATTTAAATCAGTATATTTCTAATGATGTTAAGGGTTTTTATTCCTCATATAAATCATACACTAAACTCCTTTAGCAGTCACAGGAATTATTGGCAGTGCAGAATGCTCTATCTCTTTTTCCTTACTACCTTAACACATAATTTTGTGTGTATGAATGATATATGAACATTCTTAGTTATAAGAAATGTAAAATTTATTTCACTCATGTATTAATTTTTCACTCATTCTGGTGGTGTGAATGTCTTGGCATACTGAAATATCATTATGAAACTCAAGGAATTTGCATTAAATCATATTGCTTCCCTTGAAATACAGAAACAAACTTATACCAGCCCTACTTTCTATGGAAAAGGAAAAAAAAAAACTTGCACCCTCAATAACAGACTAGTTAAAAAATATAGATTTATATGTCCATGACTGAAAGCTGCTTTTGTCCTTGTAATTCTGTGGCCATGGGTTTTGGCAGTCTAACAGCACAAGGTGCTGTTTGTGGAGTGGCAGTGTTTACTGCCCTGAAAACCAGACTCCAGATCCTTTCATCACTCTTTGATACACTGCTTAATTACATAAGCTGGGTCATTGAACTAGTACTCCATAACCACTGTGCTAATAATAGTGGGTCACAACCCTTTCTTAGCCTCACTTGGACATTCATGTAATTTCTGTGGTTTTGGACCTGAACATAAATGTATTAATCCTTCTACAGCAACTGATCTTGAGCATGTGTGTGCCAACTTCTCTTGCCACTCATCCCTGAGGTGTTTCTGCTGGTGCTTTCACTGCCACTCACCACCATGTAACCAAGATTGCTGCAGGGCTTTCCGTTGCTGCATTACCCCTGCACAAACAATTATTACTGAGATCCAGACTAAGATAATTTTCTCAGCCAGAGATCATTACTTAAACTGTCATTTTTCTCCTGTCTTGCTGAATGCAATACCATCATCCCTACCCAAAGACTTATCAAGCTGTATTGTGTCAGGCACCCAGTGTGTTTCAAGACATCAATAACAGCAGCAAACTCTCTCAACAAGCTAGAACCACTCCTTATACCTACAGTAGGATTGGTACTGTAAGTATCTCCTGGCTATTTATACCTGAATCTGCTGTCTCCCAAAGGGTTGAGCAAGTGATTCTGCCCAATCTTAAAGTCTAAATATTCCTCAGATAGTGGAGCTGCCAGTGTTGCTTTCTTATTGCTGGAGATCACCTGCTCTTGGTTTCAACACTTGGCTCTTGACATCTTCTCTTTGATTCCTAGCATACAGTTTTGCCAACTTGTGCGTTAAGGTTGTTCTTTGTTTCTTTATTTCTTATTCCATTTGTCTGTATTTTCTCCTTGGTATTCAATTCTTAATTTGAAATGCAATTATTCTAATTCCAATGCCATCTTCATGACTCATGCAGAATTCTTGGGAAAATAAATATATAAAAAACCCTCTGTGCTATCCTGCAGTCAAGCCCCATATACAAAACTGCAGGGGTCCATTTTATTTTTACTTTCCATTTGCTTGTGTATGTATCTTCAGGGCCTGTATTAACAAGCATTAAAATTGCTTGTATCTTTTACTTTTGTACATATTTGCCTTCTCCTGTTTATTTGGTTCCTTGGGGTCTGTTCCCTCCTGGAGAGTATTCTCAGCCCTGCCATCCTGCCCTTCTGAATCCAGACTGTTTATGTTAGCAGGGTACAAAGGACCCATAATCATGTGCAAGGGATGAGTGAATCCTCCAGCACTGCTGTTTTGAAAGTTAGCTCACCCTAACTGGACTGCATCTCCCTCTGGCACCCATCTAATAACCACAGACAGCAGTTGCATTTAACGTGACTCTGGACCCATATGGCTTTTGTTCTTACAAAAGAAGCCCTGCAGACACCATTTCCAGCTGCTTTAACACATCTCATCTCAGGCTGTATGCACAGTTAATTCACCGTGGCTGGTGTTTCTTGTGGGCTGCACATGAAACATTTTGTGGCCGCACAGGCTGTTTCAGGCAGGTGATTTTGATCTGCATTAGTCACCTGGGGGTGACTTGTTTTCACAAGGAGCAGTACTAGGTAGACAGGGATAATTCCAAACCCCTGTGTGCCAGGCATCAAGACCCTGCTAGCTGTCCTCTGGTTTGTATTGCTCTACCCATTTTAACTGTAATTTTGTGTAAGCTTCTCAGTTATCCTCCTGTGAGAGTTGTGATCCTCACTTCCCTGTCTCCTATCCACTCTGTTTTATCCAGCACCACTTGTAACAGTTACCTTAGCCTTAGCCAACTCAACTTTCTTTTTTTCTCTCACATTGTGTGATATCTGAGACTTCTTTCTTTGGTGTTTCCTTCCACCCTCCCCATCCTCTCGTAGCAGGAGTAGGTTTTAGCTCTTCTGCAGCAAAGTTACATTCCCTAGACTTGTATTCCTCAGCATGATCCCCACAGCATTTTTTTCCTGCCCTAATGCCCTGCTCTTATCTTCACATTGCTCTCACTAGCTGCCCAGCATTCCTCCAGCCCAGACCACCCTCCCTGTTAACTCCTCCCTCCCCATAAACAATCCACTCCTCCCAAGACTCTCAGAAACTTACACAGCTTTACTTAAAAGACTCTTAAAAAGCTTCATATGTCTAGGCATGGGGATACAAATGTACTGCCTGTTCATCTACCACAGAAGCCATGGTAGTCTCTCTCCTTCAAAGGTCATGGTTGTACCCTCTGCTGGATTTGAAAAGTCCTTCACAGTCCTGCTTGGCATACATGGCATGGGTTATGACCTTTTTGCCAACTTGGTATTTGAGTGTTCTTGTTTCCTGTGTGTGACAGTGATACAATTTCTATTTCTGCTCCACTCAGGCTCCCACATTCTTGCTCTTACAGCCTTGGTTGTTGAGTTCTCCACATTCTCTACCAACTTGTTACATGACAAGAGAGGCCTGTTGGTGTTTGCAGGACTCATCTGGTGCAGAGTGGGTGAAAAAGAACAGGACTGGTTTTTTACTTCTGTTACTAAACAAAATTGAAAGAAACAGATAATTACTAGCATTTGTGTTGTGCTAGGCCTTTTTGGGGGGTTACATTAATGTGTTTCAATATGCACAAAGCCTCAGGGAGGAGGCGATTAAAGAAGAAACAATTTGCAACTGGAATCTCACATGGTAGGTGGATTCTTCTGTACGGTGTTCATTGTGGTGTCTATATGCTATTGTATCTTCATATTGCTCTTTATATTATTCTGTTTCACAGGAAAACCCTCTTTATGTGGTCTAATCAAGCTGATCTTTTAGCACAATTCACTTTTCATATAGTTATGTGTACACAACTATATTATGTATTGGTGAAATGTTGTTTTGTAAGGTGGCCCTACTTTTGCAGCAACTTTTGAACCTACTCCTATCTCAAAGCATTTAGTTCCACTAATCCTTTAAGACCCCAAGAACCCATAGCAGCTGCATTCTGCAGTGGAAACAGTCGTGGCCAGAAGCAGCAACCAGGATTTCCTGTGCTGGACATTGTCCACTTGCAAAAATTAAGTGGAATTGGTTTATAGACACTTTTAGCTGCATCATAAGAACTGTAATTGCATTTCTCATTTAAAGCTTTTGAATATTAACAAATCTGTCATGACATTATTACAGAGTTTCATTAATTCTTTCTTCAGCAGGGAGAAGCATGGGATGGAAACTGCAAGTAAAATGGTTCTGAAGTAATAAGAAAAAGTTGGGTTTACTTGAAGTTCTGTTGTGAGGCTTTAATGAACCTGGAGGGGGGCTGTCTATTGATTGTTTGTCCTATAACCAGCTCTACAGGGTGCCTTCGTATGAGCATTGCTTCATGAAAGTAAATGTCATCATGTTTTTTATCTTGTCTGCTGTTTCCCATTCAGTTTTATCAAGATTGAGCAAACCTATGGAATTGAACATAATTCCCCATGTATGGAAGCGGTTTCAGTTTTTTTATTGCTTGCCATCACAATCATCTTTGGAAATGTAATGTGCTGGTATTTAACTCCTCCTAATAGACCTAAAATTGTTAATACAGTGTTTTGTGGTGTCTTGCTGCTAGTTTTAACTAGTTTTACACTGAATTTGCTTTGGTCAGCCAAACTGATCTCCTTTTTTTCCTATTTTTAATTTTTTTTAATTGACAAATGTGCAATTCTGGAAGCCTACGACTATTCCACACCGTTTTCCCACTTGAAACTAAAATACTGGGAGTAAATCACCAGAGATTATTCCTTGCAGGTTTGCTTTGTAGGACCCCCAGGAGTCTTACTGGTATTTGTGGGTGGAAGAAACTGCAATGCATGTCAGTTACCAGAGCTTTCTGATTTATGGTGGTTAAGGTTCACCAGTTAACACAATTTGATTTGGGAATTCCAAAGTAATAGAGGAATTGCTACAAATCAGAAAACTTGGTCATTTTAACCAGCCACAAATTAAAAAAAAAATAGAAAAGGGAAGATATTGTTGACGAAAATGACAATAAAAAAATTGCACATATTAGCATGGAAATTAGTGTGGTTTACTCCTTAACTCTTTAATACTGGCTAATCTGTGAGAGTGGACTTTTAAAATGCTTAGGGTCAGAAATGATGTTGTACTGACAATGGAGAAGTTGTTAACCTAGAATCTCCTCCTTTCTTTTGAGAGAAAATAGAAAGACTAGAGATAGGGAAGGTTAGCATAGCTCATTCCTTAAGAATTCCCTGTGCTCCTTGTCTTTATATCCCTGCTGCTCAAGACAGAATGCCTTTTCCTTCTGTGGTTTCCTTATAGAGGTTAATATCAAAAGTTAAAAGGAGCCATATGAATGGGCACAAAGATGTCACAAGAACTAGAAGAGGTTTAATTACTTTTTTCATTTATTTTCTGTCATTTTGTGGGAAGAGATTCACATATGGGTTGCATGGTTTGCATTCATGACTTTTATTTGAATGTGGCTTTGAATTTTGGGGGTTTTATCATATGCATAATCACACATGTGTCTAGCAACATGTCTGAAATCTGTTTCATTCTCTCTCCAACTCATACATTTTAAACATGATACACAAATGAGTATTGACGCTGAGAAGTCAAGCCTGGATTAGTTTGCACCTTATAGTCCTGTTTAATTTTGGATAACTTTCTGAAAACAAAAGATATCCATTCATTATGCATCTGCCTAAAAAACTAATGATTCAAAGGGTGCAGCAGGGTCTGTGTCCTGAAAACTGAAGCTTGCTATTAAAATTTTATAGATTATTCCTTCAAACAAACAAACAAACAAAAAACTTGTAAAAAAGGCAGAATACCAGAAGTCATGATCAGAAGTGTGTGAATTTCAGATAGCATTTGCATCATCTTTCCTTATGGACAAAAAGAGCATATGTTTCCTGGTTGTGTTAGCCAACAATTCTCAAAAATTTTGTTTTGTTTCACAATTAGAATATTCTCTTACAGCAAGGATATATGCTAGCAATTTATAAAATATTCTGCTGTACATGCATTAAATGTACTTCTATTCATTGAGTGTGCTGCCATTATTGACTTAATATAAGCACTAATTTGAACTCTTCTAACAGCTTATTTGATTGTATTTCTTTTTAATAACCTTAAACCCCACACTTTCTCTGTTTTGGTTTTGCTTGGTTTCATTTTTAAGTTAATTTGTTTCTTCTTTTGCATTGGCAAACATCCTCAATGTTTCCTTGCATCGACAGCAAAGGTTACTGGTTCATCAGGACTTTTACGTGATACCCACAAATTCCTAGGGGTTCACCTTAAAAAAAAAAGAGAGATTCAAGAAACTACTTGAGTGTACTTAATTGGAGATGTAAGAAGAAATTCTGGTTGCAGATAGAAACTCTGACAGTGTTCATTTTCCCTGCAAGCCCTTGGGATTTTCCCAGCATGCACACTCCTCCCAAACTGCAATAACTCTTTATTTCATTCCATTTCAAGGGATCTAGCTATTGCCCTTATTCTAGAGGTTCTCTAGATAATGATGTATATTGTCTGGGCAAACAGAAGCCCAGAACAAGAAACTGAAAAACCCTGGTTAAGGCTTAACATCAGAAAACCCCAAAACATCTAAAACCACACAGGCTATGTTCAGAATGTGTACAGCTGTGAACCAAGAGTTTAGCTGTAATTTTATTTTTTTAGGCTGGGCAGGTGGATGGCGACCCAACCAGATCCCTCGAAATGTCACCTGCTTCAAATATGACACTTCATTCATCCAAATTCTAGAATTATTTTCTCTGAACCCCCATCTACAGTATTTCCCTTTTATTAAAGTTTGCCTTATTTAGTTAGCCTGACTCTCTCCTCCCATCTTTCTCTCCATTCTAGGGTCTCCCATTTTATATTCACATTTATACCATTCTGTTGACCCTAATAAATTTAGTGGTATGGGTGATAATATTGAATCCCCTTTTTTTGAGTCTCACTCCTATTCTCCATTATCAGAAGTCCTCTTCTTTTGAATGTGAGGTCATCACAGCTCTGCATCTTTCAGCATATTTTTTCCTTTGGCTTTGATTTCAAGTCAGAAATTCCCTTACAACCCTTCCTATGTATGATATTTTTTCTTTATGCTCTGATATTTGCCTTTACTTGTTTTCACCAGAATGCTTTAGAAATAAGATTTTTTTACCATTACTGGCTAGAAATAAACTATTATATATTCCTCTCTCATATCTAGATACATAGTATTTGTAGTAAACTAAATTAAGAAAAAAAGAAAAACAAACAAAAACTACTAGCACAACAGCAACAACAAAACAAACAACTACAACAAAAAACAGAAAGCAAAAAATCAAAACAAAAACCCAAAACAAACACACAAAAAAACCCCATGGGAACAAGAATGCAAATCTTATTCTTTCCCAGAGGTGCCTTCTGAAAAGCTGTTGACATTGAGGACAGCAGCCTCATTGGGCGGGCAACAACCTGATCCTGTGTTTGTGCTTAGCCTTCCCAGCAAGTCCGGGTCTGTGGCAGCTTACAACCTGCATGGCATATTGGATTGGGTTGTGAGTCCTTTTATAATATTAATATATAGTGCAGCTCTGCCTCATGGAGGCTGCAGAAGAGTCCACCTCTGCATCTGAGTAGTCATGTTCTCAGAATATATGCATATAGTTAATTTGCAAGGAAATGCTTTATCTTCTCAAATCTCTACTACATGTCACAACTTTGGCAGTGAAAGTAACTTTTTTCAACTTTTTTTTTTTTTTTTTTTTTGCCTTAGTAAGCATTTTTCTGCTCTTTCTTAATGTATGATCACTGTGAAGATACCTCTTTGCAGTTATTTTTGAAGATATCTCATATTTCCTCCTGGTTTCTGACAGGGAGAAATCTATATGGGAGTTTTTAGATAATTTGATTCATTGCTGTGTTACTCTGCATAAAGCTGCTCTAACTCTGTCCAGCAAAATGGATTGGACAGATTCCTGGGAAAATTGCTGGTGTAAGAGTCATGTGAAACTTGGGCAGTGCAGTAATACATCAGAACTATTCTCTTTTTAGTTGTTTTCCTGCAATGCTGTTGATGCTGCTCCTAGTGGTGCACTTAGTAACGCCTGACATTCTGAATGCTGTGTGTGTAGATTTCCTGGGTGCCTACAAAGAAATTTGTGCAGCCATCTAGTAAAATGTGCTGTGTTTTGTTATTTACATGGCATTTAAGTATGTCTTTGTAAGCTTCAGTAATATAATGGAGACCAAAACTTTATGGTGGAAGTGCTGCATGTACAACTGAAACCAAGTTGTGTAACATGCTGTATCCAACTGTCAAAGAAAAGGAGTCAATATCTAACTGTAGGGACTCCCACTACAAAATAAGATAGTCAATTCTTTTGCCTTGTGTGATTCCTAGCTTTCTGGTTTGTTTGGGGTTTTTTTTTGTTTATTTTCAAGAAGCACATAATTTTGTTTATTTTTTTGTTTATTTCCAAGAAGCACAGTCAATCTCAGCAGTTGCTGTGGGCAGTACCATCAACTTTGAACTTTTTACCTTAATTCCCTTGCCATTTCTGGTTTAGATAGTTTGTCTTTGTGGACATTCTATTTTGTGAGGGTTTTATTACTTCAAATTACAGGAATAGAAGTGCTGGGAATGGAGTCATATTGACAAGTTCCCCAACATAACATACAAAGGATTAAGGCAAAGCTGTTAATTTTCTCTGCTTCCATTGATGCAATTTGGAATCATCATGACGCTGGCAAAGGAGGCTATTTAACGACATTGTTCTGTTGCTATTTATAAATGAGATCTCATTTAAATTTAGAACACAAAACCTTCCTGGGTGGAAAAGTGCCATCTTGTGTATCCACACGCAGTGCAGTGCAAGGGATCCGATCTGATCGCTGTCAATATTGCCTCTGCAATACAGACACCAGTAATGGCAATGGCACTGAGCTGTCCCTAGGGCTCAGTTCTGTACCCTTGTCACTTCTGAACCTATGCTCTCAGCAGCACGTGGAGTTTTACAGAGCCGATGTGTTTTTAAATGTTTTAGTGTTCATCAGGACTTAGGGGGCATCTGTTCTTTGTACTGAGGTTCATCAGAACTCCGGGGGCGCTTCCCAGCTACACCCAGGCAGCACCTTGGGGTTCATGGAGGATGCTTTCCTGCTTCTTTCCTCTTCTCTTCTCCTGCCAACCCTCTTGTTCTGCCCCTGGGAAGCCAGCTGTGGCTGTGGAGAGGTGGGTGTGTGAGGAGCTTTTTCTGAGCCAGCACTGCAGTTATGGTATAACTTAGGGAATCTCAGAGTTTGCATGGCTGCCAGTGATGGAAACATAGCATAAAAAGTAAGACCTGCTGCTTTGGTGCAAAGTCACAGATGGGAAATATTGTTATTAATTAGTGCTATTTGTAACCCAAATAGTCAGTTCCTCTCAATCTGTGGAAAGTCTCACTAAAGTATGTAAGACTTGAAGTCCTGAATTCAGCTCTTTTGTTATTCCAAATTCTTGTAATTTGCTAAAAGTAGTAATCTTCATCCATGTACAGCAGGCAATCCTTGCACTTACTGTGATTTTTCAAGGATATAGTAAAAAGCATCCAACAAATTCCTGTTTGTCTTGGTAGTAGCCACTTTTATCTAAGTTGAGATAAGGAAGAGTACATTTATGAAGACTTATGACAGATCTTTGTCTAATCTTTAATTTCAGAATGCTAGAGGCACTTATCACTGTCAGTTCAAAGCACCTCACATTTGCAAACAGTGCTTCATAAAAATTGCTTGAAATGGCGATTTGCCCCAAATAAGAGATGCAGGAATCAGAAAAATCAAGTTATGCAGGCATTTTGAGCCACATTTTTTCCATGTGGGAGAGATGGCTTGTCCCAAGTTTAAACTTAACTATCAGTTATGAAGTAATTGATATTCAACAGTGGTTACATGAAAAGAGTACAGTTACATAAATCACAATAATTTGACCATCTTGGATTAACAAATTACTGCCTGCCAACTAAGCAGCACTAATGTGCCATGTAAAAGTCACGAAGATTATTTTTTTTACAGTCAGTGTAAGTTTATTGTAATTATTATTGGAAAATGCAATTAAAAAAAGCTACATTAATATTCAACTTCTGTTGACATTATATCTACTTGAACTCTTAAGACATCACAAATTGCCTATATGTAAATCCATAATATCAGTCTGTCCTTTTCCTTTAAATAAATTCTAGTTGTATATGAGAGTTCAAATGGCAGAATCTGCTGTTTGCATTATTGTAAAATGGGTTTTCTACCTTTTGACTTTGGCAGATGCAGAGATATTGCATTTTTAAAATGATAAGAATGATAATGACAAAAAAAAATAATTTCCATGCTTGGAAGCAGTTTTCAGGAGACAGGGATGTACTCTAATTCTACCACTAGTATGCATTTTCTGTTTGTTCAGTATTAGAAAGGGATATTTAGTATTTCTGAAAATTATATACTTGCCCTGCTGTAATTGACCTTGCTGTAGATGCTTGCAGTGGACATTCCTTTTTTTCAGGTTTTTATGTGCACTTAAAACACTCCTAAACTAGTATGGAAAAACATATGTTCAAAGTCAAGAATTCAATACATGTATGAACAAACAGAACAGCTGGTGAAATCATGCACTACAGTGATCAATTATAAAATTTCTATTAATTCAGTGGACCCAGGACTTTACCTCAAACTTCTGAAACTGTGTACAGGGGATAGGTGTAACTCCTACTTTACTAAATATATTCCAAGTTATCTACTTGACTGGCTGGTCATTTATATAACTGCTAGTTTATTAATCAGTAAGTGATAATAAACTGCGAAGACTTTGAAAGACCTGAAAACTTCTTTCTAACTCTGGAATACCAAAAATATCTCCTTAGTTTCAGCCTCTCTCTTTTAAGTGTGACACCACAAATTCATATCTTTGCCAGCAGTGCAGGCAAAGATATGGACTGTTGAAGTATGCCTCTGGCACTGATGGCTGCAGAAGAAGTTCAGATACTACTTGCTTTGAACCATTTTTCTTTTTGAAGGGGGCTTGCTCAGGGTTAAGTGACATGCCATAAAGGTTTAAGGGCTTAGCTGCAGGATCTAGCCACACTCATCCAGTTTTATGTGTGCCCTTTTTCTTGTTCATGGTTCATTACAAAGTCCCTCTTCTCAAGAACAGGTGTGGAGATGAAGACAGATGGTGAGATGTGATGTTCAGCACAGCTTGAGTCACAGTGCAGCAGTGTCTCCTTGCACTTATTTCTGCTCAGATTTCAATAATTGGAAACAAGACTTTATTATTCCAAAATGTAGCGACCCTTCTTCCTGAAAATCCACTGACAAGTCATGAAAAGGTCTTCTTGGCCTTTGTCATGGGTAGGAGTGGGAGCTTCAGACAAAGTTAGAGAAGCCCTATTATTGAATCATGAGGTGCAGAAAGAAGCCCTTTGCCTTCTTAAATCCTGAGAGAGGAGCCTGGGTCCAATCAGCCACAGACTGTCAATGGTTTAAGGAACTTTGTCCTGCAGGATTAAAGATGGTAAATCAGATATATTTATATAAAATTAATTTTTATCATGACAAATGACTATACAAAATATCTCAATAAGAATTATTTACCTCTCAGCATAAAAGCTGAAACTACTAGCAGTGTATAGTATATTGTATAGGGCACTATATCAATACAATTTTATCAAAGCAGTTATAGTTATTTAGCAAAATGAAACCATTATAAACCATTATTAAGTAGAGGCTGATGTAACTCAGCCAGTCAAGTAAAGTCTAGGATAACTGGAAAAAGTGAAACTTTAAATGTATGATCTTTAAAAAGGGTAGAAAGGAGGACCCAGGGAACTATCACCCTGTCAGTCTCAGCCTCTGTGGCATGGAACAGATCCCTCCTGGACTCTGTGCTAAGGCATGTGGAGAACAGGGAGGTGATTGGAGACAGCCAGCACAGCTTCACAAGGGCAAGTTCTGCCTGTCCAACCCAGTGGCCTTCTATGATGGAGTGACTGCATCAGTGGACAGGGGAAGAGCTACAGATGTCATTTATCTGAACTTCTCTAAAGCATTTGACACTGTCCCCCTCAACATCCTTCTCTAAATTGGAGAGAGACGGATTTGATGGGTGGACTGTTGGCTGGATTAGGAATTGGTCCGACAGTTGCATCCAGAGGGTGGTGGTCTATGGCTCATAGTCCCAATGACTGTCAGAGGTCTGAATTTGGACCAGTGTTACTTATCATCTTCATAAATGACATAAGCAAAGGAGTTGAATGCACCCTCAGCAAATTTGTGGATGTCACCAAGCTGAGTGGTGCTGTGGACACACCTCAAGGACAGGATGTCATCCAGAGGGATGTGGACAAGCTCGAGAAGTAGGCCTATGGGAATCTCCTAGGGTTTAACAAGACCAAGTGCAAGGTCCTTCACCTGGGTTGGATAAGTCCTTGAGCATCCTGGTCTATTGAAAGGTGCACCTGATCATGACAGGGGATTGGAAAGAGATGACCTTTAGGCCCCTTCCAACCCGAGCCATTCTACAATTCTATGATTTCATGACAAGATTAGTTGTAGGCAGACAAGACAGATCACCCCCTTTTGTCTGCAGCACGCCTAAGCAGCAAAATCTTTGTTTTCCATCAGTTTTTTTATATCTGTTCTGGAGGAATTTGATCCTCAGGGTCTATTAGCTTTGCAGCTTGGAGATTGAATCCAATATTCCTTCCTAGTTTCTAAGTACGTAATCTGAAGCACTATTTTGGGATTTGAGACATTAAAAAAACCCCAGCTGTTTCTGTGCAGCTGTAAAACCAGTGAAAGGGTAGGGCATGGGGAAGGAGATTTTACATGAGGTGGAAAAATGGCCCCATAGTGACATCAGTTATATGGACAGTACATCTAGGGAGGTGGAGAAAAGAAAATAGGGCAGCTGTAATCAGTGAGAGGGAAAGTATCTCAGTGACTATTATCAAAGCCCATAAAAGAAGTGGAATGGTGGGGAACCAGATTTGTTGAAATAGATGCTAGTTACAGAGCCAGAGCAAGATGGGGAACCCAGTAGTACAGTGAAACTGAGGAGAGAAAGCATGTACAAAACTAAATAGTAATAAAGAGAAACAAACACTGTTTGGCTGAAGTCAAATAGTAGCAGAGGTTAATAGCAATGAGGGTGAAGCAAAAGTTTCAGAAAATTGAAATTAAGTTCATTCATTTTATAGTAAAGTTACTAAATTGTCATGTTCAGAGATGGAGCGTGGGTAAAAATTATGGGTTTCCCTAAGAACAAATGGGCTTCTGATGGCCACCAACATAAGCCAAGCTTGCATGTCCACTGCTCATCTTGCCATTCAGTCAGGCTCCTGTGGGCTTGCCTGAATGAGCAAACATATACCGATAGCTTTTCCAGGGAGTCCTGGAAGTGGGATTTATTTCACTCATCTGAAGTTTAAGTGAGAACACCACCTATTTTTAAGTGTGATGAGTGTCCTTCAGTACATCTGGTCCAAAGTAAGCCAATAATTTTGCCTGATGGTGCTGGGAGCAGGGCAGGCACTGCTGGAAGTGAGTATATCCAAACTGTTCTGCACCTGCTTTGGAGGGGATGAACTTTCTCTGAGAGTGGATTATTTTTTCTCTCTGGGTGTTGAAGAAACCCTGAAATACTGACGCTCATGAGGGTTGTGGTTCAGGTCCAAACTGAGACGTTCAAGAAGATGCCAACAGAATCAAGTGCCTGGGCACCTGTTTGAGTCAGTGGAGAAGCAGTAAGTATGCCTGGTGGAGCAGAGGCTGCTGTTCAGATGGCCAGAACTGATGGCTGCTCATGGTGAGATGACTCTCCTTCTCTCTCTGTTGGAGACACTGACTAGACACTGGCACTGACTAGGTCTTGCATGATTGCAAAGGGACTACAGGAATCCAAAGTCAGGCATGTGAATCAAGAACTGTAATCCAGCATACATGCCTAACTTCTAAATTACAGAAGCATATTAGAGTAAATATAGGCATAGAAGAACAATAAAAGACTTTTTCTTTATTCCTAGCTCAGGCTTTTGCTTCTCCAAGATTTAGGTCTTCTCATTTCTCTGCTTTAACATTTCACTGCATTTCCATTGAATTAATAATATCCCTATAACTACAAAAGGGGAAAAAAATAGTCACAGAACAAAAGTCTGTATTTTCAGGTTTTGAAGTGAAAGTATGTGTTACCTTAAAATAAGCAGACATTCTTTTACATATTCATTTTTAAAATTTCCACAGACTTGAAACTTGTCAATTGTTACCCAGACTACATCTTCCCTTGAATGGTTTGCCTACATGCTCTGCTAGCAGGGAGGGGGTTTTCCTTCTTTCCTCTTTAGCATATATTCTGCTAACTGGATGAATGATGTAGGCAATTGGCAGTCTTTTCCTCTGCTTAAATATTGACTTATTACTTGAATCTGGAGCTTGGTCTGAGAATTGGGCCCTACTCTTGCAAAAGATGTATGTGTATTCTCTACATTAAATGACGTGAGTAGCTCCACTGAGATCTGGGAGTACATTGCAGCGTAAAAATTAAAGAGCTATAAATCTTTGCAAGATGAGGCTGTTGCAAAAAAAAATTAACTAAATGCTTATAGTGGATCAAAAGTAGACATATGTTAGCTTGGTAAATTTGTAAGATCTGTCTGATATATTGATGTTCTTACATGAAGGAATTTAATTTCTTTGAATAAATGAACCATCATGTTCTATCATTTGTCTAATATAAATAATTTGGATTTTTTCTCCTTTCTTTTAAGATCCATTTGTCAGTAATGAAACCTTTAAGGTGAATAAACAGTGCTAATTTTTAAAAAGTTATAATTTATTTATTATGCATTCAGTTACTTTGCTCAAGTTCTCATACAAATGAAATGTGTACAAAATAATTTTCTAAAAAGTTTGAGAACTGTCCTTGCTTACCCATGCATCAATGCTTCTACTCCCAAAATGGTTTGATTTCTGTTTGAGTCTTGGTAGGAAATTCTGAAATTACCAGCCTTTCTGTAAGATTGCTGTCAGGTTAAATTTTGCATTTGAAAAGTTACTGGGATCTTATTGGCTTTTTAAAAAATATTTTTATTCTTGTTAGAAGTACTAGCTCTACTGGTTGTCAAAAGCATTATTTGTAAAAGCTGCTAAAATGCCCAGTCATGTGCAATATCTGAAGTGACTCATGTGTCTCACAATTTCACTTGTGATAATATACCATAACACAAACTGAAAAGCCACATTTTTCATGGTGGTATACTACCTTTGGAGCTTTTCTTCAGTCTGTATAGACTTAATTACAAGATTCCCCCACCACCCCTGTAAACATTTATGGACAGGTAACAATCAAGAAAGAGACTTCCTAACTTTGAAATGCTTGGTATATACATATCTGTTAACATTTTGTGCCAGCCAGAGCTGAGAGATGCAGGAAACATAATGGAGAATCTATTCCATAGAAAACAATCTGAAAGAGCTTTACCACCTGTGTGCTCCTGTCAGGGGATGCTACTGCAGAAATAGTTGCTGGCTGCTTTTGCAGGAGCTGCTGCTCCTGTCATCTCTGGGTACAGGCATTTGTCATCCCTCTACCTTGTCTCTAAGCAAGCAGCATGTATTCTAGTTTCATTGTATGGTTAAACATACAATGTTTATAGCATCACTTTGCTAGCAAATTTTTTGGCCTTCAGTTCACCTTTTAATTTCTTTGACTTGGTTTATAATAGGCTTATATTTTCTTAAGCAGATAGTGGTGAAAAAATCAAATCTCAAGCTCTTCAGAGGCAGGACACTTGCAGAGACCTGTTTCTTCTGTTGAATTTTTATCACTAATACACAAAAAAATAAGATTGTTTGTTGAATCTTTATCATGAAGTGTTTTTTTCTTTGGAAATTCTTCTTAGCAGAAATCAAATGCGAAATAAGAAGTTGCACTAGTAGTATAATGTCCCTTTTAAAAATTTGTATCCTTGGTTTAATGCTGTGCTATTACATAAAGTTTAATAGGAAGTGCATACCATAGGGTGTAAAGAAACATACTCAAGTGTCTCATATAATTGAAGGCTCATCTGTTCATCCTAACACACAAAGGTAAATTAAATACATACCAAGGACTGCATTTATTCTAGCAAGGTAAGTTTTAACTTTAGTTTTATTTTAGAAAGTCTGTCACTGGTCAAAAAGTTGTTGCTTTAGATAAGTAAAAGAACAAGCTGTGGAAGCAGAATGTGCTAAGTTGTAATGATGTTTTCCTCATGGGGATTTTAGAACTTGTTTGATAACTTTTTACTGCAGTATATGGGCTCAGAGCCTTTCCTCACGTTCTATGGGAAGATTCCACACCCAGGTCTACCTACCTCCTTTTCAACCTTCCAGCATCTCATTTCAGCTTTTTATTCAGTCATCAGCCTCTGGATAACACAATGGAATTTGAGATAAAATGGTAATTGCCCCACAGTAGCTTTCTTCAGCTTCGGTGTCTCTTTTGTGATGCCTGGAGCTGTAGAGGAAGATGCAAGGCCATGGGGATGGCACTCTGCTGCAGCTGTAATTACTAATAAGGATACCTGTATTACCCTTTCCAATTAGTCATTCTTGGAGATGTGGTTTTTAGTAAAAAGGAGGGGATTTGCATGTAGAGAGAGCCTATAAATATTCTTTAATAGATGTAGTTCTGAAGAATTGGAGTTCTTCAGTTATTTGTCAAAACACATCGAATAAAGTCAGGGGTGAGATCATATTTTTCTTGCTGTAACAATGACTTATTTGCTCTGGGGATGAAGCTGGGCAGCTTTAGACAGAATTGTGTCTCCCTCTCTGCTGCATCATTTGATATAAGTTAAATTAAGAAAAACTGATTTTAACCAGATGTATGTTGTCTGTCACAACTGTGCTAGCTGTGCTGGTGAAATACATCTTTCATGAGCCATTTGGTTTACCAGTGCCTGTAATTTGAAAGATACTTTCCTTTCCTCCCCGTTATCTCTCCTGAGTGCAATGTTTTCAGCCTTTTTTCATTTCAGTTCCACTTAATACATTAGCAACTTTTAGAAAGCCATGTTATCTTCTAATACTCTATTGAATAGACTCACATCTCTGCCTTTTTTCCCCAGCTATGATGGGGAAATAATATTGTATCTCTTTTTGAAGAGATGCTGCACCATTAAAGCACAGATGATTATTTTTTTTGGTGTCCTGTGGAATAGTTTCTCTCTTCAGCCAAATATGAGAGGGAGACATGCTTGTTCCTTTTCCCTGTGCATACTGATTATTTCTTAACACAATGCTTGTCAAAACTCCCTTTGTCCTACCACTTTTCTAAACCAAATATCCTTTATAAAAGAGTGGAGGAGGTCTCACTTCCAGTAGGGCGAGGTATATCCCCAATTCCCAGATCCAGTTGACTGAGGGATGATCTGATATCCCAGGATTGCAGCTTTAGTTTCTTTAATGGTCTGTGCTAAAACAGCATTATTGGTAAGATACTGGACAGCTACCACTGTTGAAGTAGTATTTGGCTACAGGAATACATTCCCTCAGTGATTTGTTTTTGGAAACATAAGGCATACAGGAGTACCACTGTTCTCATGTAAAATCTAATAACTCACAAAATGTGTGCAGCAAACTGTGGCCTTTTTGTAATTCTTCTCCCAAACACTTGGCAAGTAATTCTAAAAAAAAAAAAAAAATCAAAATTGTGTAAATATAAAGCATATCTTTATAGAGTAAATTTGAGTATTTTTTGACTGTTGCACTAAAGAGACAATATAAGCAGTAAGAGAAGTAATATCATTATTAAATAATGTTAATGAAACGGCAGAATTTGAAAAAGACTGCTTTTTTTTCCCCAACAGAAATTTAAAAAAACAACTAGATTTGGTACTTAATATTTTTCCCTGAGCCTATTTTGTGGACTTTGTGTTTGAAATTGTTGGGATGAGAAGTAAAGGAGGATCTGAGTTGAACGGGTCTTTTGAAAGGACTTGCTGCTTTGAATTCAGTCCTTATTCAGTGTGTGGTTATTCTAGACTGTTTTTATTACTTTGATACTGTTTAAAACTCATTTTTTGAAAAAGATCATGGAATGAACAATGTTTTCATTTGATGGATTGTGTGGTTCCCATCTTTCCTCAATGGTTCAGCAAGTATGATGAATGGACATAACTCCTTCATGCAGTCTTAAAATGGATGATGTAGAATTGGTTTGGATCTCTGTTTTCATCGAATATCTGTACCCTGTGGGAATTTTTTTTATTACAGGCTTATTGAGTCATGTATTATGTTCTTTTTTTGTGGGAAATGAGCATATTTGTATTATTGTCATAGATAACTTGCTATCAAAATAATCTCACACTTCTGCAGAATTGGCAGGGGGAGGGTTTGGAAGGGTGAGAGTTTGGAATTGAAACTGTTATTTGCTGATATGTTCAGCTTCATACCAGAATTACACTTTTCAGGTTTTTTTTTTTTGTGTGTGTGCATGTGTACATAGTTTCAAGTAACATGACGTGTTAAATCTGTGGTGTGTGTCTCCTGGCAGCTACTGTAAAAATTTAGCCCAGAGGCACTGCCCTCATCTCAGCCAGTCTGTCAGTGGAGTTCTGCAATCTCACAGGATGAGCACTAGCAACCTGTTTCCAGGGTGTCTTGTAATTTGTTACAGCTCAATAAATCTCTGCGTGAGCAGTAAAATCTGTGCTGTAAATCCATCCATGGCATCAGCTTTGCCTTGCATTTAGAGCAGAGGATAGTACTGGGCTTTGCAGTGCGTGTGTGTGCAGGCTTGGTTGGGCTTTCCCAATTTCTTTCTCAGTGGTTAGGTTTGGATCTCTACTCCAGAGCCTCTTGGGTCCTGTCATTTATTCAGGTCATATATCTTAGCGAGATCGCTAAGCAATAAAGAAGACGTCCTGTAAGCGAGGGAATTAATTCAGTCTAATATTTTAGTATATATTATGAATAAAATTGTCAAGAATTCTAACTGCAAAAAACCTAAAATGTATAAAATTGAAACTTTGTTGGGTGAAGATATAAGTGAAATTGTTATTAGTGCTTTCTACACTATTGTCTTTAGAATTCTTTAGTCTGCCTTCTGTAATTATTGGTCAAATGCTTGGAGAAATAATTAAGAAAAATAACTGTTGTAAGGTATAACACTTCTTGAATTTAACTGCTTTTAATGAAGAAATGTTTCTTTCTGTGAGATCTGTGCTAGAAGGAGCATATATAAAAGACTGAACTCTAAGGATTAACATTGTTCATATGACAGAATTTACTATTTCAGAAGCAAATAATGAATGTGTCTGAAGGTAAATTAGAAGAATTGGTAAAATTGTGTTATCTTCAGACACAGAGAAGCCTTATGCTTGCAATACCCAATGGAAATGTAATTTTCCTCTTAAAATCTCACTGTCATTATGCCTAAAATGTTCTTTTCTGTAGAGGGAGTGTTGAAAGCATAAAGCTTTCACACTGACAGGGGATGATATCTCTCCCCAAAAACTGAGCTTTCTGTTTCAAAGGGATGCCATTGATGTTTTGAACACCTACATTTGCATCTCTTGTGAAAATGGATTTAAAAGACAATGAGAGCCTACTCTAGGATTAGAGCAGGCATTTCCCTTTTTCTTGCTCTGTTGGATCCAGGAGTATAAGAAATTAGTTAGCTCCCAGGTAGAGTGAGAGGCAAGTGAAGGTAATGGTTCGAAACAAATTTATGTTTTAGAAATCAGCTTTCCTAAGGAAAGGACAGGAAGGGCAGTAAGGAGATAAAGAAAATAAGTAATATCAGAGTATCATAAAATGCAATGCAAGGTAAAATGATAAGTTTTAAGATTGTTTTAGATTGTGCTCTCTATTTATTTTGGTGGGGTTTTTTTGTTGGGTTGTTTTTTTTTTTTTAATTTAGGAAGGAGGAACAAATAAATTTATGTCCACAATAACAAGACCAAAGTACGGACCCATTTCCAAATTATTCTGACAAAACCAATATTCTTCTGAGTCCCATGTAAAGGAAATTGAGGCCTGTAATCTCCTGTTGGAGATGCATGGTGTTCTTGGCATTATAGACACATATTTATAGTTAGTGTGGAGGATCCTTAAGGAAACTAGAGAAGACCCATATTTAAACTCAAGGTGGATTCCCAACCAAGTGCCACAGTATGTATTTTTTGCACTGCCAATTTGAAATTTAAATGAGTAACAGTTTCACACATGTAAGTTGTAGACAGAGCTTTTTTTTCAGGAGGCTGTTGCAATACAAACAGCATATGGCTTGTGCCCTTTGTCACCCTTGTTCTGGAAGTGACTGCTTGACACTGACAGTCACAGTGACCGAGGGACATGAGGTCTCTTGAAGTCTGTCACCTTGTACTAAACTGAGGTTCCAGTGACTCCAGAGGGCTCTGTAAACTCTCTTATTTGGGCAAGCATAAGTGAAAATAAGCTTTATTATGAATCAGCATTTCTGGAGTCTTTAGTTCTTTGAGGCAATAATTAAATGATAGTTGTAGGAAGCAATTTGTGTTGAAATTTATTTCAGCATTATTTACTGAGGCAGAAGACATTCAAGCAGTTTTGTTTCTAGGCTTATTCTTGTAGCACATCGGGCTGGTGCATAACCTGAGCAAAGTTTTAGATTACACAGAATTTTATCTATTTTTGAGGCATATCTTTAAGCAATGTGAAATTAATTAATATGAATTTTACCTTTGATAGAGTTTAGAGCCAAAAGTCCTCCTCAGTTTCTTATTGTACTAAGCTTGGTGCCCTGACTAGCTCCTTTACAAATACTCCTGTGTTTAGCAATGATGTGGTTTCCCAAACTTTTCTCCTAGTTGATTGAGTATCTTCAGTGTGACCTTGACTTCTGGCATGCATTCCCAGATCTGCCTTTTATTGTAATTCCAACTGTGTTGTCAAAACCAAAACAATGCCTTATTCTTAGACTGGGGAGGGTTTTGGTGAAAGCATTTTTTTTTCAATAAATGGGAGCTTTAAAATTTTGATGTTATTATTCTATGCTTTCTGAAGTACTTAAAAGACACTATTTCAACCTAGTCAATCTAAATTCAAACTAGTGCTTCTGTGGTGAGACACAACAAACAGAAAGAGCACAGTTTCTTTTTTTTGTTTTGTTTTTTTTTCTTTCTTTTGGAAGTACACAAGTTGTTTTTTTTTTTCCTCTGCCCCTCAGATGTTCATTTTCTATTTGGTTGGTTTTTCTTTACTAAAGAAGGAAAAGAAAAACCTGCTGAGCATATGTTGTAAAACCTCTGCCAGATGCATGAAATAGTCAAGAGTAAGAATAGGGTAAAAGAAGAAATCCTTTTACCTGTTGAAACTGCTAAATTTATCCTTACGGAGACTTCTCACAGTGTGGCTACAGGCTTTTGCTTGAGAACCTTAACCCCAAGGCTGTCCTTGCTGTAAAACAGCTTGGAAAAGGATTAGGAAAGGTAGAAAAGTTTTGCACTTGTTTTATGTTCTGAAACATGCATTGAGCTTGATGGTAAAACAACACCCACTCTTTAGGTTTTAATTTTCAATTTCCTAAATATTTTTCTTGCAATTATGTTTGATTATTTTATACTTGTAGCACTACTGTCTGCACTGATAAAAGATAAAATTTGCCCATTTAATATGATGACTATTTCCTGGAAGCTGTAGCAATGGTCTCAGGCAACAGGACCTAAAAGTCAGTCTTTGGGGTATGGCCAGATGTTATGCAGCTGCATCAGTGTCTCCTCTGGCAGGACTTCAGGGGAGACAGGCTGCATGGTGCAGCCCATTCTCAGTCTGTGCTGTGTCTCTGGTCCTTGGTTCATAGAATGCATTGAAACCCTGAAGAGAAAATACTTGAATTCTGGAGCACAAGGAAACAACATGCCCTTCCCTGCCTTTTATTCCTTGGAAAGATGAGTTGTGTCACTGCTTGGCATACTGAATTTGGGACTGCAGGTTCCAAGCTGAAGGAAGCTCCAAGGAATATGAGCTCATGTCTCTTGTTAATGGTATTTCTCTTATTGGTATTTCCCTTAATGCATAGTTTTTTATGAGTTGCATTTGGAGTATGAATCTCTTGCTTTATATCTAATTCTCCTTGGGCATTTTATGTATGCTCTCAGTCTGGCTCTGAGTTTTCTATATGCTTTTTGAACAAGATTTAAAAAATTATACAATATTTAGACATTGCCATTTAGATATGCCTAGTTGAAGGCAGCTGTTCCCTTCAGTGGTTTATTTTTTAAGTCCTTTTATGGATTCAGCATAGACATTTTTAAGTTTTGATCTTCTGATGTCTGGTGTTGGAATATTCTCAGCCATTCTGTACATTTAATAGCAATAAATTATCTTGAGATGTTTATGGGAGAGTGAAAAATTGTGTCTGCATCCTAGGCTAGGACTTTAATCATGGACTCTTTCTTGTGGCATATGGTTTTCTGTGTTGCTCTGCTTGTTCAACTGATGAATGTCAGTGCACTACTTTGCAATTAATCAGGTTTCTTCATGTTGTGTTTCTGAAACTAGGATTGGATATCTATTTAGCCAAGCTGGTTGCATCAGTAGTCTGACTATGAGGATAAACTAAAAATCAATAGTTATGTGACAGTATTTATGTACAAGATTATCCAAATTATTTTCATTATTTTCATGACCAACCAGTGCCTTGCCAAAGTGGTTTTCAGGTTTTTGGGGTGCAGTTTCTTTTTACAGCTGATTAAATTTAACTGTGGGTCTAACCCCTCACTTGCACCCTCAGGGACTTGCAGCTTCAGTCCCCATTGCACTTGTGCAGCATGCAGAAAAGTCATATTGATTTCTCTTGTGGGTTATTAACTCATGAAAGTGTGGGATCCATGGTCTCATTAGATCACCAGCCTTATCCTGTTTGCCCTCCATCCTGTTTGCTCAGGGGTCTATCAGACCTGGCATCTCAGCTGAACACCTGCATGTCAGAACAACTTGTAGAATTATTATGGGTTGGATTTTTTTTTTTTAATTTCGGAGCCCTGCCTTATGTCAGTCACAAAATGTACAATATTTTTGAGACCATAAGCCAAAATTACAGTATGTTTCTACTACATATGCAGAGTTTTATCTCAGCTTTCTAAGAAGCTTTGACCTCATACTCTGTGAATAAGTGTCCTATCACAATTGAATCTTTAATGTTAACACTTTGAATCTCATAAAACTCCCTATATTTGTAGAAAGCAGTGGGAATTTGTGATCAACAGGTTTTTTCCTTCAGACCTTCCCTTTCCTGGACAGTATCCTTAAAATATTGGGAAGCCTGTATATTAAATGGCTTACCATTTCCACCTGAGAAAATGGAACTGAATCTGATAAAGGTGATCTAAGGCCATCTGAACGAACAAGGGAAAAGGTCCAATGAGCAATTAGGCATATTTTGCTGTATCACAAGGCAAAAGGTCCTTCACTGCCATGTGAAGGAAGTTGCATTTTGTTAGAAGGATTGGAGATAAACTTTATTTGGGATGCAAAATCAAAGGAAGTCAGATATCTTACCCACATGGGTACTGAAACTCTTCTCTCTGAAGTGTGAAGAGGAGATGCTTTTCTTTCTAAGAATGTCAAAAAGAAATATGCTATTAGCATCTTCCATAAAACAGGTCTTTATTTTTTGTTGATTTTTAAAAATTATTGTTAACCTTCTCTTCAACTTTTTGTTCAATCCCAAATCAGAAATGGGTCCTGATTATGCTTTTACTTGTGCTAGTGCAAATATGTTAATCAAAGTGTCTTATTTACAAGAAAACAAATTCTTCTTATATGTAGTGAGCAACTGCATGTGATGATGAAGGTATGAAGTAAAATACCTATTGTATCTGCAATAGAATGATAAAATCTAATTAGTTGTATAGTAGATGTACTGCCACTCTGAAAACAAAAACTAAGTGTTTTGCCACTATAATTGCTTTTTCTTCTTTATTACAGAGAAGAGATTATTGGTTAGTGTTATCATTCCCTCCTGCTTAATAATGGATTTGCTTTTACATTGTTTTTCTGAAACTTCATATTCCAGGAATAATGACTAGAAAGTAGCACATAGTGAGATCAGGGTAATTAGTTGTATGGTTAAAAGTTCAATGTCTTCTACAACCTCTGGACATTTTCTTTCCTGAGTCAGACTCGGCTGGCAGTGAATAATGTTTTTCTAAATGATTTCTTGCATTACTGATGGAATGAAATGTGCTTTGACTGTGTGACTGTTGGGAAGTGGCATGATCATGTCTAAGTACAAACTAAAGGAAAAACCAGGAGGCGGTGGAGAGGTAAGGCAAGGGCTGCTTCTCAGGTTCCAGTACTGCATAGTTCTTTGAAGAAAAACTTTTTAGGGCTGATACTTAACACCCACCACTAACCTGTATGCTTTTGTAACTTTAAATCCTATGAGACATTGAACATATGTGTGTCATCTGGGAGAAATAGCAGTTTTATATCTTGGCCCAGGCTATACCAGAAGGGATAAAAAATAATTGCAAACCTTTCCCACACCCCAAACTTTTTGTCATCATTTCCTGAATGTTATTATCAGCTCTACTTCTAACAGAAAGCCCAGAGGATGGTCCTTTGCTCCTACATCTTCTAGTGAGAGCCTTGGACTGGCATAAATCTTTGAGCAGTATACAGAGCTGGAGAATTTTTTCAGGTTACAAACAATCTGGTGGGACTGACAGGTCCAGGTTAAAACATGTGAAGTGTTCCCGGTTAAAGTACTTCATTAAATTTCATTAAACTATTAACAGTCAAGAAAAAAAAAAAAAAACAAAAACAAAAACTCCCTTGTCACACAGGTCCTATGTTAAGTTCTGGTTTGTAGAAGTCTCTTTACAAAGATCCTGATGGGAATCTTTCTTTACTGAATTGCTGCATCATCAATGTGAAAATGAAGCCTTTTCCCAGCTGCTTTAAAATGTCAGGAAATTGTTGGCAGGTACAGCAAAGAGCTAAAGCACTCTGCTTTTCTTTCTCTCAGCAGGTTGCCAGCATTGAGGACTGTTGGGGAGGAAATTTCTCTAGGTAGTAATAAATATAATAATAAAGTTCCTGATGGCTGCTGTCACTGACACAGAGATATTATTTTTTGCTCTGTTTTGGTGACAGAAATAAAAAGCAAAATAAAAAGTGAAATAAAAAAAAAAAATAAAGAAATAAATAAAAAGCAAAGGGTTCTAGTAATCCATTTACTGATAAAGTCAAACTGATAAATATCCACATAATGGATATTAACTTTCCCCTCATACTTTTGCACAAAAGTGAAGCACATGATGCCTCTTGCTTCTCCTACTTAACTGTAGGAGATCAGATCTGTGATGTGCTGGCAGCTTTTCTCAGTAGTATAAGTTCTACATCAATTCCTGGTATGAATACAGCTGACTATCTTTTTATTTCTTGAGGACTATAGTTGCATATTTAACTTTTGCTTGTATAGTAGGGAAGCAGGATTTTCTGTAGAGTCCACCTGTTTCTCTCCTTCTTTGACAGGCTTTGGAAAAATAGTCAAACCTGCCTGTGCTCATTTTTGGTACTGGGAATTAAAACAAAACCTCTTTGAGTGTCTCACTTTCATTTGAAGCTAGCTAATGTATTCGTTAATGTGCAGAAATAGGAAAAGAAAAGAGTTTTACTTGAAGGGTAAAGTAGGAGAAAATGGAATGTGATGAAACATCAACAAAGTATATAATAAAAAAAGCCAAATGTCATTTATATTTAGGAATCTAGCTTGCTTCATAGATACAACAACAAAATTCTTTGGTCTCATTGAATCACAAAATAAATAAACCTCTTTGGCAGGTTCTTGGCAGTTAACGGCAGTGTCCCACGCTTTCTTTCCCACTCTTCGTGCTCTTGCACCACCAATCACCACCGAAGGTGCAACAGGCATTTGTGAATTTTTGCAACATTTATGAAGTTTTGCAGCATTCCTAATCTGGCTCCCATAGGCTTATTCCAGAAAAGGTATTCAAATAAATAGATAGAAACAAGAATAATATTTATTTGTCCTCTGGACAAAGTGTCTAGTCAGTGCCCTTTGATGGGAGGGCAGATCCTTTATGAGCTTGAACTGGAGGCTGGTTTGACAGTCTGGCTTGTCCTGCATAGTCCCTCCCATCAGCTGATTGGGTTACACAGTAAATGCTCTTATGTGATGATACTGTGTGAACTTACAACTTGAAGTTGGTCAGTGATGGAATAGACTCATCGTCCTCTTTTTCCTTTGATTACTGCAAAAAAAAAGAATGAATTGTCTCAGACCAAGGTGACCCACTTGTCTATTCCTGTCCTGTTGCAGCAGACTGCAGTATTGCACATACAGTCAGGGCTTGAATTCCTAGTAATATTATCGAATGTGCTGTGAAGCTCTGGGTTACTCTCAGTCATATCCAAACTAGTGCCAGTGAGATGATTACTTCCTCCTAGAGAGAGAGCCTCATTCAGTTGCCCTATAATTTGTAGCACCAGACCTCACACAGATGAGAGTGATCCCTATTTTGATCTATAAACAGGATTGCATATTCAGGCTTATCTCTGAGGCTGTTTAGGATTTTTGAAGTTTCCTGTGAAATGCCCTTGAGACTAAAGGGACAAAGTTTTCCTTTAGCGTTTCCCTTCCTACTTTAAGGAACAGTGGCGAGTGTGCTGTGAAAGCAAATAATTTCTCCTGAGCACATTGTAAAGGAAAATGATGCAGAAAAATAGTCTGTAAAATAACAGTGTGTTTTCAGTCTATAAATAAGGTTTTTCATGGGGGAAATAGAAAAGCATGTCTCATGATTCCATGAGACAAAGAGAAAAATAAGCTCATGGCCTTGTTTGCTAAATTAAAAAAAAAAAAAAAAAGGTTGGGAGAAACCTTTCCAAACTGAACTAGGGGTCAAATCTTTGTATGGATTGGAGGATTGCTTCCTGACCTGCTACTGCTTCAGTAATTTCACATGATTTATTTCAACATAAATAGCTTCTACTCCTGGACGAAGTCTCATTTCTTGCACAGTTCCTTTTTCTTAACAGCTTAATCAAACTAATTGTGACAAGCAGTGTATTTGTATAAATATTTAAATGTGAAGCATGAGGATTGAATTATTTATTCTGCAAATGTAAGCTTAATGTAACTATCTTTGGAAACCATCTCATTCTCATATGGTTGTAGTTTAGTCCTGCAAGTTCTCTTCTCAGTTCCATGTTTAATGTTGCAAAAGGTTCAAATAAATTATATTATTTGCAGAAAAGCTAAACAAGATGCCAGAAGAAACAAAACACGGGAGTAACTTGGTTTATTACTTGCAAAAACTAGTTGTCTTTCTAAATTCAACCATCAAGAGACCCTAGATTCCTGAAAGTGGGTTAACAAAGTAGCAGATGATGTCATTCATTGTTCACTTTTGTCTCATGCATGAAGAGGCATATGTTCTGACCAGATTTTTCTCTTGTCTGATTTTGTGATTTGCAGTACTTCTGCACCACCCCTTTCTGGGGGGGAGCAGAGCTGTATATAACAGTGCATCTCACTGCATAGAGAAGTTATTGCTCTTTAGGGAAAAAAGCAGTGCTCAACATGGAAACGATACCACGTCACAAACCATACCACAACCCAGTCAGTGGGTGACTGGTAGAGTCTCTTGCTTGACTGCATGCATTAAAGTGTGGCTTAACAGTGCAGAAATATTTCCTTCTTGCACTTTCCATCCCAAGGCTGGGATCAGCTGGCCCCAGCTGCTGCCATCCCAGCAGCAGAGGTTACGCTCCAGGTGCCGCTGCTCCCCTGGGCTTCAGCCACCCAGCCCAGAGCTTCAGAAGGGAAAGGAGGGGGAGACCAGAGAGCAGGTTTGAGAGGGGGAGTAGAGTTGGTGGCATAGATACAAATCAGTATTTGGCATGCTTATTTTCACATTTGTAAGGCACTGCAGCAATAGGGTCAGTATCCCTAGGCTGTACCTTGTGCCTCCTTATCTTACACTTCTAATTTACTGGGGTCAGGGCAAAAAACCTCAAGGGTATTAGTGACTGAGCTGGAACTAGTTAATAAGAATATACTCCAAGCTAAGAAAGAACAGTAGAGAAAGGGTTTCCCAGCCCTGTCCCTCCAACTCCCCCTGTATTTCTCCTTTAAAAGGTATGGAAGCCTTTTCTTAGGGAAGAAGGTTCACCCCCCACTGATGGCCCCTGGTGTTGATATCATCTGCAGCATGTTTGGGGAAAGCTTTTACTTTCTCACTTCTTAGCTTCACTTCAGAACAGCAGCAAAAATAATTCTCTTCTGCTTTGAAAAACACCTTATTATGAACAATTTCTTGTTTAAATCATTTAGGATGTCAGCACTACTTCAGACAGGTTTACTGGTTGATGCTAACATTGGGAGTTTTCAGTGGGAGGTGAAGTATAATCCCAAGGAATTATGCTACAGAAACCAGAGGGTAAACACCAATGCCTTCTGAGCTGTTTTTTTTTTAACTTCTAATTTTATTTTCTTTAAATAAGATTTGCACTGATTCTTGGCTATTTTGATCAGGGACATAGAGAAGCCAATCTGCCTGAGCACAGCTTGTGGGACTGCAGTTTTATTCACAAGCAGCCAGGTTTTGCTACAATTTTACTGTCTGAACCCCAGAAACCTGCCCTAGTGCTTGTACTCAGATCAAGTATTGAAGGCAGGAATTATTTCTAATTATCTCTTGCTCCAGTATCTCACTTGCCCCTGTCAAAAACCATCACATTTTATCAAAATCATGTCTCCAAATTTTTGACAGGGTTTTCTAGGACGTAATTTATTTTTTAAAATGAGACCAATCTCTCTTGGAATAAGTGGCATTTCAGAGTTCAGGCTATTTCTTTGATATGTGAGGAACCTAGGCACATGTGTTTGTGTTGGGTGCACACTGGTGCAGTGCCTCTCTGGCTCATGTGCTTTTGGTGGAGAGGAGGCTTTTTCACGAGATGTGAAAACTCTAAAAAGTTGAAGGAAAAAGCTTTCAAAACATTTTGTGGTTTTTTTTTATTATTATTATTTTTCATCCAGCTCTGCCTGTGTCCTTCAGATGATTTTATTAGCTGAAAAGGAATTGTGCAACTGTTTCTAGAGTTGCTTCTGGGCTTGATGACATAATTTACTCAGTTTAGCAGAACTGCAAAAGTCTAAATTAACAAACCACTGTGCTCTGGTGCTAGAGTTAAATCAACAAATAGTGTTTTCAGTGAAGCATTGCTACTTTTTTTTCCTCCAAGGTTTCTTTCACTGGCAGGGTGTCAGCAGGGGAACAAGAGATATTCAATGTACAGATCAGAGCACAGCTAAAATTTTACTATATTACAGTTTTCAAGCGCCTTTTTTTCTCTTTGACACAGATGCTGATCATTTCCATTAGAACTGAATTTCCTACAAAGATGTCAGTTTTACTTATGCTTTCATTATATGCAAAAAACAAATCCAGCTCGATCTCAGCGATTACCTTCTCTCAAAGGAAATACCTGTTTCAGTCATGCGTTGTTAGAGGATGCTTTGCAACACCCACAGCAGCATTTTGGGGATGTTGAGAGAGCATGAGCATGTACTGAGCACCCCATACAGAAGGCTGCAGCAAGAAGGGTGTTGGCCCTGCTGGTTTTTCTTTTCTCTCTAGGCCAAAGACAGGCATCTCCTCACTGGACAGAGCAGGACACCTCTGGGTTACCCCCCTTATTTGTTCCTGCAACTTTGCAGGTATAAAACAGCCAAACAGCCTCTTTGTGTTATTTTTTTCCTTAAACAATTAAATTTTTCTGCCATTCAGTTCTTTTCTTGCTGAAAATATTTGCATTAGAATGTGTAGAAATTAGATAATTTGTCTTTTGTGATAGGACAAGGAAAAACTCTTCAATCCAAAGCTACATGGTGAAAAGAAAAGTATTCTGCTGGATCCTGTGCCATTTCAAATGACACCAGAATTTTGACCATAATACTAAAGTAGTAGAATTTACTTGAAGATCACAGTTATTTAAAAAGAAAACCCAGCAAACCAATATTTCTGCTTAATTTGTACCAATATTTTATATAGATACCCTACAAACAAGTTGTTCCAAAAGAAATCAGTATGACTCTTCAGTTAAAGAACTATAAAATGAAATAATAGATGTGAAGGTACAAGGGTCATTTTGATGGTTTCCAGAAAAGAAAATTAACCTGACCAATTAGCCTGTTTATGCAATATCTTTCTCCTCTGGGCTGCAGCTTGTCTCAAGCCACTTATAGATTATGGACGCCCAGAGCAGCAGTCTGTGGGTTTTCTCACTTCTTTTATCTCACTTCTTGAAACTGGGGAGCTGCTAACTTCAGCTGGGTCTGAAGATGCATGAATGATGATTGGCACACATTTTTTCAATGGGAAGGAGGAGGTTAGGAAAATATGACAGAAGCTTTGGAGGGCGTAGCTCTTGTGGGCTGTGTGCTGCTATCCTCCTGTCTGTTTTTAGCTCAGTTCAATGACAATCTCTTGAGGGAATGAAGCTTCTTACTTTTATAAAAATAATATCTTTGTATCCCATCATTTAAAAAAATTGTTTAGTCTTACAGTATTATATTTTCCTTTTGTGTTGTATACTTAATCTCTTGAAAAAAATATAAAATTCTTCCCCACTAGAAGCCAAACTGATAAATTAGTTTAGCTAGGGAATTTCAATATGGATTTTCTTTTAAAACAAATTGGCTTTTCAAGCTGTCTCTAGAGTAAGGAAATAATTCCATAATACAACAACATGCTCTGTAATGTCAAAAAGTCTATAAGCTACCATATTACGAGAAATTAAACTGAATGTGAAGGTGACAAGGCAAATGTGGTTGCTTTTGAAAGAGATACAACTAATATACCATTATATGCCATTGACACTATGACTAGTTTTGTTAAAGGAAATTATACCAATGGAGATATGTTGCAGGAAGCCCTGAAAACAGGCAGAGCTTTTGAGGAAATGGAAAATAAACTAAGTGTGTGTTTGGGGGTCGCTGGTAAACAGCAGTTGTCTTACTCAAATGTTAATATTTTCTTCATCATAGCAAGAATACATCATCTTTACTTGAAGCACTGTTGGGACACTTCACTGTCTTATATGGCAGCTTGCAAAATTGCAAGATTGAGTCCTTTATGCTATGTTGGTATATTATGTGACTGTTTCTCAAATGGTAAAATTGACAGTCAGACATTAGTGTCTGGGCCAGGCTATTTATTTATCTTGCAAGTGTTAAACCAGCATATACCTGTCAAATCTTCCAGAATACTTCAGATTTTTGAAAAAAATCATAACTGCACTGAAATTCTGAAAGGCTGTTTTATTTTCCTAAAAGTAGATGGAAAATGGCAAAGTTCTGAAATTTAAAGTACTTCTTTATATGCAATGTTGTTAGTATACATTTCAATAATTTGATAGAATATATTCTATGTACAAGTGATAGCTGATGTGACTGACATTACCCAAACTCTTAAGGAATATTAAATAATGAGAATAACTTAATTTAGGAAGAGTGACTGACTGGAGCAGTTAGACACTAGTAAAGATCATGCGCATAGCAAGTAGTTCAGTTAACATATGCTCTCTGACATATCAGAATTTCTGCACTGATATCAGTTTGAATTATGAAGTTATAAAGCATGATGGAGAAAAGACAGAAATTATGACTTTGCTTTAAGGAAACCTGTGAAAACATGAGAGCACTAGTGCCACATTACCTATTGAAGAGGGACATTAAACATCAGCTAAAAACCAAAGAATATTTTTCTACCTGCATATTTGGTACCTTATACTGAAGATGTTCAGAAAAACTAACCAAAAAGTTCTGAGTCAGTGACAAGCTTAAAAAATTCTGATACTAATTATGCATATATGACAGCTGGAAAATGCAATGGGTCAGTACATTTTGTTTCTTTTTAAAGTAAGAGTAGTCTGATAGAGAACACTGCAACCAGGTTAGTTTGTTATCAGAGCTTGAAGACACCACAGGAGAGGCAGTGACTAAAGTATCAGAGGAGAAAATTTACTTGAGTTAGTAAGCATAATTTTATGAAGAATGGGACCTGTCACAAAAACATCAGTGATACCATGTCATGCAGATATGACAATGCTGCCTGCTGACAGTATTTCAGCATTTTTGTAAGGCTCTTGATTCAGTATCACCTGTATTTGGATTTTAAAAGTCCCATGATGCAATGTCTCAGTCCCCTTATTAAGACTTGTAATTTAATGAGCCTTCTTAAAAATATAGTGCATATTTTCTACAATGCTTAAACTCATTATTACAACCTCAGCTAGTTTTCCTTTAATGACAGAGTTTAATATTGGGGCCCCTGAGGCAGAGAAACAGAAGCTTCAAAAACTTGGAATCTTTCTGCACTTAATCAACATTTTTTGAAAGCCTGAAGCTGATGGATTATATTTTATATCAATTTGTAATTAAATATTAAAGGAAAGAAATTCAAGGTTTTGCAACATTGCAATATTATGTTAGATAATATTGATATTATATAAGTGGGAATAAATATTAGAGATTTTATGGAAATCAGTTCTTAGTTTCAGTTTTGCATTCTGGTCAAAAATCCCTATTAGACATTAAGTCAACCAGATATCTTAAGTGAAGACTTATTTAAGACTTTCTTCTATTTGTCAAAATACCTGTTATATTGACATACCTTTCATTGCAAACCACAAGAGTTGACATTTGGATGTACTTTGTCAAGTGAACACTCTTAACATCCTTGGTGTGTTGACACAAGTGTCTAGACTGTGAATGGAGGACAAGCAGTACAGAGAACATCCTTCCCTTCCTTACAGGAAAAAAAACACAGAGGTCAGTAAGTGACACTAAGTGCTTGACTCTTGGTGTTTTCCCACACACTGAACCACTGCTTGGGAGCCTGGATGGTCAGAAATTGCAAACTTTGCATGTTTCTGGTATAAGATTGAAAGTGAGAGAATAAAATGAAAACATACTTTATATGGCTTATTGACAGGTTGAGACACATTCATTTATAGGATACATTTTTCTGAAAAAAATAGATCAGTGTAGAAAAAACATTTTTTTTCTCAGCATTTTCTATGCAAGAGTGGCCTATTGTATTTCTTTTCCCCATACATCAGTCATCTTAGAATATTTTTATTTTACATCCATACTAGAATATTTTTATTTTACATACATCAATTTTACATATATTTAGGAACTGAATAACAAACAATCAGTATAGATTCTTGTTTTTAGTACACCAGCTGGCAGGATTTATAAAGGTCTGCCTGATCTGTGTTGATTTGTAAAACAGTGACTTTATCATGCTGCTTAGTCTTCAAGGTGTTACTATCCTATGCAAAAGGTAAAGACAGATTTCAGGATAGTGACATCATTCAGTAATGTGTCTGTTATTTAGTAGTTCAGTAATCTAACTTTCCTTTTTATTGACAAGGTGTAAGATTTAATATAGATTTAAACCTCCTGTGGACCACCACAGATTCTTAAAAGCACATGATACTGAAGAATAACAGTAGGAAGACAACAACTCTTATTAAAACTGAACAAGAACATTGTACCAACATTTGTGATCTGTTGGGCTTCTCCTTTGCTCACTGAAAATAGAAAGTTTCAACAGTGCTATCTAATGTGCTTCAGAGATTTCTGGAATCTGAAATGTCATCTCTGACAGTCAAACTTCAGAAAAGAAAGATTTATTAAAATCTCTTGAGTGAATTGCTAAGTAAAATTTCTGATTAAACCCACAGGAATTGAAACAAGGTTATTTAGCTCTTCTTTCATTCTTTTGCTGTTCATTTCTAGTATTTAGTAAACATTTGAAATAATTTTTATAAAATCACAGATGGGTTGGAAAATGTCACCTTGGTCACATGTGGATCTTACAATCTGGAGCTCCTTGAGGGAGCTTATGCACTGTAGGAGGGTCTCCTAAGCAGGTCCAGCCTGCCCCAGCTGCTCCCAGAGTGCCAGAGTGGCTTTTGTCAGTGCCTGGCTCTGTCCTGCTTTCTTGAAGTGCTTGAGTCAGTCAGAGGGTGAGAGAAAGAAGTGACTCATGAATCTCACCTCAAGCACGCAGTCCTTTTGAGAGGTTAGGGCACCCTGGTGTCATCCACAGCCCCTGAGGCTGACAGGCGTCTTTTGGCCTCTGTTCCCCAAACATTCATGTTCTTTAACTTGCAGAGATTTCTCAGGAGATGATGCTAGTTAGTAGACTCAGATGTTGTATTAAGATGCATATATTTATCTATTTTAAATGCATGATGTAATAACAATTGAATTCCAGAGTGCAGTTCTATTTTAAACTACTCAATGTTAAATTCAGAATTTCATTGGAATATGTAGATTCTTCTTATGATAATTAAAATGTCTAGTTTGTAAGGATCTTTTTTTTTCTTTGGATGCAATTAACGTACAAAATTAAAGAGCAATATATGCATAAATAAAATAATCCAACCCTGTTAAAATGTGTGTCTTTAAAATATTTCTAGAAAGAGTTAGCAGTGAATGTTCTCCTGGAATTCAGTACTAATCATTAAGTTGGGAAAAATTAGATATCTATGACTTGCAACCAGGTGCAGCCTATTTGTAACACCTGTTTGGCAGGAGAGGCTAGCCCAGTACAATTCCTTCAGAGTATAATATATATGAGGAGTTTTTTACTTCAGAAAAACATGTGGGAATGGTGCTCTGTTTCAACCTCCTTGCTTGTATTCATGACCTCACTCACTTGACCAAAAAACTGATGTCTATTTTTACTCTGTAAAGGGATTGAAATGAATTCTAGTTCACCTTACACATCACCAGAATAGCTCTTCAAATAATGCCCATTATTTCAGAGTAAAAACAATATTATGGTGCACAGGGTTTGTGCTCCATCCAGTCCAAATTTCATTGCTACTTCAAACTTCTTCACTTTTCTTCTTGGGTAACTGATTAACTATGTCTTTACCATAAAAATGTATAGTATCTTCTTCCTTCCATTCTGACATTTGTGGCAGAGAAAATTTACCCACTCCAAAACTCTGAATTCATCCTTTGCACCTGTATTTAAGGGATTTAATGTCTGCAAGCTGGAAAGCCAATATTAGCTTGGTTACTGTGGTAACAGACTCATTTTCAGCAGCCTGTAATGAATGCTGCTAGAAGCAGCACTGCTATTCTTGAATTTTATTTATGTAAATGTGTTTTAAACACCTTTCTCCCATATCATATCTCCTGCTAATAATCTTCAAGTATGAAGGTACTGGTATTTGAGATTGTGTGATGGTGCATTTGGGTAAAGTAAACTCAGATGCTTTTGCAGAACTCTGGCCTATCACCCCAGTTAAAACCATACTGAAAGTTTAGCCTTGGAACTGAGTGCCTCAGTGAAGCTTCACTTCTCTTGTATATTTTACAAAAACTTGTAGATTAAAAAGCACTATGGCCTCTTGATTTTTATCCACACGTTTTTGAGAGACCAGAGAAGCCTGCCCATCAATGCCTTTGAAACAGGGTATATATCTCAGTTTATTAATTATGATGTTGGAGATGGTATTCTTGTAAAGTGATAAAAACTCTTTAAATCACATCACAAAAAGCCAAAACAAAAAAACCAAAGAATGTTAAAAAAGATTGCTTATCATTCATAAAACTGCCAGCACCCTTATGGAATGCTTTTGTTTTCACTCTCAGTGCTTAGCTCTCTTTGGAGTTAAGTTTTCATGAATTTCACAAAAGTTTACTCAGGCCAAAACCTAGAGACAATATTCTATAGGCATAACCACCTTGAAAGAAAAACCAAATATGTTAGTACCAAGAGAAAAAATTAGTACACCACTTAAAACAAGGCTAAAAAAAAAATGTATTTGTTGACCACTAGGCCTTTCTTAAAGACAGTAACTTATTTTAACTACAAAACAGCTGAATAAGGGGAATAAAACCAGCACAATTGTCAGCGTCATAATTACTTTCAAATATGGGAACAATCCTTAAGGGATTTATGCAAAGATTACAGAAAGTTAATTATGAGAGTGTGATGTAGAAGTGAAATACCAATGCCTGCATTAAATTAGTTCATTGCTCAAAAGAACTTTGGAGGATGTTCCCTACCCCGTGACCAGTCACTTCCCCATGAACGCAGAATGACACGAGCCTGGCCCCCAGGCAGAGGGAGGCTGGGGCTGATATGATGGTTCACCACAATTACTCAATCTTTAAATGACAAACCTACCAGCAGTGCTAGTAGCACCACTATGTTTTCCCTGCCTCCTGTGAAAAATGCTTTCTATAACTTGGAAGAATTATCACTGAAGTGTTTCTCCCTTGTGTAGGTATGTTGTCTCCTCTCACTACACCTGAAAAGAAGCTATGAGAAAATATATGAAAAAAGATATGTTTGAATTTGAGCACAGGGATTCCAGGGTCAGCCCCACCTCACTTTCTTTCTTTCCCATTGCAGTACTTCTCTGAAAGTTTGGAGAGAGGGTCCAAAGCAGTAACAGCTGTATCAGGGTATTGCTTATCACCACAGTATGATACTTAGGAAATTCAGGTTTTCTATTCAGTACAGGGTTGGTTTTTTTTCACTCTATTGCTTCTCTCCTGGAAATCTCTCATAACATTTCTTCCCACTTGCTGCTCCACTTAAGAGTGAATAATGTGTTCATTTTACTAGAAACATGTAGGACCTTTAAACAAAATTGAACCCCTGTTTTCTATTCTGCAATTATAGTCTAAATTTTAAAGTGATGTTAGATTTTTGCTAAAAACAAGGATCAGATGTCTTATTCTGTAACAGCATCTCACTTTCTGTCCTCTGAGAGTCACATTTTAAATTTTCTTGTTGAAAAGTCTTTTTCTGAAATAGGAGGACTTTTCGCTAATCTTAGAGAAACAAATTGTCAAAAATTCCTCAGCTGCTTTATGCTGTGCTGCAGCGTGTGTAGATTACTAAGGCTGAAGTGATGTTATGTTCAGCTTTTTTCCAGAAGGTGATGTTTGCTGGGGATAAGCACACAAGTGTTTGTATTTGGTATGGCTGGCACTGCAGCACACAGGGTTCATCAAAGAGAGAATGATCTGTGGTAGCTCCTGTGCCTCTAATGTAGTGTTCATATACATGCTCTCCAAAGTACCATTGCCTACAGGCTCAAACAACTTTTAAAATTCATAGGATAGTGTACAGGGATCTGTTTTTTTTATTTACAGCAGAGAAATGATGGGTGTCAGCCCCGGAGAGCCAGGAAAGCTCTGTGATAAATTGCTGGTGAGAGCAGAGGCTTTATGTGCATATGGAGAGCGGCAGAAAACACATCGGCAGTGCTTTCTCTTGGGGAGATCAGTGAAAAGACACAGGGTGAACAGATGTCTCTGGCTTCTGCAGGCTTCTAAGTTCCTCAGTCGGACTGTTCAGGACTGAATCTGCTCACAGACCTTGGCACAAAGCAGCCTGTGCCAGAGCAAGCCTCTGCTCCCTCTGCTTGTGCTTCTTCACTGGCCAGGAGGGGCCAAATCCTGCCTGGCAGGAGGGACCAGGAGCTACAGCTTCTGTGTCTCTGCTGTTCCAACTCATTTTTGTCTCACTGATCATGCTGTTGTCTGCACTCATGACACAGATCGTGTAAAGCTGTGATTGAATCATGGAAAGGGATGCCCAGAAATTATTTCTGATGCCCAGAGGTGGAGAGGCTGGAGCAGGGCAGGGTCCAGGGCTGTACTACTGCCTCCTTTTTGAGGCTAGGTTTGGTTCACATTCAAAATTTTGAATTTTACTAGGAGACAGAACGCAGACTAATCTTGTTTTGCTGCTTTCATGGCCTTGCCAGACTGCATCGTATTGCATATAAAAAGCTAAAAAACCTGCATTTAATGTGTGATTCCTCGGATAAGCTATCTGAAAGCACACTGCTGCAAAGTTGAATAAATGGTGAGGTTCAAGTTGTAAATTATGCTATTCTTCTACTCAAAACAGAGATTTCCATCAAGATGTGAAGGGAATAGGGAGTTGTTTAAATATTCTGAAGCATTTTAAATTTGTAACAATCTTAAAAATACTGTGCTTTAGGGAATACAAATATCTGGGAGGGATAAAGAAAATGTTGGTGGCAAATGTGTTTGAAAATTATGGATTTGAATGCAATCTTGTGCATAGTTATTGGAGGTTATAACTTGATAATATGATCTTGATGTGGAATTGGGATAGGGAAAAAGAAGATAAAGATACTTCTTCTTACTTGTGTCTATTAAAGGTATATTTATTTATTTTTATTGGTAGGCTATCCCTATTTCCCTCTTTCCATCTTGTGCTTCCAGCACAGAAAAGTACTTCAGGGAACAATTAAGAGCATTTGACTTCCCTTTGTGTGTTGTTTAGCAATAAAGAAATTAATTTTTCCAATACCTGTGTCAGTTAACTATTCTAAGTCCAAAGCTTAAGCACAGTCAAAGCCTCTCAGCTTCTTTTCTTTGAGAAGAGAATGAATGGGGAGGCTTTTTCCTTGCTGGTAAAATTTTAAAAAGAGATTGTAGCTGTTTTCTTATTTCAAATCCCCAAGTCACTACTGAGACTGAAGTAATTTGAAAGTACTGGTATAATGAGTAAAGGAAAAATTTATAGTGTTGCAGAGGTTTCTTTGGGTCATTGATATCAAGAGGGCATGGAGTCTGGTACTTTTGTGGGGTTTTGTTTGTTTGTTATTTTATTTTTTCTTACTTATTTTTAACTGGTATTGACAGCATCTGTTTAGAGCTGAAATCTGTTTTTGCCACTGCTGACCTCAGTTGGGATTGTCCTGTAAAAGTCTTACAGAGTGTCTCTTGCAGCCATGTCTCCAGCTGCACACTGCAAACAGATACCAACATAGCCCTCCTGCTGCTTTAGTATGTCTCATTGACGTGATTTATTCCTAGGCACCCCTGCTTCAGGAAAGAGGTCTTGGGTGGCTACTGGTTGGTCACCACTCCTCCAAAAAAGCACCAACAGTGAATTCTTCAGGATTACCTAGCCAGGCACATTTAGTGTCTGGGGCACTGTATCACAAGAGCCAATTTGAGTTTGACTGCAAGACTGTGAGGCACTGGGACATGCTCACAGCTCCTAGACAGAGATGGAGGAGTAGGAGGAGTAGCCATGGAGTTCCTAATGACACATTGCAGAACCAGTGCAGCGTGAATGCTGCAATTACTTCTGTGTAGCAGTAAGAAATCCTCATGAGTATCTGCTTCCTGCAACATCCAGGGCCCTCTGTCTCCAGTGACATATCTGTTGTCCTGGCTGCTGAGAGTCATGTGAAACTTCCTCTAATGGTCACCAGAGCATTTCATTTCCCAGCAGAATGAATTGTTCAGCCAGCAGAATTTTGTCATGAAATCTCATGGTGTTACAGAAGCCTGTGGCATAACTAACACCAGCCCATTGCAAATTACAGGAACAGCTGTAATATTTTAATCCAAATACTACTTGAAGTCAAATTTTCAAGGGAATGAAAAACATTTCCAGCTCTCATTATTAACAATTGATTGTATTTCTCTCTTTCCTGATGAAGAATTCTGTCATAGTAACACAGAATCATCATGCATTTTAATTAAACAACTGAGAGTGCAAATTTGTAATCAGTGAGAATAAAGGTCAAAGTGTCAGCAGTAAGGCCTCCACTGAAAAAAAAAAAAAAAAAATTCTATTTTTTTTATGGTGAAGCTTTCTTTTGCCCCAGTTCCAGGTTTTCTGGTGATAAAGCAGTATGTATTTATAAGGCAGTAATAACCCTCTACTCAATGGCAGGATATATTGGAAGAAAAAGGTTATTTATTATTAATACATTTTCTAATGAGCTGTATGCCATAGGGAAATTGAGCCTAGAAATGTGAACAATTAATAAAAGACTGTTGCATTTTCTCTATCATAGGAGAAAAATGAAATATGTATGTAAAAAACACAAAAATGGGACTAGTTTAAAAATAGGGTGATTTTATTTGAAGGCATTTGCTTCTTCCCTCTGCTGTTTATCTTATTTTAGGATGTGTTCCACAGTTTTCACCCTCACCTTCTGGAACTTGTATATCTCTTTAAAGGAAATTGTTGTAAAGCATATTTAGTGTCTCGAGTATTAATACCAAGCTAACATTATTCATCAAAATTTCTACTAGCATCCAGTAAGTGATTTAAAGGAAAAATACCTCAAATAACATCTGCTCATTTAAAAATAATACATTTCAAGCACCTCATTTTGTTGCATTTTGATCAGATTTTGTCATCTTGGGGGTGTTATTGGTGGGTTTTTTTTGTTTGTTGTGTTTTGTTTTGAGAGAAGAGAAGCATCTATGGCCAGACAATAGGGAAGAACTGCAAAGCTTTACATGTGCAGACTTTTCTCTAAAGCTCATTTGAGTGTTTTTGGATCCTTCCAGTATTAGTTTTGGTTCAGCACACTGGGCTTTACCAGTGTTGTATTCTTTGTGACCAGGGTTTTATGGTGGGGTTTTTTTTGTGTTTGTTTAGTTTTTTATTTGATTATTTCTATTGAGTTGACTTGGTCTGTTTTGCTAGAAGCAGCACTGACTTTTGCTATTCTAAAGCAAATATCTCTTGTAAAAAGGTTCCTAATGGACCTTAACATGTTCTGGCGTATGATCAGCTGCAGGATGCTCATTGCTGGCACAGTGTGGGAGCGTGATTGTCCTTCGTGTGTGCTCCTGGTGCTTCCTCGTTCAGACTGGAGCTGAGAGGAGGAGGGAGAGGCAGGCTGGGCCACCCATGGCACCCAGGCTCCTGCCATGTAGCACAGTGATGGCTTCAGCAGAGACCAGAGCCGTGGTCACTTTTTCTCCTACATGGGGAATTCACTGTTTGGATTGGTTCTCTTGATTACATTGATATGGTGATCTGAAGGCAGGTATGTAGGCAGCAGTATGCAGCACGTTCAAACCAAAGCTCCACCCAACTCTGTTTGCCATCACCCAATAATAGATAATTGAAAAACAGTAAGTACAGGGTGAGCAGGTGGGATTCTTTTTCCAAAGTAGTAGTTTTCCCCTAAGAGGAAGTTTAGGTGCTTCCTGAGTCACAGGCAGTATACTTTTATTAATTTGACTCAGAAATTTTGCCCAAGAGCTGGTCAAATCAATTTTCAAGTCTGTTGATGCCTTGATTCATCTACAGCATCCAGTGACAAAGAGCTTGACCCTGAGATTTTGTTTCTTTCATGCCTTTTCTCTCACAGCTTCAGCTGGTGTCAGAGTTCTCATGCACTTGCTCTCTTTGTATGTTCTCTGTGGCACTTCTGAATTTACAGAAAACTCTTATCCTCCCCAGTGACACAGTATTGCTCTCAATGCTGATCCTAGTTTGTGCAACACTTCTAGGTAAAGCAATTCAAATTCTGCGTTTTTTCCTAACATTTCCCAATATTTTTTAACAGAATCTATTCTGAACTTTTACCTAAAATCCAGAACTTGTTATGGGAATGGAAGCAAGAATTGGGAATTTTTTTTTTTTTTTACCCTTGCCTGTATTGGCTGTTTCCTGTATCTGACTAATGTATTTTCTTTAAAAGAAAAAACACAAGCATCATCATATTCCACCAGCCCCACCCTACTTGACCCCTACCCTCCCTACCCCCCAAAAAAAGAAAATTAGCTATCCATTCCAAGAAAATCTTCCTAAATGTTATTTTCCTTGCATGGGATCTAAAGTTTTGGACGCATCATTAGGAAAAAAAAAAAAAATATTTGCTTTACTTTTATATTTCTACATGTATGTATGAGAGTGCATGAATAATAACAGTTTTTTTCAGCAGTTGCTATGGAAAACAGTTTTGAGTGAGTCATACTTTGACTTTTGTTGAATAAAGTCATCCTACTTATTTTATAATAATTTTAATTACATGAATTTTCTGAAAATTAAAATGTTAAGAAGTAGGATGTATGTTTGAGTGAATACACTTAAAAGAAGATGGGTTTTTTTGTTGTCCACTGGATGATTTGTGGCATTTTTAATGCCACTGTGTAAAAGGAAGGATCTCATAGTATCATAGAATAGCAAGTTGGAAGGAACCTTACAGATCATCGGGTCCAAATTTCTTGGTGAAATCACAGTCTAGACAAGATGGCCTAGGACCCTGTCCAGGCAAATCTAGGAATCCACCACTTCCCTAGAGAAAATGTTCCAATTGCTGATTATTCTCAATGTCAAAAATGTTCTTCTTTCATCCAATTGGAATCTCCTCGAGGGTAAATTGTACCCATTCCCCTTCAGCTTTTTCATGTGACTATTTGCAAAAAGGGAGTCTCCACCTTCCTTTTAGTTATCCTTTAAATAATGTAACATGGTAATGAGGTGTCCCCTAAGCATTTCTTTCTCAAGGCTGAGCAACCCCAGCTCTCTCAGCCTTTCCTCATATGGCAGGCTTCCCAGTCTTCTGACCATCCTTGGTGTAAAATCCTTTGAAGTATAAGTGGTATGTAAGGACAGTTGGGAGGGGTGGTTTCCCTGTCCATAGGACATGTCAGAATTTAAATTCATTCTGTTCTGCAGCGAGCTGAATGACTGGAGATGAGCTAACAGGCACGTGCACATGTCTCAGAATAGCTAATCATCCAGTTAACACCTAACAACAATTTGTTTGCCATTTTACTATATTTAGTCATTGGACCAAAAAAAGCCTGGTAATCAAAATTCACTGTGGTATGGAGATCAAGTTTAAAAGGTTTTGCATCAAGTGGATTTTATATGGGGTCTCCATATAACAAATGTTGCACTTACTGGAGATGCGATTTAAATATTACTTCTCCAGGCTACCTTTTTTTCCCCATTTTTTTTTGTTTCCATTTCCCATTAAAAAAAAAAAAATCCATTATTGTGAAAAGTGAAAAATATATTCCAGCCAAATATTTAGATTTGGCAAATTATTATTTTGACATCTTTTGACATCTGCTCCATATCTCTCTCTATTTTAAAATTAAGTTTTAAAAAGAAAATATCACCTGTCACTTCATGAAGAAATTGCTGATAGGTTGCTTTTTAACCACTAAGTGAAATACACAGGTAGTAGGAGAGAACTCCTAATTTCTATTAACATTTCTGAACAGGAGCTAAAATAGTTTAAATAAACAAAAATAAGGAGTGTAAAGTCATCATAGCAGACAAGTGTTTTGCAAGTCAATTTATGGTAAATAATTTTATTAATTTTTTTTTCATTCTCCATCAACTCTCTTTACTGATTTTAACATCAAATCTGATATATGTAACCTTTAGAGACAGGACAAAGCAGCCAAAATCTGACAAAGCCATCTTTACACCTATTCCTTCCCCTATAAACACTTTTTCTTTCTGAAATTGTTTCATGAAAACTTTGACATTTGCAGCTGGAATTTAATATAAGAACTCTTAAAAGAAGGTCATATTAATTTTGGCCTGTTCGTTCCTTTTTGAATTTGTTATAATAAATTCAATAAGTTATCCAACTGGGAAATTTAAATTTTCCTAGCACTTGCAAAAGAGAAGCTAAGATAATGAAAGAAGAACATGCACGTGAATAAAACATGGAATTCCTGGCAGTTATAGATGCAATTCAGCATCTGAACTACAGAAAGCCTGTGACTTTATTTCTAAAGGATAAACTAAATCCAGGTCTTGAAAAACGTTAGTCTCTGTCTTACCCCTCTACTTAGGTAATAACTCTTCTTCAGCACCAGAAAAAATAAACAACCAAATGAATCACATATAATTTCCATTTTAATCTTTTCACATTTTTGCCCTTTTTTGCATTTTCTTCAGCATCCTTTTCCAAGTTTTAATTAGATGAAAAGACGAGATAAAAACAAAAAATATTGCCTCCATTATTTGCTACCTGTCTGGAATCTGAACATATTTGTCTTCACTTGAATTATCTCTATAAAGCTGTAGGATTCTTTTCCTACCCATCCCAAACCTATCAAGCCTTTCCTTTACATGTCCTAATAATTACAAATAATTTGTAAGGAATCACAAACTGAGACTGGAACTCTGAGCCTTATGCCTTCTGATTTCATGCCCTTCATGATGTTCTTTCCATTATTCTTGTTTCAGATAATTCTCCTCTAGCTCATTAGTTTTTGTCTTGTCAACAGGAGGAAAAGCTTTTTGTGATAATTAGTGATGGGTGGTTTCAAGTCTTCAAATAGGATATATCTCAGTGGTCTAATAGCAGTTGGATTTCTTGTCTCAGTATATTGCCTTATTTTTCTAATTTCTTGTTTCGATACAAGCTGAAGTAAAACAAAGAATGAAGCATTATGGAAATAAATAACTGTGATGCACCGATTTACCTTGAAAATTTGTGAAGTTAAGCAGATACAACTACTTGCATCCAAGTTAATTCAATGATGCATGAGTTAGATTAACAGAATTTGTGTTAATTAATCTGTATACAGGAAGAAGACAGAAAATTGTGCAAAGTAAATTACATTTTTCCTTTTTATGTTCCAGTTTTTTCTTTATTTCTGATATATTTTTAAAGGTCATTGTTTTATGTGGACTGTCTAGCCAATAATACTTTTTTACAAAAATGATTCAGCAGTGTTATATATTATGTAATAACCTGAAAATGGCTGATCTTACAATTTACTGACTTTTATGAGTGTAGTGTGGGGTCCTTGTTTTTCTTTCCAAATTAAATTTCTTCAACTGTAAGTAAATAAAAGGAGTATTGGTGAGTTCTATTTCCTTTTTAACAAAAAAAGAATGTTATGTATTGATCAGGATTGTTACAGTTTTATGGTAGTAACAATAATATATCTTCTGTTCCTGATTATTGAATCTTTCTCAGAGCTCTCTTTTGTGTCATAACATTCTGTAAATGTAATTGAAAAGGTGCAATCATTGCCTACCTTAGGGTGTTTACAGGGTTCTTATTTTGCTAGTGCATTCAGAAGAAAGCCAGAATAGCTTATTGAGCAACTCCTTTAGTCTTAGTTATGTTTCTTATTCAAAATTACCTAGGAGAATTTAAAACTTTGGCTGTAGTGATAAAACCATAATGCCACTGTCAGAGCAAATTAAGTTGAGTGGGACAAAATGTGGAAAATAACAAAAAGATGGTGAAGCAATACAGTGGAGATGGAGTGTGTGTGCTTTGTTTCATTGTTTTAATAGGTGGCTTTGCCCACACACACCTCTCCTGAATCATAGTGGGTTAGTGGAGATGAGGCATCAAACCAAGCTCTAAGAATGTTCGATGGAAAACAATTTTAATTTTTATCATTGGCATTATTTTGGGATTTATTCACAGGAAAAAATGCCAGACCATTGGATATTGAAAATTGGTTTTATGAGCCAACAGCTGGCAGAAAAGTTTGCAATTTCCAAAGGCACATCCAGAAATTAACTGAAAATGTTTTTGTTTTTTTTTTTTCTTTTAAGTTTAAAATATTAAGTGTTGTATTCTCATGAACAAAATCCAGCTATATTACAACCCTACTGGCTTCACACAGTAGCTGCACGACTGTATGACCTATATGAGATTGACCTCTCCGATTTTTCTCTCTAGTTTTTCACATATTATTGAATATAGATAAGTAGCTGCAAGTTTGAATTACTACATTTTTTTTTCATTCAGCTCTATATACATTTAAATGAAGTGTTTAACTGCATAATATTTCAATTACATGACCGAAAACAGGGTCACAAGTGTTTTTAACAAACTTTTTATAGTTTTCCTACAAACACTCAATCATTTCTCTTTAATAACTTGTATTGAGGTTGTTCAAAATTTTTATTAACTAAAATTAATCCCCTTAAATATGTAAATCATCATCTCTAAATTTTTGCTCCAGTGTTAAAGTAGATATTTCACATCTATTCCTTGTAATCTCATACTGTATATGTAGCAAGACAAAATTCTGAGGCAGTAAATTCCATAGATCAGTGCAGAGAAAGTTATGCATGTTTACATACATAAATTTGACTTGTGACATGGTTTGTGTTTTCCTACCATCATGATGTGCAAGTCTCCTGCTCCTTGCACGTGGTCTTCTCCCTGCTTCCTGAGCAGAGGCACCAGGCGAGGGGGCGTATGAAGCTGGGTGGATGCAGTCAAAGAGGAGGCTGGAGAGAGCACGGAACAGCCCCGTGCTTTGCACAGCCCATCACCATTCCTATTCTCTGGAATTTATCGTTGGCACTTCCCTGGCCAGATAAGAGTGATTTATTCCAAACCCCTTTATCAACGGGACATTCATTTTAGTGTTTCCAAGTTTATCTGATATCAGAAACCGTATCTCTACTTATCAGGGACAAAAGCATCAGTTAATGTGAAAATGTAAGCACCATGCTGGCAGTGCTGAATTTATAATATTGCTTACAGTGCTTTTCTGAATGGTGTAACCAAACCCCACATGAATGGTGTATAAAAGACGCACTTGCTGTGGTAGACAAACAGTGATTTACTGCTGCGTGCAACGGTGCCTTCACTCATTGTGGGGAATAGCTGCATCTTGCGGTTTTCTAACGATAATAATAATAATAATAATAATAATAATAATAATATTGAGTCACAGAACTGAAGGCAAGGAATCTTAGAAATATAGATAAAATTGCATGTGGGAATTTCTGATATTACCTAGGCATTGAGACTTTTGTTTAAATTCAGTATGTGTCACTTTCTCCATAAACATTGCAGCTAGTAAGTGTTTCTGAGCAGATGGGTGCAATAAATAATGGTTGCAGCTTCAGAGAACATGTTATACTTACCAAAGGTGTTCTCATGAAAATGTTATTTACAGAGTATAATTAACTTCCTGCCCTTTCAGGTTCCTGCTGCATACAAGTAACTGAAACAAATAGCTTTGTTATAATCATCTTCCTGTACTTTCTTCCCTCTCATTCACCTTAAAAAGTTACCACAATTTTCACCTTTTTATGTTTCCTAAATTATTTGCAAAATTTTACTATTTTGACTTTGCTCAAATCTGAATATCATTTTGTTTGGTCATAATTGTCAGGAATTTAAGAATACAATGACTGAGAAACTTGTGCAGAGTTTTACCCTCTCATTATTGCAGGCAACACAGCTATTCATTTTCAATTTTTCCATGTCAGATATGGATATTTTTTCTTCTTTTCCACTACTCTTCTGAGTAAGATGTTCTAAAATATCATTTAAATGATATTTAAAAGGTTGGGAGCTTTTTTTTCCACAATTCATTTGCTCCTCCATAACTAACATTCACATATTCTTCAGCTAATTATGTTGTAATTTTATTATATTATAATTTAAAGGAATGTTTAAATCTTCAAATACTTTTGAATAGTCAATTTTTTCATGAAATGAAGTCCTTGTTTACTGGAAGAGTAAATAAACTCTCATTTGATTTTAATTTAAAAATAAAGTCTCAAATTAATTTTTTATTTTGTATTCGATATAAATGTTCAGGCTTCTCACCTTTAGGGTGCAATTCATGGTACAACACAGAGTTACAGCCCAAAACAAAGAGCGTATCTTCTGTCTTTGCAATAATATCTAACTTAAATTTTTGCTTGAACATGAATGTCCTTTGTGAAGTCTTTTGGTGGACCAAAGCTATCAAGTCAGTGCTGCTGCTTTGACTGAGCTTGCTGGGCATCTTTAGATTTGCCTTCCCAGTCTGGTTTCTAGGAGAGATTTAAAGACTGAAAAAATCCACATCTGTGGGAGGGGAGAAAGGAGAATAAGAAATAGGCTGCTGAGCTTAAACAACAAGATAGAATAGCTGTAAAAGGATGGAAGGATGAAAGAAAAGGGCTTTATGGAGACAGCAAGAATTACAGCAGTCATACCAACTCCCCATCACAAAAAAATCCAGAGAAAACTGAGTAAAAAGTTTTATTATGTCATTTATCTTGTACCGTTTGTCATTATTAACAAATACTTGTTAACAAAGATGCTATTCCTGCATATCTGTTAACTCTTGATCACTGCAGAGGGGGAAAATCCTGACAGTGATGTTCATAACAGCTGTGTAGAAGATCCCAGATTTAGCTGATGCTGATGGGTCTGATTTCTGTTGTCCTAGTACCTCTTGCTACTTTTTTACCTGACCCCTAAGTACCCCTAAGGGCAAATTGCAGGGAGAGCTAAGCCTTCTGATAACTCCTGATCCAACAAGAGGATGAAGGAGGTGTGGATGAAAATTACTGGAGCTCTGGAGGATGAAGGTGAACTCAGATTTTTTTTGCTGTGAAGGTGGCTTTTAGACTGATATCCCCAGCTGCAAGGTAGTTGATTCATACTGGATTTTGTAGGCAAGGCTTTTAAGGAATTTACAGGGATGCAAAATTTAATCTGATTAATAATGCTTAATTATTTTATATTTTGGAAGGTGCTCAGGAATACTGCTTGTTGTCAATTCTGTACAGAAATATATGTGACTGATTGCATCCCTTGAACTCTTACATCCTCTTAATTTCAGACATGATATTCATGCATTTTCTCTTGAATTACTTTGGATGATGAACACTCAATGTCCATTTTGGAATTTGACCAAATTGTATGTCTTTATAGCATATAAAGTAAATGTTCTTATGAGAAGAAAATTTTTAGTTTCTTCTACTTTCTCTTGGTTTCTATTTTTCATGTGAGTAGGGATAGCATAGTTGTAGACGTTTTGTTTCTATTACATGGTTTGACCAGAATGAATAGCTAAATATTTTTGTTCCCTTTCTTCTGATAATAGTAAATTTATAACACCTAGGTAACTTTCACTCTGTAGTAAATTGGTTCTCTTTATAGTAAAATTACATATTATTTTAAGCTTTATAAATACCTTGTAATTTTGCTCTTCATAGAAAGAATAATTCTTTAAACCTCAATCACTGGTAAGAATTTTACAAATCATACAATCTCATGGGTTTTGTTTAGTTAGAATTTTAAGGAAGTGGGATTGAGAGGTGTTCTAAATCAAAATATAAAGAGCTATCACTTCCAGTCTTCATTTGGGTAGATTTTCTTAGAGTATCTTGCTAGGATGAATTTGAGCCTGAGTGAGAAAGAAAGCAGTTATGAAAGCTGAAGGTGTGTGCACAGAAAAAAAATATTTTGTGACTGCTCTTTGGCATTGAACTGTAAGCTGTGCTTAGCACAGTGATAAACATGGCCAATAGTCAAATTCTCCAAATACAGCAAGTTCTCCCAATTACTAATACGAAAAAAAAAAAAACAAAAAAAAAAAAAACCCCAAAACAAACAAACAAAAAAAAAACCCCAAAAAACCAAAACAAAACAAACCACAAAAAAAACCCAAAGCAAACCAAAACAAAAAAAACCCCAACAAAATAAGGAAACCCAACCAAAAAAAATCCAAACAAAACAAACAAAAAAAATTATCTGGCAGGCTGTTGAAGTTCTACTTCAGAAATCTCATATAAGAGGCATTATGAGGCTGAAAAAGTTGCATTTGCATGCTTCAAGTGGCTTAACATGTGGTAGTTTCACAGTGGGCTGAGTTTGTCCCATGTGAGGACACCATGTCCAGAAGGTTTGGTGTTCTTGCACATAGAGTCTCCTTGAAGTGTGGCAGCATCATCCCTCTATGTCAATAACAGCTGATTTCCTCTTGTCTCAGTTCAGGAACAGTGTATTTGTCACTCTTCCTGCTGCCAGCTGAGAAGGACATTTTCTCTGGGAAGAGAAAAATTTTATAGCTTTTATCTTCTTTATTTCTCTCTTTTTTTTTTTTTTTTTTTTTTAGTAAAACTCTTTAATATTGTCAAAGAATGTCCTAGTAGTATGAGAAAATTTCAGTAATATTTAGAAAGCTTATTTTTGTGTAGAACTTAGTGAAAACTTTTTAACTAGATAGAGCTTTCTGTTCCATAGAGGCAAAGATAGTAGTTTACAAGACAATAATTTAACTATATTTTACACTGCATTTTTAAAGGTGCTGAAATCAAGAAAATGTGCTGAAACTCTGCCTTGTTGTGCAAGATATTGATTAATATAAAATACTGTTGATAAAAAACCCAATTTGTTTATAGATCTAAATTTGATGTTAAATATCATGGTTAAACCCCTAAAATTTATATGTAATTCCTTCATCATTGTCTGGTGCTCATCCACTTGATTTATGTATTAATTAGGGGTTAAGTGTGATGATACATAGTGAGCATTTGCAGGATTTGTAATTTGAACCTTCAGCAAACTATATCGAACTGTAACTCCTTGCATCTGTGTAAGTACAGAAGAGGTTCCTTTGCATCAGCAGGGGATGGTGGTGGTGAGATTTAACATTTGAGATGTTAGCTAAAGTTCTCAGCTGTACTTCAGTGTCAATATTACTCTTCCCCTAAGTGCTGGATTTAGTTTGTCTTCACGCTACAGAAACAAGCTCCTAGTTCTAATGGATGTGTGTGTGATTGATTGGCTACAACCCGATTTCTTTCTTGGATTGAAGTAAGTGTTCATCTGTATTTATGTACAAAACTTTTAGTTTTTATGTTTTTATTCACCTTTAAAATGGAAGACTTTGATTTATGATTTTTTAGCTACAGTATTCCAGACTGAAATGGTGTTATTAAATTAGGTATTTTTCTTTTTTTGATGGTATAATTTTTTTCCAGGTTACTTTACATCTTTTGAGATGAAAACGGCAAAACAAAACAAGGAATGTTGTTTTCTAAACCCACTAAGACTCTCAGAGGTTTCTTTAAATTTACGACCCCCCCCCCCCAAACTCATCTTGAGAAGTGCTAAGAGCCCTACAGATATTGCAGGGAACTCTTCAATTTCCAACTCTTTCAATTTGCTGACTTCTTCAGCTACAAAATGCATATTCTCTTCCTTGCAATACCCAGTCCTGCTTCCCTTGAACTGTTTGTTCAGGGTTTCATTTTCCTCTCTGGTGATTGCATCATGTTGGATTAAATGAAGCTCTGAGTCCTTGCCACAGTCAGAATATTCCACAAGGATCTTGGGAAAACATCAGAAATCTGAATATTTGAGCAGATTTTTTCCCTGGCCAATTGAATATCAGTCTGCTGCAGAAATTTGAAGGAGACTGGACAGTTTTGCCTGAGATCTCCCTGACTGTCAACTGTTGCAGAGGTCAAGAATGGAGATTACTGTCATCCTTAAGAATGTCTGTCCTCTGTTCCTCTGAGGGACCTCCACAGATGGATTGGTGGGAAGACACTGCCAGCTTCACACACTCTGATGTGACAGGGCCCGTTTCCTACGCTGCTGCATGTCACCAGGCTCTGTTCATGTGCCTGCTCTGTAAACAGTGCTCATGTGTGAGAAGTAGGAGGGAAAGGACACACTGCACACACATAGGGGTGCTGGACTCCACCACTCCCAGGTGTTTGCAGATGTTATCCATTGCTTAATGACCCATAGCAGGAACAGTGTTCCAGGACAGGGAGACTCACATGTATCTCGGAGCTCATTTGTGAGAATATAGATGGTCTTTCTTTAGGCAGTTCTGCTGCAAAAAGTATATAATGTATATGATTACCATGTTGACTGATATGAAGTGAAATTCTGTCATGTTTGCCTTATTTGCTGAGAAATTTTGGGATTCTTTGAGGTGGAAATCCATTCAAAACTTTTTCTGTGAAATATTCAATAGTGGGATATGAAGCCAGATCAAATTAACTCTTTTAAAGGACATCTGGAAAGGAAATTAAAATCTTCCATCAGACTAGGGTAATAAAGTATTTAACCCAGATGATTCTTTTGTTGTACATATTAGGAACTATCATGCTTTATTAGCTTGGTAAATATACCTTCTGTTTCAGAAGCCCTGAGTACATTTAGGTGAACAGGTTCTTGCTTTGCATCTTAATTTGATTAAGTCTTGTACTGTCCTTCCTTATTATTTCACAAAGGCAAGAATGTGTGTAGCAGGCTTTTTTGCCACTTGTCTTTTTTGCAGAGCTGGACATCATGCTAGAAATATTTTTCAAGTCCAAAGTAACTACAGTACTGTTAAGGTTATTTTCTTTTGGTGTCAATGGAAGAAGATTAGGTTTCCTAAACTAGGTTTTTCTTTTTCTAAAACACTGGCAAAATACTCCAATCTTATACAGCTAGCAAAATAAGACATTAGCTTTTTTGAAATATGCTAAATATGTCTGTTGCTAAGCATTTTGGAAAATCTTATTTTGGTACCATAATGGAAGCTGGACAATTACAAAAATCATGCACAGAGAATTTCTTAATGACTTTTTTTTTTTAAGACTATCATGTGGAGGAGATAGTTCAGTATTCATTTATTCACTTATTGGAGAACTATAACAGGACAAAGTGAATGTGCACAAAACTAATCTGTAATCAGTAGTCTATGTGGCAAGTTACAACAACTTACAAAATGTGATAATACTTAGAGTGAAGAGGCTTTAAAATGCACAAATGGCATGTAAATATGTAATTTTCCATGGAGTTTACAGTTGCTTTCATTTTGACTTCATTCTTGAGATTTTTTTTGGTAGAAGAACAAAGAATTTTTACAAAATAGATTAGGAAATAAACCAGATGATTGTCGTTGTGCACAATGTGTTGGACACATAATAATTGCTGATGCAGGTTGGGTACCACTCCACAGCTGTCTGATCTGCAGACTGGACAAAATGCCAGCCCTGGATTCAAGCTGTTACAGACCAACACATTGTGTTCTTATTACTTCAGCACATAATATACTTTACTTTATAATATACACAATATAATTAAAGAAAAAGTAAGCAAGCAATGTACTGAGGGGACATAGTGAACATTTCTACAATTGATATTAATCAATTTAGCTCATATTCTAGTGCTTGGGAGGAGTTACAAGTTAAAAAAAACCAGCCCAGTTCTTACATGTTAGAGTGAATTATCAAAGCATACAGAAAGACCTCAGTATTCAAATGCAGTTCTACAACCTTAGACATTTAATTGTGTGTCTAAACACATAGATGTATTTTTATAGGTTTTAAAACTATTTTTAGCAGTCAGAATCGTGTGCTAGTGAGACTTACAGAAAACTGAGATTTCTAGAAAGATGGTGAGGTGTCATTTATTTCTCTGCTTTCTACTTAAAGTGGAGATGTTTCTTTCATGTATTTCTTCTTTTTGCAACTAATTATAGTTTCTTGAAATCTATTTTCAGCTCTTTTAAATGCCTTCTTCCCTCATCTGCTAATTGTCTTCTATTTTAGTTTCTTCTGATGTTAGTCTCCCCCTGACACATACAGCATGCACACACACACACCCCACGCACACTTTCTCTTATTCTGTTGTCTCAAATTCTTTTCTCTCCTCCAAATGTAATTCCTGCCTCTGTTCATGTGGGGGTTGGGCTTGTGTAGCTGGGAATAAGAATTTCTCCTCCAGGTTAGGTATCTTTTAATTAACATTTCTGACTTTCATGTAAAAACAACATGTAGCTCTTTATCTTCCCATCACATGTTCCTGCTTTTCTGTTTTATAGTGGCTTTTGCATCTTTTCTATAAAGGATTTTCTCTTGTCATTTATGATGGCCATTCTATATTATTCACTGAAATTTGGGGGTGGTATTATAATTTTTTTTTATCAGATTCACACTTAGATTATTGCTTTACATTAGAAAACGTATCATTCATTGCATATTCTCAAACACAAAAAGTATGTTAATATTGCTGGAAAGTCAAAGTATTACAAGTGTTTTTGTCTTGATGTGGAATTAAAAACTGAAGTAATCTTTCCAATAAATGATGGACAAAGAGTCACAGCTGAATAACTCTGCACAAAGATTGTACAGTTAGACATGCTACTTGTACTATAGTAGTACCACAAAGGCCCAGTTCCAGTCCAGAAATGCACTGTGTGCTGTAAAAGCAAGCAAAGTGAGTTGTCATGCTCCATACAACTGGGGTATGACATCCTTCCTTGAAGCAGCATCTCTCTTAAATACATCAGTGTAGGAAATATAATGAACGTTAGTTGCAATATGGTGTTGTTCTAGCATTTACTGTATGAACCTAGTGGAGTATTATTTCTTTTCTGAGTTTCTGGCTTTCCTTTGGTCCACATAGCCATATCCCATAAGATCTGCATTTAACTACAGTGCTTATATCCTAGAAATTCATTCTATCTTTTTTTCTTTCCCAAGACATTTTGTATGTAATTGTCTTCATGTAAAAATGGCTTGAAACAATAAACATGGCATTATCAAACTGTAATTGTTCATGAAGCAAATGTGGGAGAGCAAAAGGTGCTCATTTACAAATGAAATCAACTAATTTAATTATATTGCTGGATTTTTACAGCTGGTATTTGCTTGATACATTGCCTGTCCACAGTACATGAGTGATTAACTGTGGTGACTAGACAATAATTGTTATTTATATTGCAATTTTTGAGCTGTTATGTGCATACATGATAATTTTGGTTGTGCTGTGGGGGCTGTTGAGCCAGAGGAGGTTAGTTACTTCCAAAAAAATATGAAATGTCTACAGTTCACTGTAAACTCCAATATGTGTGTTTATAGTGAGCTCACAAGTACACACCCAGTCTAGAATCTATTAAACCTTACTTTCACTGTAAAGTTAACAATTGAAAAATGAAAAGACTGTGGAGAAACACAATATGTGGTCTCATGAAGCCCATCTAAAATGTGTCTGAAAAATGTCTGGTCTCTTTGATTTAGTAAATGTTACTATTATTGTAGATTTACAATTTTTTTTTACTTTCTGAGTAATATTGTTAGGAGTAAAGACCTGAAAACCAAACTCCATATTCTCATATAGTATGTATTCTCTCCCTTTTTTCCCCCTTCCTTTCTTACATCTAATATGCTGCTGTTGTGTGGTAATTGAACTCTATGCTCATCTTTCAGAGATATCTGTACCTTACCCAAAGAAATTTTCTGTCCTATTTTTCAGACTTTATCTTATTTTTATTTTCATACGTTGCTTCCTACCTTGGCTCACAAAATAACTTTCCTCACAACAAGCAAGACAGCTCCACCAATTTGAAATGAGGAAACAGAAAGAGAAATTGAATAGTGGGAGGTGCAAACAATTCAGTTGCTTGCTACATTAGCCCACTGGCTCTCTTAACACTTGGGCTTCTGAGCTAAAGGCTTTGGCTTTCAAAAGACAACAGGGTTCTCAGGCATGAGGTGTATCTCTCCTTGTACATGCCTCAAAGATACCTGAGGGGAAAAAAAAAATCATATTGAAACTTTGTCAACATTATTGGCTCATGTGTCACAGGTTGCCTGTCCCTCGCAGTAGTGTGGAAATTACATTGTTCTATCTCTGAGCACTGCATGTTGCCTCAGAAATCTGATATCACTGACCTCTTGGCAGAGTGGTCAGTTTAGTAGGAGCTGTCTCATTTCCTTATTCTCCTTCTATTCTACCTCATGTTCCTGGGTTCATTGTTTAGTTTTTTGGTAAATTTTTCTTTTTTGTTTTCTATTTTTAAAAATCTTTTCTCCTTCTCTCCCAAAGAGACTATCAAGGAAAACAGGATTTGAATGCTATTTTCAGATTTGTGTCTTCTGGTCATACTTATGCTAAAATTCAGGCTGCGGATATAGCTGAGCACAATGTCTTTTCATATTTTGTGAGAAATTTCCATTTTTGTTTTTTTTTGGTGGTTTTTTTTTTGGTTTTTTTTTTTTTTTTTGGTCATAGAATGATCTGTCAACAGCCTTTTTTTTTGTCCTTTTATGATCCTGGTGTCTTTTACTTTGTATTTCTCCCCCCTCCAAGTATTCTGGCAGCTGATGTGTTCTTTAAAATTGATATAACTGTCCTTCATCTCCGCTGCCCAAAAGGTGGTCTTTTTGTAACTGTTCTTATTATTTAGTCATTCTTTTTTTAAAATAGGCATTCACTTTATACTCTTTATTCTGTGCACATTCACCACTTGCTAAACAGAGCATGTCCCACCTAGAAAAGACTGAACCTCCTACAGAAATAGATTCCTTGCTTTTTGTGTCTGTACTGCCTGCTTCTGATCCAGCAATGTGGCTGGATGCTATGCAGACCAGTGGGATCTGTTCTTCAAATAATTAGATTTACACAGATAAAAATAACTACCAAAAAAAATTGCTTTGCAGATTGGTAGGGGAACTTACAAATGGGATAGTTTTCTTCTAAGAAAAACAAAAATCTTTCCACAGATTTCTAGATGAATTTTCAAAACTCTCCAGGTTATGATATTTAGCACCAAAAAATGGCCATTTCAGATTTTGATTGAGTACAGTGTTTCAGCAGGTATTTCCAATGTTACATCTTTTGTATGAGGAAATCACTGCAACCAGTGAAAGTTCTGCAACTTCAGTAAAGCTGCTTAAGATCAAGAATTTTTTCTGAAGGAGAAAGAAGATTAGAAATTCTGTATTTCATGACAGTTAAAATATGTTTAATTGAAATCAACACGTTGATGACTTTTGCTAAAGTAAAAATTTTCCATGTAGGAATTGCTTGTATATTTTTTGGCAAACTTTTCATTCCAAAGGGTCTTACAGATATCACAAGGGAACAACATCTCTTAATGTGCTCTCTGTGTTTTCATGTCCATTAACATTTTTCTGATGGGAAAATCATATGTGTTACTTGGAATGAAGATGACTAAGTGCAGAGTTTACAGGCTTAAGAGCATTATGCTCATATTACCAGCTCTGTGCTGTGAGATTTGGGCCTCCTTAGGTACTCTGTGCAGGCTTTACTCCAGTTAATCTGAACAGGCAGTGTGTGCCTGACAGCAAACTGCATATAAAGATGATGCAATCTGACTGCTGGGTCTACAAGGATATTGCTGCTGAATAAAAAGTGTTTGAAGGAGCAAAGCTTTAACTCCCAAGGGAAATCCAAGCCTGCTATCTTCTGTCTTCAGTGGCTGATGTGCATAAGCAGGACTTGACTGGAACTCCAGGTGCCTGTAGGGTCAAAACAGCTTCCACTGACAAAAAGTCAGAAGTGCAACCCCATGCTTTGGGTTTCATTCAAACTCCTTATTTGAATTTCTGCCTTTCTTCTCTGGAAAAAAAATTCTGTAGGTACAAGGGCAGAGGTGTTGTGTCCTCTGGATCTCTATAGCAATCTATATCACCACAGAATCACAGAGTAATAGAATAGTTTGGGTTGGAAGGGAGCTTAAAGATTCTTTAGCTCCAACACCCCTGACAGAGTCAGGTACTCCTTCTGCAGACCAGGCTGCTCAAAGCCTTATCCAGCTTGGCCTTGAACACTATTTAGAATGAGGCATCTACAAATTCTCTGAGCAATTCATCCCAGCACCTCACCACTCTCACAATGAAATATTTCTTCCTAATGTGAAATTTAAACCTGCCAGTTTTCAGTTGCCTGCCCTTGTGAAAAGATCATTTGAGCATGGTTGATGGTTCTGGTTCAGGTGAAGAAGACATGAATAGCATATTTGGGCAGCCAGAAATTGCTGGGTGTTACAGTACCTGTATCATTTGCCTGCTACTTGTACCATCTATTGGACCCAGTTTGCCTTGTATTTCCTAACCCAGTGGGTCATCTGGTAGTGCTGGATTCTTTTGTTCTCTTGTGACCTGTAGCTTTCCAGTTTTCTTGACTGTCATCAACAAGTATCTTCTCTTTGCTACATGGAAATGGAAGTTTACAGATTGTTTTGTAGCTACCATAAGGCAAATATGTAATTTACTTAGTTTCCTAGTTTAATTCCTCTGTTCTCCAGGAATGGCAATACATTTCTGTTGTCACACAGTTTCTCTAACTCTAAGTTGATTCTTTTTTTTTTTTTTTTTAGATTGGGTTATTTAATCTTCAGTCTCAAGGTTTTCTTCTGTTGGGTTTACTATTGAGAAGAACCAACTTATGTTGTCTTCCCTTGGATTTTCCTTCTTCCATCATACTGCTGTTCCCTCTTGCTCTGTCTATCCCATGCGACTTAATTATGTTGTTCTAAAGAGTTAGGTTGTTTCATAAAGAGTTAAAGAATTTTAATTTTTTATGTTCAGACCTTTGCATCTTATGTAGGTAAAATTTTTATAAAGGTCATTTAAGAAAAAGATCAGTCTCTAAAGTTTGCAAGCTTCCCAGTACTGTAACATTTCAAAGTGTACAGCTTAACTATACTCCAGTTTCAATGGCTTAGTGAACAAACTGTTACTCCTATGGGAAGTGATATAGAAGAATGGTTTCTGATTTTCTTGAAGCCAGGTAATTTATGATCCAGAACTAGCAGTTAGAAGATGCATTTATTTAACATGTCAGGAAACTTGATTTCTAATGCTTGTCCTCTTGTAATATTTGACCAGTGATTGCATGAGTATCTAATTTTCCCTCTCCTCCTCTCTTGGCTTTGTTGCCTACTTAAATATGTATAAAAGCAGTGCCATAACCTGCTGTAGAAATTAATGTATTTCAAAAAATATTCTTTCAATCTCCTTGAACTTACCTACAATTCTGGTAATAATTACATCCTTTATCCATTTATCTTATAGTTGCAGCATCTGTTTCTCTTTATATTTTTAAGTACTGACACTGTTTTACATCTGTTGAGATCTCTTATTTTAGGACGGTTTTGTTATCGAGTGATCTCTGATTGGGCGTTAATTCCTTCTTCCAGTAAGATCATCAAAAAACTCTTTTTAATGCTCAAGAAATTTCTGTGCCTGCTGCATTCAAGATACAACCTTGACAGTAAGCAAGGATATTCCTTATTTCAAAATATGTATATTCCAAAGTGTTCAACATAAAGAAGTTTCTTTGAACCCTATAATTTCCTTCTACACAAACTGCCATTGGAGTCAGAATTCATTATTTTTCTGAATGAACTACACTCAGATGAACTGTGTGTGTTTTTCTCCTTCAATTTTCAGCATTACATATTAACTGCTTTACTTCTTGGTCACTTAAGAGCCATCAGATGTTCTTGCATCACCCCTGACCTAGGTCACTCATTTGAAGCAGAGGTCTGTTTTCATTCCATGAGGAAGAAAGCTTTTAGTAATGCTAGAAATAAGCAGTGCTATGAAGATACTCAATTGGGTACCTGTCCATAAGTAGCCCACTGGAAGTATTTTAATCGTCAAGACCAAGGGCTGAGATAGCAATATTTGTTATATGCAAAGCTGAGATTTGATCATACATTTCTTGCCACTGTTGTTATCAAGACTTGGTGCTTAAGATGTAATTTGGTTGAAGAATTCTTCAGTCTGGGAATTTAGATGATCCTATCTCCCAGTTTCATTTCTTACCACTTCTGCTTGTTGTATGGAATCTTGTTTTGTAGGATGGGAGGAGACAGAAATTACAAAGGTCTAAATTACATACTAGTAATTGTCTTTGTCATAGTCTTGTTTTCCGCCATCCTATCTTCCTCCCTCTTTCCCTTTTTTATATTATGCTTTCTCTTTAATAGAATATTTCCTTATTCTACAAAATTTTTCATATTTTTTATGGACTGCAAAGGGGAGAAAGGTAGAAGTTTACTCTATGTAATACCCCTGTGATTGATAGTCTTTTTGCTTCCTGCTTCCTAGTAGGTAGATAACGCTTGCTGTATGGGATCTTGTTTTGTAGGGTGGAAGAAGAGGGAGGACTACAACAAACACAAATAGTGGTATGTAATTTTCCCTTTCTCCTTTGTCTCTCCCTACTTACCAATCTTAGCAGAATTTTCTCAATCACATGGAGATACCTTGTACGATATTTTCTATTTATAAAAACACATCTTCCCAGTTTTTGTTAGTTAAGTGCCTGCAGCGTTTTAAGAACGAATGCCAATGAAATATTCTGTACAACACAAAGATTGTGCTTACTCTTGGACACAAATTGACTGAACTTAAACTGACCAGGTTCTAAGTCTTCTAGTCATCCAGTATCTTTAAAAAGATTTAACAGGCTACTGTATATGGGGATTTTAGAGAAAACAGATGTGATGGGGAAAGAGTAATCATCCCATTTAAATTAAAGTCAGCTACATGCATAGACTGTGCTATCTTTTTGAATGCTATAGAGTTGATAGAGAACTTCCTGATTTTCTGGTTCAAGTTTAATCAAAATGTTGTAAACTTAAATTCTATTTGCAGAATCTTTGAATGACACAGGGAGATGGTACTCAGATAGAATAATACAGATTATCTATAGGTAAAGGCATCATTTCTGTAAAATAAAGGGGAAGATTCCTATAAGGCAGAGAAATTGTATTATTTCTATTTCTACACTTTAAAAAGTACTGTGTTCTGTAGTGTTTGAACATTTCACTCAAAAATGAAGAAGTTACTCAAAAGTAATTGTCTTTTGATGTAGGTTTTGGTGAGATTTTTTAATTTTTAATTTTAATTTCTGCCCTCTCATTAAAAAGGTACAAGTTGTTTATCACAGAGATGCATAAAAGATCAGATCTGTAGCAAAAAAAAATATGGAGAAAATACTTTATTGAATTTAGTTATCAAAAGGAATAGAGAAAACCAAATGATGTGTCAAAAACTTGTTTCAAGGAAGATACAATCTTCACATGAGCAATTTTTCTTTGCGTTGTTCTGGATTGTTGGTTCACTATTGACTGAGAAGGAGCATGTCTTCTCAGTGAATTATTTCTTGTTTCTATGACACCCCTAAGATCTGCACAGTACAGCTACAGCAAAAACAAGTCATATTTTCAAGGTCTGAATAGCTGTGATAATTAGGAAACAAGAGTTGCATTTGTATTCGCCATGATGATAGGAAAGCTTTTCCATTTCATTTGAAAATAAGAACAGAACACAGAACACTTCTCTTGGTAACAGCACATGAGGGATCAAATCCTGTACATTAACTGATCTGCACAGATCACGTGTCAAAAAACTAAATGGAAAAGGTAGATGAAATTTTATCTGTCTGATACTCAGTAAAATAAACATTTTTTTTCCTGTGAGAAAAACATGTTATAATGGATTACTTTAATCCTCAGCATGTTGTTATTGTTTATGGACTGACACAATGTCTGTGATCAAGATAATTATTTTCTTTCTGCTGTGAAACTTGAAAAGAAGAGATTTTGTATGATCTCTTACATCTCACCATGGGCTGCAGGACCACAGCTTCCCCACCATGGTGTTCACCATGGGCTGCATGGGAATCTCAGCTCCAGCACCTGGAGCACCTCCTCCCCTTCCTTCTTCACTGACCTTGGTGTTTGCAGGGTTGTTCCTCTCCTTCTCTCTTCTCAGAGAGAAATTATCTCTCCACAGTACTTTTTTCCCTTCTTAAATATTTTATCACAGAGGCATTACTATCATTCCTGATGGGCTCAGCCTTGGCCAGCAGCAGGTCCATCCTGGAGTCGGCTGGCATTGGCTCTGCTGGACATGGAGAAAACTTCTGGCAGCTCCTTACAGAAACCACCCATGTGTTTCCCAGCTGCTAAAACCTGGCCACACAAACCCAATAAAAATAAATTCAGACTTTCAGTGGAGATATTCTTCCCTGTCTTCCCTAGTCTTCCCAGACTAGGGCAAAACCTAAACTGACATTGTCAACATGGAGCAAAACTACTCCATCATGATGGAAAATGAGTCCCCAAAGTGTATTTCATTTAAATAATAACTGTATATTCTGGAAAAATATGAAATAAGATGATAAAGAGCTAATTAAGATCTAGAAGTATTGTACCATTGGCATTTGGAAAAAAAAAGTTAATTGCTTTTATTCTGAGGTTCATAACATTATTATTAATTTTCATGATAACTTTATTGCCTAGTTATGACACATATTGAAAAGAGCTGTCTGTTTGATAGAAAATGCATAGGCTACTAAGATGTCAACAATAATGGCACTTTAAAAGTTTCAAAAGGATGAATAATTACTGTGAATTAAGTTATATTTGAGCTGGGTGCAGAGGGGTTGGGTTTTTGCCTTGGTTTTTTTAAATGGGATTGTAATTCATCTGCATAATCAAAAAATCATCTGTACATGCAGACTAAAATATTGTCCATTCAAATTTCAAGAATTGTTCTTGGACTAGAGTGGAGGGGGTCACCACCTCCAGATTATACTGGCACATAATATCTTTATCTTGTCATGTGGATGAAAAATATTGTAATGGGAACAGGTGTGGAGCAGTGATTCTTTTACCACTTGCAGTGAAGAGGAATAGTAGTACTTGGGGACTTGTAGAGAATCCTTGGTAACTCGGCATCACCTAGAAATCTGTGCTAGCAGCGAAGACACCAGTATCCAATTTTTCTGATTTGCAAACGAAAAATATATGTTGCAGCATGTCAGTCTTGTATTTGTTGTTTTCTGCATAAAAATTTTTGCAATAATGCTCCTAATGTGGTGGATTAGATACATATTTTGCTAAGAATAAAAAAACCTTTTTAAGCAATGCTTTCCTGTGGGCATAAATAAATACTTAGTAGCAGGTGTGTGGGTGTATTTTCTACCATTTACTAGATTCTCATAATTTTTCTGTTATAAGTAATGAAATAGAACACTTAAGAATACTGAGGGGTAGGTTTTGAGACTGAATACTTACAGTATGAAGTTCATTTTAAAAGTAAATTCTAGTTCTTCAGTCATATTGAATTTTTACAGTGTAAATTAGGAAGTTGTGGTTTGAATTGCATTGGTACCTGAAAACTGCTATTTCGGTATAACAAATCAGATTAATAGGAGTCCTATGCTGATGTCTATTTATTTTGCAGCTGATATGTACTTTTTGGTTGACTTTGACCCATAGCTTAAAATTTTCTTACCTTATGCTAAATATATTATGTTTATTTTACAATGTGATTGTTGCCTTTAAAATAATTTTCAGCCCTCTGCTTCATACATTTTAGTTTAAAATAACTATAACAAGTTTGTAAATATGCCCATCCACTTTTTTCCTGCCTTTTTCAAGCTATTTATAACTTTCATTAGCAGTAGTAAGAGAAGAGATTTCTCTTGTTAAACTCTGAGGTGGGATTCTGGAGATACTGTGAAGAGCAAATTGTTAGTAATGGACTTGATGTCCAAACAAAATAGACATCAGACAAAAAGAAGAAGCAGTCTTCTTTTGTAACTACTTCCCAAGAAAGGAGAGTTAGCAAAATATTAGCTTTCCTGATTTTGAGGCAAACTTGTTATGCACTTTATAATGGTATGTAACCCAAAGAAGAACTAATGATCTTCAATATAAGTTAGATTTCTTTACCTTATAAGGAAGAAAATAAAAACTTTATCCTTTTGTCTAAGGAACTCCAAGCTATCATTCTGTTTTCTGGTTAGGAAATCGGTAATGGTCTAGACTATGACCTTTCTGAAGTTATCTTACATATGCTAACCTCTTCTGAAAAGTGAAACTATATATTTAATAGTTAATTTTCTTCTCAGTCTTTTTAAAAAATAGCTCATCTCACGTTTGACAGCATATTTCTTCAACAATATTAAAAAACTAAAACTAACCCAAAAAATAGTCTATTGTAAAGGAGGGGAAGCTTGCAACAATGTTAGAAAACAACCAACCAACCAACCAACCAATCAAAACAAACCAAAACAAAAATGAAAAACCCACCTACATTTTATAAAATTGCTGTTTTGGAGTTGTTTTGAGTTACCAACCCTGAGAAATGTTGAATCATTAAAGATAACCATACATTTAGTAATTTCTCTAAGGTAACTTACAGAGTTCTCTCTGAAAAATATGAATAATTTAATACTGTGCAGCATATAACTCAATATTTTGGGTTTCTTTTTCAGATTCTTTCTCAAGTTTCCACATTAAATATTCTCAGTTTTAAACATATGCATTCTACAAAGCTTTCAAACCCTATGGAACTAGCCTAGATTTTAAAAGTCATTGCAGCTTCTCCACTCTCCCTTTGTGACAGTCAATATATTTCTTCCATCAATGTTTCTAGCCAAGCTACATGCTGCTGCCTCCTCTGTTTCCAAATGTCAGCCTATCACATGCTATCAATTTCTTTTCTTTTTTTTTTTTTTTTTGCTGAAAGCATTTACTTTCAGGCCCCAAGACCATCACTGAGGTAGAGATTTGTCTGTATATCAGCACACATGGAAAGCAAATGTTTTCCATATGAAAGAGCCTATCTTATATGTTCACTGCAGAGAGATGAACAGAACTCTCTGGTCTTATGCTCTGGATTTTGAAGGGAGAAATCAACTGTGGCAGTTGCTTGGATGAGTTATCTGGAAAAAAATCTTCATGTACACTCTTCATGTTCACCAAGTAACCAGATTTGCAAAAGAGAAGCATGACCAAAGAGTTTGTTGTAATTAAATATTTGGTAGCACTTAGATAATTTCTAACAGAAAAATAATACTGATTTTATACTTATGATGCAATTATACTGTTCTCTGGGTTAGAGAGAAATTTAAAAAAGTTACTGAAATGTCAAAATGCAGACATAAAGGAGGCCTATGTTTGAAAGGACTCTTGCTCCTATATTTGTCCAGACTGGATCATGGTTAGTCCATACCCAGTTTTTGCTGTTCCTCTGAGTTCTTACATATTTATTTGGCTTAATAACTGTTATTACATTATTTCAATTTGACCCACAGAGTATGGAATGTTAATATGCTTATTAAATATATTAGAGTCAAATGATTTACCATGGAAACTGAGGGTTTCCCAGTCTTCATGCAAAATTCTTGGAATGCATCTTACCAATAATGAAGTTCATTTTTCCATCTGCTTAATATCAATGAATTTTAGTGAAGCAAAGGAGCTTCACTATGGGGTATGTGGTTTTTAAAGTATAACTTCTTGAAAAATTTGAAAAATAAACATTCTCTGTCAAAAGCAAAAGGGCAACTGGTCAGCTTTGTAACTCATTCTTCACACGGTTGCTTATCCCCTTCTTTAAGTTATCAATATCACATGACTGAATTTACAGAGGTTCTGACTGGAACTCTGCAAAGTTGGTAAGAGCTGGGGCAGTCAGCTTTCTAAAAATAACTGGCCTGATTTTTATACTTGGGAGGAATTTTCACTCAAGCAAAAAAAATTGTCACTGCCAGATGGTGATGGAAACATTACTACAGCAAGTGAATGTTAACAAAGATGCACTCAGCAAAGCAAATTGTTGCCATAGCAACAGGATGCTAAGCATTTTCAAATAAATAAATAAATCAATCAATAAAATTAGACAGTATTCTTTAGATAGCACAATGCCTAAAACAAAAAAATTTGCATTATTTTTTCCTTTTGGAAATAGGGGTGTTTTTTTTCTTCATTTTGCTGAAGACTTTGTTATAACACTTTCTTGCTGACTAGGTGTGTTTATTTCAACCTAAATATCCTGCTCATTTGTATTTATTTTTATTCCAGAACAAATTCTTTTATTTAGTCCCTTTCCTCTCTGCATTCTTCCAAGACATTTTTAGAGCTAAACAGTCCATAGGATTTGCAAACACCTCTATTTGGGTTTGTAGCAGGATATGACAAGCAGCAAAATATTAGTGTTGTAAGAGCTTCTCAGTGGCCTCAGCCAGTGATTGCCCTCCCACTGTGCTAGTTACCATATAGAATTTCACAGAAGTGTGGGTCTTAAATTTGGTGATTTGGCCCACCAAAAGGAGGGTCAAATGAAACCTTGGAGGACAGAAGAGTTTGTGGTGCACAGGAATGTTGAAGCAGGCGTACTTTAAAAAAAGGAAATAGTAGTGATGTGTTTGTCAGGCACATGGCCAATGATGCCTTTAGTGCTGGAAGGATGGGCTGTGGTAGTTGTGTTCTTTCTTGAAGTCTTGTAAAAGTTGTTTAAGCCACACTGCAATTTGCAGAGCATTGACAAATCCCCAGAAGAGAAAGGGGAGAATTCACATCTTCCTTTCTTAATCTTCATATACCACTTCTTTAAACAAAAATTTAAATCCACTATATCAAGAACAAAACAGGCTAAGGCTAACATGGCAGGATTTTGGAAGTAAGAGATTTGTCATCTTTAGAAATGAGTGGAAATGGAGCTTCTCTTCACTCAGTGGAGACATTTCTTGGTGTATTTGAAAAGTGTCCTGACAAAGGCATGAAAACGTAGGGATTTGGCATGGGGTGGTTCTTGAACTGGTTTGACAGCTTGTTGGTTCATGTAGGAAGAGTGGCAATTCTGTTGCTGCTGGGACCAAATAATTTTCTGTTTAATGTGTTTTCCACCAGCCTGAACATATGGAATATTGGTGTTGCTCCCATAGTTAGGCTCTCTTTCCTACAGGATCACACTGTGTGTTGTATTGGCACCATCTGTCTCTATTTTAAATATTTATATTAATGGTCTAACACTAATCCAATGTCTCAAACTATTAATTACTCTTGATGTGTAGAGAAAGACAAAGAAAAAATTATTTCCTCCAGGAAAACTTGCTCTAATTTCATTTTTCACTTAAAATATTTTTTAGATCAGGGCCAAATACTCTGCTGCAGTTGGAGCAAGCAAAGTGTTCAGACGTGAATAATCCATGAATATACATAATAAATCATACTTAATTACATTTTGATGTTTGGATAGAGACCAGTATGTTTTGTCAAGTCTCACAGGGAAACTGCACAGGCTATTTATGCATCATTTCATAAATTGTTTCACCACCAGGCCTCATTCTGTTCTTCAGGCATGTTTTAAAGTTGACATCACTTGTTAAGACTAGCACTATTTTAGAGGAAACACTAATTTCAATATAGAAGTACCAAAGAATAATCTGATGAAGCTTCACTCAGTATATATGAAAATATTCCCCCTCTTCTTGGGTTTGTCTTTTCTTTCGATGTAATACATTTAATCCATTAAGAAACTGCTGATATTTAATATGTTATATTCAGTTATCTTAAATGCAACCTCTAACCTTCTTTATGGAAGTGCAGATACAAAATTTACTAATATTTTTTCATCTGTGGGATATCAGCATCATATCTTGAGTGAATGTGGTACTTGACTGTTTGAATTTGCTGGCATTTAAGAATCATAATGCGTAGTTGTCCTGAAGAATTGATTTGTCATCTGTCTGCAGTATGCACCCACATACACACGTTTTAAAAATATGTAATGCAGTTCCTTAATGATATACAAACCTATTCTAGCTTTTTTTGCTTGCTGCTTTGCTTGCTTGGTCATTATTTGGGATGCAGCCTTCAAACATTTGACCTTTAATTACTTATTACTTGTCTTGTCTTCTTTGCAATAGTAGGTACCTCATTTTCTGTGTTTGCATTAAATAGGTTAAGCCAAATATTTCAATTATATTTCCAACTAGGGCAAGAGTAAAAACCAGAGGAAACAAGGTAATTAATTTTTTAAAAAAAATATAAGTCATGATATATAAACACATTGATATTTTAGCAATTTAATAAAGTAATTTATGTAATGTAGAAATGTGTGAGAATGCATTTGCCTTAGCCTAAAAATCAGGCATTCTTTTCAGACACTAATTGGCATGAATATTGGGTTATTATGACATGCATACTTAGTCTTGCTAAGATAGTGCTTTGGATTAATAAAAAAAAATATTCTCTTCTTACACATGTAGCTTTCTTCTTTGCAAGAGACAACCAATTAATTCAGTTTTATTTGTCATGCAGGCCTGCAATCCCAAACAAATTTAATAAGGTAAATCTGACTGAACCAGTATCAGGAGGGTTTTGGAAATAGATACTGGAGCATGAAAATGTAATTTTTCTTTTTGATCATTGGCCATAAATCTACATCGGTATTAGGTAAATATTGCTGCTGACTCCAGTATTGTGTGCAGACTGGAAAAAGATGTCTCCCCTGAAGTACTTAGACATCCAAATTATAAGTACAGACATTTCTTGGGTGTACTTACTTCCTTCCTTGGGTGTAATTACTTTCTTCAGTGGCTCATGATCTCCAAAAATATTTGGTTTCTTAACTGAGGCATAGCAGTCCTTATACCTCAAGGCTCTCCTCCCTTTGCCATTGATATTGGCAGAGCATTGCTGAAAGCCTCAACTGTCTAGGCAATTTTCCCACTGTCAGTATTTTTGTGTCCCCATTAAATAAATTATTTCTAACACATTTTGATACCAAATTTCTGAACCTGGTTGGAGACAGTTTATTTAGTTGTATTCTGATGGAAAATTTTTGATGTTTTACACAACATAGGTGATTTTCTGTTTGGTGTTATATACGTGATTAAAATGGCTTGGAATGAAAATTAAGTTTCATCCATCACAAATTGTCAAAGTTAGATTGCATTATCTAAAATTATTACTTAAAAATCACAGTTTTACCACTTTGGAGTAAAAAAAAGTTAAAACTGGGAAAATGATGATTAGTAATATATGGACATATTTGAGGGCCCTAGAAAGTATATGATCTGCAGGACACTTACATCACTGACAGCTTAGTGGTAGCAAGAATAGTGGAAGAAGAAGGAATGTGGGAAAGCAGGCTTATTTGCTTTGTTGGGTGAACTTAGACTATTAAATAATATAGGTAGGTGCAGTCATAATTTTTATAGATATTTTTAACTTCAGCAATAGATTTTAATTTGTGTTTTACCAGACAGCATTCTCATAATTTGTTTGATAAATACCAACTGTTTAATTTCATTTGCATAGAAGATTCAGTAAAACTTACTTTTCTGAAAGGAATATAGATCAGATAAATATCAATATTAATTCTGTTTCTATTTAGAAAAAAAGAAAGAAAATATGTTTTTGTTAAATGATGAAATTTATGTGACAACTTGTGATTTTCTTTATTGCATGTGCTGTTGCTAGTGTAAGAACAAGGCACTACTTTGTTATTTTTGTAGTTCTGTTTTAACTGTTGCTGATCAAATGTAGCATTATCAAAGTCTTACTAAGTGGTAGAGGTTTAACCTAAAATATTTGTGTATGAAAGTAGTGCTCACTTTCTCTCAAAATGTGAAACATGAGGTGATAGCCTGATTTCCTTGAGTTGAAAGAAAAATTGTATTTTCCTCCTTGTGACATCTTTGGCTTTATTTTGTCATCAAGCTCATTATAGGTACTTAAGCTTTCAAAATGTTAGAAAAGTGCATTCCCTGAAGAAAAGTGTCTCCTTGCAATGTTCTGGGAGTAGCTGACTGCATCATCATCCTCCTCATCATCATCTTTGTTCCTCAACCCTGCCATGTGTCTTACAGACAACTTTGCTCCCTGTCTTGGGATCCTGAGGACCATCCTGGGCTTGGACAGTTCTGCCAGTGTTGCTGTGAACAAAGGAAGCATTGAGCAAACCACTTAGGCACACAGTGTGTCCTTTTGGCCTAGCTAGAATTTTGACCTACTAGAATTTGAGCTGACTGGCTTTTGCAGTGTAAAGCTGCATAGGAAAATCAGCCTGAAATTCCCAAGTTTCAGCACTCAGGCCCACTGGGAATCCCTCTGTTTGCCAAGCTGACTTTGTTTATGTTTGTATCCAATAATTTTAAGTGTGGGGCCAGATCCAAACATTTAGGCATTTGATAGTCCAGTGTCAAAGAGCCTACAGAACTTGGATTAGTTAAAAATTTTAATAACTTAGGGTTTGGACCTAATGTCGAAGTGCTTCACAAAAGACAGCAGACTTCTGCTAAATGAGTCAAATGTTTCTATTTGTCTTCTCTGCATGAAGTTCTTCATTACAGTGTATTTCTGCTTACATAGTGTCATTAAAGCATTGCAGTAATAGCTCAAGGTTGCAAATTCTTGGAAGTCTCATGAGTTTTAAAATCCCAGAGAATGAAGGTATTTTTTTTTCTTTACTTCTTTTTTCTTCTTTCTTCATATTCTTAAAATTCTTGAAGGTTTTTTCTTTATATATTTTTTGAATTTTACTCAAAGGGGGCAAATATATTAGACTTCACTCTTATACATGCACATGCCAGCATCTTCAGTTCTCTTACACTGGTTTTCAGACAACCCAGTTGGCATTTTTTTCTATCAGTCATTCTAAAAAAATTGTCTTACTTTTACATTATTCCATATCTCAGACTGTAAAAAATTATTATGAGGTCAAGATTCAAACCATATTCAAAACTTTTAAATAAAGACTCTATTCATTTCTTGCTGACCTTTAAATGTGCTTAGTGAATTAAATAGAAAATATGCTTCACTATCAGAGGAACAGTTTGATGCCGAGTGTTCTTTAAAATCATCTCATTTACATCAGTGACTAAACGTGGCCTTTTTTCCTGCTCAATTCAATTAAGTATTTTGATCTGAAATTTAATGGAAAAAGTCATGGTAGCTGTCTTTCAAAATGCCTTTCATATTTGGAAAATAAAATTAATACCAGAAAGATAGTAGTTTCTAATATTAAAACCATATTTAGCAAATTAGAAAAGAAAATACTAACATTTAAACTTCAAATAATTCTGAGTGTGTGATGTATTTTGTTATGTCAGAAACCTATTTGGAAAAAAGTATAGAAATGCTCTGTAGTCTCATTTATTTAGTAAAAACAGAGCTACCTTAGAATATTAGGTCTCCTGCAAAATTATCAAGTAAGGTTTGATAATCATAGAGGAAAATATCTGAATTAGTATCTTCATTTCTATTTCTGTACAGTTTTACCTTAGATCATTCCCTAATTAGGTGCACTGGGCAGAAGATTTAACTTTTCATCAGTTTAGTTATATGAATTTTGAGTTTGGGTAATTATCTTCAAATGTCTATACGCATATGTATATAGCATGTATTTTACAACAAAAAGCTTCAATTGTTCTCTAAATAATGTTATTTAAATACCAAATATAAAACCCCTTTCAGTTTGAGATTTACTGGTGTTTGATTTGAAACATCAGTGAGGATGTTTTTATTGTGCCTTTTAAAGATTTCACTTTAAAAGGATCTGCATTTAGCCAGTACCAAGGTTTTATTTTTGCTTATAGTGCCCTCACCTGTAACTTAGGGCCAACTGCAGAACTTTAGTAGTAAAAATAGCTATTTTTTCTTTGAATCATAGCTTGTCTTGTTTTGACAGTCAGAAACAGCTAATGTGTTCCAGCTGACTTTTAGTAGTTTGCAATATTACACTTGAAATATTACTGTGGTTTTTACTGTGCCCTAAACACAGCTTGTCAAACCTCAGTTGTGTATTTTACTCTGAAATGGAACCTGCAAACCCTAATGAAGCAGTTCATTCATATTTTAATTTTAAATACTGTCCTTAATTTAATCTTTTTATCAAGTTGTGGGATACAACAAATTAAAATAGAAAGCAACTAGGGTAGGAAAAAAAAAAAAACAGTATAGCTGTGTTTTTGCTGCTTCTTTATTTTTCCTATTCTCAGTACTATCACCTTCCCAAGTAAAATCTCTCTTCAGAATGACAAGAATGATAAGCACACCTTCAATAACAGACTTGGTTTAGGCAACTTTTCAGAAACAAAGAAAACTAGGAAGGATAATCGATTTAGTCTGAATCATTTCATCTGAATTTTTTTAAAATGTAAGATCATATGGAACAATTCCAATAGTGCTTATTTATATCTGAACACAGACTTAAGTGGGATAGGCCTGTAGGATGTAAAGCAGGTACAGTTTTCTCATTGTCAGGTCATGTCAGTTTAGTACACAGACAAATACAGCATGGGACACTTCAGTTGGCACTGTGACTCCCAGTTTGGGACACAGATGCAAGGTGATAGGTGATAAAGTACAGATTTTTTTCTAATTCTAGATCTGGGTTGCAATAGCTTTTCTTTAACAGGGGAATTTGAATCCTGGGTTCCCAGGTTTCCTTTTTTGGGGAAACTTTTCTCTCTACACAGATTTTCCAGGATATGGGTCTTCAGCACCCATGTTGCCAATCAGGCTACTGAAGCAACTGGGGGCACAGTCATGAAATGCCATGTGAAAATAAGTAAAGTCTTGCGTTGCTAGTTTTTAAATGGAAAATTTGTCATACAAAAATTCAAGATTTTGGTTTGATGAGAAATGTGTAAGGTGAGAAGTGGTGTAATGAGGACTGAGTCTACAGATCAATCCCTGGAATTAAAAAAGTTCAGATTTCTGCAAAATTTGCAGACAGATTTCTTTGAGCATGTTTTCCAGTTAGGATCTGACTACAATTTATGGATGCCCTTGACTAACTCTTTCTCTGAAGCTGAAATCTATATCCTGTAAATCAAAGATTGCTCCCTTGCATACCTGCACATTCTCTTTCCCTCCTTCATTTCTATACAAAATCACCCTTCCATTCATTTTGTTCACACTAATTTTAATATTTCATGTACAGATTTATTCCCTGTCAGCAGTGGAGTCTGCCTGATTAGACAATAAAATGTTGTGATTGAGGACAAATATCTGATCTTCTCTCCCTGAAATGAGAGACATTCCAGGGACATTGGAGAATGGATATGTGGATTATTATATGCATTGCTTCCTGTCTGCTTTATATATATGTATGAATATTTACGCATGGTTACTCTTCTCATCTGATACCTCTGTGTCTTGGGCCAGGACCCCACTGTGCTGAGGCTGTTCCAGACAGTCTTTCCGTGTCTGAAAGCCAGAATTAATGGGATATGTGGGATCACAGCCAATCTAAATTTAGTTTTTACCATATGTATTCCACTGCCACAAATAATAATTTAAAGTACCAACCCCCACCCCCTCAGTTTTTTGGGGGTATTTTTGGCTTCTATTTGTAGTTTTGTTCCATTTACTTGTTCTCAAGTATTAACATTATGGCAAAATAGATGGATAATAAAAAGTGAGGACATATTTTTTAAAGACAGCTTTTTCAACAAATATATAATATTTATAAATAAATATTTTGCTGAACTTAGGTTGTTCAAAATGTTTTTTTACATCTTCCTTATGAGCTAATTTACATAGGCAACTATTCCGTTAAATGTCAGTTGTTGCGGCTATCTTCCTCAGTGCTCATTTCAGTCATTCTTATTTCAATTTTCAAAACATGAGGTTATTTTAGAAATTATGTATAAGCCATTGACTACTAGTTTATGTATGATTTATTTATGAAACACTGGGAATTTTTGTGGGTACAGCAAAAGGAAAAGGACTCAGTGGTTTTTACTGTTCTGTAGCATGACTAACATTATTAACCTTGTGCAAGGATTGTGCAAATTGGAGATTATCACCTTTTCAAGTGTTGGTGGGTAGGCTGTTGCCCCAAAAGCATTGCTTTCAGGAGCCTGCTTTTGAAAACCTTGACCATAGTTGAAAGGCTCAAAACTGGGGTGATAAACACCTGGCCATTTGCTAGGAAAGTGAGCTTCTTGTTTATGTGACAGAAGAGTTGAGGAGTTTCTTTGGAAACTTCCTTTAAATTGCTTCAGGAATTATTGATCAGAGCAAGCTGAGTATGATTTCTGTCCAAAATATATTTTTAAAAATGAAGTTAATTTGCAAGCTTCCAGCCTATTTTTGCCCTACTTAAGACAAATTCAGTAGTACTACTTCATACCAGGCTGGCGCTTGGGGTCCAGGCATTTAAAATTACACCTTTTTTGAGGAGATACCACAAATTTTCTCAACATTGAAGCCTTTTCTTATAAAGGAGAGGACACAAATTTCTAATGTTTTTTGTTGAACTAACCATGTAATGTGCCCTGACCCACCACAATAGAAAAGCAGAAACCATGTATAATGCAGTATTTTATTATCCTTTTCTCATATTTCCTGTTTTTCTTCATATTTCAGCACAAATAAATTTTTGAGCTGAAATAGCAAGCAGCTCTTCCCCAACTGCCTAAACAGAGATAAACATTTTTAAACAAATTCAAAATAATTTTGGAGTACTGTAATTGGCAGCTATTTTGGGTCTGATCTATCAAAATCATTGACATTTTGCTATTGATTCCATGAAAAGTCACTTCATTAGTACTATCACTGTAATAAAAATAAGCGCTTCTTATGAGTGGGCTGGAATGAAATAGATTTTCAGCATTATAACAAATAGAAATATGCAGTTTCTGTGTCTCACACAACCCACTCATTGAATCTGCATGTTTGAAATAATTGGGGAAACAGGTCAGTGAACAATTTTACACAATCATTGAATCATAAAGGTTGGGAAAGGCCTCCAAGGTCATTGAGTTCAACCTCTGACCGAACACCACCACATCAACTACACCACAGAACTAAGGGGCACGTCCAGTTGTTTTATGAATACTTCCAGGGATGATGCCTCTATCACTTCCTTTTGCCAGGCCATTACTATGCTTCATTTCAGTGAAGAAATTCTTCCTGATGTCTAACCTGAACTTCCTGTGGCACAGCTTGAGGCCATTTCTTCTTGTCCTGTCACTTGTGCCTTCGGAGAAGATGCCAAACCCCACCTTTCTGCAAGCTCCTATAAATTATTTTAATTCATAAGTAGGTTACTAAACCCAGTCACTTGCTACACAGGGAAAGCCAAGATAGCACCACAGAACCACAGACCTTCAGGACTTGTCCTGTGGAATGACAGTTTTTGTGCCAAGTATCAGAGGTCAAACCTTAAAAGCACTGTAATACAGAAGTCATGACTGAGACTTGGGCAGACTGCTCTTTATTTTCTCAGAAAGCTGAGACCACATACAGGTTAAATCAAAACAATTTGCTTTAACATTTATTCTGTAGCTTTGTTTTATAAAGGTAAATTAGTAGCTGATCTAGTAATCACCATGCTGAACTATAGAAGGTCATTTGTGAACATAACACAATAGTCTGAAAATTCCATGAGCCCACAGCATCTCCTTTCTCTCAATATAGAAACTCTTTAAATCATCATATGTCCATGGCATTGACCTTGAAATAGCCCAACTATTTGCATGACATACTGTCCCTTTACAAAAAACCTCAGCAACATTCATTAAAGTCGCTTTCCGTTGATTTAAAAAATGCACCTCAATTATTTTAAATGTTTATGAAGTCCTTGTGATGGAATATTGCAGTCATAGACTTCCAGTAGCAGTAACACTTCCACTAACAGTTGCCAGACTAACTTCAGAAGTTCAGGCATGCAAGGCAACCACCTCTTACAGAGCACTAGACATTCTAAGAAAATATGCCAAGCTTTTATAAAGCTGTTAATCTGTGAGGACTTAGGTTCTTTATGGTCTCACATTTCTCTTCTCTGCCCTCTAGCACTGTGACTACACAGCAAGCAGGATCAGCATGAATATCCAGCAGATTAACCTGCTAAAACTAATGCAGTTTTTCCTACTGGATGTATGAGCTGCTCTTAATCCCCCTAAAACTTGGTCACTGGAAGAGGGAAGCAGTGCTCACCTAAGGGAGCTGGAGACTAGTGGATAAATCAATGTAAAATAAAACTGCATTTTGTTCAGGAGATGAATATCTCTCTAAACAGACACAAAGCAAGTGCAAAGAGAAATGTGACCTTGGCTAAGACCTTTCATCTCCACAGACTGACCATATCTTCTGTGACCAGGAAGATGAATTTCTATACCTCTAATCACTTTCAAAACAAGAGATGGATCCCTATCCTTGGCACTTCATTGCTGAGCTTCCAGAATTGTTTATTACCCCTTCCAGAATTTCAAAGCTGAGGATAAGTTGCATAAGAGGGGAGAGGTTGTCTGAACATATTCAGTGTCTTGGTGGGAACATTCACTGACTAATCATCGACATTTCTTTTGTGTATCTTGCTGACATCGGCATGGCAATTAATTTTGCTTCCACTGCACCACTATATGCAAGAAGTGAGGAATCACTAGATGTTCCCAAATTGCCTGTCAACCTTTAATTTGTAGCTCTTGGGTTTGTTAATGGTTAAGACACCTGCTATGAATCCTTCTCATTAAACAGCTTCTAATACTAGCATCTGACAGCATTCCTTGAATTTACACCTTTTGCTTTAAGCTATGTCACAAAAAGCAAAAAAAAGATTTGCTGGTTTTCTTCTAACTAGAATATAATCCTTTTATATACTAACATATTAAACTCTGCATTCAAATAAAATTTTGTTTAAACCAGAGAAACATCAGCTTTCCAAAACAACAGGGGAATAATGTCAAAAGACAATTCCTTCTGCATCCAAAAATATTGTAGATATTTTTTTTATGATATAGATATCTATAGCAGTTATAGATTTTATTGGTTTGGACTCTGGGTAGAAATATATAGATGTCTGTATAGATAAAGAGATCTTAGCTACATGTCTTTTTCAAACAGGAGGGGTTTGGGAATGGCAGTTTACAAACCAGGCAATGAGAAGGGACCATCTCTTTCTTCTGCTCAGGCTGTAGCCCTGTGCAACAAGTACTTTCTAAGAGAAGGGAGCAGCAGGTAAGTTGGTAGCCTTGTAACAAAAGAGAGGTTTCCTGGCTTTCATTTCCTATTGGTAGGGCAGTTCTTTACCCTGCCCAGTTAACGCTTTGTCTAAAAATCCCTTAGAGGATGGGTGAATAATTTACAGGATTTAGAATTCTGAAGGGAAAGGCAAAGATTGTGGGTGGAGGGAAAAAGCAAGAGAGGGCAAAAAATTGGAGGCAGAAGGTAGAGAGACAGAAAACACATTCAGTAATTTCTGCCACTGTTAAGTACCGGAAGCATGTCTGCTTCACAAAGATTAATAGCTCAGGTTATTAAAAAAGTGTTACCAAATTAACTGTGAGCATAATAATCCTCAGAGGATGTTTATCATTCTTACTGCTCAGGATAGTAAAAGAAAATAAAATAAAAATAATTCATTAGTATTGTCCCTTAATCCCTGAGATCTTCTTATAATGAATCTAGCATTCCAGATGTTCGACTGAAAATTATTCTTGCAAGATTTGAATTAAATTATTTCCATGGGAAATTATTTAGCTAAAATAGATGCAGCTAATGAACTTTCATTTCTCTCCACACTTTTCATTTTAATATCTTCCTATTCTACAGGAAGTTGTGACATTTGTGACCATATAAAGACAAGTTGACTGTGCTAAGCATATCAATGTTCCCTCTCCTGTTTCATACCAGGTTGGTGGTCTTATAGGTCTTTTTCGACCTAAGCAGTTCTATGATTCAGCACACAAATGGCACTATGCCAACTGCAGCTTGACACAACAGGAATGCTCCAAGGCAAAGCAGCTTCACCCTGCTTCATGTCTTCTCTGATTCTGGTCTGAACCTGGTCTTCAGCAGAGAAAGAGCAGCTTCTGCAGTACGTCTCTCATATGTGGGGAGAGAGACAGATCTTCAGAAAAGAAGAGAAGGAATAGTTAGCAAAATGCAGGATTGAAAGAATGAAGTTAACCTATCTGCAGGTTGGACAAAATAGGCTTCTAAAATCTTGATGTGGACTTTGAAATATGGACACATATTGAACCTAAATGAGAGAGCTCCTTTGAAGAAGCTGGATGCAAAAAAAGTTGCTGTTGTACCAAAGCTGTTGAATGCTTCCCTCTCTCATTTCAACTAATTCTTAGGAGCACAGATTTATTCATAATCAGTAGAGGATGGTGAGATTTTCCAAGGCTCAGTGGGTGTTTTTCTCCTTTGGACAAGTTGATCCATGTAGAGGGAGCCTAAATTTCAAACTTCTAGTGATGAAGTTGAGGTGACCTCAGTCTAGTTGTTTGCATCTTCTGTTATTATAAATCTGTATCAACTGCAAATCTGAATCCTCAAAGAGTTCTCTATGCTTGAATGTGTTATATACACATTTTTGTGTGATCTCCCCTTCAGATTCCCAGTGTTACCTTAGCAATGTTTTTTTGATTATCTGAAGATTTATTAAGGAGTCATAATAAACATGAGGGTTTTTTCAAAAAATTGAGTAATATTAGCATTGTTTGGAGCTTAAGTTGAATCAGTATTATACAAAGAATAAAGGAATTATCTTTGATCTTGTAGTGAGGAACCTGTAGAACACAGCAATATGTTTTGTTGCTCTTTGTGCCACCTGCTGGTGAGAGAGTAGGCAAAGGGGAATAGGGCAACATTTCTCTCACTCTAATGTTCAGTTTCTGAATGAGATTGCATTACCTGGTTTTTGTGTTCATTGTTTCTCATAAAATAACAAGTAATTTCAATTGTCACTTTATCAATTAAGGCAACATTACAAGTTAATTAGACTGTTCTGAGCCTCTATGATCTTGGCTTTTAAAGAACACATACTGGTTTGGTTTGGGGTTTTTTTGTTGGGGTTTTTTTGTTTTTTTTACTCTAAAATTTTTAATTTTCTAAATGTGTGGTTTAGGGTGTTCATTACTTTATTTGCCATGTTATGTGGGGAGAGGATAAGCAAGGAAATTGCCTCTAATTGACGGTAATATTGAGTGTATCAGAGAAAAAACTGTTCTTTGTCTTTTAAAATCTACCTACTGTTCTTCAGAGTTCATTTTCTTTCCTGTATTAATAATTGTAATTACCAAAAAACTAAGATTATATGAACACCACTGAGAATATTGCCATATTTATACTAAAGTTGTCGTCTATATAGCTTAATTTACATTAAAGGATATACAGCTTTGTGCTCTACATCAAAACTTTACAAATATTCTGATGCTGGCAGCAGCACTGATTTCCTCTTATATTTTGTATTGTGGGAGAAAGCCATTAGTGGGATGGATAGGTGATGAAACCAGAAATGTTTAGCATGTGGAGATCACCAGTGGGCTGCAGGATTTGTCTTGTCCCAGCTGTCAGAGCAGCTCAGTCCTTACAGGAGATATCACATGTAAGAGCAATATAACACTTTGGGGGTACTTCAGAGGTTTGTAAAGGAAAGCTCTGCCACAAAGGAGAGAATAAGATCTGATTATAAGGAAAATTAACTAAGTAATTAACAAAAATTAACAAAGTAATTAACAATTCAAAAGTAGCACAGACTGAATCTTGACAATGTGCAAAGGTTGAGGTTTTTTGGTGACAATATAAAGTTAACAAAGTCAAAGTAAAGAAACAGAGAAACATGAGGATTACTGGTGCTGTCTGCCAAACAGAGAAAAGGGACAGAGAAAATACATTTTAGGAAAAGTCAGTTTGTTGTCATTAATACGCACTTGAAAATTAAGTATCCACAAGGAGATCTTGGAAAAATAGAGGGGCTTTTTTTGCTTATGCTTCTGTGTTTATCTAAGCAGAGCAACACAGAGCAGGGCATTATCTCTATCCTGCCTTTAAATTCAAATGAAGCTAAAATTTATTTTCCCAAGACAATGTCAACATGTGCTAATGGTTAGAATGAGTAAACTCATGTATTGTGTCTTAGCTAAATAAGGTATAGTGTTTAGTTTTATGGCAGAACAGCATCAAGGATATATTTTAATAGCTGACTTAGTTGACTGAACAAAATTAACATTAAGCTCATATAAAAAGCCAAAGGATTATATATTATTTTAATGTAAGAAGCTTTAAAATGGAAATATTCTTTCCAACCCAGTGTGTGTGAAAATGGCTAATGCTTTTCTTTTTTTTTCTGCATTCCTGAAATGTCTCTTCTTGGAATAATAAATTCTCCCAGTGGTTTAAATGTACTTTTATGCACGCCTTTCAATTGTTAGGCTTAAGTTGGTACTTTTATGCCTAGATCATCCTTCCTGTTTTGAATAGTATAAGGAGTAATGTGCTAATACTTTTGGTACTGTAGGACACAACATCCTCCAAAGGAAAAAACCAAACATTTGCAAAGACACAAAACAATCTTCAACTATGTAGAGTCTGAAAGAACATCTAAATTCACTATACTGTATTAATGACTTCTAGAATGTAAGCTGAATTTACCTCATCATCTTCTAGTGTATTTAACTGGGCAAGTGAGATGTGTGTGCCCTACTCTTCACAAGGAAGTGCAATAAAAACTTCACAGCTCATGAAACTTAAACATGACATGAATAGTACTGGAAGCTGGGAGGGCTTTACAACATAGAGCATACCAGATTTTCATCTAATGCTTTCACTTCACTTCCTCACTTCCAGCCCAAAAGCTGGAAGCATTTACAAATATCTTGCCACTTATCTGCAGAGAAATAGTGGGGAGATAGCTAGCTCTTATCACAGAGAATAGATGCTCACAGTACTATTAATTTCTGCTAGCTGGATAATAAATCTGCAATTACTTTCCTCTCAGCTTTAAGGTCACTATGGGACCAACTGTGTGCAAAAAAGTACATGTACACCAGATTTTGTTAATATGTTAGAATTTTGATTAAGTATAGTCAGAAGAGAAAGAAGATCTGTCTTGGGATGTGTTCAGGCATCACTGAATAACCAGGAGAAATGATCAGAGCTACAGTATAAAATATAAAAGTTTCGGCATATATAACTGAGTGCATGAAAGGTGCACAGTTGATGAGTTATAATCCCTGATAATTTATATTGTTACAGTGCCTCACATTATAACTGTTTTACATAATCTTTTAATTAGCACCCTTACTGGCTTTTGTAAGAAAATTTAAATGGCCTAAAGATTTCTGATGGGCATGAGCTCTATAAGCAGAAAAAAATGGAAATCCAGGATATTTCAGCTTATGCTGGAATACAGAAATCCTATTTCAAACAGCCACTTATTAGCTACAGAAAATGGATAACTTTTTATATAACTTTGAAAATTTCTTTTCTAGAAAGCTTATCTCAAACTTTTTTTGTTGGTATAAACACCTATAGGTACTTAAATATTTCATTATGTTTGACACATCAGAGATATATTTCAGAAGCAAAATCAGGCTTAGGAATCTAAATCCAAAAGCTACTTTTAAGGCCAACAGAGGAGGAATGGGGTCTTGCATTCTGCAGTTTAGAATCTTTATTGAAAAATTCCTGTACCTGTAGGGTACTGAATACCACTGTTAACTGAAACCCTGGGACAACTCTTGTTAAAGTAACTGTCTTATGAACAGATTTTTCTCAGAAAATCCACTACTCTGCCTTAATTTTTGTATGACAAGAAAAGGTCCTAGCTGTTATTTGGAGAGAATCAGAAAAAGGCACAGCAAGGCTTCTCCATGAATAATCACTCTGTCTTTCCTGAGATATTATACTAATCCTTCGTATCTATTGCCAAGTAGTTAGTGATGACTGAAATTGTTCAAATATTTTCTCTAACTTTGCTGCATATCATAAGCTATAATATAGATTTCCATTTCAGTAAGATCAGATTTGTTGATAGGTAAGAATATGATATTCTGCAGGGTTGTTTTTTTTCTTTTTTAAAATAAATAAGTACAATTATTGTGGACATTTTTGTCATTTACTATTATTTTTATTTTAAGAAAGGCCAATTTATATTTCACTCTGCAAAAGAGATCTGTTCTTTCAGTTCAAAAAGGCTTTTCTGTAGCTTCATTTGTTTTCTAGAATACTTAGAATAAAGAAAATAGTCTTAATTTAGTAATGATAGATTTGAAATTTGCTTAGATCACTAAATTGGTCACAGATTTCTTTGAACAACAACTTTATTTATATTATTTTCTAGTCTCTCTCTCATTTGTATGTTTTCACATGTGTCAGTATACATGTATAAAACCTTAATTCCCTTTTCCTTGTAAAAAAATTCTGAGGACTTTTAAAGACACATTTTCTTATGCCCTTCCATCTTGTACCTATTTTTTCATTTAGATTCACTCCTGACAGTCTATCTGAAGTTTTATTTTCTAGACTCAGTCTTGCATTTCACCTTTGGCAGTGGGAAAATTGTGTGCTCTCTGTGTGTTTCATATGCTTTCTAAAGCATAATTATTAAATAAATATTTTAAGTCAAACTGCAAGAAATTACATCCTGTGATGGTCTTTGGAGAAAATTTTTGAGTCTGAAAGCCAAATTGCTTAAACTTTGTCAGACAACTGCTGATATTCATATTTGAGCCTGTGTTGATTAATTTCTTGTAGAGGGAAAGTTTGAATGTTGCAGTTCATAAATCAAGGGCATCAGAAAATAATATTTTGAAAATATACTAGAAGTTGTAAAGATTATTTGTGCTTCAGAAAATCCCATGTCTTGTGAAGAATGTAAGAAGCAGTCAAGGCTTAAATTGCCAACAGTTCCACTTGTTTAAATGTGCTGACTTATAATCATAAATAATTTCAGCAAATTGTGCTCAGGCACTTTATCAGGCACCTTATCAGATAAAATATTTTTAGTCCCTTTTTGCATACATTTTCAGTTAAAAGATCCTGTTGTAAAATGTAAATGTTTTTCTGTCTTGGGAAAAGGACAACCATTATATTTAGAAATATCTATATGTTGTTCAGATCCAGGTCTGCTGCTGTTGGTCATCTTTTTTTCTTTTTTTTTTTTTTAATTAGGGCATTTATTTAAAAAATTGATTCAATGCAAAGTTGATCTGCCTGTATCCAAAGTTTTAGAAGTTAATTTAAAAATTGCAAGTAGCATCAAAGCACTATTATTTTGTATGACACAATAACAAACAAAATCACCACAACCTTACTGATGTGAGTCATACTTAAGAGAGTGGTATAGTACCCTATTCCACATGTGTAAAACTGCATGGTAATTTAAATCTTTTCTCTTTTCTTCACAATAAGTTATGATATGTACATTGTTTTTCTTCAAGCTTTAAGGCCCAGAAAGGATGGCTTTGTCTCCAGTGAGAATATTAGCAAAGGAGCTAAGGTTCACAGCAATCTGGCTGCCAGATTGTTCTATTTCTAATGGCTTCTGTTCTTCCTTGTCAGTCTAGCATAGCCAGAACCTCTCACTTATTATTTACAGAGCACAGTTTGGATTGCATCAAAGACAGCTTCCACTCACCAAGCTGTTTCCTGCTATTAATTTAGCTCTTCCTCCCTACATCTGTAGCTAAATCAAGTTTCCATAGAGTTTAAGCTAAGTCTGGAAATAAGTGAAAAAAGCCTTGAGACTTGGGGTGATAAATTTTAATTTACGTTTGTCTCTGTAAATACAAGGCCTACCTGAACACAGAAGCAATACAAGGGATGCTTACAGATTTTTGGTAATAAATGTGTCCCAGGGGATTGAGTTTGAAGAGAAACCTAGTCCATCAGTAGCGAGTTCAATTTTAAGGCGGATGGCTTGGGACAAGTGAGGTTTGGGAAGGGACAGTGTTCTGTTTAAGTGTTCTGTCAAAGGCTGAAGAGCTGATGTGACTGGAAGGAAGTTTTAGCAGTCTCTGAGTCCAGTCCAAGTGTTCTGTGTTGCCTGTTTGTGCACTGACCGATGGCTTCTAAGTAACTCTCCTACATAAAATAAAAGACTGAAAAAGTCATTGACCAAATGGATTCTCCAGGTTCTCAGAGACTGGAATGCAGCCTACTAGAAACTAGATCTCACACCAGTGTCTGAAGTTTCCAGCTTTCTGGGAGGCAATTTCACACTAGTTTTAGGCAGATCTCAAATGGTTCTACTGATGCCTTGAGAGGCTACGTGGAACAGAGGCTAGACAGGGTGAAAGGAAGTAAGGTAAGTACTTATTGAAAGGCCTTCGAAATATATGCCTTGGGCAGTACAAGGTCCTGGCTGTGGCTCCAGCCAAGATGGATGCTGGGTCACAAGTTTACACACTTTTATAAGTTTTGGTCCATTTACATATTGGGGTAAATTGTTCAATTACAGCTTGAGGTTATGAGGTCAAATCCTCCCAGATTGCTCTTCTCAATTCACTGTTGTTGATATTTTTTGGGCCTGAAGTGCACTGGTGTCCTTGGTTCTTGGGTTGGAAAAGTTTAGTGTTGTCTAACTGAACTGTGAAGAGAACTTGCAAACTCTTTATATGAAGTTCAGAGTTATACACAAATGAGTACAGAATCTGGAAAACATGAAATCTAAAACTTAAGGCATCACTGCCACTAAATACAGCTGTGTTTTCATATGACAAAAAGCATTGGTTCTGATAGACACTGTGGGTGTCCTGTGTAAACGTACTGGTAGCAGGCTGTTGGGGCCTGTTTATGAGGTTTCAGCTGCATTAGGCAGAAAATGAGCTAATTATGCTATTAAGATACTGGACATTCTTACATGACAACTGTATTTATTTAAGGGTTAGACTGATAGGCATTTTAGGAGGAACTTAATGATTTATTTGAATACTGAGATAAGTAGGTGAGTGCTGTACCTTTTGTAATAGTGCCTTAGATAATATATGTGATTAAACCTGTGCATGGCTTTTTAAAGTGCTTAGACTTACTTTCTATTTTTAAGATTAATGTAAACTGTCTTCCAACTAGCTAGGCTGATTTCTACTAAACCTTTTGCAACTCTTTGTGTTGGTCTTATAGCTTTCTTTCATCCTAACAAAAAACCTATTCTTCAGCTTAACCTCAAAGTCCCTGTAAAAATATCAGTGGGTAAAGCATATCCTTTGCAGAGCTTGAAAAATTGTATTATTCAACGAATGGTACAGGATACTGAAGTAAATATTCTTCTTAGGATTTTTTAGCTTGCTTGTGTAATTATTTACAAGAATTTAATAGAAAAATGCAAAGTCGGTGCAGTTTCAATCTCATAAATATCACTCTGTTAAAAATACAAGCAAATAATTGTTTATTTTTTGCATCAGAATATCTTCTGAAACTTGAAATTATTATGATTAAGATAAAAATCAACCCCATGTAAATAAGTCTATATTTGGTTTTCCTAAAGTTACTTATTTTTTTTTCTTTTTAAGGCACAGTATGCTATTACACAGATATTGAAAAATATTTCTACTACACAATTTTTACTCAGCTTGTATCTGGTACAAATAACTCAAATTTTTTTATTTAATTACTTGCAATGCAAGGAATAAAAGAAAAACATGGCTGTATGTTGCAAGATATTCCTCAGTCAATATATCTGTGAATAACTAGACAAACAGTGTCCACTGCTGGCAAATCAGATAATTGCACTACACTTCAGAGAGATATGATGTGGAAATGTTTTGATCAGTTAAGTCTTAAATGTCAGATATTTTGTATTGACTTTGTAAGACTGGTTTGTGAAATCAGGTCACTGTATTAGAAGTATTCATGCTTTAGCACTAATAATAAATGCTATGGTACTTGAACTAATAATGAGGAATATCATCACAGTAACATGAACAAGTACTCCAATATTTTCAGGATTTTAAAATAATTCTAGTATTCGTTATATTCCATCTATCATGTCTACAAAATAAATAAAAAGATAGCAAAAGTCTGTGAAATTTGTCTTGTATTAGATCATATAAGTAACAAAATGGGCAAGCAGAACTCCTTAAATTCCTTTTCTTCTCCTTAGGCCAAAATATTCATTACTGATGTTGCTAGGCTTTTTTAAAGACATAAAGAAGTATAGAAGAAGTCAATGTTTCTGTTTTGAAAGAAGTAAAATGGAAATGCGGATACAGCGAGTACCACTGCTGCTGATGAAGCTAGAGATTAATTAAACTGATTATCAAAGTAAGAAGAAAAGGCTGATATTTCCTCCTGAAAAAGTTTCCTCCTGGCATTTTTTTTGGTTTCTGTGAGTGTGTCAATGCAAATAAAATATTTCCATCAAGAAAATTAATATAAAGTGAGAGAAACATTGAGGGGGAAAAAGGAAAAATCTGTTCCTATGCTAATATAAACTATATTAGCTGGACAGATACTTCTGAAAATCTAGATTAACTAAAAAGAAGTTAGCCATACTTGTTTTTCAGAGATTTATGTCTGTCATCAATTTATTCCATTCAATGAAAGTATTAGACAATGCACTGAATTTTCTGTTTGTTTGGAGAGGGGAACACAGTATGGGACTTTTTTTAGAGAATATTGGTTTTGTCTGAACCCCAAAGGAAGGGTCATGTCTGTGTGATTAGATTTGAGAGGGAATCAAGGCTTACCCTTTGGATGAATGTAGCATTAGCCAGAATTGTTCTATATCTACATTTTCTCCCTGCAGTACCCAGAGAAATACTGCATAACCTTCCCTCTTGAACAAGAAAAGAACAGGATGCTAGTTATGTTTTGGTCTTTTTTCCTTGTAAATGTCTTAAAAATAGTATCAAAGTAAATCAAAAGTTATTCAAATGTAAATGGTAGAATAATTGCAAACAAAGATGACTATCTGAAAGTTATTTTGTGAAGATAATCACACTGTCAGTTTTAGGTTGCATAGCATAAAATAAGACCATTTTTTCCTAAATTATTTTGCAGGGAGTTTTTTTCATGCTTTCTTCCAAGAAACAAAGTAATGTTGTGGATGCTTTTGTGTGTGCATGTGTGCATTCATGCACATGGGCAGACATGCTGCAGTTCTTCCTGTCACTGCTAAAAATCACTTTTTATACTTAAAAGATTATTGGATGCATTTTGAGGGGAATCATTCTTCTGCTTCTCAAGATAGCCATTTATCTACATCTCCGTTCATACTATCTTTTCTGTTCAGTATTTTATTTTAATGGATATAAAGTGCTTTTTCTCCTGGATATCTGTGGTACGGTCAAAATCCAACATCTTCCTTGTTCTAAGGGTTCTGAAATATTGCACTTTTTTTCCGCATATTGTCATGTGTTTTCATATTTGTTCCATGGAAAGCAATAAATCAATTTGCAAATTATTCTAGGTGAGGGAAATCCTCACTGAAGAGTATCATGAAACAGGTAGAGCAGCTTACATGCTCTGCCAGCTGTACTGACTCCAGAGCAAATTCACTGTAGAGACTGAATTTCTTAGGGACAGTGTTTCCTTTGTTTCTGTAGACTAAAATTAAGCAGACTTATCTTACAGGGACTTTCAATTACTTGAGAGAATAACAGCAAAGTCTGTTTCATGTTTCAGAAGTCAGGCAAAGCAGACAAGTCCTGCTGTGCCTAGATAAGTAAATGCAACAGATGTTGGCTTAAGCTGTGCATATTAATGAAGAAGCTCTCCATGCTGTTTTTAGGCCTCTAAATCTTAAACTGCTCTCTGCAGCTGTGTGGACTAAAGATGGGGGTGGGGGGTGGTGGGGGGGAGGTGGTGTTTGTGTTTGGTTTTCTTTAATGAAAGTCCTTTTTCTTGCCTGTGTCACCAGAGCCTTGTTTGAAGCAGTCTTGTGGTAGATATACTATTAGCTTTAGTAAGAACAAAATTAATGGTAATGTGTATCTGTTATTAGTTATTACGAATCTCTCTTTAAAGAGATTATTTCATTTGTAAAGATAAAATATTATATATGTCACTGCAGAAGCCACAATGTATTTAATTTTAATTACTTTTTTGGATTATATACTGAACATGATCTCGTGTCTTTTAAATGTTTTTCTTCCTTCACTGTTTTTAACTGTTTAAAAGAGACTTACTGGGTTTAAGTTTTGGACCTGGGTGAACTATTTTGGCGATCCTTATATGATCTGTGTGCTACACAGATACTGTCAACCCAGCTGGTTTCTTTTGTTCACCTGGTCTCAAAAGAAGGGGTATCAGAAGTAAATGAAAGATAGAGTTAAACACAGAAGGAGTCATGAAAGATGTCACAGAAGCCTTGCTAAAAGTTAGCAGGTGTAATCATACACCTTATCTGGCTGATAGATCAATTTTTAAAAATAGCATTAAGAATCATCATCCACCTTTTTCCCCAGTTGAAGGATGAAGAGTTAGCCCATTAAATAAAAAATGAAACTTTGAATTATAGCAGGTATTTTACTTGACACTATTCATAAGACTATATCTAGTCATAGGACTATTCATAAGACTCCTTACTGCAGGATAATCTGTGCAATTTAGCGTTGGAAAGGGAAAGGGGACAGCAAAGTCAAAAAAGCAAAAGTAAACCCAAGCAATCTAAGAATTATTTTATGTCTAAAAAGTAAGTCAATATCTAGCGTAGAGGTATTCAGTCCTTTCAGTTGTGGATGTATCTCAGGAAATATGTGAAAGAAATGAGTGCAATATGTGAAAGAAGTGAATGGTCAATGCAGAAGAAATATTGTACTTGAGCTGCTATAGGCAGCATTGTAGGTGTTATGTATTTGAAGAGTGTTATGTATTTGAATAGAATGTTTTGATAATCCTCTGCATAACCAGTCATCTAATGCTAGACTTCCTTGCATTAATTTATTCTTGCTTATACAGGAATTACGTTTTAATGTTTTTCTTATGAGCTGAGTACATAGGCCAAATCCTGTGAAGAAGCTAGCTAAAATATGTACAGTCCTTTGAACAATATATTGGAAGCTTACTTTTGTCTTAATTAAATGGATTCACCTGACCTATTTAAACAAGTGACTCCATAGGACCTTCTGTGTATTTAGAAAATTTTAATAGGTATGATTTTGGCTCCTTGAGCACGTTGTGAATGCTAAGACTGAAAGCTGAGTGCTTTTGACATGAACAAGTGTGAAAGGATAGAAATCCAAATTCTGTGAAACATATTATCATGTTAAACAAATTTTGTTATTAATGATCTTTGAAGTCTTATCAATGAACATCAAGTGTTCAGGGTGTTAAGGATTTTAAATTTCAGTGCTTCATAGTACATTGCCTTTTGGGAAATTAACAATAATTTATAAGGAGAATTATATCCAGATTAATAGACAAGAACATATAAAACTGACCTAATTTAAACTGTTAACAGCTCATTTCACAAACATACCATACTACTCTTCTTATAAACATGGAATACACATAAGCTATATGAAAAGGGAATTCTTATCTGTTTTAGGATGTTCATACTGGTCTGTTCATGAAAGATGTGATCTTTTTAGTTGACAAATGTTTTTCGATCTTACTAATTTTTGTACAATCAAACACTTACCAACCCATAGAATAAGCCATAGGTTATGATTCACCTTGTTCAAGGCATTATTTCTCTTGCTCCATCTTTTTCCCCAAGAAAATTAAATCAAGAATTGAAAGTTGCTGTTGCTTATCAGCACCCATCCCTGCTCTACATGCACACAGCGTGTCTTGGGAAGATATCAGTTCTCAATTTCATGAATAATCATATTTGTAGGACTGTATCACATTTTCTTATGATATTTGGGGGAGTGGAAGGGTCTTAGTATGTACATTGAATTTAGACACTTTAACTATAGTCCACCAAAACTACCAGCAACCTTCAATATTTTTTTTTTTTTGTTTACTCCAAAGCAACAAATTAGAATCACAACTTCAGCTGGAAACAGCACTTTGGCAATCAGTCTGCAGTCTGATCAGAAGCACCACAAAGGTGATTAAATAAATCCATCACAATTTAGAAACAAGTAATTTCTGCATTCCTGAAATGTCTCTTCTTGGAATAATAAATTCTCCCAGTGGTTTAAATGTACTTTTATGCACGCCTTTCAATTGTTAGGCTTAAGTTGGTACTTTTATGCCTAGATCATCCTTCCTGTTTTGAATGGTATAAGGAGTTATGTGCTAATACTTTTGGTACTGTAGAACACAACATCCTCCAAAGGAAAAAACCAAACATTTGCAAAGACACAAAACAATCTTCAACTATGTAGAGTCTGAAAGAACATCTAAATTCACTATACTGTATTAAATGACTTCTAGAATGTAAGCTGAATTTACCTCATCGTCTTCTAGTGTATTTAACTGGACAAGTGAGATGTGCATGCCCTACTCTTCACAAGGAAGTGCAATAAAAACTTCACAGCTCATGAAACTTAAACATGTTTAGTAGTAATGTAATATTCTGACATTCTGCACTTGTAGAAAATATATGCTTGTAAGAAATTTGGACTTTATTTGATTAATTTTGTTTTGGTTTTGATATCAAGAGTGGTTTCAGGATATCTAGGAGGAGAAAATTTGGGTGGAGTGTGCACAGATGACTACATACCTGTAGAAAGATATTTTTGTTTATATTGAAATGGTTTATTAAGGAAGATCTCTGTAGAGTTTTCATGACTACATTGAACAGATATTACTCTGCAGCTTGTAACATTATCCAAGTTATTGAAAAGCATATAATAAGTTAAAAATAAATAAATAAATAAGAAAAAACTCACACTCCATAATGTGTAAAGATGATATTTTAAGTTCTATACATTTTGAAGCCTATGCATCTAGGTGGGATAGACTACAAAGCATTGAATACCATTTTTCCTAACTAAATTTCTCATAAAAGCATTTTATGTATATCTACTACATGCACATACGTAAATAATAATGGTGTCTATTTTAATACTGAACTTTGATGTAAGCAACAGCAACTTTCAATTTCAAACTGCAATTTACATGTTAAATTAGCTAAAATGGAATATGGTCTGTTCCCAGTAAAACAGAAAAAAATAAAGGAATAATAATGTTTCATACACTAACATATAATAAAGCAAGTATTTTATACACACTTTATATACTTTGAATTTTTTACTATAAAATTAATCCAATAAAGCAATTGTACTGATTCTATAATGTTTTTATTTAGAATACTCCTGAAATCCATAATAAAATACTAGTTAGAAATGAATAGATGGGAGAGTAGAAAGCAATGAAAATCTTTTCTTCCCATCTTTGGCTTTTACTAATTTGTTTTCATATCCAGAGTTTTGTGAATCAGAAATAAAGCTCTGTTTTAATGTAGAAAATGTCATAACTAAGACACGTCCATTTTTTCTAAATGCATATACTCGTGCAGTTCCTAGTCCTTAAGGTAACTGGTATGTTCATACTTGTCCAATCCATCTGTTAGCAGAACCTTCACTTTGACTAGAATTGTACACATTTTATCACAGGTTAGGACACCAGATGGCTCTCTTGAGTTTTCTTTGTAAAATCCCAAGATGTAAACAACTGCTCTGCATTTCTAAGATGTGAGTACAAAGCTTTTTTTTTTTTTTTTTTTTTTTTTTAATCTCTGGAGTAAGAAACACATTTTCTCTTTGTCTATAGGTCTATAGGATACCACACATTTCAACCTTCTCTCTTGCTTTTCTTTACCATCATCCTGAGCATCATGTTGTTGGGAAATGTCAGAGTGTTTTGTCAAAGGCCTAGTATTTGAAGGAAAATATAGAAGGGAACAATAGTAGTAGATAGTATATAATGCTTAGCATCATTTGATGCTGTTAAGAGGAGCTTGAGACACACACCTTTTTGGAGAGCGTTTCTCATGCAAACGTTAGGGTTATACGTATGTATTATACCTCTGCATTCCTGAGAAAATGGGAGACAGTGGGAGGCTGGCCTCTATTTCACTCTACTCCCTCTCATTCATTCCTTTGTTTGCAGGCAGCGGCCAAGCCGAGCTGACTTTGGGCTGCTCCCCGCGGTGGGGACGGGGTGTCCGTGTGCGGCGGCCGGGCGCTGCCCCGCTGTCCGTGGTGCTGCGGGCAGAAACAGAGCGGGAGGGAACCGGGCACGGGCAGGACCGGTGGGGCGGCTCTCAGAGGAGAGCTTCCCTCTTGAGAGGTCTTAAGGAAGACTACTACGTGTCTTGTCCACTTGTGAGGAGGAAGGAAAAAGAAAGCAGTATGCAAAAATACTACACTGATTTTTTTTTTTTTTTTTTTTAATAACCACCTGTCTAATTGCATTAGTTAAGGCAATTGTAACCGTTGTAAGGAAATTGCTGCTCTGTAAAAATTGCCAGATAGAAAATCCAATGAGTCTTAGCTGAATCTCTTTAGAGACACTTTTAAATAGAATTAAAATGTATTATCCAGATCCGATTGTGCATGTTCTGTTCCTAGTTGGTCTAGTATTAATACAAAATCCCTGTATACTGGAGTTCCCACCATACACTTTTGCCCTCTGTATAAAAATAGCGCTTTTTAGATTAAAGGATTTAGGGGGGGAAATGGTCAATATCAAAGGAGCTGAAGCCTCTGCTGAAACAAGAAACTATTCTTGCATAGAATAGTTTTTAGAACAGTTACACTGTTTTCTGTATTGCAAAACAGTGAATTTTTCTGGGTGGATATTTACACTTCCAAGCCTGTTTAAAAAAAAAATCAAACAAATAAAACAAAAATAAACCAAAACAAAACAAAAAAGACACCCACAAAACTATCTAACAAGAGATAAGAGTACTTTGAAAGCAGTATAAAAATTGATATTACATGATAATTGCCTGTGCAAACATCTGCCCTTCCTTATATGCTAACAATATTTTTCTGTGTAGCTGTTTGCTTTCTTCCTCTACTTTCCTCTGGCTAGCTACAGCTTCAGGAAGTTTAACCATTAGGCTTGCATAAAGTAAATCCAAAAAACTTTGGGCCATTATTTAAAAAGGGAGACGAGCCAACAGGAAAAGATGGAAGGAAAGAAGTGAGATGTCTTATTTTACATAGTATTTACTATTTGCAGTGACTTGTGAACTTATCGAAGCAGATACTCAGGTCTTTTGTGCCTAGTGAGCTTGGCTGGAGCTTCCTTAAGTGCTCCAAGACATAGCCTGTAATTTTACACGGTGCTGATGATTAGTAAATCCACCTGCTGTGGCTGTTTGTGGGTGCCCCATGTAATCCCTTCGGTATTTGAGTTGAAGGTCCCCTCAGCCCCTCAGCTCACGGCTCCGAAACCTTCCCATGAAGCAGAACCCCGTCTCCCTCCAGCCTTGCCCTGCTGCTCGGTGCGTGCCTGGGTTGCGGGCCGAGGAGCGGCGGGCGCCCCTGCCCAGGGCGGGCGGGCCGGCCGGCGGGCGGAGGGACTGCGCGGGCAGGGCGCCCTTGGCGCGGTGTCGCTCAGCCGCCTGCCCTGGCTCAGGCTTCCCCGCCTGGGGACGGGGACAGGTGCCGGTGTCACCGCTGGGGGCGGCGGGGGCGGCCGGCTGGGAGCCGCCGCCGGGGAGCTGGAGAGAGAGTGCGTGCGAGGGATCCTCGGTGTGCCGGGGGGGCGAAGGAGAACGGGGAGGGCCATACGCCCCTCTGGCAGCGCGCAGGGCCCTCCTTCTTTCCCCGGGAAGGGAGCCCCGCACGAAGCCACCTGGAAACCTAACGGGGGGCAGAGGCAGCTGGCGGCGGATCCACCGGGAACCTCCCGGTTCCCACCAGAAAACCATATCAGCACCACCCCGTCCCTCCGCCTCTCTCCCCCTGTGCTTTTTGATTCTGTCTTTCCCCATTCCCCCCCCCTCCACCGCTTGCACCCTCACCGCCCCTCGCCTTGGGGAGGACAAAAAAAGCTCCAGCGGTGCGTGCCTCTGTGTGTGTGTGTGTGTGTGTGTGTATGTGTGTGTGTGCGTGCGTGTGTAGGGGAGGCAGGAGCGGGGTGGGACCGAGGAGCCGTGATTACAGCTCTCCCCGGAGAAGAAGATTGCTCTCTCCAGATGCTGATTTCTGAAGCACTTGGCAATCATCAGGCGGGAGCCAGGAAGAGGCGGCGGTAGCCGCCCCGGCCGTGGCGATGGCAGCGCCGGGCGAGCGGGCGGCGGCGGCTCGGGGCTGAGGGGCAGCCCCGGGAGGCGACGCTGCCTGGCGGACCCGACCCGATCGACGCGACCCGAGCGGAGCCGACCGGGCGCGGCTCTGCCCCGAGTCCCGCTCGCTGCGAGCCGCGCCGCTCCGCCAGCCCGCCGGCACACACCCGCCCGAGCAGGTGCCCTGCGCCGGGACACGGCGGGGGGGGACGGCGGGGCACCCATGCGGTGACCCCCGGCGGCGGCAGCTCCCGCGGCCGCACGGCGCGGTGCCCCTCCGCAGCCGCGCCTCGGGCCGGAGGAGGCTCCCGCTCGCCCTCGCCCGGGCTCGGGATGGGTTCCCGCCGGGGCTGAGCACCTCGCCGCCTCCCTCCTCCCTGCCCGGCGTGGGCGAGCCGGCGAGCAGCCATGGCAGCGGCCATCGCCAGCGGCTTGATCCGCCAGAAGCGGCAGGCGAGGGAGCAGCACTGGGACCGGCCCTCGGCCAGCAGGAGGCGGAACAGCCCCAACAAGAACCGCGGGCTCTGCAATGGCAACCTGGTGGACATCTTCTCCAAGGTCCGCATCTTCGGGCTCAAGAAGCGGCGGTTGCGGCGCCAAGGTGCGTCCCTGTGGCCGGGCCCGCCCGCGGGCTCCCGGGGGGCGGGCGGGAGGGGGCAACCTGTGGCGAGAAACTTCCCGGGCCGGGCGCCGCCCCGGCTCCTGCCAGCCGGAGGCTCCCGGCTCCCCGCCAGCGGGCGGAGGGCTCGACCTTCTGTCGAGACCCCCGGGGCCAGCCTTGCTGCCCGGCTGGCTGCTCCGGAGCTCCGGAGCGGGTCACGACAGGTGTGCTGTGGGCAGCAAACCCCTCGGGGAGCCGTGCCCGCCGCCCCGCACCTCCCCGTCTCGCTTGTGCTTCTCTGAAGGACAAAGAGCGCACAGCGCTTCGGGTGTCCGGTGGCCGTCGGTAGCCAGCCCCTTCCCTGAGCCACCAATGTGGTTTTGGCAGGTGCAGCCTGGCTGTAGTGAAGGGGTTCCTCCCCACTGCTCGGTGACTTCCCAGGCTGCACAGTGAGAGGTGAGGCACATCCGGCAGCTGTGGGAGAGCTCGGCATCCCTGTGGGTACCCAGGTGCCTGTTGCCCGTTCCCAGCCAGGGCCTTGACCTGCAGACCAGCCGGTTTTGCAGGCAGCTCTTCAGGGTAGATGACCAGGAGTCAATGGAGAAAACTGGTACCTTGGTGATTGCATTCTATCCAGGACTTTGTATTAGAACCCTAGAAATAAAAGGAGTAAAATGGTGTTGCAGTGACTTGCTAATTTTTTTTAAAAATTGTGGTATTCAACAGCATTCAGAAATGGTGATGACTTACTCTATGTCCTCAGGAAACAAGTAATTTTATAAAAAATGCATTATATTGTGAAGAATGAAAATGTTAAGTATCACTTGAAACATGGCTAATACCTACCAGTCAATGATAAAGTACAAACCACCTTCTGTTACATGATACAGAATGCCATCATGTGTTGTGGTTTGGTATGTATACTACAGCTCCTCTTTAGGTTGGGTCGGAAGATCATTTTAAGCATAATTAGGGAACTCTCCTGATTGATGCTTCCTCCTTCTTTTCCATGGCTCACATTTGAAAAAGTATAAATCAACAAAGTCCACACAATTTTATTTTTATATTGCTTTCTTGCGGTAAAATTGTTTGTTGAAACTCCTAATGCAAGCCAAATCTTGCCATTTTTAGATAGTACAAGGATACAGCGAAGATGAGCAGGAAAATGTCAGTGGCAAAATCTATGGTGGCTTTTTTTTTTCAAAGCAGTTTGTGTGTATTTTAAAAGATTAGAGTATCTGGTTTATGATGGTGTTTTTTAAAAAGTGATACTCTTCAGGAAAACAAGTGTAGGGATTGTTAATAGCAATTGTGCTTGACCACCTGTGCAGTCTTTTCTGGGAGAAAACTATGTATTTAACAATATTACCATTTGAGAAGGAGAGGACTACCTTGCAGCACTGATATGCCAAACACTTTTTTAGGTGAGAAGGGGCTTTAAAGAGACTTTTGAATTAATCCTTTTTCATTAATTCATTTTTTATAAGGCACCTTGTCACATTACTGAAAAAGAGAACTGAATTAGAAGATAACTCCGCTGTTAACCTGTACCACTGACACAGAACATTTCAGCAAGAACAATCAGAACAAGGGTTATTCACCAGTAAAATCTGCAGTATCAGACCCTGAGTTTATCTTCCTTCATGATGAGACATGGGATATTTATGCATTGGTTTACGTTAAGGTCTCAGAATTACTGCTCATCTGTAAGAATTCCTGCTGAAAAAAATACTGTAGTAGCTTTTACTATCTACGTTCCTGATGCACAAAGTGATACATGGAATACCTGTGGATTTAAAGTTGCATTCTATTTAAGAGAGAAACTGAAGAAACAATCAAGCCAAAGTTGTTACTTAAACATCTTATGCCGGATAGTTTTGAGTGAATAATCATTTGTGAAAAGAACCCAAACAAACCACATTTTATAAGGGTAATTGCTTTAAAATACATTATAAGAGTTACAAAATGAACATTTATCAGAGTCTGGTTTTAGGTTTTCCAAACTGAGTTAAATAACCAGTGAATTTGTCACTGAAATCATACTGTCAAATCCATTAAAATAAGTCTTTGCCAAGCAAAATAGGATGAATTTCAAAACATCTGTTGTCAGAAAGGTGCTATGGGATTTTGACAAATAAACCTTGTGTAAATGATACAGAGTATCACAAGAGCATTGTGAAAAATGAGCTAATAGAGATGTGACAAACCATCTGTATCAGTCTTGTGCAATTCAATGGAAGAGTAGAATTATATGTACAAAATTTTAATGCAGAGCAGTAAAAGCAAGATTGTTTGTCTTGGAATAAATATGTGTTTTGCTTTGTACTTACATACGAAAAGGAATTGTCTTCCCATCTTTGAAACAGGAGGCAGAAAAAACTAGTGATACTTGTTTTTAAATTAAAAACACACATTTAACCTTTTACAGATAGGTACTAATGTGAATTAGGTAAATAGATATACACAATATATGCACACATACCAACACGTCAGCAAACATTGAAAAATATTCTTGATTTTTAAATTCTTCTTTGAAAATGCCTGTTAGTACTGTTGTTGCTCAGTGGGATTTATTTTAGAAAAAAGTGAAGTTATTATGAATGCATAAAATGCTTCAATCATGTGTATACCCTGATTTGATTTTTTTTTTTTTTTTTTTTTTTTTTGTCATTGTGGCAAATTCTCTGTTCATGGTCCTTCCTTTAGGGGCATATTAAATATCAACAGAAGTGTGCTTTGGGTGACTAACATTTAGAAATGGTAGCACTAAGGATATATCCATGAGCTCACTTGGAATAAAGAGTAGTATTTGTATTTACTGAAATATTTTCTCCAATGATAGATGCCACAGTAGTTTTAAACAGCCTTTCTAAGACTTTGATAAATGAATTAAACTGCCAAAGCGATTTCTGTGAAAGACTTATCTGCTAATCTACTAAGTGGATGAAGCCATTTTCATTTACTGGACATCTTTGATTTGTATTGTTTAGTATTATGATATTTCAAATTTAATTTTTATTTTGTTCTACCTGTCATCTGATAAACAAATCACTATCATTAATTTCCTCATAACTGTGAAGAAAAGATCTTGTCTATCTGATGCCAGACATCAATCAATTTTGAATCATCCTCTCTTGCATTGAAGGTTATTTAGTTATGATAGTTTAATGTTTAATTTATGCTAATATAATAACAAATGGAAAGATTGACAGATATTTTGTTTTATGTGAAATAACCTTATCTAACCTGGGGCTATCTAATGAAAAGAAGAAAATAAATGTCATTTCACCTTATGCATCTACAAAGCACAGAGATTAAAACATATGCTTGTCACTGGTGCAAATTCAAACTTCTTAGCCTGTATTTTCATCTATATATCTAGCTGCTTTGCTAATCTGAAAAATCTTCATTTGGTTAATTAGGTCCCTTGGGAGTATTCTACTGAAAAATACTCAGCATTTAAATGTATTAAAAACCAAGTGTGATGTTTACTGTTTCTGTGTGCTAATACCACATTAAGACTTCTAAATTTATGCATAGGGTGTATGAATCTTGGGATGGCTTGGCCCCTGATTTTGTACATTAATATTTATAAGAAACAGAGACCTAGGGAACGTGTTCAGAAAATGCACTGATTAGATTTTACTGCATCTACAGAGGTAATTTAATTCTCCAAAGAAAGCATTTTTTGAATACCCATCAGTAGATCAGCTAATGATTTTTGGCAGATGTGGGAGTGGCCCATAATCTCAGATATAATTCCTAATATACCTAGTGCCCAAAGTCATTTCTAGATCTCCTACTTGTGGAACACAGTGGAACTGAAATGGAGATCTGTGCTTGTATAAAGGACTTGTTTCCCAAACCTTAAGAAACCACATCAATCTGTCCTGGTTCAGGGCAAATTTGGGAGCGACCCCCCAAGGGGTTCCTCTGGGAAGCAGATTCAATCAGCCCCTCCCCCAAGCTGGTTCAGGAAAAATACCTCCTTGGAGAAAAGTGGAAAAAAAACATTTATTAAACAAGAAAACCTAAACAATATTAAACAATAAAACCTCTTGCAGTTCTAAAAGAGAAGACAAACTCAGAAAATTCCCCCTCCCCGGGCTGCAGCTGGGCTCGCTCAGTCTCTGCTCAGTCCCTCCGGCGCTGGCAATGCCGCTGCCCAGGCCCGGCCCGCTGGCCACGGGTGCTGCTGCTGCTGCTCTGGGGTTCATCCAGAGCAGGTCCGGAGACAAGGAAAAGCCACAGACCAGGGAACTTCTCTGCCTCAGCTAGCTAAAACTAACTAAAAGCAAAGGAGAGCTCTGTCGCGCTGTCTGTCCGTCCGCAAACACAGTCCAGGAGCAGGAATGTGGAGCGAGTGCACTTTCTGAAAACAAACTCTGTGCTTCTTCTCCTCCCACTTCACTCCTGGAACAAGCCTTAAAGGTGCAAAATGTATTATTCAGCATAAACAGAACAGATGACTGGGGTTAAAAGCATCATACAGTCAACCCAGGACAAACTCCCACCAGTAAGCTCCAGCACTGGATGATCTGCCTTGCTCAGAGTTTCAGCAGACCAAGACACGTGTCTGTGCTTTCCTATGATATTGTCCTCAGAATTAATTCTTCTTGGCAGTTCAGGGAAGTCCACGGGTCCTGCATTGTCTAGGTGCAAGGCTGTCTATTTTTCAGAAATCACTTTGGGTATTGAACTGATATTCTTGTTTTTCATTACTTTTCTACAAATCAAATTGATTAACCCACAATCCTTTTGGGAATATAAACACAGTCTTAACAGTCTATTTAAGAAATCATTACCTTTTTCCTTCATTGCTGTTAACCTGTTCAAAGGACTGCATGATATTCACAAACTGAAACTGTGTAAATATGCTACATTTAATGTAAAATATTCTAAGCATACTTAAAATATTTTTAAAAACATGACTTTCTAGACTCAGTCTCAAGCTTTCTTTCTCATGCATTCACTATTTCACATAAACCCTTGTTTGCTAACTGAAGCTTTTAAAAGAAATACAGTAATGGCTGGGATGAAATTTTTATTCTAAGCTGGTACTGGTAGGTCTAAATGTGATGAATGAGTTGGCTTTGAGAACAAATGGGAAAAAATAGCTTGAAAATGGTAACATAATTTTAGAGACTATTGATTTTTAGAAAAGTCTCAATCAGGGGTGATAGAATAGTGGGCATTTAATGTACAGATAGTGCTGTAGCAGTGAAATTTCAGAATATCTTTCATGTACTAATATTCCTTTTGAATGTCTTCACAGTAATTGGCAATTTAACTCTTCATTAGAAAATGAACTCTTCAAGCTTGAGTGATCTTCTGGATCTCTAAAGTTCAGACAGTTTCAGTCTTGTAAAGAATATGCCTTATTTTGTCTATTAAATGTATTGTAGAACTAAATTATCTGATTATTATGGAGAATAAGGGAGATTGCAGTACAGGTGGTTTCTGATTCATGGTGATGTACCAATAGAAATGTTACAGGTGAGGTCAGGTTTCTATACTGTATTGGAAAACAGAATCCTATCTTTAAACAATATATTATCAGACATAATTTTTTATTGATTCAGGCTCTGATTTAGATTAAGAAAAATCCAGAACTTAAGGTTTGTTTTGAATGATGAGTTTTCAAGTCAGGAGCTTACAAACAGAAGTAATTAATTTCAATATAGAGATAACATTCAAAAAGTTTATTACAGAACATTTTTCTGTTAAATTTTTTTTTTATTTAGACTCTAAGCATAGTTTTGAAGATACACAACTGTGTATCCCCATTTTTCACAGTGGGTAAACAGAGATCTGTCTGACTTGGTCATATGTAAGGATGAAAAAATTCATAAAGATTTACATTTCTTTTATTATGGTCAAGAATCAGCAACATGCTATCATTATATTGTACACAGTAACATTTCTGTACTTTAGGGGTTTAGTTTGTCATTTCAATTATATAAATAAGATGACCTGCTGAGGTCGAGTGTAGATATTCCAATTTATTTTCCTAAAGGACTGAAAATCAAGGAACATATGCTTTCTTGGCTCCAAGGAAGAATCTAGCTGCATTTGATGCCAGGATTTAGGAATATATATTTGCATTAAGTTAGAGATGGGCAAGAGTTGAGTCCAGGACTACCAAATTCTGATTCTATGTTATAAACTATAGCTGTTTTCAGCAATAATTACCTAAACTTACCTAAATTTATATTGCTGTAAATCAATACATAACCAAAAATATTGAAAATATTTGTAATTCAAATGAAAGCTAATATAAGATTGGAATGTTTAAATGGTAAAAGCTTCATATGAAATTTAGATAGATGGACTGTGATGAAAAAAATTACAGAAATCTTGTTTCTACAAGGTTTACAGGATTCCCAGCTGTTATGGTTGCTATTTTGTAAAGTGGTCAGTAGAAGCTAATAAGCATGATATTGGATGTTCAGTCAGATTCTCATAAATGAAGCTAGAGACAGGTGACTGAAATAGGAATGTGAAGAATATCCTTTTTCTGGGATATAAAGTATAATCCCTGGGATGTAACTAAATTAAACAATTTAATTACATCTGTGATCTTGATTCTAATCCCTTACCCAGGTGTAGAACTTTTGAAAGGCATTGGAGTTACTGTGCTATAAAACTACTGTAAATTGAACCAAGACTGGACAGCTGATTGGCAGTAATCTGCAAAAATAAATGATTGAACTCAGCATTTTTAAAAAATAATTAATCAAGCATTTTGCTGGAAGGAAGGAAGGAAGGAAGGAAGGAAGGAAGGAAGGAAGGAAGGAAGGAAATTAGTTTTAAATTAATCTGCATTTTAATGGTTCTTTTTACAGGTGAATATAAGTGGAATTTCATGTCCTAATAAAAAGGGACTTTTCAAGCCTCAAGGCATTTTTATTACTGAATTTCAAAGTCACTCAGCACACAGCAAATATGTCAGGCTTAAGAAAAGGTCAGCAGGTTTATTTGCAGTAAAGATTCTTGTGAAACTATGGGCCTAGGGGTGGGAGCTGGAACTAGGGTCTCCCTTAATGCAATACTGAGTTATAGGTGTTTCTTGTTTGATTTTGTTGAGCATTTGCACTCCCTGAGTGGTGGAAAGAGAGAGACACACACACAGAGAGAGAGAGAGGGGGAGAGAGAGAGAGACAGATAGAGAGACTTACTTACTTATCATTTAAAACTAGAGCAACGGTTGGGAATTTGTTTTTGGAAATTTACTATGCTTTTATTTCAGTATTTACTGTAGTGTAAAAGAGGATTTTCTGTGAAAGGTAACTATTTCAGAATCTGTGATCGCAAGTATTAAATTTATGGCTTATATACCTACTTATGTAAAAGTGTTACATATATATAATTCTTAGATAATGAAAATGCTCTTTCTGAAAAAGAGCATTTCTACTAAGTGAAGGTTATTATGATTTCTTTCCAAATTTGAAGCTGAGTTTTTCATACAACAGCAGACTTAACTTTTTTGATTAAAATGGTGTGTGTGAAGCCTATTCATAATTCATACAGAGCAGCCTATTTGCTAGAATATAAAGTAAGTGTTTACATTTGTTTTTGTTTTAATCCTTGATTAAATCTTCTTTGCTTTGTTTTGAAGAACAATCTTATAACAAATTTGTATGTTCAGAAATGTGGTGAAGTAAGAACTTTTTCCAGCCACTCCTCCTTGTAACTGTAGTTGATGGTTTATAGTAACTCTCAATATCTTTCAACGTTTACTGAGTGTTTAGCTGTTCACATACTTACTGCTTTATGCATTGTGAACATTCCAACTTGAGCAGATGCTCCTCTCATTTTCATCTATGTAGTTTATGTATAACTGAGACTTGAATTCCTCTACCTTAAATAGTGATTTGTTGCTCTTCATATGAAATTCTGATGAGTTGAAAAATATGCTACTGTAATCTGTATACCAGCAACTACTAAATAAATGAACTCTTAAACTTCATTGCTCTATTTTCTTCTTTCACTTTTCTCGCTGTGTAATCAGAACAGTTCCTTCTATGTAATCAAAGCAAGTACACATGAAATGTGTAATATTTTGTTCCAAACAGCATTTTAAACTCCATTATTAAGACCAACAAAAGTAAGATTCCATGAACTGTTGAATCTCTTCCTATGGCATTAGAAAGAAACTCGCATGGTAGGAAGGGCTTTACAGCAGCAAAATTTAGCAAGCCTCCCCATGTGTCCAGAGCAAGTTTTGTCTTATCAGAGGTCTGTCCAGGCTTGTACTTGGAAGTACACTTACTTCTGGCATCAGCCCTGAGGGCTAACCATGCTTGCCATCAGGCAAGTAGAGGTCTGGTTACAAGATGAAGACCTAAGTATGGTTGTGTAAGGACACAAATAAATTAATGATTAATTCCTCCTCCTAGTAATTCCTTTTCATCATCTTATAAATTATCTGGTATCATGACTGTGCCAAGAAGTAGGAATAATTATAAAATAGGACAGGGTACTTTAGAAATTGTTAATAGAAAACTATTCCTGAAGCTGAAAAATTGAGAGATTGATCTCTGCTGATATAGGCAATCTGAAGAAAAGCCAACATTTTTTTTTGCTTCTAGCAAGTGTTATTGAACTTAGCTTGTGTGTCTTAAGGATTTGAAAATTTATATGTTCCTCCTAAGTTACTCATTAGAAAATTATTGATAGTGAACAATATACATCATCATCATCATCAGTTCTTACTACCAAGCAAGAACTTAGCTGTAAGAAGTTGTTCATCTGAACACTTTAATTCTTTGGGTCTTTGTATTTACTTTCTTTTGTTCTTACTTTTGGTAGTCAAATTTTGTGTTTATTGCAAGCTCCAGAGACTGCACATATTACTTACGCATCTTTCACAAAAAAAAAAAAAAAATCAAGTAGTCTTAACCTCCTTATTAACATAGCTTGGGCTAAAATAAGTATGAATTCTGAGAACAGGGGTTTTTGTGTATGTGGAGGGGGAAGTTTGTTTTGTTTTCTTATTTTCTGCAGAGATTAGTGTATGGCTGAACTCTTCAAGGCATTAGATTGATAAATCAAACTTCATTACTGTTTCCAGTTATATTTTAGTTTTCTGACAAAGTAGAAATATCAGTCATTCTAGTTTATGTATCCACAGACTTTTACTAAACAAATGACAGACCTGCTTCCATGGAGCATCAGTAATGACTTTTTGAGGAAATATTTACAGGAAAAGAGATAAAAGATTTTTAATTTCAGCTCTCGAGTCAGATGTTCCCAAATTTGCAGTTTATGTACAACTGAGAACTATAGCATTTTAGCATTTTGGTATATGTAAATTAATTAATTAAATTATGTTGTCTAAGTTGCTTATATGTGCTAAACAACTGTGAGATTGTGATGTTATTACCCTAAAACCAGGTCTTTTTATGTAATGGACATGATTTGTGGAATATTTGCAAAATCAATGTGTACTGCTCTGAATAAAAAATATTCTGTTGCAAGTTCTATGTAAAACGAGTAGAAAAATATGCATGTAAATGAATCAAAATGAGTGGATGGCTCAGATTTATTTACATTATAACACTTTGAAAACCCTGAATGCTAATAATAAGTAGCCATCTTGCTTTGGAAACAGTGAATATCACAGTAGAGATAATTGAATCCAAACCACAGAAAGGAAAAAAACTAAACCATTCCCATTAACCATACTCTCTAGTTCTCTATTTTAGAAGGTTTATCAGCACTCTCAGAGGTTTTTGGTTTGTTTTTTTTTAAATGGTTTTCTCTAACAAGAGACAGACTCATCAGATGTTCATAAAGTAAAAAGTTACAGAAATCAATGCAGGTTAAGTCTGAATAATCTTGTTGCAATTAAACCAAGATATGAGTAGTCACTTCTATCTCCTTGTTGTGATGACAAAGTGATTTGATCAAGCCAATAACCATCTCAGGGCCACTTATCATATTCAGTATAATTCAATCTATCAATCATCATCCTGTTTACCAGTGGTTTATGTTGCAAACATAATGGTTAAAATTAACTGGCACCGTAAGCAAACAGTTCTGTTGAATTACTGGTGTATGGTTTTAGGTCAATGGATATTAGTGAGCAGGTTTGTCAGGGATAAACAGTCAACAATTCAAGATCTCAGTAACTAAAACTCTCCACTTTCAGAGTTTAAATAAAAACAGCTAAAAATGCTTTAAGCAGCCTCAGTGGCAGAACTGTGGAGACCATAGTGAATCTCATCTTAAAAATTGTTTATGCTCAGTGGCTCTTAACTATAGTTCTGTCAGCTCGTTACCAGCTTCACACAGTATTGTTATTTTGGTTTTCACAGTTTGCATTTGCTTCAAATATAGGGAGAGATGCAAGGAAGATCAGCCTGTTTTCTACTCTTTGCTGAGTGTTTAGGTGTAAATAGTACATGGCTTGAAGACAAGTAGTTATGGGGAATGAACTAGTGGCAAATTTCTGCTGATATTTTTACAAAAATATTGACTGAAAATTTTGGCTAAATTTTCAGAAGTTTCAATCACGTTAAGTTATGTAAAGGGAAAGTTATATGTACCTGAGCAACCTGGTTAGAGATCTTAGTACTTCTAGATTAAACAGCCTTGTAAAGACAAGGTAATTTTCAGGGTTTTTTATTATTTCTATCCTGCTATTAGCATCCATCCAGGGCATAATTGAAGCACTGTCTTTGAATTGAATGAACTTTGAATATAAGTAGTATGATAACTTCAGAACTTTATTTTCTAGTTATAGTGGGGATACCAGCTATATTTGGAGCCTAAAGCAACAAAAAGGTTTTGCTACTCTGAGGTATTTTTGTTGCAATCAGCTGCTCAAGAATGACCCAAACTACAATGAACATGATCTGACGTAGAAACAGTCTTTAACTACTTGCTATATATTTTTTTTTTCCTACTTACTCTATTTAGTTATTGATTGTACAATATTTACATGCATAATGGTGTTTGTTCCAACAGATTTCCAAATAGATGTGTGTTATTAAATAGGGACAGTTTAGGTGTTTGCTGTTGATTTTCCAGGGCTGTTCAGATGTGACACCAGAAGACTAATGGCACAACTCACATCCTGAGTCCAATAGATTGTGGCATACTGAGTTCTTTTTTAGGGATATGTCATAGCTGTGTAGGAAGTGCAAAAATGTTTCTTCACTTCTGCCATAATATCAGCAATGTCTTGCACAGTGGCTTTAGTATGTTGACAGCTCTGTGAGTCCTGAGTGCCTCCATTTGGTTATTTGGTTTAATTTTTATCTCTGAGAAGGCTTTTTTATTTTTTTATTTTTTTATTTTTACTTTTTTTAAAGTTACATTAAAATTATACAGTTTTGGACTTTACTGGCTACTGCCATGGAAACAGAAAAGTATCTTTGGTAGAAAATTATTGAAATACCAGTATTATTATTTTTGTATCTTTAGTTGAGCTTTGGGAGAATATTTTCATTATGAATTGGACCTTGACCTTTTTGTACACTGGATGTAGTTGGGTTTTCCACATTTTGATTGTATGGGTAATTATGTTTATTCTTCTCTCTTTGTAGGGAGGCATTGGATCAGTGTTTCATAAAGTACTGTGAGGCTGTTCGTCAGTGAGCTGATTCTCAATGGCACTAGTTTTTATGTTGATGTTAACTTGTATCTAAGCTTCTCTTTAGAGGAAGATGAAAAAATTTAGTAGATTTTCTTAATTGGGCTCATTCAGACTGTATTTAGAGTAAGACAGAAATTTTCCTATTCACATTCCTGCGGAGGAAGAAGAAATATGGATTTCTATTGCTCTGAAAGCCCTTTGCCACCACCTTTACATGTAAACTTCAGCAGAGATGCTTTTGAAAGAGAACAGGATTGTTTTCCAACCATCCCAACATACAGTTGCACAGTCCTGCCATTTAGAATTCCAGGGACTGTGTTCCCACCCTTCTTCATTGTGAAGATAAGGCTGAAATAAGATTTGCCATGAAGCTGTTGCTCAGTCATTAAAGTAAAATCAATCAGCACTGGATCTCACATCTTGTTCCAAGGGAGCAGTGAAAAAAATACCCTAGAGATTATATGACACTTGGGTAACTATGCGCCCTCAAATTACATTAGAAAAAAAAACCCAAAAAAACCAAAAAAAACCAAAACAGTAAAAGGGAAGAACTTCTTTTGACTATCATACCAATTGGATGGAGCTGGAGATGCATCACACATTCAGGTGACTTATGCTATTAAATGTTAAGGTTGCTGGGTATTAATGCTCTGGGTATTTACAGAACTGCTGTGGCAAGTAGTTAAGGTGGTAATATTGTTTCCATGAGCACTTGGACTCTTGAATAGAAGAATATGACATTCTGATGTAGATGAAGCCATAGTTATTGTTATCTATGCTGTGACAAAGCTTAGACTACTGCAAGGTGTGATGCCTTAAGTCCACACATTGAGACTAGTCAAAACCCAAAAATAGAGTAGTAGCCTTTTGTGGTCTTCTCCCTTAGAAGCTCCAAACAGAAGGATGTAGTGCATTAGAAACTGCTCTGGATTCTGAAAAACTTCAGCTTGAAAATCAGCATAGTAGCAATACCAACAACTTATTAAACAAAGCTGTTCAGAAAATGACTGTTCTGTCATCTGGGAAAGCAAACTGACATTTAGGTTTGTGCAGTTTTTCACTGCAAAGCATGCTGTGTTTTCTATTTTGTCAGAACAGCATTTCCAGTCAAAGCCTGTTTTGACAGACACATCCTGATTTACCATATTGGTAAAACACCTGATTACCCAAGGAGGGGGATGGAATGGGGGGAAAACTGGCAAATGTGCCATTCATATCTTGTTCCATTTAAAAAACTATGGTGGATATACCAGACTTGTTCGAAGAGTAGTTATATGACTTATTCAGGCTTTAATTTTTGTTTTATTTGTTCTGTAGTGCCTCGTGTCTGCCCTGATCCTGCAGTGTCATGGATAAAAAACATGACCAAGGGGAGTAACAGTTGTTTTGTGACAGCCAACTAACTGGTAGCAATTGATGTAATTTCAGTCAGTGCAGTGGGATTGACAGTGAAGTCCAGCTGTACTGTGGCTGAACTTCAGGCCCATCCCTGTATCCCCAGTATATTTCACTGAGCTTATTTTTCATAAAGCTTCCTATTACTAAAATAGGGATATACTTGGAATTCATTTCAATACTGTAAAGGGAAAATAAAATATAACCGGTTTGTTGTCAGACTGAAATTTTGGAATCTGCTAATGACCTCACCAAACTTTTATACAGCTTTTGGTAAACAAAAACAGAGATTTTTATTCCATTTTGCTAATTTCTGTAAGTGCAGAAGTTATATACATCTTTCAAGACTGAGTTTTTCATTTTAGCACATGAAGCGGCAGAAGTTGCTCCTCATTCTGAGTTCACCACTGAAACTAACAAGCAAGACTGTGAGACCAGACCAAAAGTCCATCAGAAGTAGTCCTGGAAGTGGTACATATATGAATCAAAAAATATTTTCCTTTATGTTCATGTTCACTTTGAATATAGGGAAATACTCCTGTGGATTCATTAAAATGTTGTGGCCTATTAGACATAAATGCTGTTTCATTTAAAGGTTTTAAATTAATGGAAGCTTTTAAAAAACAACCCTCCCTCCTCCCCACCCCCAACCCCGAGCCAAAACAAGGATCAAGCTATTATTTGTCTCATAAAGAATCAGAATTAATTTAAAATATAACTAAAATTATTTTGTTGATGGAAATGTTACTGAGTGGTTACTAAAATGAGTCATCTTTGACATCCAGATAGGTTTCAGTACATGTCATTGGTCTTCTAGCTTGCATTCTTGGGGGAGCTGCACTGTCAAATGTAATGTATGCCAAACTTCAGATATGGAAGTACAGCAACATGTGAAGTCTAATATCAAGAGCTGTGTATGTTAGAAAGTTCCAGCCATTATTATAGGGAAGCCGAGACTTGTATGGTCCTTGGTTTAGCAAACTGAGATAAGAGTATGTTTTAAGAAATTGGCTTCATTTATGTAGGCTTTATTTTTAGCAGCCAAACATAAGCTTTGTAAGGGTTTGTGCTTTCACATAGTAACAAAGGAGTGATGACAATGGTAAGTCACCCGTGCTGGAGAGGGTAGAATGTGCACACGTTTGTGCTAATTTTGAGATTGTCTGCTGCTGTTGTGGCAGTAATGAAACTCTGCCCTAATGAGTATGAGATCTGAGTAATTTATTTTGTGACTTCTTCAAGTGACCTTCTGTTGCACTATGTTTAGTTTTGCATTTTGCTTTGGTTTTTTTTTTTTTTTTCTTTTTTTGCTTGTAACTATAATTGCTTTAAAGAAATAAAACAAAAACCCAAAAAGACCACAAAAATGGAGTTGTTCTTTAGGGCTCTATATCATCATCAAGGAAAGGAGAAGATAATTAACCAGATATTTTATGGTGAGCAAGTAAAGTGAAATTGTCACACATGATTCCTTCTTCCTAGGCAAATGAGTAACATTTTTTTTCTGGCCGTCTGGTAGATGTTTTTGAATTGATATTTTGCTTTTTCCTGAAACTATTTTATTAATCCATCAGGTTAAGCACAATGCCAAGCTTCCATCAAAATAGGAGAGCTTTGTTAAAATTTCTGCCAGTCTTAAGGCTGGAGAATTACTTTTTTTTTAAACTCATGGGCATAAAAAGCAGCTCTGCAGCTTGAACGGTTTTCTGTCACATGGACATTTCAAGTCTTGAGTTCCTACTTTAATTCAGATAAAAAGACTTTAACCTGAACCTGCATTGGTTGCCAAGCTGATAGTTATTCCTGTGTGGGTAACCATGGAAATATTTTTTCCTTTCCATTTTTTTTTTTAAAGAAAACTTTATTATGGGCTTTATCCTGGAAAAGTATTTTACAATGGGAGCATTATTTTCTGCTTAGTTCTGTCTGGAAAGCTTTTTCAAAATACATTGACATAGATAACAGGTGACTGATGTTTATTACAAATGCCAGGACATTATCAGAAAGGGTTTGGTGGTGTAGAGCAATAGTAGTTGTAGGCAGATAAAGCAAAAAGGAATCGCTTCAATGTCTTAGAACCATTTTTCTGTTAAACAAAGTCATAAAATTTAACCCCCTTGAAGTTGGTTTTATGCATTTTCCCAAATTCACATGGTGATTTTAGACACCAGTTTTTTATTTTAATACCTATGGCACATGTTCACTATTGTTACCTGTATGCTATAAATGGGAGCTAGATCTTTATGCAATACATGTTTTGTTGTTGAAAGATCTCATAAACTTGTTTCTTCAAGGGATTGCATAAGACAGGTGTCACGTAGGATGGGATGATGGAATGCTGTGGGTGAGTGTCACAAAGGCAGAGGGGCTGTTCCCCTTCAGGTGTGTCATTTGGGGAGGTTTGACCATTATCACATATTTGTGTGGAATCCTGACTTTAAGGTAGTAATTTTAATTTATTTGGAGAGAAAGAGTTGTTTAGCACCTTTTCCTGTTCTTCCTGCTAGGAAGTATTTTCCTATTAGTTCAGTTTTGAAAAATTTCCACCTTAAGGATGACATTTCAAAGAGTTTCCATATTGGCTGGATTCAGATGACTCACAGCCCTTCTCAGACAAGTTTCTTTACAATCATCTGTTACATCATTGATTATTCATTGTGGTCATTTGCCATTGAATCTGAATGTTCTTCTAGGATATTTTGATTCTGCTGAAGCTCCAGAAAAAACAAAGTATGTTTTCCAACTAGCGAATAAGTGGCCATGGAAGTACTCTAGACCCTTGGGATTACATTCACCTAATTGAATGAAAATTCTTTCTATGGAGATACCAAAACTTGGGTTTATATGTTCATATTTTGACTGACATGCAATTAATTAAAAATATTTATTTCTAAGAAATAATTTGTGACACCCTGAAATAGATGGGTCCACTAGCTGTGAAGGGAGCCAAGGAGGATTGCATCAGATATAGAAGTCCTAATGACTCTAGTCATGGAGTCTACTCTAGAAGTAGTGTTTTTCTGGTCCCTGAAATGCTGCACAGCAGGTCTGAGGACAGCTGAGACCCACAATATTACTGTAGATACCAAAACAATGCTATATTCCTCTTTACAGCCTCCCAGTTTCCAGTGCCTGGACAGACAGCAGGCTACCTGATGGAGCTGGGAGCCTGAAACTTTGGAAGTCTTGCCTTGCTCTGCAGTGGCAGCAGAGCTGAGGAGAAAACTGGATTCTTCTCTTACAGAGAAGACAGATTTCTTAAGAACAAGGAGGATTTTGAAATCTAACATTTCCTACCATTTCCTACCTGGGGTTATCTCCCTTCAATTTCTATCATTCAAAATATTCTGATTATCTTAATTATAGCTCTTGTCACTAAAATTTATTGTCTTTTATCATGCCTGGAGTATAGACATTTCTGTGATATAAACCAGAAGCATATTTGATTATTTAGGAGATTTTGAGAACTTCAACATTTTAGATTTTTCCTGTTGTCTCAATAATATGTAAAGTAATTTGCATACAAATTTCCAATTTACTCATCTTTAAATTTAGGTTGCCCACAAAAATTGTGGGTGGCCCATCCCTGGCACTGTTCAAGGCCAGGTTGGATGGGGTTTTGAGCAACATCAATGTAGTAGAAGGTGTCCCCTGCCTATGGCAGTGGGATTGGAACTACATGATCTTTAAACTCCTTTCTAATCCAAGCAATTCTATGATTATGTGAAATGTTTCGGGACTTTTGGAAAAGTCTTAGAGCTATTTATGGTTTGAAAAAACTGTCATTAAAATAATTTGTGACTTTTCAGAGGAGGTAATTCCACTGAGAAATTATGTATTCTGAACAACACATATCCAGTAGTTAACATGAATTAACCAAACCATAATTTTAGAAGAAAATTGTTTGATTTGAAATTGTTTGGAAACTGTTGACAAGGGTTTATTTTTATTTTTATTCTGCCCTTCAAGCTGCATTCATCCGTAGATGACATTTTGCTACTCAGATAGGAGATTTCTAATAAATGATGGCTATTTCCACTGACATCTTTTTATTCTATTAAGAGTGGCAAGCCTTTTCCTTCACTTCCCTCTACTTTAAATTCCTCTTTTTAAAATCCTTCCATTTGCCTCAACAGTGGGATTAATACTGCTTTACAGGAACAAACACAAGCAATGTATAACTCAGGGCCTCTGACATACTTGTAAATAGTGCTTTCTGTCTACCCAGTTATTAATTGTGTCTTTTCCAGTCCTTCTGTATTATTCTATATATATATTAAGTTCTTCTGTATAGCCTGGCAGGGACATCTCCGCACTGAACTAGGAAATAGGAAGCAGAAAACCACGTTTGTACTGCTGCATTGGATAAACTGTTCATCCTCTTAGTTCTTTTATTTTGTTGTCTGTAAAGTGAGGGTGATTCTAATCCCTTGTGTTTAGGCCAGTGCTTATGGTCCTCCAGGAACATGTCCCTGTACTCTGGACCAGCCCAGTCCCCTCCAAAGTGGAGCCTGATCCACACTCCTCTCCTGAGTGAGCCCCCTCTGCTTTGCCCACAGTGCTATCCTCACCATCTTCATACTGCTGGAGTCCAAGTAACATATTCACTACAGTCTACAGAATGCTGTAGTTAATAAGGCACATTAAAAATCTTGTAGATACTACAGGTTTTTTTAACCTAAATATCATGGAAGAAGCTTGTCTTTGAACTTGAACAATAATTTAAATTATGGCCCTATGGCCTTTAAAATATATATTTCAAAATAATCAAGGCTAACCCTGTTCTGAAGTTAAAGAATGCTAAATAGAAAAACAGAGGAAACTTTTGATGCAGTTTTAGGCAGAAGTTAAAAGCTAGCTTTGATTTTGTTTGCATTGCAGCTGGACATCTGGAGATTTCAGGAGGCAGCCAGGCAAATTCAATGGAAGGCACTTATCCTCTCTCAAGACACAGCACTTTCCCAGTGAGAGGGTATAGGTCCTGTTCTTATGAGAATCTGAATCTGGTCGTAATATTCTGCTTCCTTGGTGTCTCTGTATTTCCAAATTTGGCATATACCTATCACAAATTCTTTAGATTTCAGGTCCTTTCTTATACATCAGAACTAGGCTGGAACCAGAAGCCTCAGAATCAATCCTATTGATTCAGGTGGAAAAGATTTATGTGCCTCTGCTTTAGCTAGATTATTTGGTAGGACATGACTATGTTTCAAGGTACTTTTCTTTGCAATGTAGAACTCAAAGTAACAATAGAGTCCTCACAGACTTTAACCATGGTTCTCCTTGTAGGGAAAAGGTGTGAACCTGGGAACGGTCTGAAGGAAAGCTTTTATTTTCAGATAGATATTTCTCAGTTTTGAATTTTTTCCCCAGTTTTGAAGCAGGCCTTTTATTCATATTGTTAATCAGTTGAACTTTATAATTTTAACTGTTTTTATATTGAACAAACTTTCATTTGTTAGGAAACTTTGAGTTTATGGTGATTTTGTTTGTTTTGGTGTGACCAGATGTGTTTTTCTGCAAAATACACAGGAAAAAATATGGTAGGTATGTTTTGTGGCAGCACAAAGCTGACAAGTACATGAGTCAGAGTCCTGGGAGCTTTTACTTTTTCTTTCCCCTTTTCTTCCTCTTCCTTCTCTGGTGAAGCCACACATTGCATACAGGTAGAAATAATTAGAAATATAAGATGTCACCCACTTGATGAGGCTGCTGCCACAGACTGTAGTGAGGAATCTAATTAGGCATAATGAAGGCTTAATCCTCACTTTGTGTAGAGAAAGGAGTTGGGCTTGTGTGTCAAATCTAAGGGGCAATGTTGAATGCTTCTGCTGTATTTGAGTTGAGAAACAGAGAACTATATCAAAGGTCTCTGAAAAACAAACAAGACTTCTGCTATGAACTGAGCTTCATTGAATAGGAAGTAGATTAATTTCAGATAGTTTTCAAAATTAGTAATGTCCTGTTTCTTTGTTCTTCCTAATTGCCCATGGGAGCTGGAGAAGCTTGAATTTATGTCCTGATAAAAAGTAGAAGTGCTAGGTGTTTTAGCTATGCTATGCTGCTCTTGAACTGTGTGTAAATCTGCACTGGAGATGTTAGGCTACAAAGGCACGTGGCATTTCACCTGCTGTATTACAGGTGAAGCACTGGCAACATCTCTGCTATGGTACAGAGGATCAGTCCTAGGACTGCTCACTGGACAGCCTGAGTAAGGGCATGTGAGGGTTAGAAAATGAAGGAAGGGCAGGCAGTTCAGGCCCAGCACTGGGAAGCTAAAGAAATCTGAAACATTAAGTTGAGAGCTGTCTTTAGGACATTATGACAGAGTAAAATTCATGGTCCTTGTTGCAACTGCTCTGTGCTATGGGCCAATAGCAGGGCTGTCACTACAGCATCACTAGGCACAGGCAGAAGTTGCTGTGGAAATCCCAGGGACAAATTTCCTACTTTTCAATATCTGCAATCTTTCAGCTTCTAATAGCATGTAAGTTGGTATAATAAATGTACAGGAAATATAAGAGATTTAAAGAGGGTTTAATATTAATACTCAAGAAATGTTGTAATTTTTTGTCTAGAAGCATACCTGTTGGCTTTCCTGAATGCTGATGAAAGAGCATTTAGGAGAGCCTTGACTGGCTCAGCCTTGACTGGCTCTCACAAGTTATTGATACAGTAGCACATGAATCTGGAGAATGAAATTGCTTTTTATTTCTGTTTAAAACATGCTATTTAAACTTGTATGTTCTGTAAAGTGGTTTTCAGGACAAGCTTCACATTGAAGGGTGGAGTGGAAGTCCTGGTGTGAGAAAAATCCTCAGCTGATAGTTGAGGATGCTAAGCAAGCTAGTTTAAATTTAGTTGTGCCCATATGGTTGCAGGTTTGCAGTATAGGTAGGTTTCCTAACACAACGTAAGAGTGAATGAGCAGCTGTCTGGAGCTAGCCATAATTCTAGTCCAACCAGAATAGTCTGGCAGGGCTGGGGTTGAGTCTGGAGGGGAAGACTTGTCCAAAGCGTAGAGAGCATTAGTGTCTCCACAGTGTGAAAAGGTCTAAAGGGCACATGATAGATGTTTTCGGTGCTCTCTCAGGTGTAGGTAATTCAGTGCATTTTTGGCCTGTCCTTCAGAATGAGCTACCAGTTTCTCACCACTCCATCTTGAATGAGTTAAAGATCACTAGCTCAGGGGAGATGTCCATACATGGTTAGAGGAATGTCACCTGTTACTTTATTGAGAGACACCAAAAATGGAGGTCTGGAACTTGCCTCGTATAATATCTTCACACATAATTGGACATCTGTAAGAAATTAAGAGATTATGAGAGATTTAACAAGGAATTATGATGTTTTTAACTCTTTTAGCCAAGCAGACAGTGAAGAAAGAAGCCGTAGTCATGGAAGTGTTGTGACTCAGCAGCCTTGAGGAATGTATTTTGGTTTGGTTTTTTTTGTCAGTTTTGTGTTACACATCTTGAGAAAAAAAATACACATTTGAAACTGCCATGGTTCTTCAGTCTGGCTCACTACTCTGCAAAACACACTTGATGGCTGGGTGGCTGAAGAAGTTGCTGGTGGGTTTGGATCTTTGTGCTGATATACCTCTGTGGTACAACCTGAAATTGTAGATGGCACTGCATTTCCTGGTAGCTACAAGGTGTAGCTGTTAAGTTCACAGCCTGAAGAGAATCTGTTTCTATAAATTTATAAAGAAGGACATATGTGACTGACTGAAGGCAAATTTATTTTATTTGTTTAAGCTACAAATCTATTTTGTTATTGAAGTTAAGATGTGATTGGGCAGCAGGCTAGAGGGTTATCTTTATATGTCCTCTTGAATAGTCACTATTCTTGGGCATGCACAGCTGGAAAAAAATAAAGTTATGCAGCTGAGAAACAATAAAGGAATGAGAGTACAATAGGTAGGGAGTGAAAGACAGGATGTGAGAAACATTCTGGAAGAAGACTTGCAATCTGAACACTTTAAGGAAGTATGCATGGTAGATGCATAGCCAGTTGTCCATTATGAGAGAGCTGCACTGGAGTCAAAGCAGGATGTAAAAAAACCAGATCACTAAATCACTGCAAAATTTCACTCGATAGGATGGAAGATTCCTCATAAATCTCTTTTTTTTTTTTTTTTTTCCATTTTCAGATTATATATTTAAAATGTTCTGGTCTGTCTTGTAATAAAATTTAGATCTATCAATGTTTTTGAGGTATTTTTGGGCATCATCAAAACATGAACCAACCAATACCTCCAAAACCTAGCAGGTATTTTTAATCTTGTGGTACATTATAGAATACTTTCATTTTCTGTAGGTGGCAGTGAATGGCTGGGTAGTCTCTGCTCAGTGTGTCACCACTATATTAACAAAAGATTCAGAACTAGGAGATTTACTCCTTAATAGTGAATAATCAAGTTGATCTGAACTGATTCTGCAGATTTTCTCATAGATGCTATGAGTATAGTTCTGATTACTTTCTGGTTAGTAGCTAAATATCTGGACTAAATAGTGTTTCCAAAACAGGGTAAGCTAAGTAGGATAAACTGTTTGATTTAGTTTGGGGTTTTTGGTTTGTTTTTTTTTACCTCCAGACCATTAGGTAGAATAAATGGAGTTTGCCAGTTTTAGCCATATCTTTTTGTTCTTGCTAGAGTCAGTCTTGAAAAAAGAGAAGTTCTAGAGAAGCAAAGTTGTTTTGCTTAAGTCCCTCAAAGAGGTTTAAGCTGAGTGATTGCCTGTCACAGTTTCCTATGATTGTCCTGTATCATTAGTGTCAATTCTGCTGATTTCCTTAAAGCCCACATCCTGAGGTCATTCATCCTGGGGTAAATTCATAATAGTTTGTTTCCTTACTTTGTATTCCAAGTTTTCTTGGGTAGCAGAGATGAGGAGAAGACAAAAAAGCCTTGAAGGTGTGGCCCAAGTTAACCTCAAACTCAAAAAATTAGCAGAGAGTAGCTTCAGTAAAGCTGCATGGTTTTGTCATACCAATGATAAAGAAATTACTTTTTTTCAGAATTCAAAAAGATTTAGACTCTGTTCTTCAAGTGCAGGGGATTATTTTCTTGTCTCAGTTTGAAAATCAGTTTTTCAAGCTGCTACTCTTAGGATTTCTGAATAGTATTTAATACCACAGATTACAAAGCCTTGCAATCTGCAGGCTGAATGGACTTTTCTCTTTCTCACAGGGATAATTTGGAAAAAAATTATCTCAGGAAACCAAAGCAGCCATGCATTGCTTCTCTTTTTGTCTCTCCATCTTGCTGTATTCTCAAAAACATGCAGGTGCTTGTGCATATAGTCAAATAAAATATAGGAAATACCCTGCTATTTCTTCTCTGGTTAGACAGAATTCCCAGGCAACAATTTGTTACACTGAAAAAAAGAGAAATAACTTCATCTTTAATATGACTTGCTATTTCTGGTTCAATTAATTCTTACTAATCTGCTTTTGATAACTCATCACATTTCTCGCATATATAATTTCTTAAAAAATAAATGAAAAAGTAGAACACCCTGAATTATACTTTTTTTGGTAATGCTGCCTCCTTTTCACTTCTGTTGCTGTTGATGGTTTTGGAGTTTATAAGGGAAAACAGCAACCCTTTGTGAAAGACAAATGTAATGCTATTTAAAATGTTAAAAGAATTGTTAATGACACTGTATGTGTAATGATATTAAAAATTCTTCTGTAGCTCTTCTATTAGAATTAATGCCAGTGCATTCATGCTTTCCTAGACAAAGAAATATTTTTCTAAGTAAATAAGGCATTATAACAGCACAAACTTCCCCTTGTCTGATGGGACCTCTGTAATCTTGCTTTATACAGAAACAATGTTCTTAACTAATAACAAATATGGAAATATATTTATTCCCTTTTCACAGTGGGATTATCCATTTCTCAATCAATATTTCTTTGGATTCCTGCATCTCTAGTAATATTGCTTCTTCATGGAGAGGACTGAAATGCAATTTTCACTTAACAGATCTCATTTTGCTGTGATTTCTTTGTAAACAAATTTTGCCTTTGTAAACAAATCTGTACAGACAGTGTTGGTGAATGACATGATTTGACAATGAGGATTTATGTTAAAGCATAAGGAATAAATAATAATTTATAAATATACATAGTGTTCTTCCAAGTAAAATTACTTTTCTACTTTTTTAAAGGTTGTAAGTCAGCTTATTGATCCAAATTTTTCACAGTAAGTGTTTTCCTGTCTGATATAAAGAAGAAATCTTTTTGTTTTTTACATTATTGAACACAAAATTAAAATGTAATTGTTTTATCAACACCTTTATTTTCATGTAATGAGTTTTTAAAATTTGAAACAGATTTATTTATCTTTGGTTACTACTTAATGCTTTTATTTTGTATATCAGGAGTTTACATTTGTGTACTATATTGTTAGTACTGAAAAAAGACTAATTCCTGTTTCTTTTACCTTTCTGATTTATATATTTAAACCTGCAAAAATCTCTACTCATTCTACTCAACTCAACAAACTGTCATGTGGAAATGACAATTTTTGATTATTGTAATTTTATAAAATGTTGTAATTGTATAAAAGTATAAAATGTAGTACTGCCATCTGTGGTGGCACTAAAAAAATGAGAGTGCTGCATTAGGATATATTTGAAATCTGCTGCACCTGGAATCAGGAAAGCTTTTAAGTTCTTCAGCTGTCGAAGAAAATTGAATCTTTGCAATATGTCTCTGACACATCTTATGAGAAAAAATCTTATAGGGAGTGGCTGAGGGAGCAGGGGTTGTTTAGACTGGAGAAAAGGAGGCTCAGGGAGAACCTTATCACTTTCTACAACTGCCTGAAAGGACTCTGCAACCAGATGGGAGTCAGCCTCTTCTCCCAGGTAATGAGCAGCAGGACAAGAGAAAATGGCCTTAAGTTGTACCCAGGGAAGGTTTAGGTTGGATATTAGAAAAAAATTTCTTCACTGGAAGGGTGAAAGCATTGAAACAGGCTGCCCCAGGAAGTGGTGGAGTCATCATCCCTGGAAGTATATAAAAGATTTCCATATATAGACGTGGCACTAAGGAACATGGTGGTGGACATGGCAGTGCTGGGTTAAGAGTAAGACTTCACATCTGAAAGGTCTTTCCAAACTAAATGACTTCTATGATTCTATATTGTGCAATTTTCAATTTTCACTTCCTAACTAGGAAAAAATCTTATTTGTTTCCATTCATTGGCAGTGCATCTTCTGTTTTTCTCCAATTTCAGACTAGTCAGTAAACTAAAATTTCTGGAATTTAATGTGAATGGATTATTTCAATATTTTGAGCCATTGGCAAGAACATAGAACTAAATATATTCTTGACAAGCATACTTCAGATGTGATGGTTTTGCATATCTAAGCAGAGGGAATATACTTCCTTTTGTGGACTTTTATGTATTCTGTCAAGAACTAAATGAAGTTAATAACAAGTTAAAGACCCCTGCCACTTGGTACTATGGAAACTTCCTGCAATGGAATGTCGTGTAGGATTCAATACTTTGCATTAAAATTATCCTGCTACCCTCTCTCCATTAACAGTTATCCTGATGGCTTTGAATACTTGTAAAATAGACTGTTTGGGCACTTTGAAAATTATTTCTAAGTCAGTTGGTGAAAGAAATAGCAGCTGACTTCAGATATTTCATTGCTTAGTAATGCAGCATGCAAGGAGTGAAGTAATAAACCTTGTGAAAATAAATGCAATGTTTAAACGTTGACTTCTAAAACCAGAAATTATTTAGGAAGGGGAGTATCAAATTCATTCTTTGGTGAGTTAGGTGCTACATGAAATAAATTCAGTTACATATGTAAAGGTTAACTATGCCCATCCTATTGCGCTTTCAACATTCAGTGACATCTTCTGAGAAATCTCATTCTTAAATCCCATTTATATACTGATTCCAGGGGCAGTGAATTAGTCAATTTTTATATGTAGGTTAAATAGTAATAGAAACTGTCATGTTATTTTGCTTTGGTATTTTTTTGAGTGTGAGCAAAATTACATTTAGTGTTTGACAAAGGCTTTTCTTGGAAAGATAGTAAAGAAGAGATTATTGCAAATTGAAGACACAAATTACTTATTTCTGGGATCTATTGCTTGATGCTTTTTTCTTTTCAAGATAAACATTAAACAGTATTTTTTATAATGCTAATGTTTTGCCATTGGAATTTAAAATCAAGAATATGCTAGGTAGAGCTAAGATGGTCAGGTACAGGAACAGCTCCAAAACATAATACTAGAATGTTATTTTATCTGCATTAATAAGGTTCAGTAAGACATATTGAGTATTTTTTAGGCTTATGTGAAATGAAAAGAACAAATAAAAACTATAATAGCAAGGCTTCTCTTACATGGAATTTAGACAGTAGTGTTTCAAAATAAATTGAGAAAATGGATAGAGTTGCTGAGATGGGGCTTTTTCATTAGTGGTATATGATGCTTTTTAGTTAAATATATTAAACTGTGACTGGTGCTATCTAAGTAAGCTTGGCAGGAGAGACCAGCTTCTTCTCAATATTCCTTTGTATAACATAAACTAAGATATCATTTAGATATTAAGGAATTTGAGACCTTTGAATTTTAGTGTAGTAGAAGAAACATGGGTCAAAAGTGGAAGGAAGTGTTTAGGTAGGAATTTTCCAATAAATCCATGTGTTGCAAGATCAGAACCATTAGATTTATACAGTATAGTCCAGTAGGAAGAAAAATGCAAATTATTAAGTGAATTGACTAAAATTCAATACCATGCTCATGTAAATTTTTGATTTTGGAACAAAGTGTTTTCTGAACTATCTTATCTTCTTTCCTTTCCAACAAATACCCTCCAAGAATAATATGTCTGTTAAAGGAGTCTCTTAATTGTTATGCTGTAGACAAATCAATTAAATCCAATCAACTTGTAAATCTGTACAGATGTAAATGATCCCAGCTAGCAGCCAAGTTCCTGTAATTCTGTTGATGATGAAATTTGTTTGAGCAAAGCCATAAAGCAAGAAACAAGGCTTATGTAGTTTGAAATGCACTGTAAAACTCAAAGACAAAATGTCAGCACCCACGAATGGAATGGGAGCACATTTTGCTGTTAACATAAAAACATTAGCAACACAAAGACAAGGATGCCAGCACAAAGGGGGCTTTTAAGAAAAGCAACCATTTTGCAGAACTCCAGCCTGCTTTCATAGTTTACCAGGAAATTTCATAAATGCTGTGGAAGTGCCAATGACAATGGCAGCACAGGAACGTGGGAGGACTCTCTGTCTCTTAACTGTGCTCTCAAAGCGGGGTTCTGCAGGAGATGAACTTGTGATGTGAGACATAAACGGACAAAAAGTAGAGTTAAAAATAAACACCAAAGTTGAGTGCCCTGTAATCATCATGAGAACGGAAAAATAAGTGAGCAAAAAGAAAGCCACCTCGTTTCAGAACAAGGACTATTATTACTTATGGGAACAGGGAATAATGGAAGCTATTGCTTTTCTGAGTTCACATTATGTGCTTTTCCCTATTGCCCTGAATAGAACAAAACTTTCTTTCAGAAACATTTTTCTCTTAAGTTTTTAATTAAGAAGTTTAGTTTTCTAATGCATATTGTGAAATACTGAAAAAGATATTATTAAAATGAGAGAGCACTAGCATATAAAATAAATGTTCAAATTTTATTATTTCCTGTTAACAATGGAAGTAAAAAACTATCAGAAACTTGGAAACATTGAGACACCAGGTGATAGTGCAGCCTACTAAAGAAGTTATGAGTGTATAAAGCTTTTGAATGCAAGAGGTGTATCACTGGAACACCTGAAGACTTTAATAATGAAGGATGGTCTTAGATGCCTACTTAGGATTTTATCACCTTTAAATGAAGTACAAAGTTCTGCATTTTGAATTCCCCATTGGCAATGTACTTGCTTCAGGAAGCTTGTCGTTATGATTGTATAACGCACATTTCAGAGGACCCTGCACTTTTATGTGTTGCAATGACAATGCAAGGCTTGGCATAAACAAGGCAAAATGCAATGTGATCATCTTAATAACTGTACCTGTTTGAGTACTGTTGCAATATAGCAGAAGCAGTACACTTGAGAAGAAGATGGCTTTTGAAAACTTGGAAAAGCATTACAGCAGGAATCGAAATACCTGAAATGAGAATCGAAAAAAGAAAATGTAATTTTTATATGGAACTTTTTCCCTGCTTCCACTGTTGAATTGCTTAGTGGAAAGTTTCTAAAATACTAAGCACCACAGAGACATTTTTTAACTTTTAAAAACTATCCAGACATTAATCTCAAGCAACAAAAAGTTTCTGTGCAGAAGTCGGTGAGGGGTTGAAGATGTCTAGGACTGTGGTATAGTGGATGGGGTCTAACCTGCCTGAAGAGGGTTAATTATTTTTTATACAAAGTAGAGACACTTCAGCAAGAGAGATGGCAAGAATTCCAGTCCAACACACCCTATACACACACTACTGTTAGAGTACTTTTGTGTGAGAAGTCAGGAAAAGGGACTTTTATAGAATAATAGGGAGATGTACCTGGAGTGGATGAGACACTCTGGACTTTGGGTGGGTATTTTACTTCCCAGGTACAAAAGGAATTTTGTGGTTGCAGGTTTCTGGGGGATTGACTTTTTAAAAATATCTAATACAGAATATGTGGTTTTATTATATTTCAATAAAGTTTAATAGATGAGGGAGAAGATTCCTAACAAATGCTGACCATAACATCAGCAAGCAAGACATGACAGCCAAGTCATGTCAGAGTACCATAAACCATAAATAAAAAATACTCTGGTTTTTTGTTTGTTTTGTATTTTTATTTCTGGCTCAATATGAGTGGTACTTTTGGTACTAGAGTATACACAAGTGAAAACTACTGAATAGAATGCAAAGAATAAAGGACGAGTAAAATAAGAATTACCTGGAGCTGTTATCATGAGTTTGATGCTCTGCTATCTGAACAGAATGTACCTCTAAATACTGGCTTTTACTTGGCTCACTGAGTGACTCATTTTGTGGCAGACTGGTAGCTGACTGGATAGTGAAGTTTGTTCTCCATAAGAATGTGAGACAGTTTATTCTCCATAAGATGTGAGACTACCCCTCCCATCAAGCATTTGCTTGTCAGCAGACATTTATTTAGTGCCTTTGCACAAAAGAGGGAGGAAATAAATAATGACACTAAAAAAAAAAAAAAAAAAAAAAAAAAAAAAAAAGCTTTACTCTGGTAAAAACTAACAATTAAAACTCAAATGGACGCTAAGGGACTAATTTTTAAAATATACAATAGGCATATTCACCACTGTTCTTTTAGCATTTTAAATTCATCTATGTTTTAACACTCATATTTAATAAGGTTTTTTTCCCTAGTTTATTTAAGTCTATAAAGATTCTAAATACATCTGTCCTGGCAGTGTGTTGGAGTGGGGAAGTACATGTGAAAGCCATTCTCTGTGTGAACAGAAAATATTCACTATTCAAAACATAAAGTGTCATAATTCTGCTAAAGCAAGGACTGCACTCAGCCCATCATGAGTTAATGCCAAAGTCATTTTTGTAGCCACTATTTGAGAGAGAAGACATCTTAATTAAACTGTGCCTTTGTTGAGGACATCAAAAAGATACTGACAGAGTGTTCATGCTAACTGCAATCATGCATCCTGCCATCACCACTGACAAGAAAAAAAAGCAAGAAAAGTGGGCTGCAAGTGGCTTCTGTCACATAGATTGCTGTGAAAGAGAGGCTTGAGGAGGTGTTGCTTTGTCCATTCAGTAGAGCTTTGAATTTTAAGAGACAACCTCTAATAATGACAAGTCAGAATAATTTTTCCCAACATAGAGCATTGCTGACATGTCATGCTGAACTGTTCAGCCTTGGAACAAGGTGGAAAAAAATTTATAAAAACCATTAGGAGATGTCAAACTCTTCCATAATTTTTGATGCATGGTGAAGTTTGCTTTTTTTTTTAGTTTCATTTCCCCTGAAATCAAGGTGTTTAAATAGAAATTATATTATTTAAATAGAAATTATAAATGCCTCACTCTGACAGCTAGGACTTAAAGAGAACTAGTAGCAAAATTTCTATGATAAAATCATGAGAACTGGGAGCTCTTTGGTCAGGTTGTCTCCTCTCATCCTGTTTCTGCTTTATTTTTTGCTGTATTTTCTTGCCATTCTCTTTCTCTTATATGTAGGAAGATAAAAGCGAGTGTGGGTGTTAAAGGGTAAGGATAAATGCTGCTCTGTCTGTCTTTGTCACCCTGGTAAGAGTTAAAAAAGGTGACACACCCAGTACACCTGTGGACAGGTAGCCCCAGTCTTCTGCTGTTGTTTCTGGGCATTGTTGCTAAGTCCTGCTGTCTAGCAGACAGCCAAAACAAATTAAATTAAAAAGTGTGGCCAACAAGGATTTGAGAAACTCATTTGTAAATCACCTGAAGCTAAGACTGTTCCTGTAATATTATTAAGAGACAAAGGGCAGATAAAATGCTACAGAAATACAGGGACAAGCAGATTTCTCTTCTCTGCTTGCTGCTCAGATGTCTCAAAAAGGACATGAAAGGGTAACTTATCTTTCTGCAAGGAGTAGAGATAAACTTCTTGCCTGACAGGATTGTCTGCTTCATCTTGGAGATATTTACCTTGAAGATGTATGGAGTAGTCTTTGTGACTATTGCTTATTATGACTTGAATCAAGATTGATGTGTCATTTCACTCTCATTCAGATATAATTTTGGATAGCTGGTAAAGCAGGGTATATTTTAAATAATGCATTTGATTAAAACAGATTAATTATTATTAGAAACTATATTTAATTTGCCAATTTAGAAAACTGAATAGAATGAGTATAAAAAACAACTTTGAGAGTAACTTCTAAGTTTGAGATTTTTCCCTTGAAGTAGTAGATGTAATCAGCTGGTGACAGAGAGTTGACTGTACTTTGCCTTCCTATGAAATATCTTTGCACTAGAAAATTTTGATAAAAATTCATTTATTCATTTTTCTTTAGGGTATAGAAAGTGTTTTTCAAAATGCTGATACTTTTCCTGTAAATAATTTTTAAAGATCTGGTTTTAATAATATTTTTATTATACTTTTATTTAGTCTTTAAAGATGCCTTTTTAATGAGTGTTAAGCAAACATGTTTAAAAGTGTCAATTTGAAGTATACATTGAAAGCATACATTGTCAGGAATAGTGCCTGTGTAAAAGGAGCTCAATTTTCATTTTTAAATTATGAAAATACTTTTGAATCACCTGATGAAATTGATGGAAAGAGTACATTCAAATAAATTACAGTTTACTATGTTTAAATTTTTTAAAATATTTGTTTCTGAGTATTCATATAGAAAGACAAACTTTTCATAATGTAAAAATTTACAGAAAGCAAAATTTTCATTTTGAATTAAAGTTGCATATGCTTATATGTTGATCTTTCATTGTCCATATTATTTATTTCCATGCCTCAGCAGTCTTACAGTGTTACTATTTATAGTAACAGTTTTTCATTATATTTACAGTTTAACTTGTATTTTTAATTCAGATGGTCTTATTGTTTAATATGTCTTTGTAATTTGGATATTCAATAAAAACATTTACTGGATAATTTCATAGAACTGAGCCTCTACAGAAATTTCAGTACATACCATTTAGAGGCAGTTTTGTTTACCACTGTTTGTTTTTACATCCCCTTAGGATACTCTAAGTAACCCAGCATGATTAATTGTGAGAGCAATTATATACAAATTTTGTATTCTGCCCACAGGCTTGCATGAAAATGCTTTCTGTCTTCCTTTGAAGTTCACATGTTTATTTTATTATATATATGTATCAAAGTATTTATGAATTTAATTCATTATTGCACAGCTACGCATGATATGATATAGATATTTTAATGCCAGTGTTCGTCCAAATTTATGTACTGGCTGCCTGGAACTGGGCCTAACAGTTAATGTTTAGCAATATTAATACTGATACAACATGGAGGTAGTTCTGTTGAATTTTTTAAAGATGCAATGCCTTCTTTCTCTGAAATAATTTTGGAACAGCTCAGTTTGTGGTTTGGTAAGGCAACATCTGTGCTTTGAATCAAAGAATTTGTGGCTCAGCACTTCATGCCTGATTCTTGGCAGTTTTCATAAATGCAGAGTATTAAATGGAAAACCTTCGTTGTTCCAAGCTACCCGGATTTGCCGTAGCTTTATCTTACTGAGAGCTTTTTCAGCTTTTTCTTTCTGATGAACAAAGTTTATGTCTTGCCCTGATTGTGAGTGTTATTCCCTGGGGGGTGGGAGAGGGCAGGTGAGTTGGATCTGCTTCTTGCTTGGTTAAAGTAATCTGGGAACTTCTGATGATACTATTACAAATTGCACCTGATAAGTTTACCACTTTTGATAGGAAATGAAACAAACCTTTTCTTCACAGTTTCCTTAAAACTTATGTGCAGTACAATAAGTTGCTGTATTTTAAATATAATATATTTGAAAAAGCAGTAGGTTTTTTTTCAAAAATTTTTTCAAATGTCTTGTTAGTTTCTATAATGGTCTATACTTGTTGCTGTAGTCTCTAATTTTTTGCAGGGCTTAATATGGTTTAAGCTTTTGACTGTGGATATTTTGGGTGTTCCTTTTTTCTCTGTTTTACCTGTATTAATTATAATGAAGGATTTTGGAGGTAGAGAACAGGACATAGAACTGACCTAACAACACTCTGCAGAGCGATTTTTCTCCATCTCCATCAGCACACATCCTGTTGTAATACTTACTTTTAAGACAGCATTGCTGCTTCACCAAACATCCTCCTAAGTGAGAGAAGTAGGGATAACTCTTGGAAAAAGTTTTGAGGCTAGTGACAAAATATGTTTGTCTTTCAGATCCCCAGCTCAAGGGTATAGTGACCAGGTTATATTGCAGGCAAGGCTACTACTTGCAAATGCACCCCGATGGAAGTCTCGATGGAACCAAGGATGACAGCAGTAATTCTAGTAAGTGACTGCCCCAGGGGAATGTCGTAATCGCACACGCAGACCGCGTCGCTCGAATGTGTATGCACAGGCACCGTGGTACTGCCTGCCTGCCTGCCTGCCTGCCTTTGGAGGGTTTCTGAATGTGTGTTATCCCAAGGAGGAGGGTTCTGTCCCTTCGAAACCTGGTGACCACCAGCATGGCTCGTGCAGGACATTGGCCTAAGTGTGTTGCCTCCGAAGGGGAAGGCGTAAGTGCTCATGGACCTTAGGAGGGAGATATTTAGGCCAATGAATGTCTTCTGATAATTTTATAAAAGTGGTAAAATTATATTAAAATAATTTTTTAATAAAAACTCTTTATCTAACAAAAAATTCTTATTTTCCAATAAGTAACAAAGAAATAACAAGACATGGAAACTAATTTCCCGGAAAAATCTGAATTTACAAGCAAGTAAATGTATGCTAAACTATCAAAGACCTTCATAAAACACAAGCTAAATTACCTTGCTGAAGGTACTAAAAATTTTAGGGCTAAAAATCCTACGCCAGCCAGAATTCCAATGATGTTAAAAGATTTTTTTTGCCACTGTAGAGATGGCAAAAGTGGCAGTTCTTAAAAAATATTCCAAACAAAAGCGGTCTTGAAAGGCCGTGTGGGTTGCTGCTTTGGTGTGCTTTTCCTATGATACTGCTACCTATTTTCATTCAATGAGCCTATATATATATATATATATATATATATGTTTGACAATTTCAGCTGCAAATGATAATTAAACCTATTCTTACTCGAGAAACAGTTGTTTTTTGATTTGTTTCTTTTAATTATCATGACAAATTTAAGTAACATTTCTGTGTCATCTTGAATTTTATTTTAAGCACATTTAATGCACAAGATTTATCTTCTTATTATGCATACATAAATAACCCCTTAGTTTCCTTAAAAATGTTGAAATTAGGCTGCAGAAATTAAGGTATTTGGGATTTCTGCCTTACATTGGTAAAATCCTTGTTTTAATTGATGCACAGCTGTCATTTATAACACCTTTCATCAGCAGATAGGATGATCATCTTTTATGGTTTGTTTTGGAGGTTTTTTTAATTGAGAAAAATTGTTTAATATATTTTTATGTGTATCTGTCCAGGTGTTTTTGTTCCCCTTCCATGCCCTCTGTGTCCCACCCCCATCTTTGTTTCTTTTCTTCCCTCCATGTGTCCATCTCTCATACCCACTTCAGTACTGGAGTACATACTAAGACCTGAAACAAGGCAGGATTACTCTCACTTTTTATAGAAGCTTTGCCTAGATGAGTTCTAAGAGCTGTCTTAGGGTATAAGTGCAGATCTCTCTCCCTCTGCCCAGCTCTTATTTTCAGCTTCAGCAAGAAGGTGTGTATGACTGCAACAATTTTGCAATGTTTTATTGTTATTTCTGAGAGGTTTTTTAACTCTTAAATCTCTATGGATGTGGAGCCTTTTCAAAGCTAGACCACAGTGTCTTACGTTTCTCTTTTTGATGTTGTCAGATTCACAAATCATCCTCTTTTTTTTTCACTCTTTCCCCTCTTCTGTGCATTTCTGATTTTCCAGCTCTCTGCCCATCTCCCTTATTCTTCTTTTTCCAATATGTGGAATGGATATTCTATATTATAAATATTCTGAAATGTTGAACTTCTCCAAACTCAACCAAATACCATATAGAAGAATTGTGCATTTTGCATAAATATTGTTAGATCATTTGCTTTACTCCAAAATTATTTTTCTTGCCTAAAAAGTTGTGGAAGTTTTTTTCCACAAAAGCATTTTTTTCTGTCTTTAACTGGTGGAATTTTTTTTTTTCCTAACTACTCCCGTTTTCCAATATTTTTCGTAAAGACAGTTTAGAACAGAAGATTGAAAAATTAATGTGCTTGCCAGGAAGGCCTACAGTCTACATCTGAAATTTTGTTTGCATATATGTATCAACACTATATTAAGAGCTGAAAATGTTTACCTATTTGGTATATTCATTATTGTATGAATATGTGTTTGTTTCTCTTGTGCTGCCAGTCTTAGTTTTTTCCCTTTCCATTTTGTTGCCTTTCATTTCCTATTGAAATCTTTTTCCTACTGCTTTTTTATTGTAGTATATTTTGTTTTTCCTTCTCTCTTTCACCTTAAAACAATAATTTTCTAATAGGTAGAATTTCTAGTGTTTTGATATTTTATTTTTTGAGCTCCTTAGCATGATAATTTCTGTCTGAGGCTTACAAGTGAATAACTTTTGGCTGCCCAAGGGAGAAAATCCTGCTTCTGACTGTGTTGCTTGCAGGCTGCCCATTTAATGTGCCCAGTGGGTGAAGGGATGGACATGTATCAGCTGTCCATAGGACAGATAGAATGCTTACCTGGATAGTGAGGATGACTTCCATTCAAAGTGTGTTTCATAAAAAAAAGGAAATATAGACTGCCAAAGGGTGTGCATCTCTGCCAGCCTTCCACCTGTCTTCTGCACTATTCACTGTCCCTGAAGAGAGCCCACTGAGTAACTGGGTGTCAGTGAAGCCAGAGGGAGCAAGGAGTGAGTGAGAGAAAAAAGATGCAGTTTCTTTTTTGTCTTCAGCAAGGAAACTGTTTGAAGCTTAGTCATGCTGCTACTTTTTGTGCTGTTGCTATGTATTCTGTGTCAAGCAGTTAGAGAAGTACTTTAAGGTAAAATTCCCTCAAGTACCTATATAAATTTGTACTTATTTTACAAGTATATCAGTAAACATAACTTTACACACTTTTGGAGTCACAGTGTTATAGAAAGATAGCTCAAACTAAGATTAAGATTTGCTTCTATTTGAAATCAAAATGAGTAGTACCAGCTGTTTTAATCAGCTACTCATTGTCCTAGTTTGAGTATAGGCTAGAGACTGCAGAGAGAGATGACAGGATTTTTAGTGTATCACTGTGTGCAAGAAACTTGAAAAAGGGAGGAAGACGTGATATGCAATTGCATGAATGTACTTTCGTCTACTCATGTTGATGGCCATGATATTAGAACCCAACCTAAACAGACCAACAGGTTTCAGTTCATTGTTGTAAATTTGTTGTATAACTTTTCCAAGATAATGACGTTTCATAAAACAATGGTAATTAATGCACCTGTTGGTTAATGGTGCTGAGTTTCCTTAAATCATTTTCCCAAATTAAGGCTGTTAGCCAAACAATCTTGGGTGTACAGTCTGTAATATTTTTTTTGCCCCAGTCTTTAATATATTGTTTTAGCTATATTTTTTTTACATTTAATTTCTCTAATACCTTTCGGTTTCTAGTCTTCTTTTGTGTCTTGCTTGTATCAGAGGCAGGAGTGACTGTGGTTAAAGCTGTAGCTTTGGTTACTGAGGTCCTACTCAGTGTAGCTATCACACTTACTCTAATGTTCCTGGATTTCACAGGTGCAAATACAGCTTGCTTCACTGGCCTCATCATTATTAATTAGGAAAAACAAGCTCCTGCACAGAAATCATAAAAAGATAGAAATGCTTTCCACGTGTGCTTGTAGTAACTTGCATTACATTCTCCTCCTGTCCTACTCACCTAAACCAGCTCATCTTTAGGCTTTGGTCTATCTTCAACGTTTTGTCTCATGAATGAAGGGTAGGCTTAGTAGGAAGTCTAATTAATTTGAGAAACAGACAATTTCAACTTTTTAATTTCTGAGATTGAAACCCTGAATCTTTCAGCTCTACAGCTGGTTTTAACTCACCTAGAGTGTATCTCAGCCAACAACCACTGAAAAAGTGCAACATAAATGATGATACTTTCCTTTATAGGTGATAGACTCAAATGTTGCAATTTGTACCCCTTATGACATTACAGTTTTGTTTATAACATGTTTATAATATTCTCTGATTAAAAGAGCATTACCTATTGGTAGTCTTATCTCATAAACTGATAAATGAAAAAGTGATTATCCAAGACAATGTTAATTGGCTGTGCTGTGCACATCTTTTATTATGCTGCAGAATGCTTTACTTCCTTTGTGGTGCTTGGTGCCTGGTAGAGTTGCTCTTCAAGAAATCCTGCAACCATTTAACATTCCTTTATTTTCATCTTTTAATACATACTTCTATTTATATCTTCCAAATATGGAAGTATTAGCTTTTTAATGTCTTTATAAAATACCTACCACTATCATAAAATAACCTCATAACTCATAAAATAACCTTTACAGCACCCTTGTAAGGTAAAGGAGATAATTACATAGAAATAAAGCACATAAAGATTAGGAAAAAAACACCTGCAGTGCTGTTAAATTTGGATTAATGAATGTTAATTTTGGATTACTGCACTAAAATATCTGCAGCCTGATGCTTGCACTGGTTTTTTGCACTGTTTTGATGCTTGCACTGAAGTTTGTCTTCAAAGAATTATACAGGCATTTACTCATCTACTTACACCACCTCTGGGAGTTAGGTAAGCCTGTTTCTCCCAGTGGGATAATCTTAGTCTGACAGGTAAATGTTCAGTCATACTTAGAAAAAAAATTAATTATGTTTTCTGTGAGATTGGGCAGATAGAACTGGTTTGCTCCATAAGAAATGGATGGACAAATCTCTATATACACCAAACTCCTTGCAGTCATTGCCAATCTAAGAGATGTTTTGATAGAGTTGTCATTTTTGCCCGTGGGCCCGCAAATAAATTGAGGAAGTTGCCTTGATCTGATTGGAGATTTGGTAGTGTGGAAAGTTTTGTTAACTGCCATGAGGGCAGTGTGCATGCAGAAGAGGCCCCAAGATTCTTGAGGAAAACAGTGATCTGTAATAGCAATTTTCTGGTAGCTACAAGTCAGTTGTACCTAAATAAACTTTCACAACTATATGGAAATATCTGATTTCAGGCATTTCAGATTTCAAGTTAATGGACTGTGTTGGTATAACATAAAAGAAGGAAAAAGTTATACAGAGGTTTTGTGTTTTGCTCAAGAAAGGAGTGATTGCTTATGAAAAAAAATGAACTCAAACTTTTGCTAAAACTTTTTGAGGATTAGAATCCAACTCAGATTTGGAGTTCCTGCAAGTATCCACCATGAAACATAAAAAAATAACCTTTTTTCATGCCAGTTGTTCCTGCTAAGTGTCCCCACCCCCATTTTCTGATCTTTTTTTGTGGTGGGAGTAGGCTTGCAGGAAAAGGTCTCTTCTCTTGCCTTAGAAAAACGCAGAGAGCACAAATGCTTTATAGCTGTGATTTAGATAGGATACAAAGCAAAGCTAAGGGAGTGTGCAGTCTTAGCATTGACAAGGAGAAAGGGTTTTACTTGCACAATTTTTGCCAATCAGTTCCCTTGTCTTCCCTGATGTTCCCACGTTCTACTTATATTTGGAATTGCCAGGCTTTCTCCTTAAGCCTGCAGCATGGGAACATTGAGCACCCGGCACCGCTGTATTTCCTGGGCTGCTGGAGGGTGTCCCCCCTCTCAGCTCATATGTGGACTCACTGAACTGGCTTCAGGCACATAAAAACGTTCAGGGACCTCACTCCCCAGGTTTTGGTTTCAGACCATTTTCTTAAAGAGAGAAGGAAGAGAGGGATGTGGCTCTTTTTAGCACCCCCCTCAGATAAAAGCATATCTTTGGCTGTGCAGAGCTGGAATGCCAGCAGACTCTAGAAGGCTTTTTGCTTTTCTCAGAGCAAGTTTATACTAAAGTGAGATATAGCACAGGGGAATCCTAGGAATGTTTGAAATGTGTAATTGAACACAAAAGTCTTGCTCAGTGAAGAGTACTGCCCAGTCAGGTTCTGAAGGAAATCGAATTTCTTTTGGCCTGCTTCAAAATGCATTAAAACCACACGCTGTGCCTTATTGGTGCATGTTTTGCTGTCCCGAGTATGAAACACATTGCTGAACATTTGTCAATCAATAGCTGAATGTAGACTGGCTTCCCTAGTTTCCCTGAAGTCTGAAGGATTCTGTGAAGCTTATTGAATATTCTGACTGTGCAGAATTTCAGCATTTCAGGTCACACTCTAAAATTGTAAGGGTTTAGACTAATTGCAGGCTCTCTGAAAATCTCCAATTAAAATTTGGTGGCAGTAAAAGATGCATTATGTGTCTTCTACAGTTCTTTCTGAATTCACCAGCAATTATAAGCCACTTCAGTAACTTTACAGGCTGCACAAAACACTGCTGTGTTACAGGCCTGTAATTCTTGTTCAGTGGTGGTTGGAATTTTTTTTTTCTAGCTTTGGTGCTTTAATTTTATTGCTAATATGGTTAATAATATCTACATTTCAGAAGTTTTGACTGAACTACTATGTATACAAGTTATTTTTCATTAGATGGCTTCTCATGGCTGACTTGTCTTTTGTGTTGACCTCTTTTCTTTATATAAGTATTGTTTGTTTTTCCTTCTTTGTGTCCCTTCAATTGTTTCTTCAGTCCCTTTAGCATGGTTTGCTTCTGCAATTTCTTTTCTTCTAGGAAAAAATCCAAATTCAGTTGCCATCTGATACTTTGTTTTGCTGTGATAGACTCCCCATCCACAACCCACAACAGTGATTTTGCTGGTTTTGACATTGTTTCATTTGAGGATAATGAAATTAATGGATAATGAGGAATTTGTAACTAATTTTTGACTTCCAAATTACATTGAACTAAAATCCCTCAAACCATGCAGTCTTTAGCCTATATACTCTCAGGATATCTTTTCTGTGAGTGCCATATTTCACTGGTTTACATTTATTAGAGAGGGAACCTTATCTGCAGCATCTGTACCATTTTATTTTTTTTTTATTTAACAGCACTGTAATATCCTAGCATAATGGAGAATTTTGGAAATGACAGAAATTAAAATGCTATTTATTTGTGCTTATTCTTGTAATCTTTTTTATTTTCTTTGTAAACCTGCCAAATTGTTTTCAGTTCTTCTAGAGCTCTTTTTCAATATATTTTTCTTTCTACCACTCTAGGAAGAACTCTTCCACAATTCCAAAAGCTTTATATTGGCTTTGTGTTTTTCTAAAATTATCCGATGTTACACATTATTTTTCTGCATGACAATTTCGAAGGAAAGGTGTATATTTTTTTTATACATGCCTATATTTCTAGTAGTCTACCTATTTTTTTTCCTCAGTTGTAAAGACTTTATCATATTCTTCATAAACAAACTGGATGGATTTTTGTCCTTTGCCCAAGCAGGAATTTTCACACCTTGAGAAATGTATTTATCCACTGCAATTACATGATCCTTTTTCTCTTGATTTGGGCTTTAGCTTATAGGTAGCCTCATCCAGTACACTTTTTGGTCACACCTATGGATGTCCTTAAATTTTGAGTAACTCACTGTAGGTGTTACTGTGTTCCTGACACCTGACTTGGTAGAAACATAGTCCCCACTGCATATGTTGGATACACAGGTTGGGCTTTTGGTTTTCATCCAAAGACTTGGGAATCTGTGGCTTATCCACAGTGGAAAAACATTTAGCATAAACTCTGTCTCATCCAGATCTTTTTTTCCAAAACTGATGTGTGCTTTGCATCTAATTTTCTAGTATGAGTCATTCAATGTAATATAGGTGTGTGCTGGCATAAGTTTTAGAAGAGCTGGTTCATGCCACCTACTTATACAACCTGTGTTTTTCTGTGGTGAGGCTGGTAAACTCCCACTCTTCACACTGGTCTTTTCTTCAGACAGTAATTAAAATTGTGGCTGTTTGGATTACTACAGAGGTATACAGGATTTCTAGGGTATTTGTTATTAGGTGGTTTTCTAATTATTTTCTAATTATTACACCGAGTTCTATATTCTGTTCAATAACATTTATGCACATTTAGAGTCAAGCACATATTTCAGTGCTTTTATGAACTGTGATAAGCCTCTGTCATTACATGACACCAGTGTCTTACTGTTTGTATCAAATGTATCATTCACAAAAGCAAAAAAAAAAAAAAAATCACAGATCTCTTGACATCAGTCTTTAATGAGGGCACCTTTTAGTTGGAAGGCATAAAAACGCCCAGGAAAATAAAGAGCTATTTGACAGAATCAAAGAAGCAAGATTTTCCACATTAGTCTAATTTTAGAAGCATAAAAAATTATACAGGAACTGTTTATCTTTCTTTTCTGCTAATGATGTTTATTAGATTATTTTATTAACTGTAGCATATTTATATCTGGTCATGTTTTTTCTTCTCAGCATTGTTCAACCTTATACCAGTGGGACTTCGAGTTGTCGCTATCCAGGGTGTAAAGACTGGGTTGTATATAGCCCTAAATGGAGAAGGTTTCCTCTACACATCAGTAAGTACCTTGCTGAACTCTGTTTAGGAGGCACAGCTGAAGCTGAAATCTCCACAGGAATGAGACTTCTGTACACTTTTAAGAATTTCTGTAATGTCTGTTGCACATATCATGCTTGTGTGTAGCATAAATGGGACACAGTAGAAATTACTGTGTACTGCATATAAAAGTCTGAATGTTAGCAATCCTAAAAAAATATACCACAGACCTTTTTTCCTGACAGACTGTCATGGTAGAGTGCCATATGCCACAAAGATTATAACTTTCAATTCAGTTCTTGAAAACCTTAAAATAAGGACCTGCAATTATTTCTTAGAGACTTGTTGATCAGAATCCAAAAACTGCTCCAACCATTATTTTTATTAATAAAATTTATGAGTGGAACTTCCACCTAAAAGATCATTAACAGTCTTATGGTTTATCACCGTAATCTTGTAACTGCATGCTTAACATTATTGATTTTCTGTATCAGATATAAGAAAAATAAAGAGTTCTGTGAGGGACTATTACATCTGTAGAATGATCAAAGTTTAAAAAAAGTCTTTTGAGTCACAAAGAAGACTGCTGGATAAAATGATTGGAAAGGCCTCATTGTTTATGATTTGATGCTGATCAATTACTCAGTATGTTGTGAATATAAAATTCCTCAATTCTGTATAAATTTTGGGTCTTAACTTCCTTTGAAAGATGGACAGCCTTTATTGTGAACAGGCAATTCTGTCAGGTATTAACAAGGTGGCTTAAAGGATTTTTCATGACTATATTTTTATTGACATCTATGTTAAATTTATTTACATAGTGTTTTTTCCATTTTTTGCGTCACATAGTTCTTAATTCCCAACTGAGATACAATACACTGCTTTGTTTTCAATGTCCATTGAAAGGAAATTGGAAAGATTAAGTTTCTGATGCCCTGAGGGAAAGTATTCTGTTTGTTTCAAACACACAATTGTCTTGCAAAAGCTAATTAGGAAGAAAAAATGGAACTCGTCTTGAATGCCAATGTCAAGACAAAGAGAAAATTCCTTCTCATAAAATGCCTGCTAGAAACTCCAGCAGTATTGTCTACTGTTTTTTTACATCTGTTCAAAATAAAAATTCTATCACAGGAAAACATGCAATATTTGCTATCAGAAGGAAAAAAACTTGAAGAAAAAACTTAGAGAAAATTACTTAGTGATTTTCAAGTTCCATCAAATTGTGGGGGAAGGTAATTTCTGGATCATGGCATGAAGAGCATTTTTTTTAATGTGTTGACACAGTGAAGAGTACATTCTTGCCCAGCACTGTTCCTGAAGTGAGTTCTCAGTCCTCCAGAAATACAGAAAGAAATACAAATTTCAGAAAATGTGCCGTTTCCTGATAGTTAATTCTGTACTGGGACCTCGCATGTACAAATTGTGGTAGGCACTGTTTTTGTGTATTATTCTGGAAATGATTCAAGTTAAATGAAGTTAAGTGAGGCAAGGAAGTGAGTGTTTTTATAATGTACTGCTTACTCTTCCTTGTGCAGAGAATGAAAGATGAGTGGCCCACTAAATTACAGAACTGACACATTACAAAACACAGTAGAAGACTTTGTTATGTCTACAAAATTATTTTCAATTTATATTTCTGTCAAGAAGGAAACAAATAACATTTGATCAAACATTTAAAGGCCTTGGTTTCAAAACATCAGTGCTGTTTGTTTGTTTGTTTCATATTAATGTATTGACAACACTGGTAATATATTTTTGTCTCATCAATTCCCTGCTTTCACCTTAAAGACTACTCCATTTGAATATAAAATGACAAAGCATCAGAGAGAAGTCTGTCTTTTCCTGAGGATCAAGATATACTGTATGTAGAATTATATATCACCATTTGTAGAAAATATTTTTTAACAATCACTTTCTATTACTGTCTTGGTGGACTTTTTGACTCTTTTTCACATCTGTGTATATTTTGCACCTAAATGCAGAAGTTCTGTATTACATGTCACATGTTTTTCCCTTGACTGTTTAGGAGAGAATGAGAGAAAAAAGTTTTATAAGTTTCATATGCCAACTGCAGTCACTGAAAAAAACTGCTGCATAATGGGAATGCTAGTTAAAATGTACATATATTTATTTATATTTATTTCAAATTTCTTACAAAGATTTAAAAAATGTAAGCATGCCCTGTAGACTAAGTAGCATTTTTAGTCTAAGTTGAGACTGAAGTTCTGTGTAGTCCTTCTCTACACAATAGCTGGGTGTCCCTTCTTCCCATCACATTCATATTCACAGTATAAGGAAGCTGTATCTTATGAGAATGCCCTACATGTTGATGCCTCTCTTCTGAGACTGAAGGCCCCAACTCAATTATTTTTATCATAAGGTTCAACATCACATTGACTAATTAAGCAACAGCACTGACAGGGAAGGTATTATGTGTAAAGCTGCTGTGTGTTCTTTAAGAAGAAAACAAAGGTACAATGACAGACTAGTTTTGCAAACAGATTGTCAAATGAAAATTTACATTGTTTCTTGGCTTTTTAAAAATCCTTTTTTTAATGATTGCTTGCATCAGTTTGAGATCCGTTCTTTTTTTTTCCCTTTATACTGCTATATTTAAGATTTATTCAACTATTTCTCAGAATTAGAACTAGAAAAATGTGCAGAAACTTCATAGAAGAGTGCTATGTCAGTATTTCTTGGAACAGAAACAGGAGGACAGCAAATTGTGTAGGCAGATCAGTCTCAAGAGGTTTTCATACCTATTTTGCCTGCTGCAGCACTTGAGATTTGTATTCTGTCCTTTGAGAATTTTTTGAGACAGGTTCTCTAACATACACTATCAATGTCTTGACAAATGAAGGAAAAAAAGAACCTTTGGAGTTTGATAGGGTTTTGCAAAAGTCCTGAGAGAAATTTTCCAATTTTTTTACCAAAATCATAACCTGATTTTTTCTATGCATTTTAAGTAATTATTTTAATACCATAATTAATTATTTTCTATAATATGAAATTGAGAACAAGAGCCTTTTCATGTGTTTTTCTTTGTTCTTTTAACAATGAGCAATGAGAATTATAAAAGTGAGTTGAAATTTATTTTAGATGGCTTAATGAACTGTGAATAATTTAATATTTATGACTGACTAAATAACTGTGAAAGCTAGTTGGAGAATCTGAATTTTTCCCCAAAAAGCCATCTCAGTTACTAGCAAGATTTTTGAAATTATAGTTTTGAACTTCATATGTTAAAGTCAAAAATTATGCCTTATTCGTGTCTTTTGAAAAGGTGAGCAAGATGAGGTTTCATTTCCAGATTTTGTCTTGTCAAAATCAAAAGGAATTAAACCAGCTCCATGCACTGAAAATGGGAGCACAGCTGCAGGGATTCTCCATGGGGAACAGGTATTGCCTGCAGCAGGAAGATGGCAGTGCAGTACTTGGCAGAGATTTTCTTGGGTTTGATGTTAATTTTGATCAACTCCCTTTGCAAGTGGTTCATTAGTTCAACTTCCAGGGGGCTGCAGGTTTTGTTTTGCTCCTAGGATTTCCTGCTATCTTAGCAGGATAAATTCAGAGGTAAAACAGAGGTATGTTAGTCCATTTTATGATTCCTATTTTCCTGTGATGAGGATATGAGAGACTTCTGAGTTTACATCAATGGATTTTTCCTCAGAATTATTTGATATATCTGGGAGTGTTTGGAAGGGCCACTGGTTCCCTTTTTCATCACAGGAGCTGTTTGTTACTGTACTACCTGTCGTTGTTGGGTAGAGTAAAAGAAAAAGGAAAATCCAAAATGTAGACAAGGAAAAATCCTGTCTAGGACATCTTAACCTGCTTGTATTTTCTTTTTTGTGTTTCCTATTTCACCATTTCTTCTGCCAGTTTTCTGAGATCAGAGATGTGAACTAAACCAGAGAGGAAAGAGTACACCTGTGATACTGTCCAGCAGCCGGTATCAAAGTCATGGGGATTCACTGCATGGTTTAAGACTGATGCTTTAAAAGATGAGTGAGCCTGCAGGGCCAGGTCTGACCTCTCTGGTCCCCTCCTCCATCACTGTTCACTGTGGCTTCAGAGGTCCTCTTCTGGGTATGGGGTAGTGGGAACCTCGCTGGAGGGATGTAGAAAGTACTGGAGAGACATGGCTACATTTCGGTGAGGTTTTACCAACTGTTTTTAAAGTATTTCAGAATTATGAATGTCACACTAACTCAACAGAATAAACTTCTTCTGAGGTGGGGGTTTGTTTTTTTGCTCTGCCACAGTACACAGTGTTGAGGGTGTTGGAAGGATGTTGGTTGGGGCAGTGTTTCTGTTGCAGTAAGAGATCAGTGTGTGTCACGGCCTTCATGAAAGAGAGAACATCAGTATCTGTTGCTGAGCAGTGTATTTGTTCTATCACGCTGGCAACTCTCACCTGAAAAAAAGCCTTTGAGGATTTCTCCTGACATTTCAGTGGCTTCCCAATGCCATTATTTCTGTCACTTCTTTAAGCCCACATAATTGACCTCTCTGAGGAGAACAAAATTCAGCCTCAAGGAAGAACATAGGAGCACCTTCAGTGAAGCCTGGAAAAGAGTGAGAACTGAAGTAGTCTGTATTTCTAATATTCATATCAAAGTCAAATGAAAAATATATTTTGTCTAGCTTTTCATAGAACCTCACTTTATGCTTTGGAATAGCAAAGCTTAGCATGTGCAGTACTTTGAAGGTTCAGAGGTGAATAAAACCTTATAATAAACAGAGTAGAAGGAAGTTTAAACAAGATAAAACCAAAGAGGAAATGTGATATTTTAAAATTTTAAATTTTTTACAAGAATAATCAAAAAGCGGTTAATGTTGACATCAGGACAACATTGTTACAACAGTAGTTGACCTATGCTTTGGCAAAGTATACACCTTGCAAAGTATATTAGAAATAGTCAGGAATCTATCTGTTTAGAGCAAAAGTAACAAATAGAGCTTGCTCTATTATTTAAAAGATGAAGACTTTTATTTCTAATGGTCAAAAGTATGCTAAAAATCAGAAAAGTGTAAATCTCACTGCTCTTGAGGTAACTGTAGTTTTGTAAATGTAAGCATATTAGAGTGGAGTGTCTCATGATATTGTTATCAATAGAAAACATTATTTTCTTTCTTATATCAGATTTATGCCTTAGGGTCTCAACCTGCTCCCACACATTTATCTTCCAGCAGGCTATAATAGGAAAAGGATAGGATGTTATTTCACTTGCCATTATCTGTATCTTGGAAGTATTCTGGCTCACTTTGGAGAGAGGAAAATGGGTATTTTTAATGATTTAAAAATCACAGCTTTTGGTAAGAACTTTTGAAAACTGATTGTGTGATGTTTTTAAGAGTATATAAGCACAGACCTTATGCAAAATCACTTGTTTCAAGGGCTTGCCACTAAAGTGCTTCCTTACATATGTATACCATTTTTGCATTTCCAGTTATTTTTTTATTGAATTTGGATCTGTAAGAAAGTGACCTATGTTTGCTTCATATTCAAAAAGATTTTTTGAGAGGGATAAAGCATGTTTCAGGGCTGTGTTCCTCTGTAAAGTGGGCTGCATCTCTCAAAAGGTAAACAAGTTCAGCATGTTCCAGCAGTTGAAAAACACTGACAGGGAGGAGGAAAACATCTGCATGATTTATGCTTATTTATATCTGTTTTTTGGAGGTAGATAATTTATCTCTCAGGTTGCCTTCCAAAAATAAATGCAGAAAATTACTAATGAATTTATTTATTCTGTGGTAGCACTTAAGGAACAACTGATAACATAGGCCTGCTATATTGTACAAAAGAGTGTCAAATGCCCCTGCTACAGCATGTAGTAGAAAAGGGGTACAAAATACATACTAAGTCCATGACTTTTTTCAGTGGGTTAGATTTTCAGCACATTTTTGATTGAATGTACTGAAGCCAATGCTTTCACACACAAGATAAAATAGAAAAAGGAGGCATGCAGAGGCACATGAGAGTTTGATAAGGCAAGAGAGAAGTGAGAAGGGAAGAGATGAATGGAATGAGACTGACATGAGGAGACTGTGATAAGAAGGAATATAAGAAAGTAGATAAATAGCACAGTGGAGCAGAGCAGTGTTGCAGAAAACCTTATAATGATAGAAATGTTTAGGATGATATCACTATTGTTCAAGTTTTGTGCTTATGTTGATTACTACCTTTCTGAGTTATTCACACCCACAAATGGCTACTATTTGAACTATATGTTCATAAACCATATTGTTTAATGAAAAATGCTGCTTTGAATATATAAGGATACAGTATTTTATTGTGGTTTCTTACTTTATGGCTGTAGTTTCCTCCTGGAATTTAAATGCTGTGCTGAGCGTAATAACAGAACTTGACTCAAAACATGTGGCACTGTTTCTTGCTACTTAAACCAAAAATGTATATTCTGTTTGTTTCATTAATGTCTACAGTATCCAGGATCTAGTTGAGTTTTTATCTGTAAGAAAGTTTGTTTAAATCTTTCATTTTCCTATCTCATGTATATTTCTCATATCACTGTGCAAAAAAAAACTCCTGTCATATGTGTTCTGTCTCTCTAGAATGTATATAAGTGCCCCAAGAATAAAAGTTGCACCTCCAAACTTGGCTAAGTATGGACAGTCACAGAGTCTGCAGCTGTAGCTGGATATTTTTCAATAGTTGTATGACAAGGAATAGTAACTGTAGGTAGGTATGCTAAAATGAGGTAATCTGATCTCATGCTTCAGGAAGTGGGATGACTGGCACAGGGACTGAGAGGAATGCTTTCCCCAGTGTACAGCATCATGTAGTGCAGTTGCTCTGAAGGAGGTTTGTCTCTGAGCTTTTGTGCAATGGTCACAGCTGAAGGCTGAGCCAGGCTTGATGGACCAGCAGCTTAATCAAGTCTGTCAAATTTCTCCTTCTGGCAATTCTGTCTCTCGTGGTAATGTCCCTGTATTTTTGGCCAATGTTTGTTTTATTGCATAAATGCAACTACACTATTCTGGATGTTTCTTTATTCTCTGCTTTGTTGCTGTTAGAAATTGGGGGTTGTCAATAATTCTAAATGTTGAATGCATCTCACTTTCTGTTGCATACCACTCTTGCCTTCTGTTCACTTACTTCCCTTCTAATTGTCACTTCCCAAGTAAAAAGGATTGTGTTCAAAATTTCTAATTTTCCATTCATTGCTATTTAATCTTAATCATTCATTGCATCCAAGTAAGGAAGGAGGAAACCAAGGACTTGGAATCTCTCAAATTTTAGACAATTATCAAAAACATGCTTCCGAAACAAACTCCTACTACTTCTTTCCGTTAATGGTTAATGAATATGGAAAATATTAAAGACAATTTTGGAGGATTTTATGGTAAATTGAAATCTATTTCATAATAAGTGTGGTTCTTACAGGGTAGAGAAGACTTCTTATTGCATCCTCAGGAGGTATAGGTAAGAAAAAGCCCCAGCTTTCTGTGGAGTAGAACACTTAGACACATGTGATGCTATCACTTCTGTAACTGCATAGTTAATGCATCTTCCGTTATTCAGGGCTATTTCCAAAAGGTACCTGTCTGGATAGAAAGATAAATGAAGAGAGTTTAACTGAGAGCTTTTAGATAGTTAGTCTATTTTCAAAAAAATGTTTTTGTTTGTCTGAAAAATTACTTCAATCAGATGCTGAAGCAAAAATTTGCTTTCATTATGTGAGAAAAAAATCCACATTATCTTATAGAAATGAAATAGTGAAATTCATATTTTGTCTTTTTTTAAATTTCTCTAAAAAATTTAAAAACCTTTACAAGAATATTCATTTTATATCTGATAATATCAAGACAAAAGATAAGAATGGTATTTACCTAGGTATTTTAAAAAAATTATGCAGGCATCCTCTAATTTCAGGGAACTTTCTAAGGCACCCCTCATAGCTATAATGGGATGCTGTGGACTTAATGTGTGTATTAAATTATCATTGTATCTTTACAACACAATTCTTCTGTATCATATGTGGTCCTTATGATTAGACTTCAAAAGAAGGATGATATATATATACAATTTATTGTAATGTACAACTCTATACAACAGGGCCTTGTATAAAATATAGAGTTCTGTAAATATCAGATGTTGACAAAAGCCACAGATGCATTTGATGACTGATTTATACACAATATCCATTATATTTTTTAGCAGGTTTCCTATTATTATTTATTTTTTTAAGGGTCTTGTTTCACATTTCCATAATACATTTATTTTATTGTTGTAGTACGTTCATTTTTTCATTTGAATATGCAAATGTGTAGCTAAGCTTAGTGAATGATGGTCAGTGATAAATATATATCCCCTGTAATCTTCCCATATGCGATGTGTCCCTGTGAAAAAATTTGGGATATTTCTGTTTCTAAGGCAGCTTTAGCCATGGGCTGGATCCCATATGCAAGCTTGACCATCTGGGTAGGCCCCCAGAAATGCTGATTCTGCATGTCCTGACTCATGACCCCTTACCTTGGCCTCTCACATGTTGGCAGAGTTTGTTAATCTGGGACCTGCCCCAGAGTGTTCATAGTCCCCTCTCTTATGTCTACATGCTGCAGGGGACAGGGTTGCCTCCACCACCTTTCCCCGTGGGATTTTCTGCAACCAGGGACAGGCTCTTGTGTACAGCTTTTCAGACCTGTGAAAGTCTCTAGGTGAATATGTCAACAGAAAGGCTGGGATTATCTCTGGAGCCTTCCCAGGGAACTAAACCTCAGAAAGGAGAACTAGGAACCACATTTTGTTTCCCTTTTGGTAAATTTGTAACTAACTATATGTTGATTATGGTTAATTTATGTAAATAAGCATGTTAACACTGATATTTATGTGTCTGTACAAAACTGACTAGGAAAGCAAGCATCCAGGGACTTGTACATAGTTACCTAACATCAAGTCTAGATTTCCCTCCTTCCTCAGTCCTCCTCTTTATCTGATAGCAACCTTTTCTAACAGAGTTCCTTGGTGTATTCCCATGGATAGTGCATGATCTTATATGCTCATTATGCTCATTTAGACAAATGCCACAGATCTTCGTTCCCATACAGAGCCAGGAGTTGAAGAGGGTGTGACTCTTTCCTGCCTTCTCCTCTTTCCCTCATTTGGGACACCATTCAGTCAGAGGCAGTTTTAGGTGGAAACACATCCCAAAGGAAAGTTTGAGCTTCGTTTGTCTTGTTGCTTTACCAGGCACTACTTGTGGCACGGCATCAGAATAACTCCTAGCAGTGGTGGGACCTTTTCTGCCCACAGCTAAGTGTAATACAAAATTCCAATTTTATATTTCTAAAATACTGCCTAAATATTGAAGGGTTATGAGATTTTTCAGAGTACCAAGTGTTGGCCTAGTTCTGATGCTAATTACAGTTGCTGATCTCATAGGTATCAGGGTTGGCATAACAGAGCATTTTCAGAAATCCCTCTTGGAAGGGTTAAACTGGTGAGTTTGTTGTGCAGTCTGTATTCAGCATTTTCTATCCACTGTCAGATGAGAAGGTCTCTTGACTGATTTCTGTTGATTTGACAAGGATTTTTTTTTTTTAGCAGACTAAAATACAGCCTTGGGGACATATTTTCTCTCCCCGAGGGTGTCTCACAAGTAGTCATAAATCTGTAGAAAAATCAGCTAAAACTGGAATTTTACTACAGCAAAAAATGTTGGAGTACGGGTGAGTAGACAAGTCACCCCATTGTGTTTGAATTCAGATGTGACTCGTCTCTACCTTCTGTTCTCCTGATATATTTGTCACTAAACCTTTGTAATAAAAAGTGACATGTTGCCACTACCTGGAAAACCATGTATACCTGGACTTAATAGGATTTGTAGAAAACCTTGTACTTTGAGTAAGTGAAACAAAAACCTGAAGGCTTAATTCCTTCTGTGCACCCATAGCTTTCTTTTTCCAATAGCATATCATGTTGTGGAAGGCTTTGGCTTATTAATAGACTGATAAGATTTTTTTATCATTACCAGACATTTACATGGTACTGCTTAATCTTTAGAGTGATTATGTCTGCAAACTGAAAATGAAGTTTCAACATGAAAATTAAATACCAGTACTTTGTGACTCCACAGATATACAGAGCTGAAGACACAAAGTTTTCCACAAAAGAGATGTGATTGCCTAATTCACCATGGAATTGTTTACTTATTGCAGAATTGCCTAACAGCTGGTGAATTTTAAAAAGATGGAGAAAGGGTTTTATACCACAGGCACAAAACAAAATATAGCCAACATTTCAAAAGCATAATATGTTCTCTTTTTCATGTCCCTCTTGGCCAGCATCAGACTTCTGTGTTGTGACTAATGTCCCCTGAGCAGTTATGCCCTTTCACATTGCTGTTCAGGCTGCAGGCCATAACTTAGCACAGCCCACATCATCATCATGAAAGAGAATAAAATTATGAAAAGATCTACTCTTAAAAGCAGCTTAGATTATGTTAGGAAAAGGTAGAAGTATAAGATTTTTTTTTTTTAATCTATTTGCCAAGAATTGCTACTATTTCTCTCCCCAGTGTTATGTATTACTGAATGAGTATAGGTTTATTAAAAAAAAATATTAAATTTTAAATCTAAAGTAGACCTGCCTGGGATTAACGGCACTCCAAAATTCTTGTTGGCATTTATTTCTTTACCGCAGGATGGGTTTGGATGTCCCCTGCCAAGGAAAGTACAACATACATGTTGGTGTGATAATGAGAAAATAGTCTAGTTAAACAAAAGAGTAAAGTATAATTAATAGAGAACCAATGACATAGGATAACTTTTTGATTTGGTAGAAATTTTTCCATTTGTTCCAATGGGGTCTGAAGCTATTAATCTATACTTCAGTAGGTACTGGAAGAATTTGTATAAGTGTAAGCATCCTTCTCTTTCAGCTTCATAAACAGAATATATCAGGGAGAATTCCTTCATTTTACTCAGTATAATTACTAACAAGTGCTGATATCTATGATATACTAACAAATGCTGTTAGTATAACTGAATTTTTAATTTCAACCTGCTTTCAAACTTGTACTTTCCTCTTTCCCTCCCCCCAGCTCATTTTTCTCTGGAGAACTTCTCTTAAGGGTTAGGGTAACTTAGGAAGATGCAGCATTTAATATTCTGTTTCAACATTTAGTTGTTCATGAAGAGAACTGAGTTGATTATTTTCTTCATGACATTTGAAGATCAGGAGTGTGCCCTTGTCTCTTCATTTTCAAGTATCTATTGGCACCAGCAGCAAAGGAGATGAAGGAATCAGCCTTTCAGGCATTGAAAGTGACAACTTCAGGAAGCATCAGCTGAGGCAATTCTATCACCCATTTAGCATTCGTCTGACTATTGAAGGTGGCTGAAGAATAGCATTTGAAAACAGAATAAAAGATAAAATTGGTATTTCCCTTAATACTTAGAGAAATTTCACTGTCATCTTTGACAAGTGTCAGCATTCTGCCTGGTGGTCAGAACTGTGAAAGTCACTTTTCTTCAATTGACACAGTTAGAGTAGAAGATATGTCGACTGATTTTTTATTTTCAGGAATAATAATGTGGAGGTGACTGCTCCTGGAATATGAGGAATATGAGGAATATGAGGAATAGTGAGATAGTATCTAAACTACTTTGTCCAACTCACAGCTTTGGATGTGCAAGTACGACACTGAGAAAGAGGGAGACAGGAGAAAGAATTAGGATTAGTTGATCCAGAGGTAGATTATATTAGGTTTTCTTCAAACTCTGCCAATCATGTGAAAACAGTCTCAACAGTCTCACTTACCTGAAAACAGTCTCACTAGTGAATATTGTCAGAAACTAGCCATGGTAAACATAGCCTCACTTGAAATTGTTGGAGCTACCCAAATAGGAAGTGCAGGGATATGGACCATGTTAGAGAAAGACAAGATTCAACATTCACACTAAATGATATTTTATTCTGGCAGATCAAAGATTTTATTACTTGTGATGAGGCATGCTCAGTTTTATTTGTCTGAAGATACATAAAAGTCAGAAATATGCCATGGAGTTCCGCAATCCTGGTCTTAAAAATTGCCCTATAACCTTGTTATTCTCATGACTTCCACAGACTCATTTTTGTGTGAGCCTATAGTGGTAGAAGCTTAATTTAAAAATTTGAACAATAAAACATTACACATGGAAATATAGAGAAAATGCTGATTTGTTGTTTAACTGAAAAGTCGAAAAATAACTCCATGTTGACATAGATATTGCTGATGTAAAGGAACTTTCACACTCTAGGCATTCAAGGTATTAAATAAAAATTAAAATTACTTTGAAAGAGATGCTCTAAATTCATCTAGGAACTTATTTTTTTTAATGAAGTAAATAATCCAAAAATGCAGAAAACAGAAACAAATACTCAACCAAATTTTCAAGATTTTTAGGAATGGAGAGGATGCTGAAATCTTCCCATAATTTTCAGTAAAATTTCTAGATAATAAAAAAAAAAAAGGACTTAATAAATACAAGTTCATTTTAAAAGGCTCTTAATTTTTATATGCATAAAGGGGTATGTTCATATATTTATAATTAGACTAATTCATAAAGAGATGGACTTCAGAAGTTCTGTAAATAAGTTTGTTCATATGTAATTTTTTTTCTAAGAAGTTGAAACAACCTCCTTTTCTTCAATTTCTTCTCTTTGTCAAAACAAGAAATGTTGGAAAATACCCGCATCTATTTTTTCTCTTTTTTTGTCAAGTCCAATTTATTAAAGTAGTGCTATACTGTTTTTGCTTTGTCTCTGAATGGAAGAAGGAATTTTATTTGGCATTTCATGGCCTGATGCTTTTTCTAAAGGTTTGCAGCTCAGTTCCTGTCACTGGTAGATAGCAGGGTGTTCTCTAGATATACTTAAGATTGTTAGTAGTCTTTCTGTTAATGTCAACTTGATATCACTCTGTGATTGGAGAGACTTGGAAAGCCAGCTCTGCTGGCTAAGTCCTTCTTAAGGTATCATACTGTTCTTTTATTCAGAAGTAAATATCTATTTTCACCTATAACAAGACAATCAAATAAATAGATTCACTTATTTATTCTATGGTATGACTAGGTAAAACATGTAACAAAAAAAAACAGCAACTATTTTCATTAACACCTTTTTCTTTGTCACATTCCATTCTAAACATCTGTGTTGAAATATTGATAGGAAGGCAGGGATTTTTAGGAGAGGTTATTAAAATTCTAATCTTATATTGCACTAATAAAGGAATATGCCAAGGATTTCTCACATACTTTAGCAGTTTTTCTGCTTTTGGGTAGCCCCAGTGAGGGGAGAACTCTGTTGTTTCCATGAGTGAAACTAGAGCCTTAACAGTGCTGACAAATGCCCATAATGTCATAATGACAGGAACTTCTTTTGGTGAAAAATTCCGCCTGGTGGCCCCAAAAAAATTTGACATGCAGAAATTAATGTAGCTTTGTTAGTCCCATGTGTGCTGTACAAGTAAACTTTCACGTCTTCCTTTTAAAAAATTATAAAACTTCAGAAGCTGTTTAATTGTGAAGAGTTTAATTGACCATGGTAATGGAAGTATATATTAAGTGTGAGTTATGAAGCAGAGATTTGAGATATGTGACTATGTAACAGTAGAAGCTAGTCGGCATAGAGCTTCTAGATCTTTCTCTAAAATGTTTCAGTCCAGGCTCTGATGGGATTAGGAAGCAGGTGTCTGAATTTCCCATTGCTTTCTTGATTGTGGAAGTCATAATAAATTCAATATAGCACCATAGCATGTGGTTTGAAAGTAGTCACATAAAAATGTCTACAAAAATTATTGACAGATTCAAATGATTTGAGGTAATTTTATGATGGAATGACTTTAACAAGACTGTGAAATTATTTCTGCAGCAAGCCTGATGTAGTCTGCAGTGTGGAATACCCTGATTTCTGCCACTAAACTATGGCAAAATTGCATCCACATACTATCTCGAGAGATGTGTCTTCAGTAGATTCAGTAAAAGTCCTATCTTTTTATAATTTTAACAAAATGGTGAACAGTAGCACAACAGTGAGAAAACATCTTTTTCAAACAGTTTGTTTGTTAGGGGCTTAAACCTTATATTCAAAGTAGCTGTCCAAAAATGAGCTTTTTGTCTTCCCTTTTTTATTTTTTAGTTCTGGTAACTATTTCTTCCCTCAAGCCTATTTTGTTAGCTAACTGGATTACCTGAACTCAGGGACTAAGTTGCCATTTCTTCCAGAGGAATTTTATACTGAGCCACCTTATCACTATGCAGACAAAACTAAACTTTCAACTATCTGGCTCATTTGGTCTTGATCATGGATATGTGCTAGCTATGCTGTAGATGAAGACAAAGCAGGAGCAGGTTTTGGTATTTTCTACTGAATCTTGGAAAAGTTTCCCTAAATAGGACTCTCTTCTAGTCTGCTAGGCGCAACTTCTACAGTGGTGAATAGTAAAAAAAGCAATATTGAACAGATCAAACATAACTTACTATTTCAGATGTCAGATTTAGCATACACATTGAATAATACATAATGATTTCAAAATCACATCATTTGAAATATAAAATCCGTATTTCATGGGTAGCAATTAAGTGAAATGCAATAAGATGAAAAGCTTTCTAGGCCATATTCTATTCAAGGTTCTTTAGACTTGGCACCTAACCTTGATAGCATCAAAGGTAATTTGAAACATTAATTATGCTTAGAAAAATAACTATACTTTTATTCAGACCCCTGTACTTAATTCAGTGACATAACTTGCAAAATTTTTCTATTTGAGAGGTGTTAGTTCAATAAAATTGAACAGGGTTCCTTCTTTTTGATGAGATGTACTTCGTAGTTTCTCTTTCATCTTAATGTAATAATGAAAGATTTAAAGTTGAAACTAAAGGATACTTATATTTCCTCATTTTTATATTGAAATGGATTTATATCTATTTTGTGCAATAAAGCTAATGCAACAAAAATATTATCTTAGAATTTTTTCTAAGGTACTGAAAATATCAAATAACAGCCATAGCTAGGTGTTAGCGTGACATTGCAAGAGACCTGTCCTCTCTTGTCAGAACTTCTGGCCCTAGGGATATCTCCTTGAATGCTTTTCTTAAGTGTAGTTCACCATGTACATGGTGTATTATATGCATTTTACTTTGGGCTTCAAGAATGCATCTCAACATTACTTATTTGAATCCTCGTATAATCATTTGGGTAATTTTTTCCCTTTCTGTATTTTCAAATGCTGTATGCCAGGGGATATGAAAGTATTTTGAGTATGTCACTCCTTTTACTTCAAATAACAGTTTCAGATGTTTTACTAATTTTCTGTTGAAAAAGAATGTCTTCTAGTGGTCCAGAAGACACTAAAATGTCTTTAAAATGGCCTGGTAATCAAAGTAGCATTAAGATATTCAAAGCCAACTTATGCTTGTTGCATAAAAAGCATAGAAGTATTGAGGAGCAAAGAGGAGTATAGGACTCCTATAGGAGTGTTTTCTTTTTTTTTCTTTTGATCCCTACCTTGCTTGACAAATTTCTAAAGCGGTAATGAAATCAGAAATACCCCTTAGTTTTTTGGGGTTTTTTTTGTTTGGTTGGTTTTTTTAAGTCAATATTAAAGCCTAATTAACAGCCCTGCATTGTGGAGAAAATCCATTCTGCAGTGTTCCTGCCATTAAAATACTTTGTGCAGTGGAGTATTAGGCTGAAAACAATATTCCTGAGGGGGTTAAAAATCAGCGAGTATTGTGCAAAACCCAGCTACAAAAAATTTTCCAATAAAAGTACACGTGTAATGAAGCATCCAATTTTCTACTTTTTTTCCTCAAGACTACTGCTTCCTTTCTGAAAAGAAATGGAGTGTATGTGAAGAGTGGCTAAACTTTTGAACCATAAGAATGGCAGATACAAAGATAAATGCAATACAGATATATATACACATGGAGCTGGAAAACTTAACTAAAAGTATTTTTCATTGGGTATAATCATTTTCATTGCTGTTCAAAATAACACTGTTGTAACAGTGGTCAGGGAAAAGAAAAACTTTCTTTCTGAGAGAATGCCTTCAGGAGATACTGTACCATCTAGCCAGTAGTCTGATGCTGGCTACCATAGTAAAAAACCTCAATAAAAAATAAAAATACCTTAACCAAAAAAGTACTGTAATAAAAATTTTTCAGTTAACTTGTAAATGTAAGATAGTAATGAGAATGCATTTTTCTAACACCCAAATCTGAGAGGCTTTTCAGGACAATTGCCAGGAGAAGGTAGGAAGCAGACTAGTGCCCCTGAAATCTCATATATACTTAATAGAAATTGAGAGCTTTGAAATGAGAATGACTGATGAATAAAAAGATCATAGAAACAAATGTTACTGGAGGTAAATAATGTGAAAATATATTAATAAATACATACCTTTTTCCTGTTGAGATTGGAAAGGTAATTTGTGAATTTTACCTGCAGAGTACAGGTTTATTATGTAAAAAATGCCATCTATAGCATCAATAGGAGTCATATTAGTCTGTAATATAGCTTTTCCTTTGTTTTTCCCTTTCTCTTTACATACTGTAGAAAATTTTTTTCCATTGAATTGCTTTCTTAGGTGTGCTTTCAGGTTAACCTTTTTTAATGTAGAAATTAATCAGTTAAAAATATGTTTTTCTAATTTAAATCCTTCGAAAAAAGTTTCATCATGTGTTTGTGGTATTTGAAGGTCTGCTTCAGAGCATTGAAAAAAAAACTTAGTGGAATCTTTTAAGAATTTTTTGGTACGATAAAGTTTGGGTGAATTTTCTTTAATACGTCCATTTTCATATGACACATGCTAATAATTTAAAAATTGTTACAAATTGTAGAACAAATGGAAACAAGGATATGAAGAAGCCATTGGACTTTAAGACACATGTGTAGCTCTTTGGGATGGTCCTGTGAAATGCCTGGAGTTCGAGTCCAGTGATCCTTGTAGGTCTCTTTGAAATCCAGATTTTCTATGATTCTCTGATTCTGAGTGAGCTAGGGGTGAACTGATCCGTGAGAGAGGGAAGTTATTCATGCTCCAAAAAGTAGAACAAGCCCCCGTTGTCCTTCTTTCGGACTCCTGATCCGTAAGGCTCATGTCCCCTCCTTCCCTGTTCCTCTTCTCTTTCCCTCTCTATCCCAAATTTTATAATCCAAAAATATTTTCATTACATCTCAATATATTGGTAATATTTATACATTCTATTTTAAAATAAGTCATTTGCTACATGAAAGGGAAACTGTTGAATTCAGTCAATAAACAAAACTTAGTGCTCTGGATATCTGCAAAGAGGTAGTTACAGCACTAGTATCAATCCCCAAATGTCTTATCCCAAGCCTTACAAAATACATCTTTGAGCCTTATTTTGAATCATCATACAAAGAGAAGAATATATGAAGGAAAGTAGGAATGATTCAAAATAGAAATTAAATCCAGTAAGCAACATAGCGCATAGAAAATCCTTCTAATAATATTTTATCCACTTCCTGCCTTATTTTATTTGCATTTCTCAGTGGTTCCTACTGGTTGTTTTGCTAGTTTCTTGTCCAAAGCTAAAGTCATAGTAAATGTCCATTTTTATTTGACTGTGCAAAACTAAAAATGAGCACAGAAAAATCTTTACTCTCAAATGTTCTAAGTAGTTTTAAAGTAGTCTTCAGTGCTGTCCTTTTCTCCATGGAGGTCTAGTCCTTAATTTTTATCTTTGAGACAACAAAATGAAATGAAACTATCTAGTCTAAATTATTTCTCAAAACACAATGCATGCAATGGCCTTCATTTGATGTCCAGAAGAGCTCCTGGTTGAAATCTCACGGATCAGCAGCACAGGTTTGTAGAAATGTACAGGTTTGTACAATATAGGAAGCTCAGAACCTCCTTCAGCCACTCCAGTGGCCCAAATATAAATATGTTCATTTTAGATAAAACTCCCACTAAATTTAACTGGAGTAAAACCCAGATAAGAGTGAATACGTTTGAAAGTTATACTTCCTATTTCATTAAATGGAATTATGAAACATTTGCCTATCTTCTGGTGTAATGAAGTTATCACAGAAAATGAGGTGCCACATAAAAAGACTCAAAAGCAGTTGAACTTCTAGCACTTTGGAAAAAAAGTTCACATACAGTTCAGTTTTTCTGGCATTAGTTTGATTGTGATATCTGATAAGCTTTAATATATTCTTCAGAGATTATGTTTCTATGAAGTGAGAAAATAATAACACTTTATTAATTCAGCAAGCTCTTTTAGAGTAAATTTATATATTAGTTTAACCTTCTGTGCTTAGGGATACTTTATATTTACTTCAAGATTTCCAGTAGCTTTGCTCTTTGTTGTGCTGAGTGCATTTTACTTTGAGTTGGTTTTTACTGTAAGGAGCAAATAACATTCAGAAGGGGAATGGCATGACCAGATGACAGTTCAGAAATGACATCCTACCACTAGTACAATATTTCATGCTACTGAAAGGGAAAAAAGTTAGAAAACCACAGGAAAACAATTTTGATAACTGTGTTAAGATTAGAAAAATATTTCACCTAAGTCATGGATGAAGTTTTAGATGCTGCATACTCTTTCATTTTTTCAGATCTTCAAAAAAACAGTCAAAACATTAGTTGTCAATAAGAGAGATTTTGTCACAAGATGTAAACTATATTTCAGGAGATTCCACTAGCATGCTGTAGAAGTATATATTCCTTGAGGAACTTTTTCTGTGACATTCCATGTGACTTTTTATTGCATTCTAAAATGTGTCTTCCTAAGAAGCTTCAGTTTAAGCTTGCTTTGTGCACCACTTCATTCCCCTCTGATTTATTTTCTAGCAAAAACTAGAAATGCCTATAAATTCACTTGAGGGCAGTTTAATATGACATGGTCATGCAATAGGGCACAACTTTGAGCCTGCTGTGAAGGTAAAGTATACTTTAGAAATATTAGTGAGATTAGGAAGCAATTGGATAGATGGTTATGACTTCAAAACTTAAAAAGCCTACACAACAAAAACAAAAGCATGAGTGTTTGAACTTTTTTTTTAGATTGACCAAAATGTTTCAGAACAAAACAGTACTGTGTAAAGGAGATGCTTGAATTTTGCATGCATGCAATCAAAGATAAATAGCTGAAGTTCATGGTCAGTCAAAGGTTTCCGAGCCACATAAAGCTACTGCACCAGTTTTTTTTCTGTTAGAACAAGTAGGTTAGAAAATATTTGAGGTAATCCAATGCTATGAGTTTTCTTGATGTTTTTAGATTGGCTTACTTGTGTGCACATATAAAACTTCAAGAAGTGAAATTACATAGGCACTGGCATGGAATGCAACTATTACCAAGTCTGCATCCTCTTACTAATAAAGACTGGCAGTGAAGACACTCATCTCTAATCTTACTTCCTTCACAATAAGATAATATTCAGTAGCTTTCATGGACCAGGTTCAAGAATTTATGACTGAAAGAGTGTTTAAATGTGTGATGACTTTCTTCAACTTAATTGTAGAGCATAAGTTTATCTTGGTTTTATTTGCTGTAGGGAAAGTTCTAGACCCTGATATTTTTGGAGTGTAGAATTACTACTGAACTGACACAGATTAGTAGATATGTTACTGAAGATAACTAAACTGAAGTAATGCTTAATTATTCAGAGGCTACTGACCAGATAAATAAACTCTCTGAATTATACTGTAATTTGAATGTCTACCCTAGGGCAGGTAGTTCTTTCTACACTGTGAGTCTTTTGTTGAGTGATAAATCTGATCTCACTTTTGGTTTTATTTGGAATACAAATCCCTTATATGCTAAAGAGTGGTTCTTGTTACACAGAATTACTGAGTGTCATGGTGGTAGTGCTTTCTTGACTGCCTCGTGAAGTCAGTTCATAAGGACTGCATGTTCATTGTGATAAGTGATAAATTTAAGGTTTTCATTAAGCCATAAACGACAGCAATAGCTAATTGTTTTGAAGGGTTCAATGTGGGGTTTTTTTGTCAGAGCACTATATTGCAATTGTAGTGACCATGAAAGAAACAAATTTTATAGAGGTTGTAGCTATCTGTGTAGATCAGCATACTAAATTACCTCCATTGTGTATAGCAAACTGATTTAAACATTAAACTGAAAACATGAAAATTCCACAATTAGAAATCCAGAACCAAATTATAATAGAATTATTATTGCTCTGTATCCTTTATCCAGAACTAATAATCTAGTTTGTGCAAGTCACAAATAAAGATAGCGCCCAATATCTTCTATAAAGAAAGTTATTCATGCTAAAACATTGTTTTTTTCACTGAAAGAGGTTTTCTGTTTTGTTGTTGTAAGTTTGGGGTGGGTTTTTTTTGCTCTTTCTACATTAATATAATTTTGGCTGCTGTCCTGTGTTATAGGGCTAGATGGACTTTGTTCCAATATGACCTTACTCTGTGGAGCCTTATTCAGTGCGATTGCAGCCAGGTTTATACTGCTGCAAATCTGCTGTCTGCTGTGTGCTTACTAACTACACAGCATGAAACAGGCAGAGTAAAGGCAGTATTTAAAGATTTTTCAAGGCCACATCCACATCTGCTGTACCTCTGGGAAGTTTTTCTGTGTTCCCCCTAATTGTAATCTCAGCAAAAGCAGTATTCTGTATTTTTGGTAACAGCCAACAGCTGGCAACATGCTAGATACCACTCCTTGATGGTGCAATGATATTTGCCATACTTTGTAGGTACAGAATTCAATATAAAGATTTAAATTGCAGCTTCAAGAGATGAGTTATGCAGTCTCTCAACTGAGCAACAGCTTCCTGTGCTTTTTTGCTCTTGAAAGAAAACATTGCCTCTGTTATTAATTTATTCTATGGTAATTAGCCAAGAGCTGTATTAGTGTGCAATTTAAGACCTCCTGTGTCAAAGTGATGCCACCTTGACTGTTTCCTGAGCTTTCTGATCCTGTTCTTTTTTTCTCATTGTCAGAGCAGTCCTAGGAGACAGGGATGGATGCTGGGGAGATTTCTGCCTCTTATAAAGATCTGCCAATACTCATTATTATTGCAAAACAGTCGGCATGTAGGGCCTAGGTGTGGGCACAGGGCTTAACCTAAGCAACCTGTAAAGAATCTGTGATCATGTTTGCAGAGCACCTGTTTTGCTGAGACCTTGCTCCAGGAGGGTGATACAGGACAGGAGCCACAAGGAATGTGCGGACAGGTTACTGTTCCTCTGTGCTGTCCCATGGGGCACCTGCTGTTGTGCACTTCCAAGCCTTGAGGTCTCAGGATGTGGGTCCTTGTAGCCCAGGCTGCTTCTGAGAGGACAGGTACACAAGTGACCTCTGTCTGCAATCAGCCACAGAGGATGCAAACAGCTCATTTTGCTTTTTACTCCCCCTTCCAAAGAATCATTATACTGCTGCCAGGGCTGACAGTGCTACGTTACCATAGATGGCACATATCACATACTGAGAGCTTTCTGCAGTAGCTCTAGGAAATCCTACTAGTATTTTCAAATTTTTTTGTGTCTATGTTCAAATTGGCATGATTTTAGGAGTGGCACACCTGGCTTTTTACATGCAGCCATGCAAGGGAAACAGTAATTTATTTCTAAGAGTGATGCATTTTTAGCTCAAAACATGACCGAATAGTGGTCCTGATGTAGCACAGTGACTGTGATTATATTTTATATTTAGATTTTATATTTATAATCATAGTGGCTGTGATTTTATTTTAATTTTCTTTAACAAGAGCTACTTGTTAAAACTCAGACCATAAGGGAGACTAGACACATGTCAAATAGGAAAAGTTAAGTTTTGTTCAGTTCTGATCCTATTTTTTTTTTTTTTTCTTGGCTAGAAACATAAAACAGGGACAGAAGATCTGATGTGGAACTTTGCTTATAATTTTTTTCCACATACAAAAATAAAAAATGTTGTGCAATAAAACATATATTTTATTTATTATCATTTATATAATATATATAATCTTAAAATATCTTTTATTGGTGTGAAATATTATCTCAAATAGCAAAAACAATTGGAACAACAGTGGGCGTATATAATGTATACAACAATTTGTGAGTACATAAGCAATAAAAAGAAAAGGAAGTCATTAGCTCAGAATAAGCAACAGCACATTATTATGGATCTAATAAAAATCATTTGGCTTTTTGTACATATGAAAAATCAATGTTTACTTTTCATGCACAGAGAAATCTATGCCCTACATGAGTCTTTCATAAAGAAAAGTCCTTCTGCCTTTTGGTTTAAATTTTCAGATGCAGCTAACTTTAAAAGGACTCAGCAATACTTCCTTTCCAATAAAAGGACAGATTTATTTTGTAGAATCTGGGTCAGTTTCATGATTTTTTTGTGGTTTAATGAGAATATTTGTGGTGGTAAAGGAAACCATTATTGCTGGTAACAGTCGCATTAATTTCAAATGGCTAGAGCAATCTAATTCAGTAAGCAAAATTTGCAAATCAATGCTGTAAAAATTATTTGTTGTGCTTGACTTGAACAGCTGATTTGTTTGTCTCCTATAACACTGAGATACAGTACATAGTGCAATGATGTGTAAGTGAATATATAGTAAATATATGGGTTTTTTCTTTTCAGCACCTATCAAGGATGCATCTGTGCTTTATGTTGTAAATACCCTTAAGGGTATTCTTTCATTTATGCTTTCATATTTCAGACAGAACAGACTTAAACACAAGGTAAAGCAACAGATTAATGTGACACTTCAGTACTGTTAGACAGTAGTGACACAACTGATTTTGTATGCTTTAGAATACACAGGTGTAAAACTGGTGACCTAAATTATTTGGTGTGTTTGAGGGCACCCAAGTAAATTGTTTAGCACTATCTTCATGCCTTATCTTGGTATTTGATTTAAATCTCCTGTTTTCACATATTACCATAGTAGATTAGGTACCTTTTTCCTTTTTTTTTTTGCTCTCAAGTTTTCACTGGGATGAGTAATCAAGAGCTTTTTTAGAAGGAAGACTGGCAAGTTTGATAAAATTGATTTTCAAACTCTATGATTGTTCAGATTTGGCTTTACTAAGATAATAGATAGTATATTTTTCACTTTTTTCTATATCGGAGAAGGTTTCAGTGTCTGCTTTTGTTCTGGAAAAGCATCTGCCCCTGCCATGACTAACATTTAAATCAAATTCTATTTGTAATGGTTTGTTTATTAATTTTATGAACTACTAAATTTGAAGATTTAAAAATCCCTGCCAACTAACCCTGTTCAAAGCAGTTATTTTGTTTCTATCTGATGTTTTATTCAAATCTTGACAAATACAGATTTGTGGGATTTCAAAGCATCTATTTTTGCCATCAATGATGGCTTTTAATGAACCGGATATCCTTCAGAATTAAAAATACCAAAACCTATTACTTTACTTCTCTAGTATGCTTTGCAAACATGAACTGTTCAATTCTAGCACTGATGTTTGCACCTTCATTGTTTAATAAGTACTGTAAATAGAATCCTCATGGTCTGAGATTCCAGACCTGTGAGACTCCAGATTTCAGAGCTGTCATAGTGGAGCATAGCAGAGAAGTGGGTGGTCTCCACACAGCCTCAGGTGTTGTGAGGTAGGATTCACTCGGCTCTTCTGTATTGTGCAGATGTACAAGCTTATTCCAAAAATTCATCTCAGACAAGTTATTCCATTGCTCTTTGTGAACAGACTACAAAAGAAATTAATCTGGGAGATTATTTTAGGCTGCAGGAGATAGGAGGTTGGTTCTCATTCATGTGATCAAAACTGATCCAAATTAAAACAACTTCTAATACTATTGACATAATGGCATTTGACCTCCATGTCTCAGTCTTTGTGATGTTACAGTTCTTGCCTCTGACTTCCCATTTGATCTTAAGACTTTCCGTGGCAAAATAGACCAGATGCAAATTCTCTTATGGTTTTACTTCCTTCTGTATTCCACTCAAAATATAATTCAAGCCCAGCCTTATTTCCCATGTTTCATATACTATTAGAAATAGAAATGTGTTTCTTAAAAAGTTCCTGTGGTTTTGCTCACAGTACAGAGTTACAGTGATACACTATATGTCCTGCAAAGGGCTCCTCCAAACAGTAAGAAGAGTAGCACCTTTGTAATAGTTTTGATTCAATGTACAGCACCTTCAATAAGAAAACAAGACAGAACTTCATTGACTTAATGGTGTACAAATATCTGTGTACTTAAGTGTACTTAAGTGTATAATTGATAAGAAAATTTTAGCATTTGCGTGCACAAATTTTGAAATTAATAAAAAAATACACAGTGAGATCTTTATGTAAAGTTTCATATTTTAGTTTATAAATGTCTTGTAAAAAGTTCTTCTTAAACAACGATTAATCTTTAGATTGAGAAAAACATTACAGAGAACTCTTTTGACTGGTAGGGGATCTGGTATGCCGAGGCTTCATAGCACAGTTGCTTATCTACAGAGTTATCTGTGGAAGCATTCACTGAATTTCATAATCACACTCTTGTGCATGATAAGTATAGCTCTTAGTGAGACACACTTGAATTCAAGTATTTGAATTCAGCAATAGGATTTTTTTGGTCACCAAATCTCTAATCTAGTGGTCATCTTTAGGGCTGAATGGAGTTGAGTTCAGGGCTGTACTTAAACCTGGACATGGATAAGCTTGAGGTCATCTCTTTGCTAACGTTTTGTCTTTCTCTTGTATAGTTTTGGAAAGAATTGAATGTAAGTAGAGAAATGTGAATAGGAAAAATACATTTTCCTAATGACCAGTTAAACTATAATTTTGTGTCCTGAATTTCTACATGCTTCGTAATATGCACTTAGCAGCATTGCAACTACAAGAAGCAGATTTAACTTGTGAAGCCAAAGCCAGCTCTCCCAGTCATTGCTCATTCAGAACAAATGGTACCAAATATCAGCTTATAGCAAGGCCGTGCCTGATAGGGAAACTCCCCTGAGTCACATTTACCACTCCCTCACAGTGTCCTTTGCTCCTGTTTCAGGCTCAGCTAACTTCACATTCTCTATATTCTCTTCAAGAGTGTTAAAACTTGGTTCTTAAGCCATGTCATAGTATTTTGCTGTAAAGCAGATCGCTGTATCTCCAGAACTTGATGAAATTACATATTTTTTTCATATGTTCAGAGTTTTCCATGCCATACTGTATTGTACATGTCAAAACACAGCTTGCTTCAGAGAATGAAACAAATGGCTAAAAATCAATAAATCTTTTTACAGTTTGCCACTAGGGATCATTACACAGAGTTTATTAGCTGTCTTCCTTACCCTTCAGATGTAAGAAATAAGAAATCTGTTGAGTGTTGGTGTGTCAGACTGCTCTGCTGCCTGCCTGTGCTGCCTGCTGTGAGGGATCGGCACGGCTGGCATGAGCAGCAGCAGTGCAGCCCTGCTGGGGAGGCATCTGCTGTGGGCTGGGTGTTGGGGCATAACACACTGGGACATCTTCTCACCAAACATTTTCTGTAGCCCTTTCTTATCAACTTTCATGCTGCCTCAGCAGGACCACCGCTGATTCAGTGCCAGGTACTATAACACCAGCCATTGAAGAGGAATAGGCTTGCTGGCACTTAGGGCTTGAGGGATGTCAGCAGGCAAGTTTACTGCACATGGCTGTGTGGCTTTTCCTCTCCCTCATGGCTGGAATGGTGAGGAGACAGACATGTTTCAATCTTAGAATTTCTCCTGTCCCCTACTTAACTGAGGTGCCCCCTGCTACATCCTGATCAATGCACACAGATCAAGGCTGTATGTCTGATAATATAATTTTTCTTATCATCAGAGAAACTAATGAAAAATATAAACACAAGAAATTCTGAGATATTAAATAATAAGCTGCTTTTCTTATTTTGTCATGAAAAAAATTCTGTCATTTTTAATACTTTCCTAAATTTTCTGGTTTGGCTTTCATACTGATTTTTAAATTTCAGTTTTATAGATCATTGATAAGTGATGTGGATTAAAGAAATTATACTTGAATCTTTCATGAATAAGAAAACTGACAATTTCTTAGGTTATAATAGTAGTAACTAAATTAGTTTTTGTTTTGAAATTCATGCAAACAGTGTAAATATGAAGGAGATAACATTTCTCCTCAGTGAAGTGGTCACAGTGCTAGCCTGACAGAGTTCAAGGAGCATTTGGACAATGCTCTCAGGCACAGGGTGTGATTTTTTTTGGATGTTGCTGTGCAGGGCCAGGAGCTGGACTCGACAATCCTTGTGGGTGCCATCTAACTCAGCATATTCTTTAATTCTGTGGTGTTATTCAGGCTGGTGAAAAAGGAGGTAATTTAGTCTCTAAGCGTGGAGGAGTCCAACACACATTTTGTCCTAACAAAAATGTATCACAAAAGAAAACTGGTTACATGTCTGTTTGTTTAAATGGCTGTTTAAAATTTCTTTTATATTTGTGATAATTTTCATTATGACTCTTTTTATAGACTTGGGAACTGGTGGGCTGGAAGCCATTATAAAAACTTGGTAATGAAGACTAGAGGCAAAAATCTGAGACAAAGTAGGCAAGTGAGCAAAATTAAAACAGAAGTTAAAAATGGTCCTTGTTTCAGCTATTCTTTGTGCACTGAAAAGGCTTCAAATAGATCTTTTCTCTTGAGATCTAGGCCAAAATAGACAATCTGAAGTTGAAATTGTCACCACTAACCTACACTTTTCCTGCACATCACAGGTGATATTTGCAGTCTTAAAGTTGTTTAAACATGTCTGTCTTCTGTATAGATTTTGTAAATGTAAAGGAAAAATCTGTACAGAAGACAAAGCTGCAGTAGACTCTCATTATCCACAAATGCAACTGGGCTTCTATGTGAACCTCTCTTTAAAGTGACGTGAATTTTTTCTTTGCTTTGTGACTTTATCAAAGCTTAATATCTTTCATTCCTGTAATATGTTGTGTAAAGCATCAGACACATTAGGTTGCCTGATACATTTTTGCCATTTTCTTTCTGACATGTTATCCCATGAGGCAAATGACTAATCTGCACTGGCATATTCCCTGGTGATTTCAGATCGGAAGAATAAATTCACAACTCAAGTCTCTTCACATGCTGTTCTGTAGAGAAGTAGTTAGATGGAGCAGGTGTGCCAAAGGTCTTAATGAAGTCTTGAGGGCAAAATTATAGGTGAAAAGGTTAAGGAATAAGAAACAGTTTTGTTTCTATTTGTTCCTAATTGAAACATCACTCTCAAGAACAGGATGTGCCCTGGAGTAAGGGGAAGTCAAGCAGATCCAGCAAGTCTCTGAGAAGTGCAGTAACCAACCTCTACAGGTAACTGGAAAAATCCTGAGAGCTCTTCCTTAAGTGTCACCTGCACAGGTGACAGGATCCCAAGCAAGAGGAGGGATATTCCCTACGGTATGCTGTGGCATCCTAGTCCAGATTAGAGACCCTTTGTAACACCTCCCATGCACCAAACCTCAATTTTCTCTCTGCTGCTTTATTGATGTAATATAGGACAAGATCTAGTCTGGTCATGCACCTGGTGATTTAAAAAAAAAAAAAAAATGTTGGTGGTTCACAATTCAACACCTTTATTATTTGAAATATTCAACACCACTTTCAGCTCTTTATTCTCCAACCTGCCAGTACATGTTGTTCCTTGCTATCATGCACCCACAGCATTATTGCAGCACTGCCTGATGGAGTGGTGATGGAGACCAGACACAGAGCTTCTTTGCCTCCTGGTTGCACTCACTCTAAGCAGAGCTGCATCTGTTTAGTGGCAGCTTACTTAGATGCTGGCTATGGCAATGGTTTCCAAAAAAGCACATTGAAATTCTCAGCTGTGGTGTTCCACCTGAACAATTTCTGTGCGGTTCCCTGATGCCCATCTTTTCATAATGAAGACATCACACCCTGTTATAAATTGTCTCCAATGCAGCAGTAGAGAAATTCTTCTTCTTGGAAGTCAGTTTAGGCTGATAAAATAGTTAGAATTTTTAGATCAGCTTGGGAAGAATTAACACACATATAAATTTGGGTGTGGCTGCCTAGTCTTGATGAATTTTTGTTACATAACTTTTCTAATACACAGATCTCCAGCATAAAAGCCTTCTGAAATGAGCTCTCTAAGAAAGTAGCTAAAGCTATATAGAGAATCATGATTAATAAAGTCTCCTCCTCTCTTTCCTCCCTCCATCCATCTGGAACAAAACTGTGGCAGACTAGAGAGATATACATTACTTATTTTCTATCATTATAATCTGGGTGGATTTATTTGGAATCTCTTGAGAGAATGTAGAACAAGCACATTTTGATTTTGCTTTTTGATTCTGTCAGAGAAGCATTTTCCACTCATATCCCAAAATATGGATTTAGGTTTGCTTGTACCCCAGGGCAATAAGGAATAACCTTAGGGTCAATTGAAGTTTTTCTGTGCCTTAAAATGTCATTGCTTCTAGGTATTGTGTCTACTGCCTTTGAGGAGTGACATTGGAGAGTTTCCAGATTCTCACTGGATCACGGTATCAAATTTAGCTCTTAAAGGCATTCAATATCATACTTTTCCAAAAGCAGAAGAGTGTTAGGGCTCCTGCTTAACCTTTTACTAATGATAGTAGACATCCTTCAGAAGGATGAAAAGCACACTATTAATATTATCATTTTACAATCCTTAGTACATTCTTGATATATTCTTCCTCACAAGAAAATGCATGCATACCAGCTTACACAATTTCAAGGTATAAATATATTGATTAATACCTGTGTAATTTAACATATATGATCAGGACTTGTTCATCAGTCCTGAATTTGATATGGATATGCGACTAAACTGTAGAGATCATTGAATTTTATTTTTTTCCTCTCACTGTTTTCTATCCCTTCATTCTCAGAGGAGCAGCATTGACTTATGCTCAAGATAATGAAAAGGTTAATGAAACACAAAAGAAGAGTATTTCCCATCAGTAAAGTATTCATGAATCATGAAGCAATGAGCCAAATATTTGTACTACATATTAATATGGTGCTATTTGTTCTATACATGTTTATAAAATGAGCCTTGTAACTCCAGGGATTTCCCTATGCACAGTGTAACTGGGTAAAAGCTGTAATCCAGAATTATTTCTCAATTACTTTACATTTGGAGATTATACAGTTTTTTGATTGACAAGTGCGCCAGTGTTTTTTGGGACTGCCATTGCAGATGTAGGATTTACTTTCATATATTACTGACAGTGTGATATTTTAGCACACTCAGTAGAAGATAGTGTTCCCTAGTAATTAGTCTATATTAGAGTCTTGATTCATATTCCTAAACAGTCAGTAAATCAATAGACTTCTAAATCAGTAGGAGTCAAACATACTAACATACCTTTTAAAAGTATTTTATTTTGTGATAAGCATTTTTATGCTACTTCAGGTTATTTATTGCATCTTGTTACATAATAAAGGGAAGAGTTCACAATCATTCTTCTAGGATTTCAAAAGATACATCCTGAATTATTTATTTTTTAATCCAGCATAGATCAAAATCCACCTGCTGCCATTTGCAAGTAATAAAATGTAGTATAGTGTAGTAAAATGTTGTACTAGTAAAATATCTGGTAGCACACAGCTTATAAGTTTTTTTTGGTTTTCTGCTTCTTTTATATTTTAATCTTTTTCTAAGGCACTCATCACAACAATGTTTTTCAGTGGCAGAAATTAATTGCAGCACTACATACCCTACTGTCCTAATATTTCCAGGTATGCAGCATTGTGTCTTGCTATAAAAGAGCTTCTCTCAGGGTGTGTGGTAGGTGATGAGGAACTAACTTCCTAAAATTTCATTTTTTCCTCTTCTCCGTGGGGATTTTAAAAAGCATCCAGCAACTATCTCCAACTTCTTTTCTGGCCACTGTTACTCAAACTGGCTTTCACTCTTTACAACTTCCTCATCAGAAGCTTCTGTTTTAGAAAAATGCACCAAGTTACTTTGTTTTAGAGTATGTGTAACCAATTATTTTGTTTTCATTCAAAGCAACTGCTAGAGCAGTCAATCATGCTGGAAATTAGATAATTTGAGAAATGCATGATGAAGACAGCAAATGGGGTGTTTACGCCATACGAGTTGCTTATGGTGGAGGAGTAGTTGTGAGCCTATTAAATACTCAGTAGCAAGTGTGGGAAAATACAGCTACATTTTGGCTATTGCAGAACTTTCAAACAGAGGGATATAACTCCTGAAATTGTGCATCATGCTCTTCTTATCCCTGCAATGCCATCAGCTATGAGATGAGCAAGAGCTGGCTTGATGATGGAAATGCAGCTTGCTGTCCTGCCTAGATTTGGACAACAGTAATTATTTTGGTATCAGAAAATCCAGGGTAAGCTTGTTCATCATCCACAGAAAACAAATTTCCACATCCACAGATGCAAATTTCAAGGCCAAGCAGGAGTACTCAGTGCTATTACTATCCCAACAGCAACTCTTTTGGGCCCAGACTGGTCTCTACCTCACGAAACTGTAACAGAGATGACACAGAATTATTTAATGTTGGAGCAGGCACAAGGTGGTTTGGCAGCAGAAGTATCACAGGACAATATCCAGATTCTAACTCACCAAATATTGCTGCTGTTGCTGCAAGAAATCATAGAACTAACAATGCCTACATGTGTTACTCAGAGATGACCTGCTGGAGCAGAGCAGCAAAAAAAGGCAGATACACACTCACTGTGACACACATTTTTCCTCACTGGAGCATGAGGACATTGCATAACAATGTGGGCCAATGGTTTGGGCCAGAACCTCCTCCTCCACCACGATCTGAACATGAGAAGAGTCTTTGTTTTCCTTCCTCCCCCACAGTAAGACAAAATTTATTTTCTTTTCAGAAAAAAATGACACAACAAATCAGTCATTACTCCAGAAAAATTTAAATAGCTCTGCACTGGTATAAAAAAATCTAAAATTAATCTCAGAGGAACTACATTTGCTAGTTATTATATGCTAGTTTTGTTCTTATAGCATTCTGTAATTTGACTGATTATTGAACCAAAGTGCAACATGCAAGCAGTTTCCTTTGCACTTGATCTTTTGGTCTTGTTGAATACAAAGACCACTTGTATTTTTAGGTAAAAACACTACTTTTGAGGAGTTCTTATTAGTATGTTTGCAGTGTGGCATAGTCCAAGTATCCAGTTTCTGAATTCTTTACTGATAAACTTCGAGATCTTCACCATGCTTACATTAACTTAAATCAGTAATGTTCTATATACATTTATATTTGTTTTTTTGTGAGCATGTTTGCTTTTGTCTGCATTATAAGCCTCTGATAAAATGTTTTTATTGTAAATCCAGACTTTTTTTGTTGTCTTTATTGCATTTTCTGTGTTTCCTAGATCTATGAGTGCTATGAACTCTATGAACTCTTCCTTGCCTTGATACTGGGTAGCTTTTCCCTGGATGTTGCAAGAGTATTCCTCATTCCTGGAATGTCACTGATCCCTGTACAAAATGGCACTAAGCCCTACACAGCATTGTGCCAGCACTCCTTTCTTTATGTCCTTTGTTTTCTTGTTTCAGATATGAGCTTTCCCCATGTGGTGAAGAGCATCGTCCATTAGATTTTGTGTCTTTTTTTAAATATCCAAAGGAATATTGATATTCCCTCTGATTTCTGGCAGCTGACCTTCTATACAGTTTTATTATATCTTCAGACTGAAAAATCAGCCAGGATACCTTTCCTTTTCTAGGGCAGTAGCATCTATTTGTGATTATTCCCTTCATGAAGAAGGGGCATTTCCAACACAGAGTGACATCTTAAAGCTTGTGAATGTACAGTTCTTTAATCCTTGGGTAGCAGAGTTAGAAAATCCAGCCAGCAGCACCAGTGTTATGGACACAATGGCACTGCCACATTAGAGCTGTTTGTGCTGCCAAACACCTACACAAACCATCACAATGCACAAGTGTCAATCAAAGGGTCACATAACTCCAAGGATTACTATTACTTTACTTGTAGAAGGTCAGAGTTCAGCTGTCAGGACTGAAATTAGACTGGAATACATGAATGCCCTGGACCATGCTGACAGATGATACTTTACAGCATAAACCATATTTGATATATTTTCTGGAAGCAATCTCTCTCAAGATAATTCCTCAGCCTAGATTTCTCTCTTTAGATGTCCTTGGTTGCTTCATAATCTTTCTTTTGGGAGACTGTTTGATACCAGTCCCCAGGCTGCTTGTGTTCCTGTCCCACTGATGGCAGCTCTTGTTCAAAGGACCTTTGTAGCAGCTATTTAATTCTGTGTGGGGAGCAGAAGCCTTTGAAATGGATGGAGTTGTGGTGAACTGTTAGAAAAGAGCATTAAAGAAACACTTTTCCTGTATTTAGAATATTGTTAGCATTTTGCATAATTTAAGCATTTGTGTAGTCATGTTTTACTTATTTGAGTGCTGCTTACTGTGACATGCCTTGCAGTAGAGCTGTAAAGGGAGTGACGATGTTTCAAAATAACTCAGCTTGAGCAATATCAAATTCTGTGAAAAGGAAGTGATCTGAGGGGATTAGCCTATGCTCATACATCCCTAAAACTATTAGACAAGAGCAGCAAGTAAAAAAATAAATTTATGTCCTTCTTTCCCTCTCATTCTTTGCTATTTCTGCTAAACAGGTCTGTCCTCACACCACTGAGTGGGAAGCAGAGGTTCTCATAGTTCAGATGTTCCATGGTTTTGAAAACTGCAGATGAAATTAGGAAGGAAGGAGCTGGAGGAATTTCAGCAGTGGATGATTTTGCTAGAATTAAGAGTAAACACAATTGATTGTAAAAGAGGTAAACAGTTTTGTAAATGTAGCTGCATATTCTGAAGGGTCTTCCCAGGAGTATTCTCACACTTGTGGCCCCCAGCTACTTTTTGTGAATCAGTGTGCTGAAGGTATCTATATATGGACTGATACATAAACTCTTGCCATTTCACTGCTTATTATAATAATCTAAAATTTAAAAATACATTAAAAAAAGTTGCCCAAAAGATCAAACCCTGCTCTCTAGTTGATTCATTACCAGTCCTGCAGAAAAAATTAGGGAATCTTTTCCTTGCTTTCTGGTTGTCTATTTTTGTGCTTGGGGAATTTGGACTCCCAGAAGAAAACAGCAACTGATTTCAGAGACACCTTTTGACTGAGCTTCCTGATCACAGATTTTTGACAGTGCAGTTCATAAATCTTGAACTTGGTGTAATAGATGGAAAATGGTTTAAACAGAAAACTTGAAACATTTCTACAAGAAGCTTATGGACAGTCTAGCAGCTTTATTTACATTCACAGTGATATAAAAGCTATAGTGGGCAATGCCAATTGTGTATGTCTTTTCATCTCTTTAGTTGCTAAGATGTTAAAACTGGGCACTTGCTGTGCAAGGGAACCACAGGAAAACCTTGTGTATGGGAGCTGGACAGGAAGGGTTAGTTATGTAATAATGCAGGACATCATCTGAATTCAAATCTGTCATCCCTTTGACTTGGTACCATCATGCTTGGTTTCAGATAAAAGCTAGTGGTGAGTAAAGTGTGTTATTTCTTACCTGTGGTTGTGCAAAATAGGGTGTCATGCCTTATTACACTGAGAAACAGCCTAGGTTTGGCCCAGACTTTAGATATGCCATTGGCACACTTAACTCACAAGTTCAGTCCTTCTATCACCTTATTCAGCAAGACAGAGGATAGAGGAGTCACTAGAAAGTCTCTTATTTAGGCTAAGTTTGTTTCTGAACCTTCAAAGTATGGGTCCAACCTGGACGTCATTGGTGCAATGAATTCTAGCATAATGGATCTTTTTGCTAGGGCAGGATATCAGCGCTGAGATGATGAGATACACAGACTCAACTAGCTCATCTTTTTCACCATCCATTTGGATAATAATGCTCTAGAAATAGTTGTAATTACTTTGTAATTTCTAAATTAAAACTGTGATCTATTTAACCAAAACTCAGACTTATATTTAACTAAAAGAATTTTGAAAGAAATCAATTTCTTCTACAAAAAGTTTAGCATTAATTATATTTTGTTTCCAAAAGTAATTTTTAAAAATACCTTATGTCTCAAATATATATATTTTTTGTTTTATTCACTTATCAGTTTCAGTAAGTTACACACACAAAAGAGATATAATCTTGGCTTCTAGTGCTTCATCTTTGACCCTCTTGTATACTGAAAAAATTGCAGTCAGTCCATTGTGTGCCATTTGATTTGACCGGATCAAAAAGTTCTGAAAAGCTGGAGCCGTAGGTAGCCATCCTTCTATTGCCTCCCTTTGTAGTGTCACCTCCCAGGTGACTGTACAGCACCCTCAGGAGTGACTGCTGCTCAGGTACTCACACACTGATCCTCAGTCTTTGTCCACTTGTTTAGACTGTCTCAATATGAGGATTAAAGAAAATTTATCAAAATGCAGAGTTTCAGCATAAGCATGAAGCTGAAGTTATGACAAGATATTGGCAATGGCAAATCTACCTACAAGTAATCAGGCAGAATACACAAGTAATTAAAAATATATGTGTAACCAAATGTATTAATAACAGAAAAATTCATGCTTCTGATGAACTAATAGAAAATTTGCAAGAAAATTATGTGAAAATAGCAAGATCTACATTGTCTTCTAGCTAGTTGTCAGTCCCATTTCAAAACACCTCTCTATAATATCAACCCAGTCTTGACATAATTGCAGCTTTTTCTTGATATAAACATTTAAGCATCTAGTGAGATATGGGATACTTTATTTTCTAAAGCCCTCTAAAGTATAAATCCTTTTAAAATGGATTTGGCATCAACTCAGTTTGATAGATATTTATGACATAAAAGACCGATCCCACCTGCTATTTTCCTTTGTCAAATAAGATTATTCTTATTCTTGGTTACTTGATAATGCTTTATTAAATGGATTGTGTTCATTTAGATATATAAACTCTACTTTCTTTCCCAGATTTCTTTCCTTTATTTTTAGTGTTTGGCCACAGTTAATGGCTTAAATATATTTAGAGTTCAAAATTTCAATAAAATAGGAATGGCAGCTGTCCAATACAGCAGTGTAGTTTAGCATAATGAGTACTAATAAGGAAGATAACAAGTCTATTAACTGATAGTAATTCTTAGACAATGTCTGCAATTAAATATTGGACAATAAAGAAGAATTTAATGGTTGGTTGAAAAGGCATTAGTCCAACTAATATATCAATATCTGGTTTTAATTTTAGAAATGTGAATCCTGTTATTTTTAATTATATTTGTTTCTATCTCCTTGAGCATCCCTTTTTCTACATATATATTTGGATGTGGAATTTTTGATTTTTGTCCTCTCCTCATCAACCTTTCTGTATTTGTTTTAAAAAGTGTGAATGAATGAATGAACCCTTTCAACTACCTATGTGCATTTCTTCCAGAATTGCTCCCATTTAGCAGCATGGAGTAGCTCAAGTTGCATAGAATACTCTCAAGAGTATAAACAAAAAAGACATGTGGTTTAAGAAATCAGTTCTATGAGTACAGCAATAGATCTCAAATTCTTAATAAAATGTTGTGCTACGCATGCCTCTCTACATTCCTTATGTTCCTACAACCAAGTCCCTTTGGGACTTGCACTGGGAGAAGTGCTGTCAAAATCTATTTTGTGTGTTTCAAGATGCTTTCCCCAAAGCATGTGCTTTTATTTTGCATTTGCTCCATGTGTGGTATCTTTAATATTACTTTCTTATATAAAAGTTAGCGCATTTTAATAAAATATAGTGTGTGTTATTGAGAACTTAAAAACTTAACTTTTAATTAGCTGTTAATAGAGGACAATATAGGGCAATTCTCAGGTTCTGGGGAAGAGTTGCTCTTGGTAAGTTATTGTTCCTTTGCACTATATCCCCAAATCCCATGAAGATTTACAGAAACTTTCAATTTAATATAAACTGTGAATTTAATTAGTTTTCTTATCCTCTTCGTTTACTTATGACATTGCTAATTAAAATTTGAATTAGCCCTTTTGTCTATACTTCCCTACTGAAAAACATTAATGCTAACTATGAAGGTGAGAAATACCTGACCACTCAAAATGAGTATATATTATATTTTTGTTATGATGAATAATCTATATGAATGACCAAAATTACCTATTTTTCTTTTAAAAATTTTTGAACAATGACATTTGAACTCTTTTTTGCATTTTCTATTGAAATTTTTTTCTGACTTGCTCTGTGGTGATACAAAGGAAACTTTGGAAGGTATTTTCAGTGTAGAACCAGACATGGTGCTGCAAATACAGAAATAATGTCAAATTCATGAAAAAGGTTATAGAAAATATAGAATAATAAAAATAGAAAAATAAAAAGGAGATAAATGCAAATGATAAGGACATCCCAAGATTTGATGAGATTTATGCTTGTTTTAGGATGGAAATGGAGTGGGGAGCCTGAGTTTTTGATTTTGTGGTGTTTAGGATGCATTTCACCCTGAATTCAGAATGGTTTAGAAATTATCTGCACTAGTGCTCTTTCTTTTCACTCCCCAGACTTCTGCATCCTCTGGAGCATAAAATCTAGCTTGAAAAGCTTCTCTCTGTTAGAATGGAGAGGTTATATCCCAATTGCAACTTGCTTTTTTTCCCTCTCATAATAGAACCAGAAATAATATCCAATTTCTGGTGGTTTTTCAACCTTTTGGGATTTAGTAAAATTGAAGCATTTTGTTGAATTTTTGCAGTGGTATATTTTTATCAGATACTCCGTCATATCAAGTTATTTCTTGCAAAGCTATAATGTGGACTCTTTTCTTGGTTGAGCAGATACTGCTGTGGCCTGAACAGTTTTAGTCAGAGAGTATTTCTCTGTGGACATGCAATAAATTGTAGAAACATTTTCTGAGCTTATAGCATAACGTATGATGATAAATCATGTTAATATAAGTTTCAAAAAATACTTTTTTACATCTGAGTGCTTTACACTCTTATCCTGGAAGCCTAAGGTGTCTTCATAACTATACAATAGAGATTTAGTGAGAATGGACTATAAAAAGTATTTATTTTAACATTCAGATATTGTATAAAATAATAGTATAAATAAGGAAGAATTGATTTTAAAGTTGTTCAGTGTTTTTGCTAGGAATATTTATTTCCTTACCCACATACAGCAAACTTTGAAGTTTTTGTTAAGGGGATGCATACGTATCAATTTTGCATTAGTTCCTCCTTTTTATAATGGGGTGGTAACACCATGAATATTAGGGGAGGGCAGAGGGAAGATCACTAACACTTCCTCTAAGTATAGGGCACAGCCTGTGACACACAACTCAGCCCCATTCAGACAGCCATTCAGACCAGTGAACATTGAACCAGTCTTCAAAGGTATGTGATATGCATCTTCCAAAGAGAGCTGTGATGGAAGAGTAGATAAATGCAATGTTGGCCAGCTCCACAGCTGCTTCTTCCCATGCTTCCAAAGGTAAAAGAATGGGCATCAGAAATGAAAACACCTTTCCATCACTGACCAGATCGTGTTGTGTAGAGAGATAAAGCCAACTCTACTTGGTTTTGGTTTAGTAAGTCCAGACTGCTGTGAGCCCTGCTTGCCAAAGCACTGTGCACTGAGAACTCATGCTAAATCCATCTCCACTGACCTTCTGTCCTGTTAAAAGTTTGCATTTTATATGATTCTTAATCTTTGTTTTAGAATTTTTATTTCCATTTTTTTTTCCCTAAATAGCTGGGTCTCCATGTGCCTGTATTAACGTATTTTGTCTCAATTTGCCCCTCTTTCAAGCAGTTCACCCAGTACCTGTCTTTCTCATTTAGGGTGTTTTCCAGGACAGATTCACTGAGACATATCTTAATTTTTTCAGTCAAAATTCTGTAAAGTATCAAGTAAGATGTTTTTACAAGTTTAAATATGGTATGTATGGACATAGTCTCTTTTCTTTTGTCAGCTACCAAATTTAAGGTAATGAATAAATTGGTATTTCTCAGAAAACAGCCCAAACATTTTCCATAGCATAATGATGAATTGACTACTCACATGCCTAAGTTTTAATTACTAATTAAATCCAATACAATTTTTTCTCTGGCTGGTTCTTTTCTTGCCTGGTGATTGATGCACCTGATTGTTGCTGTGTTAACTGACATGCAGTCAGTCCATTTACCCTTATCAAATATTGGCACAGCTTTAGAATGAGGATTTCCCTAGTAATACCTATTTGTATTAAAAATGAAAATGCTTGCTGGAGATTCATCTTAGTCAGCTCTTTCACTTTTTAGAAAGATGATGTATGTTCAGTTCTTTTGTGCAAAATAAGCTGTCAGGTGTTTGTAAAGACTTTTGTGATGTTTGATATTATAAAATGATACAAAATATAGAGGATATGGTTCTTGCTTGAAAGATTTTGCAAAATACATTATTTGTTAGTCATACATATTTGCACATACCTACAAACACATCCGTTCTTCTCCATGGAGAGAAACAGTGATGTTACATTCTCACCAGAGAAATAAAAAAGGGATTGACAAGTGAAGTCTCCTGCTCGTTAAAATAAATTGAATGCTGAGCACCATTTCAACAAACCTGGAATGATCCTCATGGTTTCATGCCCTGAGAAAATTGTATAGGCTTTTAGCATTTTGTAGTTTATAGAGTGGCTTAGTTTCCAGAGTTGTTGTCTGGTTTCTGTGTCTCTGGAGTTGGGATGTCAGTGGGCCCGCGCTTGCTACCTAGCTGCAATTCAGCAGACTCAGCAGCCCATTGGGAGCTTGTATATTTTATGTCTAGATGAGAGCAGGCTTCCTATGCATTTATTATGCACTTAATTTGGTGTGACAAGTTGCATTCATTTTGCAGTTGTGACTTTTGAGAAAAGGAGCCCTTTCAGTAAAGTCCAGCAAGTTTTACATTTGAGTTGTATCGTACAGAGTTTGGTACAGGTAATCCATTCACGGATTGGCCTGGCACACGTTACAGAAATCAGAAGAAAATTTGGATTCAGAGTGAATCCAATGTACCAATAATGTGTCTAATGTAAATGAAGAATTAAATATCCAATAAGCAATAGGGAAGTATAATTTGATTTCCAGGTGGGGAACTATTACCAGATCCAACATTGCGTGCAGTCTTCAAAGTAGTTCTAACTTAATTGATAAAATGAAAAATTCTTAGAATAAATATACAAAACCATTAACTAAATACAGTATCGATAATAATTTATGTTGCAATTAATCTGTATAATATCATAAGGTGAATTTTTAGGGCTGGTTCGATGATGGAACTGAGTCTTAGAAGTTGTTTGATGTCATCTTTACTTGCATATCCAGTAGGAACTATTCAAACAAAGATTGGATCTAGCACATTATCATCTCTCTGAGCTTTCATGTGCTTAGTTACTTTGAAATTTCTGTAAGCTTTGGCTAGAACCTGAAAGAGGCGGAAGGTAGAAGAAGGGCAGGGACAAAACAGTGTCACGCTGGTATATACACACATATACACTGGTATAAATTTTGTGTTCTAGCATCTTTCAGTACTTGCTGTCTCTGTAAAGTGGAAGCTGAAGACAAATGTCCATGAGTGACCACCAACATGTCCAAAAGACTATGCAGCTTTCAAATGAAAAGCAGAAAAACCTTAAAAAAATTAGATCTGCTCTACGAATTGCTGTTGAGGATTTTATGACCATATGAAAACAGAGGTTCTTTATGACTGCAAAACCAGTTCTGGACAGTCTTTATATTGACATTTATTTCAATCTTTATTCTATTTTGACACTTAAATTGTATCTTTACAATAGCTTCTCCTTGTAAGTCTGAACAAGAAACAATTAATTTCTTGTTAAAGTTCAAAAAAATTGCCTGGTATGTTATGCCACAAACTGCATCTCTAATCCTTAAAAAAAGAACAGTGTGGGCAGATGATTTCACCTAAATGAAGGGTTTTTTGGGGGAAGTCAGGGGACTCCATGTGGGTGTAATGATCTACATTTATGCACCTGTGGCCCTCAAGACTCAGGAAATTTAAGGCATTAGAAGCTCTATTTGCTTGAGTACTTCCATTAATTTTAGTAAGACTATTCACAGTAATAACCACCAAGCTCAGAAGCAAATCAAGATCAGCCCCTACAGTATTTAAATGTTTCTGCAGTTTTGGCACCTTTGCCACTGAACTTTTCTATTTTATTCTTGCATAAACAAAGGATTCATCTGAAAGTGAGTCTGAAAGCAGTGGTCACCTCTGCAGGATCAACATCTGTTGAATGCACTAGGCCATAGATCCTGTGCATGCTTCTGTCATTTGTCACATTTCTCCCCTGCCTCAGGAAAAGCCCAAGGACAGTGACAGTGATACCTGTTGAGAAACAGATGATCTCTCAATGCTGACAACTGTACTGTAAAATTCCTATTAGGGATAACCTTGCCATACTATTTGACTTTGAAAAGAGCATCTGTCCATTCCTAAATTGAATGATTTGATGGAAATTGTCATTCTTAATATGTTTACCTTCCATTTAATGAGCAATCCCTTTATGAAGAGTGAAGAGAATGCAGCCTCACATGGATTTTGTTACAGTTCATCAAAGAAAATCCTCTTGCAATGTCAGAGCTCCTCTGAGGCAGGCAGCACCAGGAGCTGTAGGTACGCACCATGGAAGAGGGAATTGTTTAAAGTCAGTGAGAAAAGATTAAAGGAAGAAAAAGTCAAACTAGAACTTATCTAAGGCCAGGAAATGCCTCAAGGTACTTTCTGTGGAATTTGCACAGTATTTTGCAGTCTAGTAATATACTGTATGAGGTCTTCCAGTAATCAGGGCTTCTCCTCTCCTGGTACCCTCAAGCCCTTTTTCCTATTGCCTAGGCTTCATCATCATGACAATGTAAAGACAATAAAAAAACATTTTGAGAGATTTTCTTCTGCTTTATGAATCTTTTCTGATCAATTTCTGCCTTTCTATTGAAGCTAAAAGCACAGTTGATGGCAGAATCTGTGTTACTGACTGTGGTTTTGAATGACCCACATATCCTTTGGCTAGTCAGTAAGTGAAAACAGAAGTCAAACAACTGTAAACTATAGACAAAAATCTATTTTATGGCCAGGGAACATGTGATGTGCCTTTTACCGTCCATTATTCCAGTGAATGATTTCCATCAATACAAATGCTTTGGCAAAATTCAATTTCATTACTAAACTGTGGTCAATATCCTGGTCATAAGCACAGGCAGCCGGAATCTGTAGCTGTCACATGGAGGGTTGCATGTTCATTTTGGGAAGTGCTGGGGCCATGTGTCTTGACAATTTCAGTAACAAACCAAGTTTGATGTGCTAATCAGCAAAGGTCAACTCTCATCTTTTCTCAAGTGGAGCTAGAAAAACACTTAAAAAGCTATGTTTGATGAAATATATTTATTTATTTATTTATTTATTTATTTATTGACGATTTATTTCCTGGATCATTAACTCACAAAGAATTTACATGACTGTTCAATCTTCTCTAATTCCTGACCCACACTTTTTTTCTTTTTGCTTTTCTGCCATGTAAAAATATGTAATCAATGCTGCACTTTATAGTGAAAAAAACCTGTATGAATTCTGATACTTTGGTACAATATTTCCTTATTTATAACTGCATATTTTAGACACATTTCAAAACTCTCATTATGAACTCTTGATTTTATTTTCATTCCTAACATATTTCATTCAAAAGAGAAAGGCATCAGATTGAAATTCTAATGGAAATTGAAATGATTCTAAAAAAATAACATTATTGTATTAATAACAAATCATAACCCCTTAAAAATGAGGGTTACTTTTGCTTTTATACAGACCTCACATTTACTAGAAGCATACCTTTTGTTAAGCACAATTAGTTACACATTAAATTGAAGTAAGGTCTCTTTTCAGATACTATGGCCTCAAATTCAATCTGCTTTTTGGAGGTTATGAGAGAAATGGCATGCTGAGTTATTTCTGTATTTTCAAGGGCTACTGGAAATAGTAGAGGCAGCCAGGTGAGGAGGTTAAAATAAGGATAAAACAATTGCTTGGTGAAGCATGATACACAAAAGAAAAATAAATAGGTTTTTGCCTTATCCAGTAGATTGAAGCAGTTTCATGTTCAAAGCTGGTGCAGAGAAAATCACTTGGGATCAAGAAGGGAGTTTTTTTCATTCTAGGGAGACCATGAGCTTCTTGGTTTATTTTCTTTGCAAGAATTTATGTTTACAATCCAATGTGAAGCAGCTTATAACATTTTACACCAGAAAAACAATTTGTTCATGGGAAATGAATGGAACTAAAAGCCATTCTCTGGAAAGGATACTCAGCTGAGGACTGACAGGATGTTTTTAACATGTGCATGTGCGCCTTTGCAGTGCTACCTAAATAAGTCATGTCAGTCAGTCTTCTTCCAAATATAAAATTATTTGCAGAACAATGGCTATATGTAATTGGTAGCAATTGGAAACAGCCTGGAGTCCCAGAAGCCAGAAATATTAAGGACTTGAAGAAGAAACTGTTCTTCCATTCTGAAGGAAAAGCCAACTTTTCCTTTAGTTTCTTTCAAAGACAAAATTTTGCACAGTCACTTAGGCTATCATTCACCAGCCTTTGCACTGAAGCTTCCCTAAGACTTTTTTTGCCATGCATGGTTTTCCCTTTAACGCCTCCTAAATTTTAAATTCACTGCATTTTTAAAAGGGCTTTTATTGCTGTTGTTGTATTCTGAAGGATCTAACAGTAGACAGCTACTCTATGATTGTGTGTTTGCTTACTTTGTGTGGAGTAAGAGTGACATCCAGTGGTTGGCTATTTCAGCCAGATGCATAAATCTCTATTCCAGGCAGGATTTCAGTGAGTGCACTTCTCACAGGGCTTCCCCTTTAGGGGTTCCCGTGAATGGAAAATGAGGGGAAAGAGAAGTAAAATTTATAGTGCAAGAGACTTACTCTGGGAATTTCAGCAAGTGTTGTGCTGAAGTGAGAGAAAAGTATTTATGATTTTAAGTTAATATTTTTTTGTGTGTGTTCATTTCTGTGGTTTAAAATCAGTTCTAATCATTGGAAGGTTGCTTCATGACATTTTGAATTTTACTTTGTATCTGAAGTTCATAGAATCATAGAATATCTCTACCACAGCTGTGCACATAAAAGAAGACATTTTCGTTTGCCATCTGCAATTAATAATCTTGTCATTGAATAGGGGAAAGACAGAGAAGATAATGTGAAGAATTTCTCATCTCTTTTCTTTGCAATATGACATACGTTTAATGAATTGTGAAACTAAAGCATCTGTTATTATACATAAAATAAGCATCCCAGTAACTGCATTCATTCTATACTGTGCAACTTGTTGGACAATTTTTTGATTGTCAAGTCTTGAACAAAGCTCTTAAGAATGAAAAGAAACTTTTATTATTGTTCATCTGAATGACTCATGTTGAAAGGCATCTGAACACAAATTCTTTACAGCATGTTACTGTGCAATTTTTCTTGTAGACCATATATGCTTCCTTTCCAAATAGATGATCTGTCAACTAGAAATGTAAACTCAAATAGCTTTCATTGTATATATATATATATATATCACTTATTTTCACTCATGCCTCACATTCTGTAATAGTCTCTTCATAAGCTCTCAGTAGTAATTATTTCCTTGGTCAGTAAGGACAAAGAACAGTGGTGGTACCTCTACATCTCCCTTGCTGAATGCTTTTGTGCACCCAGTAAGAAATCTTTGTTCTGAAATGCAAAAGCATTTGAAATCATGTCTAAGCTTTGAAAAGGTTGAAGTGCTGGTGCATGGCTTTTGAGTTATGGCAGGCATCATTCCTGAAATAGTGCTCAAAGTGATTAAGATAAGATAGATGGCAATGTCTACAGAGTAGTGAAGAAGTGCTTCTTTATGGTCCCTCTTTGTGGTGTGACTGAAGGAGTCAACAGATTGTAAATCAAAACAGGCAGTGTCTCCATAATTTCTAGCCAAATCCTGGGAATCATGTGAATTTTATTATGAGCTAAGTAAATAAGAAACATTGATTTAATATTGAGAAATTAGCAGTATATTTTCATTCTCTCATGTTTGTGTATTTTCTTGCTTCCCTAAGTACCCTGGTTCCAGTAGTCCATGATGAAATTTCTTTTTATAGGTTATGAAGGAAAACTTTGAACAAAAACAAAAAAGCCCTTGTAGACATTTCAAAATCTGGTGATTTGTGACCAATCTCTTCCAGGGTTAAAATGAACAATACTTTCAAGTTAAAGGCTGAGAACTGTCAGATTTACTGTGAAGTTCCCTAAGGCTGGAAATAGTGTTTTCAGCCGTGTGTGCAGTGAAACATTTACGTGGAGGTGTCTGAGGAAACATGTCAGCAGTTGTTTGGGGAAAATCTTGTCTCTGTCCAAGCCTTTGTACATGTGCAAGCTTATCTTAAAAAAAAAAAAAAAAAAAAGTTTATTTTAGCCCTTCATTGGTGCAGTTGGATGTTTAGTTTAATTTTATAGATATCTTTCAATACATAAGGGGAAAATGGTGTTTGATGTTCTTGGCTTCAGTTGTCATTAGGATGTGAATCCTTCAGTGCAGTCAGGTAGGCAAGTTTGTGGGGAGATGCACTTCAGGGCTGATTTGCTGATGTGTGAAAAAGAGGTGGTTGACTTGCTCCAGTACTTTCGATGTAGATGGAGACACCAGTCAAATGAAATTCTTTCAACATGAAGTGTATGTTTCTTTAAAAGTACTTCACAGCATATCATGCACTGAAGATATAGTCTGAAAAAGCACATTTTTAATTACAGTGAAATTAATACTTTGAATAAAAGGGGGTTTCCATTTGCATTTCATCTATGGCTAGTTCAGATTGTCTTCTGCTCAAAACGCTATCTTATCTTCTGATTTGGAAACCAGTTGCAGCATTCAAATTATTTTCAATTCTTGCTTAATAAAAACAGTGAAATGCAAAAGGCTGTTAAGTACCAAGAAAACACCTTGTGAATTTTTTTTAGGTAACAATGACTGTAAAAAGGGTCACTGAATTTCAATATATATATAAAATTCTGACTTGATAAGCAAGAGGTCTTGCTAATCTGTTTAATACCAAAACTCTCTTATCCAAATCTACAGTGGTTTCAATCCAGAATTACTAGAACAAGTCATAATTTAATAGATGTGTTTGGTCAGAAGAGCATTACAGGGATTTTTATGTTGCCTCAGTGTATTTGACTGGGTTTTCCTGACTTTGCATCTCTGTAGCATACAGGCTGTTATTCATTTGGTCTGTTCCCAAGCTGGCATCTCTAAAACAGTTCTGTCTGAATCTAATTTTTTGCCATTGAAAAAATTCAGATATCTGTTTCTTTCTCATTTTAACCTTGAGCTTTGATCTTTAGTGACAGTTTGGATTTAGAATCACTTCCTACTGGACCACATCAGTAGGATGATTGAAGGGAATTGGAGCCCAAGCTGTTTACTCGGTTGGCCATCAGAAAGTTTCCCTTCAAGGGAAGCATTTCAATTAATGTTATACAAACCACAATGAGAGTGGAGACCAGCCTAAAGCCACATATATGGATGTCAGTTAAAATCAGATGTCAAACATTGCTTTTAATTACAGACCTACAGCTGCAGACTGGTGGTATTCAAAACATGCTGGTGATTTCAGCTTCACTTTGGCACCCCATGATATCTGAAAGTGAAGTGAGAGTCTACAGGTAAAAGTTTATGCACAGGTTCCATGTGCTTCTAATTATGAATATGAAAGGTTTGTTTGTTCATCAACCAGAAATCTAATGAGTAAATAGGCTTCTGTTCTCTTCACTGTGTCTTTAAATGATGGAAATGGCATTCTGGAGAGGGTAAACACAGGGTAAAGATGCCTTAGAGGTCTTCCAGCTCTTCCAGCTGTTTCCTCTATATATCCTGCTTGTGACCACAAGCTCACCCTTTGGGCAGCTCTTTTTGGAGAGCGTGTTATTATTTGAGTGCATACTTGCTTTTTATTAATTGTTTGTGTTTAATCTTCTGGTTATTCACAGATTTCAGCCTCATCTGTAGAGTCCTCAATCGATCAAGACAAATGTTTCTCAGATTTCTTAGATTACTTTTGAGGCACTTTTGTAGAGTGATGAAAAAAAGGACCATTGTGATTTCCAGACAAGGGTGAAAAAATTGTCAAGCTGGCATTGATATGTTATTGTGGAATCTTTCAAATGTAATTGTTTGAATTATTTGCATATACTCCTTTCTGGGTTGAGTGTTCTGTTTACTCTTCCATTTAGCAAACATCATAGTAGCACATCACTCTTTTAGCTTAGTGATAGATACTTTCTGTAACAGTGTTCACAATATTTGAGTTTTTACTTTGGCAAACAGAAAAAAAGATTTTGTTCAACATTAGAAATTTACAGACAAATATATATGATTTCCAATCACAGACAATTTTCAATTTTTGTATTCAGACTCACGAGCCAATTAGGTGTTTTACATTTTTAAAATTTGTCCCTTTCACTTGATCAAAACAAAAAATATTTTTTTAATTTGAATTCTTGATGCATTTTGAGGATCACAATAGCAAGGTGCCTGAAATATTTAAAACCTACAGTTGCTGAAGCAAAACTATGCCTGAAAGCACAAGAGTAAAATCAGCCTGACATGGTACCCTGAACTGCACCTTTGAAAGCAAGGATACCTACAAAGCATTATTGCAAACTGCAAAGTCAGTCAGCAAAAAATTTAAAGTGAAGAGTGTTGAGCTACATAAAGGAAATCATAGAATCATAGGTTGGAAAAGATCTTTGAGATCATCCAGTTCCACCCCCCTGCCATGGGCAGGGATGCCACCTACCCGACCAAAAAAAATACTGAGACGTGGCTGCAATAGATTTAATTTTTGGTAGTAAAGAGATTTCTAATCATGAAATTAATAGCTTTGTTAAATTTTTGGTAGTCTTGTTCCCCTGCAGTGCATATTCCATTAATTTCTTAAGATTAGCACACCAGAAATTTGGATAATCACTGTAAAACTTAGCCCCAAAGACCCCATTTCTGTACAGAACTAATTTTTGGAGGGTTTCTGGGTGCATTCTTTGGAGCCCATGCAAACTGGAGATCAAAACACTTCTGTTTAAAAATATAGGATATTCTTTAATATAGAGTTTTCCCATGAGAATTGTTTTTCTATTTGTATAGAGATGAGCATGTACTATTTTCACAAATATTCCTCTTCTTTGTACCTACCTGGATATATCTGGAGAGAAATAGTCTTTTAAAACTCTCAATTATTTCCCACTAATTATATAAAAGTACTTGGGACTATTTGAATTTCTTGTTATACACACCTGAACATATTTTTTCATTTCCTTTTCAGAACCTGTTTGAAGGAGGTTCTGATAAAGGTTAGATAAAGTGTTAATTGGGTTATAATATATTTGTGAGAGAGATGAAGAGGGAAGACCAAGTTCTTTCTCTGAAAAAAGAGTGGAATTGACTGCATGTCCCAAGCTATTATAATGTAATTTAGTTCAAGTAATTACAGGGCATTTCACTTACAGGAAAAGATTTTTGGGTCCTACTTGAGCTCTTTTGCTCTACTGTAATGACAAACAGTGTCTGCTAATTAAGTTTATATTTAACTGGGCATTTCTCACTTAAGAGCAACACTTTTTGTCATCAAGCTGACATTCAGCTACCTGCCTCTCATTTTTGTCACTGGGCCAGTGTGGTTTTAGGAGATGCTGTGGTGACAGTGAGCTCAAGAGTTCCTGGACAACATTTATGTTAGCTTAAACTAAACTGTTCTTTAGAAAGTCTCCAAATTCAGATACTTGAAGTGTGGAAGATCAGACATCCTCCTTCAGGTCTTCTATTGACTGGGGGGTTTGTAGTGACACGAGTTCTAAGTATTTTCTGTCTTCTGAATTGTTATAGGGTTTCATTTATTTATTTATTTATTTATTTATTTAGTGACTAGAGATGTTTAATTGTCAAGCTATTTTAAATAAGTAGCTAATTTTGACTGTGCTGTTCTGAAATGAAAATTACTGCAAGTAAACAAATGGGATCTAGCATATCTTTTGACAGTAGAAAAATCTAATATGCCGAATCTGTAAATTGTTTAATTCAGGGTAAATGGCTTTATAATGTGATAAAAAAATGCTGTAGAGACTATTGTCCCCTGTTTGTCAACATGCCTGGGCAATATATGTGAGAGCATCCAAAGCAGACATGATTTGTCTCATATGAATGTAAATAGCATTGCTGTGCTGATCTGGGGTTAGTTGGGGCATTCTCTGCTCCTCGGAAAATCTCTTACAATTAATTTATCTGGCACACGCTCATTAAAGTTTCAGAAAAGGGATGAAGTTTCCAGCTAAAGCCATGTTGAGATTAGTCTGGAATTTCCTGGGTAAGGCTGGGACAGTGACCAGGAGGACTTATGTATCTGGGCTGCTTTGACCACCTTGTGGTCTGAGAACCTGGTTCAGACACTTTTCTATAGGTTTGGGTTCAAAATCTTTTCCAACCTCATCCCTTCTTGATGAAAAGCTGATGTGAACAGGAATATTTTTCAAATATAAATAATCAGTTGAAGTTGGCTTTTTAATTGCTACTTCAGTGTAGCCCCACCACTCTGCTTCTTATGCTTGCTATGACCTTTCCAATACTTTCACATTTATGCATAACATTTAAGAAAAGATTGCTGATACTGGAAAGTAGTAGGTATGTGGTGATAACTGCCTGCCCAAGAGATTAAAAGGGCAAATTAATACAAACTGAGGAACACTATGATATATTTAGGACCAATCCATGAAGAGGAAATAATGATAATTAGAAGCTCCCTGAGTATATGGCTCTGAAAACTACAAGGCAGGAAAGGAAGTCAGTAGTAATGAAAGCAATGAAATAAGGCTACTAATGATGATGAGCTGTCAGGTGAAATCCTGGTTGCAGGAAGACCAATGCTGATGAGTGGCAGTTTGAGGAAAAAGCAGCAAATTTTTGGGCTGGTGCCAGCTCAAATGTTACCAGGACCAGCTAGTGACATGAGTTTTGGGAGTTCTCCTTCTTCCAAAATGTGCACAAGTTGACTTTAAGAATGTTGCCCTTTTTCTCTGTGTTTTACTGCAATAAATGGGTATTTAAGTGTAGTATTCTGCCTAAAGTTTCACTGGTGACACTGCTTACAAAGCTAGGTGGTTGTGAGCCAGAAACAAGGTAGAGCTGAAGAGCATAAATAATATGATAAAATGCATAAGTACACAGGTGGGACTCAGAGAGCACCATTAATGAAGAGGGAAGTGATGAGGAGGAGTGAGTTCCTTCTGTTCTTGGAATTTCATGTGATCTCCACCTCTAGAAATCCACATTTTTTAAAATGTACTTAATAAAATTATTTTATAATTATTGTTTTATTCAAGCTTCTATCTAGAAGACAAATTTTATGTGCAGAAAGAATCTCTATCTTTCAATTAAATCACAGTATCTCATGTCTCTCTCAATACACTTGCCTGTGTGTGTTGGTTTCTGAAATACTGAGCAGTGTGGGGGGATGATTAATAGGATGTTTTCTTCCAGCAGTAGAGACAGTTCCAGTTGATATTAAAGTCAGTGACCAGAGCAAAAATTGGTGTCAGTTCTTGTTTGGCTGCCACACATAAGAGAAAGTGTTAGTGATGCCATAGAATTGTGGGGCTAGCTTTTGCTTACATGGAATAATGGTTGCTTTAGATAGCTTGTGTACTACAAGTTGGGAAGATGAGGAGAGATGTGTTAGCACAGGCCTCTCCCAGTCTGTGTGCTGCTGCATGTCCTGCAGGGAGCAGACACTGCCTGCTGCCTGGATTCCCTGTCACCTGCAAGCAGTGAGGAGACTGCTGCCCAGGCCATCCTATTAGCCTTGGACTGGCTCACATGTTTCCAGTCCTTGTGGACTGAGCGTGTTCTTCTTCTCCTCCTTCCTAAAATTTCATGCATCTAATGTCCTATTAAATAACAATCTAAACTGTAAGTAAATGATCCTACCAATTCAATTGTGATAACTGTTCTATTTAGGCTGTTGGGGTATTTGGCATGATCCATCTAACTCCTTTATAAGAGAATAGCAATCCAGTTTTACATCTCCTGTAAAATTAATTACTCTTAGAGTCTTGGAAACACTTCCAAGGCTGCAGTTGCTATGGTGATAGATGTAGTATGGAGATTTAGATAGATTGCCTGAGCAATCCTAGCCAATCATCTTTAAGCTTCACTTACCACAAACCAAACAACTGTCATTTGTTGTTTTTTTTTTTCTTTCTCTTTCACAAATAGTATTATGCCTGATCCTATAATTGAAGCCTTGTGGGCTGTATTCGTAGGGTTTGAGGACAAATCCTGTTTTATGGACCCTATGGTCTCTCTATCTCAACACAGTTTGGAGCATGATCCAATGATTATTTCATATACTTTTTAAATAGTTACATATACTTTTTTGATAATTACTTTATTCTAACATATAGGGATATTTCTGGGTTTTTCTCTGTTGCAGTGTGCACTCAGTGAAGCTGAGTAGCAAACACCAGCACCACTTCAAGCCTTGAGATGCCTCGATGTCAATTGTTTTTAAGTGCTCACCTAGTATTTTTATTTCTAGAGAAGTATCTGTGCTAGATCCTGATGGAATGCTGGCAGTATAGATCCCTGTGATACTAAACACAAAATAAGAGAGATTGTACATTAATTTGTATCAGTTATTCAAGGACATGCTACTTATGGTTATAACACTTGGTCACATATTTACAATTCAGTATTTTTTCCATACCCAATAGCTTTGGGTTTTTTTTTTCTGAACTTCAGCAATTAGCATGAGATGATTGTCCTATGAGATTTTTCTATGCATTCCTTATGACCAGTACAAGAAAACTAGCCTTACTTATCTTCAACTCATAGGTTGCAAGGGGTCTCTCTGTGGAAGTACATCAGTCTCTCAACAGGCTACACAGGACTTGATATTTAAAGTTATGCTTTATATCCAGTGCTATTGGATATATATATATTGTAGTGTAGAGAGTATTTCCTATGATCCAGGAGGATATAGTTACAGTAGTTATACCCTAAACAGACCAGGACATAGAATCATGGAATGATTTGGGTTGGAAGGGACTTTAAAGATTATCTAATTCCAATCCCCCTGCCACAGGAAGGGACACCTGCCCTACCTGGCCTTGAACACTTTTAGGGATGAGGCATCCACAATGTCTCTGGTCAACTTCTTGTATCTCATCCCTCTCACAGTAAGGAATTTCTCCCTAATATCTAATCTAAATCTACTCTCTTTCAGTTTAAAGCCATTCTCCCTTGCCCTATCACTAAATATTATCATAAAATGTTGGTCTCCATGTGTTTTATTGCCTGCCTTAGGTACTACAAGGCCTCTGGAAGGTCTCCCTGCAGCCTTCTCTTCTTCAGGCTGAACAACCCCAACTATCTTGGCCTCCTGTCTTCGTAGTAAAGATACTTCAGCACTCTGATCACCTTCATGGACATCCTCTGGACTTGCTCTAAGAGGGCCATATCCTTCTTATGCTGGGGACCCCAAAGCTGATCCCAGTACTCAAGCAGGGACTCATGAAAGTGGAGTGGAGGAGAAGAATCACCTCTCCTGATGCTTTCAGTGTTTCTATTCTTACTTGGTGTTTGTTTTATCTCTCTGGCATGAGCAGAGGGTTTTTTCAGTGACAGATAGTGTCAAGTAATTAAATCCTTTCTGAATAGGTTGTGTGGATTATTTTTCTTAAGATGTTCAGGTTATTTCCTAGAAGACTGAAGCCGAGCAAGATACTTTGCAAGAAAAACAAGATGGAGTTGGAGCTTAGCAGTGGGGAGGCAGAACAGCACTGAAAGATGCTCCCCAGGGCTGCAGCAGCAAGCCTGCCCTAATGTAGGTCATTGCCTAGAATGAAACTTTTCCTCAGGGCATCTGTGGAAAAAGAGACAAGCATGGAAATTTGGCTGATACAAATGCAGTCTGAGATAACAGATTTACAACCACTGTTCTAAACAGCACTATCCAAGGCCACCCAACAGCACTTTAATATTGAGCTTTAAGCAGAATTCTCAGTGAGTAAATATTCTGCAATAATTGTAGTTAGCGGTACATTACTAAATATCCTGCAAAGAATGTAAATAGCAGTACATAGAGGCAAAAAAATCATCTGGAGCAAAGACCTGGAGTGAAAGCTGTGCAGTGGTAATATGTTTTTAATGTCTTTGCTGCTAAAAGCTTTAGACAGCTGGATAATGACTTATCAAAAAGCCTCTTGGAGTAATTCCACAGTCCTGTGAACCCCTAGATTTGGGCTTTTTTCCCCCTAAAAAATGCCATCAGCTATTTAGTTTCACACTGGTTGGCCAAGCAGCATGGACTAGCATGGGAAAAAGTCAAATAATGAGATGTTTTATTTTGTCACAGCACTTGAGAATATAGGACAGCTGGCAAAATGTGTCAGAGTGTGATGCTTTGCTCCAGGAGTTCCACGAAAGTATTGCTTGGCAAGCGGCCACACAGGCACTCAGCACAGCGGCTCCTCCAAGGGCCAGGCAAATCTGCCCCGTGATGGAGGTTCAGGGAGAAGATGCTGGTCCTAATCAAAGCCAAGATTCTGAATTTGTGAAACTATTTTATTAAGATCATCAGTAAACCTGCTGGGTAGTACAGCAGTTAGTTTGCCACTCTTGGGGTGTGAACAATAATTTTCATTTCATTTATTTACCCTAGTCTGCCAGGAGTGAGATTAAAATGATCTTTTACACAGTGAATGAGACACAGAATTGTTATTCTCCCAAAACGCACTTTGAAAATGTCCAAACACCCCAGAAAGTGATCAAATTTTTGTCTTCATAAAGTTAATAGCATGTTATCCACTTAACATTTATTCTGGATTAGGGCAGGAGAGCTCAGAAAATTGCAGGATAGAAACCTCACTTTGCTGCTTATATACTTGGTCTAAGAGTGGCTCTATTTTTGCAATAGCCTGCTGTTCTTTCATTTCTTTAACTGTAAATTTTATACACCTGCACTCTGATTTGCTTCCGATCTGAGAATTTTCTCCTTATGTGCTTCACAAAAAGATGCTCATTTGCTCCCTCCTACACTTTCAGAATAACAACTTTGCTACTTTGTTTTGTTTTTTCGTGGAGTTTTTGTTAGCTAAATCTGCTCTCAAGCATTATGAGGTGATTGTCTCCAAAAGAGTAATTTTTCTGCACTGAAAAATTATAATAAAGATTGGCTACAGTCCTAGTCTCTGACTGAAAGTCAATGCAAAGCTTATTTCTCTATGTACTGCTGCACATATGCTGCAAAATCCTTGTCAGGCTTCATATCCTAGGCACAAAAATTATCACACTAAACATTTAGTTTTTCGGCTGTGGAAGAGACATCAGGAAGGGTTCTGCCCTTTTCCATCCTGTTATTTCCATGTCTTTCCTGCTGTCTGAACAAAGTGATGCATAGACAAGTCTGTATTTTCCCATCCATTTTATTCTTTAGTGTTGCTATGGGTAAAATGATGGTATTTAATAATAAAATAATTTTTCTGAACATCTTGGAATCAAATTGTCACATGGGTGATGAGTCCAAGGCCCAGTTGGATTGGGTGCTTTTAAAGGCTGTGTTTCCCAGTAGTTCCAGGCTCAGGTGATGCCCTCACCAAGCCATGGAGAGGTGCAGGACATTGGAAGTGACATAAAGGGATTTGATGAGCAGGAAGGGGCTACAGGCACACAGATGAAGCAAGAGTGGCACAGAGTAAAGAAAAGAGTAAATAAGATAAGGCAAACCCAGAGTGTTAAACAGGCTTAGAAAGATTTTATCTGAGTGGGTTTTTTAAAAGATGTAAATATGCTTTTGCTTTTACTTCACAGGGTTTTTAATCTCAGGATCTGTCTTTGCTTGTGTTGCAGCAGGAAGATGGGAACTGGAGCATTTATTCATTTCTGTGAAATACTTAAAAATATATAAGGCAAATACCTGCCTTTGTGTTACTCAGTTATGATTGAAATACATTAAAATAACACCTATATATTCAAGCTATATTAATGATGTAATCTTAATAGAATTTAAAGGAAAGATTATTTTAAGCTGAACTAAATTTTGCCAAACAGAATTCTCAAATAATCATTCAACTGCAGTCATAAAAGTTGATTAGGTAAGTGATTAGGACAGTAGGTTACTTCTATTTCTTATGGTATGATAAAGGTTATTAACAATATGGTGATCAAGGCTGACACTCTGCAGAAGTTTATCACAAATTTTAAAAAATGCAATGTACAGATAATTAATTATTTACTGGTATTTACACAAATGAAATATTTTTTAATAATATTTTTTTTCTAAAGCTATAAAATTAATCAGGAAAACAATGTGAACAGAAAACGGTGGCATGCCTTTTTATGGCTGAGAATTTTGCTTCTGGTTTTCTTCAGAAGCAGAAAGAGGGCATGTCAACAGGTATGTAGAGTGTAGGGATTGCCACTAAAATATGTAATTTTAAATTATGTGAATAACTACTATTGTTTGGCATCAACTTCAGTAAGCATTCTCTTCTATTAATATTATATGTCTGTGATTTTTAGATCCCGCTCGACCTTACTAGCTTTTATTTTTCTTTTTTTTCTTGGTAATTCCATTAAGATGGGATATTTATTTTGGAGGAAATTTCATATATTTAAAGCTAACACTTGGAATTTGAAGAGTTTGGTTTCACAGTACAGTAACTAGCATCTGATAAAAGCTGTTTTAAATATGGCCTGAGTTAGAAATGCCTTAGAAAATTGTTATTGCATAACCATTTTGTTGTTGTTACAGCACTGTACTGTTCCTCACAAGTAATTGGAAAACATTGATTTAAAAATTATGAGATCTGAAAACAGAGAGCAAGTATCAAGTTTAATTTAATTTTTTTATTTCCTTCCTTGTCAACAATGTAGAAGATAAACTAATCACAACTTAAAAAGCATTAGCAGCATCTCTTATATCTGACACTCTTTCAAGTACCAGTTGGATCTTCTGAAGCCTCTTTTAACCTTAGTTGTGCTGAAGCCTGCTGCTACAGCTAAACAAGCAAAGCTCCAGGCAGGCTATCACAAGCCCAAATAGAGCCTGACAAGTCATGAATACTGTTCACCAGCCCAAAACCCAGCCAGCAGCCTGATGGAAGCAATGTGGCCACCCTTACCTGCCTCCACCTCTGGAAATCACAGCAGGATCTCCTTCACCTCATGAGAAGAATGGGGAAACCCATTATTTCACTCTTATTCTTGTGGCTGTAATAAGCATCAAGGGTTGACTGGAAGAAGACATACCTTCATCTTTCTTCTTCTTGCTCCACACAGCCCCTTCTGTTGCAGGGCCTTTCTGATTCAGCTCACCTCTCCAAACAGGTCATCACTTCTCTGTGTATTCAGGTCTCATTTGCTTATCAGTAAAAATCTCAAGAGATCCTGCAGCTTTTCTTTGCAACTATAAGGGAACCCTTGAAACCTGTTCTGAATTAATAAGGACATCAGAACACAAAGGGAAAATACAAAAGAACTCAAGTATTTTTAGTGATGTCTTTAAATGCTGTACCAGGTTAATCTCAAGGCAGAGATGACTGTGAGTTTGGATGCCCACACTGGAAAATGGGGCACCAAGTGACCAAGTAACAGCATGATGCTTATAGCTTACCTTTGGGCTTACCTTTGACAATTGAGTGCCATGTTCTGATTTAGAACTAATAGCATATTTTTCTCCTGCTTTTACATTAGATCTGGCTTTTTATGTCAGAGATGTGTTTAAGTGCTGAGGCATTCAGAATCCAAACAGAGCATTGCTCAGGGCATCTAAACCACTTCATGCTACTATAGGAAATAGTTTTGTTTGTTCTCTGTGTTAGTTACTGCCTGTTCCACTTCAGGAGTTTAATTTATCTTTCAAAAAGTTCCTATAAATCAGTTTAATGAACTGGAACTTAAAATCAATTATTTCTTAATAATTGAAATAATATCCTCACATCCTACAATATCTCATATATTTAGATTTCTATCTTAATAAGCTGTGTCCCAACCCAAATATCACTCAGACGGTTTGTAAGGAGGTACACAAGAAGTAAGGCACTTACTCATCACCAGAGAAAGAACGTCATTTAATTCAGGTTCCAGATGAGCTCAGAAAACCATTCAGTTTTGCCTAGACTGGCATTTACAATAGTTAAAGAGAGAGGCTTTGGAAGGGAATATTTTAGCAAGGATTGTATTTGAGAAATATATTATTTTTGTGATGGAAAAAGGGCTCATTTTTTTGCCACTGAGGAAATGACATCTGGCCTTTCACAAGAAAAAGATTAGATCATCTTGAAGTAGGAGGAAAACAGAAACATAGAAAAAAAAATACAAATTTAACAAAACAAAAGAAAGGGACATTGAAAATTTTTAAACAGTATAGGACTTTTTTTTAACTTCATTATTTGTTCTATTTTAGATTTGGTGCTGTATTCTGTCTCTCTTTTTTTTATTATTTTCTTATTTTCTTCTTTTTTTTCAACAGCACAGCTGACCTAGTTCCCTTCACTGTCATGCACATCATGTGCAGCTAACTTACTCATGCAGAGTAATATTTTGTGAGAGCAGTTTTCACTTTAGAATAAATATCTATTATGAAAGGATAGGGAAGAAATGTATCCTAATCCAGGCATTTTGCCATAGATAAGGTTCTAAACCTCACAGTATTCAACTGTGACTTTCTCAGTATCAGAAAAAGGTGAGGCCATTTCCATGACTGCTTAAGTGAACCAGCATTGATAAATACATGGAATACTTCACAGAGTACCTGTCTTCAAATAATTATATTTTTGATGTACTTTATGTATATGTATGAGTGTCCTTCTGACATCAGCAATACTAATAAGGGTTATTTGTATTTACAAATGTTTTCAGGTTGGGTCTTTATTTTCCAAGGCACTGGAAAATAAAGGCACTGGAGATTTTTTAATCCTGCTGTTTTAATCCATAGAAAATAAAAATAATAAGAACTCTCCTGAGTGTGATAAGGCCTCTCTATTCTTCATGATGAACATTTTTCTGAAAATAATGCACCTACAGCTTCTGAGCCTTAGAAAGAATCAGATTGTCCAACAACAGGGATCAGATTCAGATGAGACTATCTGTATAAGTAATGCATTCCTGATTGTTATTTTAATAAAAATAATAATAAATAATAATATAAATAAAAATAATAAAACCATAAAAATAGCTCATAAGATGCTATGTTTCTTTAATTAATTTCATAAATGAGAATAATATAAATATTATATTTACACAAATAAACACATTAAAGACTATAAATTATTCCAGGATATTTTTATTTGGTTCTATCTATTTGCCATTTTGTTCATTGGCCCTGAGAATTGACTCCTGATAGAGGTTTCTGCACGTCAGAAAAATACTCAGGCTATTAAAATACATAAAATTATGCTAATATTATACTTTTTGCACAATGCTTTGCATTTAATTTAAATGATGTAAACCAAAATGTTGTTAAGAAATTATTTCCCCTTTTCTTTAATTTTCTATTTGGGTTTTCCTTTTGGAGCAGTGAATTTAAAAAGAAGAATATATTTCATTAAATATAAGGGGTCATTTATTTACTTTTAAATGGGGTGATTCCTACAGAAGGCTTGTATCCTGAATTAAACAAGGAGTGACCTATGACAAAATATATACTCCCCAAAAGTTAAAAATATGTAAAAATTAAATTGCTTGAGGACATGTTTTTAGAAGTGGAATCTAATAAAAGCATAATAAAGAACTGGACAAGATAATGAAAGTCTGGCATCTGTTGAGTTTCAGTGAAGGGAGAGAGAGCCTATTTTAATATTCATAAATTGAGCCATGAGCCAGCCAGGAACAGGTTCCTTCATCTGCCCACCTTGACTGATAGACTGCTTGGAAGAACCCAAAAGGAGATGATGTTGAACATCTGTCTTGGCTCAATCCATCTGTCTGGGAGGCTCAGGTCCCTGTTTCCAGCTGCTGTGCCCTGGGGCCAGTTCCAAGCAGCCCACAGTGGCTGTGCTCTGGCTGTGCATGCCCTGGGAGGGTGCCAGGGAGAGAGGCTGCTCCCTGCCCCAGCACCAGCTCCCGGCCTCCCCCTTCCTGGAACAAGGATCCCCAGCAGGAGCCAGGCTGGTCCTGGAGCAATTGCCTTTAATGGCACCCCTGTAGTGCTCTCACGGTGTGACCTGTCTATCCTAAACTCAGGGCTTTAATTAAGGGCCTGTGAAGCTCACTCTGCAGGCTGGCTATCACTTTTAGGTGATGGTGGGCATGGAGTGATGCTGATGTGAACACCCAGACAGAAATGTTAGGTATTTACTGGTTGGTATTTCGTGAGCTCTCTGGCCAGGGGGAGCTGTATAAATTCTTTCTTTAATCTCAATGTAAAAATTTAGCATTTATCCAAAGAGAATAACTCCCCTTTAGTACTAAAATCAAGTATACTTTTATCAGAAATGTGGAGCCAAGTATTTAAAATATTAATTCTTATCTTCCAGTGAAGACCCTGAGTGTTTTTGTATCAGTTTTCTGCAGGTTGTAATATTTAAAAATTTTACCTCTGCTTTGTGACCTGATGTAGATGGGGTTTGAGTCAGTCATATCTAATATGCACAAGCTAAAGTACCAGATAACTTTTTTGTAAAAGTTATGCAGACTGTGGGTGTTGCACAAGTTGTGAGCCTAAGTAGTGTCAGGCAAGAGATAGATACTCTGTGAGTAGAGAAGGGAGATTTTTTTTTTTTAATATCACAGCACTTTATTATTATTGATAAGAGTAAATAATTAAATACTGAAAATAGCATTCTGGAGGTAGTGATAAGTTATAAAAATAAACCAGAGAGGGTTTTTGTCCCCTTTTATTTGTAAGCATGACTCCATTTACTTAATTTCAGCTCCTGAAAAAGCTTTGCTAACACGAATTGATCAGCTGAGGCAGGGGATGGATTGTTCTCCCCTGGATATCACTTCAGAGCAACAGGAATTTCCTGCTCGCTTCAGAACTCTGATAAAATGTTTTTATACAGAATTCTACCTCCTTTTACAATGTCAGGCTATGACCTGTAGCAACTTAGCTGTCCTATGAACATACCCTTTCACATTCTGGCTCTGGGTAAGTGTACTGCATGGTGGATTCTGTTTGGAAGGAAGGCTGACAAAGCAAGGAGATTCTTATTATCTGCTTGCCTTTCCATCCTGAGGTCAGTGTCTGTTCTAGCATCTCATGGAGAAAGCTGGGTGAGTAGTTTTAGAAAAGATAGGAGTGGCACAAAGATTTGACAGCTAAAGTGCTCCCCTCGTGCCAAAAAATGAGGCAGAGCTAAAGCATGTCCAGACTTGAGTATCAGGATGTCCTCAGGCCCATCTGAGGACCACCTTATATGTTTAGCTAGTCCCAGGCACTTTTTTAATGATTAAAAATGCCATTCTGCAGTGATAAAATTCACAAGAAGCTCTGCAAACAAATCCTAGCACTTCAATGAATATATGGGAGAAGAATATATGAATATATAATATGTATATATGGGAGGTTTCTATGAGCAATATTTTTTTACCTGTTCATTTATCCACAGTGTCTCAGCCCAGATGAACTCTGCTTTTGATTCCTATGACTTGAGACCTTGCACATCTGTACTGCTTTTTCTCTGGCCTACAGCACAACTCTGTCCCATGCACTTCTCCTGACCTATTTTTTAACTCTCAACTCAATTAGTGGATTTCCTTTTTTTTAAACACCTACATTGGTGAAAGCAATAGAAAATTTATTCACTCCCACATTAAATAGGTTTGAGTGTTGATTTGCAACCACAGCTCTGAATTGCATTTGATCTGCTTATGTGTTTTGATCTAGAACTGTTTTTTTTAAAGTTTGATAGTGAGATATCCAACTCTTTGTTGATTGTTGTACGTGAGGTATAGACAGGACAGAGTAGGGATAACAGTGACAACCAGTGGTGAAAACACTCCTGTCCATTCTTGGGTCTTCCTGGGGAGGCTTAGCACTGGCAAGCAGAGGACTTCAGCTGGATTGAAAAATGGGACTGATTTTTTGAGTTTAGGGAAAAATATTTCTGGGTAGATTTTCACAGCTCTATATTTGGGGCACCAAAATTCCTGGCCCGATTTTCAGAAGCACTAGAGCAGCTGAGAGCGAAGGAGAGGTTGCCCAGCACTGCATAGCTGACCATCTGGCCTCCAGGTATTGCTGTTAGAAAATAATCTCAAATCAGAGATCACCTTTGAGAATGCTGGCATTAATCTCAGTTTTACAGATTTTTCTAGATGTACTCCAAAGGCTTTTTCCCAACTTATTTATTTTAAATTAAAGAGGAGTACATTTAGATCAGATATTCAGAAGAAATTCTTTACCCTCAGGGTGGTGAGGCACAGAAACAGGTTGCCCAGAGAAGTCATGGATGCCCCATCCCTGGATGTGTTCAAGACCAGGTTGGATGACGTTATGAGCAATCTGATTGAATGCAAGGTGTCCCTGCCCATGGCAAAGGGGGCTGCAGCTAGATGATCTTTAAGGTCTCTTTCAACCCAAATCATTCTATGACTCTGTGATTCTGTTTGCTGGCAATGGTGGATGGAAACACTAGTGCAGACCTTTGAAGACATAAAGCTTGACAGAAATGAAAATCATACAAAAGTTTTCTGTTTGTCTTTTTGTGAAATACCAGTTTTGTTATGGATGTAAATCACACAGAATGTAAACAACATGTTCTTGTTACTGCGGGGGACTGAGTGCCTGAGCAGAAACTGTGAGTGCTATTCACGGTGACTCCCTCTTTTCTAATTGTTGAGCTCATGCAAGTACATGAGGCAATTGAGGTTTATTCACTGAAATTAGTGACTTGTGTAGGCAGGTATATCTAATGCCTCTGATTTTATGTTTACTGGCAGTATTGTTTCAGTTGCTGCTTTTTTTCTGTGGAAAAGTTCAGCTCCCAGGCTGAAGAGTTTCCAGAAGCAGCAGAGGAGGCACACCTGCAAGCACAACTGCAGAGGCAGATCCCTGCAGCAGCACTCATCTCTTAATCATGCTAGAGCATCGTGTCTGTGCACATCCTGAAGAAGAGGATTTCTCCTTTTTTCTTAGCAGTCTCATTTTGAATGTCACAGCCTGTTACTGGCAGCCTGATTCACACCCTGAGATTTCCCAAATATCTTGGTGCTTCCTGCTGGCACCTCTGAAATGCTTGGTGAAATACTGAATGTGCAAGGTGATGTGTCAGTACAGAGGATCAGGTCTAAATGCCAAGGAGATGTTACACTGTCGGAGACTCAGACAAACTGTACCATGAACCAAGCTCTAAATTTGGATTTAAAGAGAAATGCTTATTTTTTACTTAATATTAAGACTGTTATTGTTTGGAAAAAACCCAACCGGTTGCTGCTTCCACATTGTTTTAAGCATTGGTAGGCCTGCCAATTTATTGTTATTAATTTAACATGTAAGAATTGTCTATTTTATTCTTTCTGCTGTTTGAGACATTCAGTGAATAAAGAAATAACCTTGAATTATCCAAGTGTTATATCTGTACCAAGCTGTTGTAAATTGTACAGTAGAATACTACCCACATTTCAAAAATATCTAGATGTTTTGTCTTGCTTGGTTTTTTTTTTCTTGTTTATTTGCTCTTAGTTAGATCAAAAGTAAAATTAAAAAGACCTGACAGGCAAACTAGAGAGGCAAAAGAAGAGGAGCTGCCACCTGCTCTAAGTTTTAGATGCTCGATTACATGATCAGTTGTTTGATTCCTTCTGTGATGACTCTGCAATCTCAGTTTTGTTACATGAATACAGCAGCTCCAACCCTTTATGAGCATACTTGGTCTCCTTATTTTTCCATCCTTTATACCCTATCCATTACAGAAATCAGGTAATTGAACAGAACAATAATAGGTAATAGTCTCTAAAGTTCAGTGGGATTTTTTTCAGTAGCTGTCTGAAGTCTTTGTAAAAGACTAGAAGTGGCATTAATAAATACCCTGCTATAAGTGGTAGGTTAAAACTCACAGTAAAAAAAAAAAGAAAAACAAAGAAAAAAATAAAAGAGGGCAGCACAGTACAGTACAGTATAGTTTATATATATTTATATAAACTATAAATAATTTATAGTTTGGAAAATCTTTCAAATCCTCCAAAGCTTCCTTTCCATGTCCACTCTTTCATTTGCTCTTCCCCAAGTCATTGTTTTTATGCATTTTAAATTGTGTCTGTGTTCCATTCTGACCTTGGCCCTTGCAGGTGATGGACACAGCCAGTGTGTTGCTCATTTGTGAGTTACCCACTCCTGCAGGCTCGCCCCTTGCACGGGGTGTGCCAGCGCTGCAGAGGGCACGGCTGGAGATGTGACAGCACGGGCAGTCCCTCGGGGCCACCGGGTCAGCACCAGTGAGACCAGCCTGACGGGCACCGAGTCACACCAACTGCTCCATCCCAGCCGAAAGGTCACATTCGGTTGCCTCTCCAGTGGAGCTCATGTATCTAAAAAATCATGTTTTGTAAGGAATTACAAGCAGCAAGGCAAAAATAATCTGTTGATTATAAAAAGGAACAGAACTTGGAGTTTTCAGGGGAAAGAAACACATCCATATCTAATTCTTTAATACAAGCATGAGAACCAAATTCATTTGTGATGAGTAGAGCATTGAAAAATAGCCTCTTATACACAGACTCACAAGGGACTCCTTGAATCTATCTGGGCCAATGTAAAAGATAGAAGCTAAGAGAAATGTAAGCAAATGTAACAGGAGTTTAAGTCTAAACACAGGTCCTTCATCTGCATTTTTACTTTTTTTAAGAGTTTGGTGCAATAATCCAATAGGAATAACAGCAGAATATGTAATTTTGATAGATTTTATAAACATCATGCCATGTCTTGCCTTTAGGACAGGGGGAGAAATTGGAAACCCAGATAAAACTGAGGATAAGCAAATTGCATGTTTATAGCTCTAAACATGAAAGTATAAGCAGCCAGTCAAAACTTAAGTCAAAGAGTTACATTCCTCAGCATATATAGGTATAGAAATAGGTGTGCAATCACTATGGCATTCTCAGGACAAGGAGTTCTTCTGGCCTGTAGCAATATTTTAATATGCTGATGGTATGATTTTTGGGGGAGAAAGATTCAAAAGTTTCTTGAAAGACTTTAAGGGAATGGAGTTCAACAAATACTAAAAGACAAAAAATCCCACAATCTTGTAAGCCAGGAGGCAGCTGAGATCAGGGTGACTACAGGGGCATCAAGTACCAGGCATCAGCTGGGGCTCACTAAGTTAGTGGCTGAAGTTCAGCCTCTTTCCAGCTCTTTTGAATTATTTCTTGAAGTTCAGAATTTGTGTGCAGCATGGCTTGATGCACTTTTCTTGTGACGGGAACATATGAAAACTGTGCTCAGCTTTGGTGAACCAGTAAAAAAGTGTACTTCCAAGAAACTTGGAAATCAAAATACCTGATATTCTCACCTTCATGCTTTTTGCTTTAGAAATCAGAGGGCTGTGTCTAAGACCTTAAAACAGTCTTTTCTTTGCATTTAGCAGTTTGTCCCTTCTTCTTACAGATGATGTAGCAGGGACTATGTTAATATGTGTACCCATTGTGTCCCTTTTACCAGTTGAGGGCAGGTTACAGGTCACCTTAAGGTTTTAATTTGGCTACAGTTTTGACTCTGATCCTACAACTCTGTTTATAAACAGTTGAATAGTAATGTATGCTTTCTAGCTCAGTTTATCCTTGCAATTAGCTACTCAAGTCTATAGATAATGTGTTTTTATTGCCATGTTGACGAAGAGGAAGATCCTCCATGTTTCAGGAATGTGGTTGAAGTACATAAAATTCCAAGCAGCCATAAAAGCAACCGTAATCTCAAGTAAAACCTCATTGCTTTCTTGGAAATATATTTACAGCAGCTGAGCCTCTTTGAAGAAGCTGTTATGTCCTTCCCCAGGAGTCGATTACAAGGATTAAAACTTGGATATTTTCATCTCGTTATTCACCAGGATAGTTCATTAATAGGTTGAAGCTACTCTGGAATAAATGTGTTGTGTCCATGCAAAGCTAAGTGCTGACTTTCTCAGGATGGCTCTAGGAATAGCCTATAATAGACAATGAGTTACATAGTGGACTGACACAACTGATTTTTTAAGGAACTATTAGATTTCTAGTACCTTGAGTAAGTTGCCAGCAGCCCAGCAGCTCAGGACAAAAATCTTGCTTTGTTTCTTGTTATGAAAACCACTTGATGTAACTACTTCCTTTTTTTTTTTTTTTTTTTTTTTTGTTCGGCAGTGCATATTGTAACACTGAAGCAAATAAGCAAATAAAAAGCCATAGCCCTTTGCTATCACTCTGATTTTTGTACCTTTATGGGTTCTTCCAAGCATCTATACTCATCTTGTACATAATCAACTCTTAAAAGTTTGCTGCTGAAAGAGGAATTTTATCTGAATATCAGGATGTAGATACAACCACCTTGGAGTTATCCATCCATAACAGAAACAAGCATCACTGCTGTGTGTTAGGAGTTGTTTGTAATCATCTCCTTTCTAATGAGATACATTAAATTTCTGGTCTTTAGCACATAAACATATGCCCAAAAGTGTCTGCTTCTTTCTTTTCACAATTTCCAACTGGTTAATGGTATGATGCTATTCCACAAAAATACTTTTTAGTGGCTGACATTTTATATCATTTTATATAGTTAAAACAGGAGACATAGTGGATTTTGTTTTGAACTGATTCATGATATAGTTTTTGAATGTTTGAGTGTGAGTCTCTGTACTTCAAGTTTCTTCTGATAATGGATGCTTGAAGTAACAATTATGTAGATATGTGAAAATTAAAAAATAATAGAAACATATTTTTAGACCTCTAGATGAACTGAAATATTTTAAGTAAACATTGCTTTTTGCATTTTATGTATACTTAGATATATGAATAATTCCTGTACTAGAAAGACTTCTAAGATTTTTGTTTACATTTATTAATTTCAAGACAGGCAAGTTTGCTCTTGCATTATATTTTCTGGACAGATATTTCATGGCAGGCAGCAGTTTGTTGAGTGTCCCGTCTTATGGACACAGACTTTTTATTTTTAAGTGGAACAGTGCTGTAGGCATCTATCTCTATGAAAGAATGAAAATGCATAAAACAGGAAATGGTACAGAATATTTAAAAGCTTGTCAGCCTGTCAGGTTTTGGCTGTCTTTCTGGTTAGATGTCCATCATTTTCTATCTTCTCATTTAAAAAGCAGAGAATGAAAAAGAACAAATAATGGATTTACAGCCCTTTGTTTTCATATGTGAAAGCTGCTTTGGAAGGAAATGGAGAACGCCTGTTGAATATTTGGTTGTGCTTTCAAAGAAGAAGAAAAAAGATGGGTAAAAGGATGCACAGTGAAAGAAGGAAGAAATTGGTGGCTTCTCCTAAACCACATATTTGTTGTATAACAAGAATTAAGTAACAAACAGTTAAAGTTTGTTGTTAAAGTTGTCTCTGTTCCCTGTACTTCCCAGCATTTAGTGATTGACTGCAGCTTATATTGAGTTGTGCAAGTAAGAGAAGACTTAGCTAATGCATTTTCTCAGAGATGTGATGACATTCATTACACAATAATTTTGCCTTACAAAAATCTCCTCAGACTCAGGTTCCTCTGAATTTACCTTTCATGTTCTTCTTATGAACACTGAGCACAAAAGAGCAAACGGATGAGAAAGAGACATTAGCAAGAATGTCATATAATAATAATATAATTATAACTTCATAAAGCCTACCCTCCTGACTTTCATTTATTACAGCCCTTTTCTTTTATAATAGTTGATTTTTAGACAGTGTAATTCATACACTGACAAGTTGTAAAGAAAGGCTGCAAGCACAAAAACAGGCTCACAACCATAAAGAAAAAAGAAATAGAAAAGAGTACACTAAAGTAGGCCACTTCATACAGCTTGAGTGTTCTTGCAACTTTTTCTAGCTTCTCAGCTTGTAAATTACACCCATTTCGAACTTTCATAAGTTCACACATCTTTTGGAAGGAACATGTAGAACTGAAAGAGCCTAAATTATACCTTGAAAATACCTCTAAATTTGCACCTATTTATGTTTACTTTTGCATTTGTACATAGTTATGGACATGTATACAATCATACTGAGAGAAGTCTACAAAAACACTGTGTATATGAAAATATACCATCCCATCTGATGTTGCACAATAGTGGCAAAAACTCTAATCATTTTTCTTTATCCAATATTTTAGTGTATTAGAGAGGAGCAGAAATTTCCTTGTGGTAAATAAAAATCATTGTCCTTTTTTCTTTTTGGCCATTTCAATAGCTATTTTTGAGTTTTTCTTTATACCTTGTTTTATGTGAGACAATTACATTGTAGAAAATTGTCTACAGTAATGACTGCAAGTGTCTGGATAAACTTGTGTCAAAAAATTCCACTGTCATTTGGAAAGGTTTGGTCTATGACTGAGTGTCTCCATATTTCTCCTGTATTATTCATCCAGGGAAAGGATGGTGAATTGATGGGCAACTGGAGGAGAATTTCTTCCCCAGCCCATCATGGTTTGTTTCAACAGCTATGTTGTTAAATCCTCCTTTCAGTCTCTTAATTTAGTGCTGTCCCATTTTTCCCTTGGCATTGACCTTTTCTAGATGAGAACCTGATGCTGTCAACAAGCTGATGAATTATGGCTGTTCTGAGTGGAAATGACCATCAAATATAGGCTGGTTTACTCATCTTCTTCTCCAAAATTCCCCATGACAATACTGGAAGAAAATATTTCTTACAATACAAGCTATTTGTCTTAGTCACGCCTTGGGGCATCTGCCTTTCTTATTGATACTGGGTTACTTTAATCACAGATGCTGTACAGGAGATAAAAGATGTCTCTCTGTGTTGATAAAGCAAGGAGTTATTGCTGGTGTTTAAACTGAAGCCTTCAAGCAATTTTTACTTCATATTTGAATCTTAAGGGAAGGTAGATGCTGAGGATTAGGTGGGGAGGAGATTATGCTCTGGAAGAACAAATATCTCATTTCAGTGATACAAGGATTCTGGCTGAGTTTCCTTTAAAGCCAAAGATGTACCCAAGCCAAAAATTACACATTTCTGTGAAAGTTCAGAGTTTAAATGAAACAGAAAATCACTTCTCTCTCCTTCATGTGTCTGTGAGGATACTTGACCATAGGCTATAACATATGATGGCTCTTGGTGGGCTGCAGACCATTCCCAGACCAAACCCATAGGTACAAATTTGGCTTTCAATAATATTTCTAAAATAATTTTTACTTCTTTTATTCAGAAGAAGCAGAACTTTTTTAGTGGTTCAACTCTTGAGCATTTAGTGAAGTTTTCTAGTTTTGGAATGAGCATCATAAAGACAGTTTTGAAAATTAGTTACCTTTTCCAGGCTGCTGCCTCAAACTTTCTCTTGTGTTTAAACAACCTCTACTCACTCATCCCCAGTGTAAGGGTTATGTTTCTGATCTTTACTATGGGCTGCATTTCACAAACATTAAGTCATTTTTTTGAGTCTAATTGTCCAACTTTAAATAATATTTATCGGAAATGCTCATATCAAGGAAATTTGTTCCATCTCGGCTGTGTCCCACTGAGTTGATGACTATGAATTGTAGATAGTGGTCAAAAGAAGAATAATACCAGAGCACTGCTTGCAACATAATAGTAGCTTATATGTAAGAAGGAGAGAGAAATATATTACTTTTCCTGACTAGTATATGTAAGTAATAATTTAGTATCATTCTTGCAGTTATTATTTAAAATATTCTTTTATCTGACATCATTGTTTCATCTTTCAAATAGTAAGTTTATGAAAGAGCATGTGCTCTGTGCTCTGCCTTCCATAAAAAATATATTATTGCCTTTATTAAATTATAGATTATATGGCCATAGCTTCTAGTTGTAAGCGAGGTAACCTATCTGTTGTGAAGTAAGGAAATTTTTGCAAACCAAGATGTGATATTCTGTCATTGCCTCATCCACTCCCTACAACTACCTGAAAGGGGGTTGTAGGCAGGTGAGGGTCAGCCTCTTCTCTGAGGCAAACGGACACAAGACAAGAGGAAATGGCCTTAATCTGCACCAAGGAAGGCTGGACATCAGAAAGAATTTCTTCACTGAAAGGATGCTTAAGCACTGGAATTGGCTGCCCAGGGAAGAGGTAGAGTCACCATCCCTGGACATGTTCAAGAAATGACAGGAGGTGGCACTTAGTGCTGTGGTTTAGTTGACATGTTGGTGTTCAGTCAAAGGTTGAACTTGATGATCTTGGAGGCATTTTCCCAATTTAATGATTCTTTGATTCCAATCTGGACATAAAATTAAGCCAAACTTGGTCTTTGATCAGCATTAAGGATGTTGGACTAGGCGATCTCCAGAGGTCCCTTGCAACCCTAACTCTTTTGTGAGTCTCTTAAACACACAGATATCTGTTCAAACTATTTTTTGTTAGCTTATCTATATGTATATTATGTGAATTTTATTCATTACCTTGTTTTAAGTGCTTATGAATGTACATGAATAAAAGAATTGCTACATGACCAATGTTATCATTCATATCCCCGCTAATTAAGGTCCTAGTTAAGTAAGTGCTGATATTTGCAATAACATTAATTTACATTTATTTTTGCCTAAATTTACTCAAAAGTGTTTGATTTCTTTATAAGCAGTTATAGCCAAATCTTCAAGTCTTTAAAGACCTTGAAAATGAGATACAGAAATTGTAGCTAAAAGCTTTCTTTTACATGCTGACATTTTAATGTATTCTTGGTGATTCTTTAACCAGCGAGAATCATCCCTGATTTTTACCTGCATGATAGCAAATCCTATTTTTATAACTTTCTCCTTTTTTAAAGATCACATATAGTAATCTTCATAAATATAAATAGTATTAACTTAGAAGAGACTGTAATGGTGTTCTCTGGCTGTTGTAATTTGTTGAGGAAATTTTCTGTCAGAAAATGGTGGAAAGTGCTTGAAAGGGGCTATGAGTGTTTGCTGCTTTCATAGGACATCTATAGGATTGTCATGTTCAGCTATTACTGCCTTTACTTTTGAAGTTAGTAATTTGACTGCAAAGCTTGCAGTCAAATTACTAACTTGGTATCTTACTTGTCCAGTTTGCACATAGAAAATTCTGCCAACTTTGCTTGTTCTTGTTCTGATGTTTAAAAATTATGTTTATATTAGGGGTTTTTTTAGGCCCAGATATACTAAATGTCTTTTCAACTGCAGTTGAGAATAGAATAGAAATAGAAATACAATATCAATTTCTCCTTAATTCATGAGGTATGTAACCATGTGTTACAGTATTTTCTGCTATTCAAAGAGGAGCTCATGCACAAGATGATTTCAAACTGCAGACTCTTAGCCATCTTAACCATTCAGAAAATTTGGTCTTATGGAGAGGAGATATTAAGTGACTTTTTGTTTTCCTATAGAAGCATTTGTCAATTAGATTTACTGTAAGAAGGTAGTCTTGCTCACCTAATTCAATGTGCAGCAAGTCATTGGAATATCAATTTAAGTGTATTCCAAGTCTCACGTGCAGGAGAAACCTTCTAACCTTAGAGTTTTTGCTGCACAAATATGTCTGTGACAAAGCCTTTTGCTGTTCCACTCCACTGCAGGTGTTTTCTAGGATCTCATCATTTCACACTTTGATCACTGCAGCATCATCCCCTCCTGCACTGAGGAATACAGTGCTACCCCCACAGTCTCCGTTCAGAACTCTGCCACAAAGTTCATTTCCCACCTTGATTATTTTAACTTATTTCTCTTCTGAGTGCATTTTCTTCATTAAGCAGACTGCTTCTTTTCAACCTTAAGACCAGTCTTCATGAGTCATTTCCAACCTTTCTATCTGCTATTAAAATGTCATTTCCTTTTCTTTATTTCTGTGTTGCTAGCCTCTAACTCTAAAAACACTTTTGTGCTGATTCTGTGCTGCTTTTCTCTCTCTGCAGAAATTTCTCATAAGCCTCCACAAAGTACATGTTGCCCTTTCTCCAGTCTGTCCTTAAGAATCCTTTGTCATCATTTCTACAAAAACCAAAAAAAAAAATGGAAACCACCTCCTACTGTGCCGATACCATTGATTGGATGTGTTGGTTTTGGATTATGAGGTGTTTGCATCAGGCAGATTCCACTTGGCCTGTACTTAAAAAGCTCTGAGGTCCTGTTCCATAACCTGCATTTTAGGTGCAAGTAATGAATAGTATCAGGGTTTTTTACAGTGCTTGATTAGCCTGGCTGTTTCTCACCTGGCAATCACTTTGAGTTTGTATTGCAATTGTGTTTTCTGCACGGCACTGAGGAGAAACTGCAGCTAGTCCAGCCTACAGCTGTGCTTTTGCTGCCTGGTAGATTAACAAATCCTGTTGTGCCCATCTCCAGTGGAGTACACTAACTCCTTGTTTGCTGCTGACTACAATTCAAGAGGCTATATGCTAGCTTTATCACTTCTGTGAGCTGTAACTAATGCCCTTCCTTCATTTATTTCAGAATAAAACACAAAACTAAAGAGGCTTAAAGGTTCAGAACAAGAAGGTAGGAAACTTTTGTGGGAGCCCTTATTGTTGGTACAGCTGATCATTGGAGATCATTACTCATTTTGTGCAATGAAAGGTTACGTTTTGTTCAGTCCTGACAGTTCATTACTGATTTACTGAACAGAAATATAATTTAAAACTGCAGGTGTCCATTTAATTTTTAAAAAATAATCTGGAAGCTATGTGGCTAGTTGTATTGTCATGCTAGTTTTGGTTTGTAACTCTGTGGTTCACAGCATATTTTTTCTTTCTAAGAACTAGAATAGGAAAATGCTGTGCTTTGTGGGGTTTATTTTGAGTGAAAGGTCATGACTAAGAATGGATATGTGTAACTTCTCTAAAGCTAACTAACTTGAACAAACTAAATTGTGAAATCACAGCAATGGGAAGTTACACTGATAATCCATGCAAATATTTTCAATTACTCAATTGATTTTGAATGATAGCCACTTGCTACAGTGCCATATTATTGATTGGCATTGAGGCTTAGCTTCATCATGTCAGACCTCAGCTTTTGATTGACAGGAAGACATTACTTGGTAGGGAATTCATCTCAGTTGTCATCTGAATTACTTTCCAACAACCCCTTATATCTTTGTGTTGACACCACAAGTAACTTGAGCTCTTTTGTTCAGAAAGTCACATATTTGAGAAGTGGATAATGGCTCTTCTTATTTTATTTCTTTTGTGTTTTGTTCTTATATGAAAGCAGATTCTGATACAACCACATGATTCCATGAGGTAAAACCCCATCATTTTGAATACTATGATGCTAAGATTTGGCAATGCTGGTGGGGCCCCCAAAACTAAGAACTCTGCAATGGCAGAGCTTTTGATTCCACAAGTTTGAACTCACAATCTTTAATTAGCAATTAATGCTACTGCAACTAGAATTAAAATATCTCCAAATAGGACTCGCATCAAGCAAAAATTTGATGAGACTCTAGACAAATATCCAAGTGAAAATTCTTCTCAGCAAAGTGCAGTTTAATGCATCCTTCATTTCTCTGGGACCCAGGAAGATTGCACTTCACAGCCAAAACCTTTTCCTGGGGTTTTGGAAATTGGCAGCCCATATACACTTTACTTCTCAAATGTTGCTTTGACAGGATAAAACCACTTTTTATATAAAACTACAGGTTAAATCTGGGCTCCGACCTTGAGAGAGAAATTCTGAGCACAAGTTCTTGTTTTCAAGTCATATCTGGTTTTGCAATTTATTCATTCACTTCTTAAAAAATGTCCTGGGATCAAAACCCAAAAAGTCATTCTTGCAGGGAAGATCTAAATTATTCATGTCAGTCAGATGCAAATTTGAATTCCTTCAAGTTGGATACAGACATGGAGGTAGCCTAGGGGAGTGTCCTCACTACTCACTTTCCTTTATAAAACACCTCTGTACTGCCTCTACCCCCAACAATAGGTTTAAATAAAGTCACCCATAGATTTTTTTTTTTTTTTTTTTTTTTATGTCAGTGCTGTTAGCACATTTGTAATTTTCTAGAAGTTCTCACTGGGTTAAGTCTAAGATATGCAGATCTAGATTTGACCTATGTACATGCAAAAATAACACCTTAGGTGTTACGGCTACTTTACTGTAGAAAATACAGTAGCGATTTTCAGCCAGCTGAGATGGTGTCTGAGGCAAGACTTTAGCCACCACTCTTAACTTAGAAATATTCAATTTCACCTGACCCCCAGGGAAGGGGCCATTTCAGAAGTCTCCTGATTAACTCTTTTCTTAGAGGAACTGGTGTCTGCAGTTCAGTATAATAATTATCAGGTGTCTAATTTTCATTAATTAATACTCCCCACACTGCTGGAACTATTAGTTTGTTTTAAAGTAACATATATTTAAGGGATCTTTTGACTGAGAGTTTAACCCAGGGAGAATAGCCTCCTAATATACTGGATGAATGCAAACTCTGTCCAAAGCTGTTGCCCTACCCAGACATCTGAAATAGGATAGCTGCAGTAGTTTTCTGCAGTAGGCAGAATACAGTATTTGGGTTTGACTCTTCCTTAAACAACAACAACAACAAAAAAAAAAATCAGACTATTATTATGTTTTTATAACTACATAGTAGTAACGATGCCAGTTTGTTCCGTCTATTAGTCTGCAACCAGGAGTAGCTGAGTAATTGCATTGCCATAATCTTTTTTTTTTTTTTTTTTTTTTTTTTTTTTTTTTTTTATTGGTAAAGTCAATCTCTACCACTTCATATACTGTGCACTGTCAGAAACACTACTGCAATGCCAAAGAAATGAAAGAGGAAAAAGACAGGTTTGATTCAGGGAAGATATATGAACTGAAAGAACCTTGTTTAAGTATCATAATGGATATTGTTAGGGAAAATATACAAGTAGTGTTTAGAGGCAGCCAAGCAGCTCTAGTACGGAAGAACATAGAATGACAAACAGCTTTTGTTTATAGCACAAAAAATGTGAGTATTGGCTAAGAAGTAGTGTTTATGGTAATTGAGCTTTATAAGGAAGTAAAACTTCATGGGGAACACAGGGGGTAGCATTTTCAGTGAAGTAGGCAATAAGGAGAGCTGTGTAGGCATTTCCTGATTAGCATCTGCTGTTTCAACAGCCAAGGAACATGACTCGCATGTAAATGCTTGTGCTAGGCTTTAACAGGCATTCCCTCTAGCATGCCTCCCTGCCTTCTGGTTTTATTTTGAGTCTCCTTGAGCCCTACTGTGACTTGAAATCAGTGGAGGAGAAAGGAGAGTAACACAAACAACAGATGTCTTAAAGTTTTGAACAGAGAGAGAAAAAGCCCCATGGCAAAGGAGATGGTGCAGTTAAGGTGTTTTCCTGTCATTAGTGTTTGGTGCCTCTCGTATAAACTCTATTTGCATTTTTGCATATATATATATATACACCTATCTCGATATATGCAGTTGGTATGCAGTTGTACACACAGGGGGTAAAGTGGTAGTGCAAAAAGATGCTCATTGCACATTTCAGAATTTTTTTTGCATCCTGTAAGAGTCTGACCTATAGACACCAAGTGTACTGGCTGACACAGCCAAAGCAACCTATTTTCTGGCAGGCTCACAAATTATTTCCAAGCTGTTCCCTGCTTTTAGTTTCTTGCTGCATAAAATACATTTTTCTTTAATCTGAAGCTCAAAGATTTGACCACGTGTTCATCAAGACAGCTTTACTTAAAGGTGGTAACTTAAGCCATGGCAGTACAAATACCATGTACCCCACTACATTAGAAGAACCAGATTGAGCACCAAGTGACATTCAGTGTACATTCAGAAAAGTCTTTAATCTGTGATTTTTTTGTATAGGGAACTGTGTCTTTAAGGACTTTAATTTCCAGAAAGTAAATCTGTGGCAGAAACAGCTGTGAAATTCTTACAATATATAGGCAGCTGGGGATGGCATAGAGACCCTGAAAATACATTGCCTGCTGGGTTTTAACTCAGTACTGCATGGGGCCAGGAACAAAAAGAAATGAAAAAAAAATTAGTGTGAACAGAAAAGGGAAAAGATGTGAAGTTTCCAGATTTTTTTTGCTTTTTGGAAAAGATAACTAAAAGAAGTATAAAGAGTTTCCAGGGCTGAGGACTTTGAGCTCTGAAATCTTAGCATGCTACTTCCCCCTTTCCCACATCTACCTCCTTTTATGTCTTATTTCTTCTACAGGCTTCAGCAGATGGGTCCACAGACGGAAAATCACATTCACATGGCATCCTATTTTCTTGTGATATTTTAAATGTATATTTATTTGCTTATTAACTTGCTGGGTTTTTTCAAAGAATTTTGGTAATCTCTATCTCAATGGATATGTACACTGGTTATTTTGTTAGTTACTTGTGTTATATATATATATATATATATATATATATATATATATATATATAAATATAAATTATTTTGCTACTGGACTACAGAAGTTTATGCTTAAATAAACCTATATAGAG